>NW_026250413.1:600000-1195374 GCF_024521635.1 Tricharina praecox
GACGATTGACGAGGAGGAGGACACCTCGCGGGGAGATATCCTCGACCATCTCACGCCGCGCGAGATCGCCCAGACGCGGTACACGCAGCATCACGAGTGGATGGAGGAGATCATTGGATCCGTGTACCCCATCAACCGGATCACACCCGTAGATCTCGGTCTCGGGCTCGTGGGCGATCTCGAGAGCGTCACCCGCGGGCTTCTGGATCCGCCGGTGTACCCCACGCCCAAGACACGGAGCAACGACCCAGTCAAGGAGGCGAAAGACCCCAAGGAGCTGCTCGCGAGCCTCAAAGCGAACGCCGTCGACAAGATCAAGGCGCTGGAAGAGGAGATGCGCGTCATGGCCGAAACCCACGAGGCGCGCATGAACAAGATCAAATCGACCGCCACCATCTTCCGCGACGCCGAGTTTGAACTCCGCGGCGGTCTCGGCCTGGAGAACTACCTCCCAGGCCTGCACGTCCCGCACGCGACCGACGGCGACAGCGATTCGGAGGACCCGTCCAGCTCGCTCGCACCCGCCGTTGCCGCCGGCACCGGCCGTCCAATCCCCGACGTCATCCGCGACGTCGAGGCAAAGACGGGCTGGAAGATTGTCCCCGCGCAGCCTGTGGTCCGCTACGAACTCCCCGCCGAGGAAATCATCAAGATGGGCGGCGTAGTCGCGCAGGAAATCCAGCAGCACCAGCACCATCCGCAGCACCACCCGCAGCAGCACGACACGGTCATGGACGACGACGACGTGCACGCGCTCGACGACGACGACGCAGCCTTCAAACTCGACATTCCCACGCCGCACACCAACGACTCTCCCGCTGCCGACGCTGGCCTCGAGAGCGCGGATAATACCGCCGGCGGATTGCTCGATGAGTTCCAGGCCACCCGCGACGACGATGATACGGCCCTCGATGACGACGACGCTGTCCTCGACGATACGATCATGGCGGACTTCCTCGATGATACATTGAGTAAGCCGACGAGTCCGCACGGAGACCAAACCACCACCACCACCACCACCATCGCACCGGAGCAGGCTGAGGAACTGTTTGCTATGTCCCCCGGAACTGCGGGGGCTGGCGATGGAGGCGGGGTTGCGCAGTAATGGCCACAGTGATATCGATACCTAGAACTACTCATTTCCTTTTCCTTTTTCTTGTCCCGTCTGGTTGGGTGTTTGCTATGGGTTTCCATTTTCAGTTTTAGTTTCAGTTTCTAGTTGCGTTTTGTTTTCTCAAATACGATGAGCGGTGATAGTGGTAGTGGTAGTGGGTTGTAGTTCTACTTCTTCTTCATCTTCTACATCTTCTTCTTCCAGCGACCGGCTGTAAAGCAAAGTACTCGCTATACCTATACGAATCGATGTTTTGGCTGGCCGATGGATAGGTATTGCTTCATACATAGTAAACCACCAGCGGCCCGGCCCCATTGGTCATCGATATCGATGTCGGACTGTCAGACCAGCTCCCCGCCGTGCATAGATTTAAGTGGTGTCTACATATATATATAGAGCAGGCTTGTCGATTCGATGTCTGTCAGTCAGTCAGTCCGTCCGTCCTGCCTGCAGTCTCAAGGACCGTCCTGCCCCGTCCCGCCACACCCCGCCACACCTCGGAATCTACTACGTACATACGCGGCCGGACTGGAGTTGGTATCATAATGGTATGTAGTGGTGCTGGTGCTGGTGCTGGTGCTGCTGGTGTCACTCACTGGGCAGAGTAAAGTACAACGCAAAAACATCATTCGTATTTCATGACCATCCCCATCCTCATCACCGTGAGCTTTTGTGATGGAATACAACTCCCGCCTCCGCCGCCACCCTCATCCATCCATCCATCCAGTCCAGCTGTCCAGTCCAGCCCAGTCCAGCCAGCTCACATCCCATCCCATCACATCCCATCCCATCCCATCCCATCCCACCCCCATCGCATCATCAGCTAAGTATCATAGCAGTATAAAAAAGAGTAGGTAGGAGTAGAAGATGATATTCTATCCACAAAGAAACCTCGCAGACATCAGTCAAAATTCAACCAGCCAAAACCGCAACCGCAGACCGCAAAACCCTCCTCATAACTATGGTCCACCAGAAACCGCAAAACCGCAAAACCGCAAAACTCCATAACCAGTTCCCATCTCCAACGAAAACAATACTCCCCCGTATCCCACCAATCCCAACTTCTGCCAGCTGCCAAAATAGTAAATAGTAAAAGCAGTGTCATATCTTCGTATCTCATATCACGCTCGAACGTTGCAAATTGCAGGACTTATCTACGGACGGACAAGTAAACCATGACAACTATTCCACGCCTCCAAAATCGCCCGGCTCGGGCGTGGGAACGCCACTCCTAGCGGGCGGCGGATGTCCATACACGGCCTTTGGGGGTTGCGGGCCGGCGGCGGCGGCGGCCGGATTATGCTTTTGCTGCTGCGTCTGTGGCATTTCAACGTGCTGTTCATTAAACGGGTTTGTATGCGCAGGGGGCGGGGGCATCATCATTTCCGACGAGGGGGGGGAGGGGGAAGCAGAGGTGGAGCGCGAAGATTTGCGGCGAGCTTTGCGCGGCTTGCGAGAGCGGGACCTGGCCCGCGATCGCGAGTGCGACCGCGACCGCGATCGCGAATGCGACTTCGAGGTGTCGCTGGAGTAATAATTACCTGCGTCTGGATCGCTGGCGTGCCCGCCCTTGCGGTACTTGATCAGCGCGTCGATGATGAGGCCCATGGTCGCCGCCCAGGCGACCCATGAGAATGCGCCGAACACGGCGGCGGCTTTGGCGCATCGCAGGGCGCGGCAGCCGTCGCCGAAGCACATGAAGCGGCTGGCCTTCGTGCTGTCTGCGATCGCGACGAAGCCCGCGAACCAGAAGATCATCGTCACCGACTCCAGACCGACCACGACCCACCGGTTGTGCATGTCCGGGAAGTACATGGGCGTCAGGATCATGTAGAGGAGGACCACCCATGTCCAGATACACTATCCCGTCCCCATGTCAGCTTCCGTCGGCCACTCGGAAGGAGCTTGGGGGTGTCCATACGACAAAGACGAGAAACGCAGCCTCGGAATAGCTCCCGGCCACAGCGTCAACGCAGTATCCGGCGAGTCCGAGGACGATGATCGACAGGATCCTGCAGGTGGCGGTTAGCATGTGGGACGCCGGTACGCTTGTACTCGGAAGCGGAACGGGAACCTACGTCTGGACGATGCGTAGCGGGAGGATCAAATTCATTGTGAGGGTGAGTTTCACTGCGGAGGGGTGTTGGTGATTTTGTCGCAAAGATCAAGAGAGCAAGAGAAGAGGGCAGGGGAGAAGAAAAAGCGATGGTATGCAGGAGGAAGATGGGGAAGAAGGAGCTACTTTTTGTTTGATATAAGGCGTCCCAAGAATTCGGAGCTGGGCACAGCTTGTGGGCTCTTTTCTATCACCGGTGATGACGTACGGCGGGCGCAGGGCCACTCGGCTTGGCAACTGATCATCATGAGGAGTCAGTGACGAGGAATGGCCGAGGGCGGTTATCTGCGTACCTTGCACTGTGTCGGGGAATGCCCAGGCACTTGGTGGGTGGGTACTTAATGTGGTGATGTTGGTGTTTCAATTTCCGTTTCTCACGAGCTGTTTGGGGAAAGCGGATAGACGGATAGGCGGATAGATGGGCGGAAGGCTCTGGTCGGATGGTATTGACGAATGGCTTTGAAGGATATGATGTCTTTGGAGGAGGAGGAGGCACCTACTCTAGGAGGAAGTAGGAGGAGGTGGTGAAGGAGGAGGAGGAGGAGGAAGAGGATATTGGACGACGAGGGACGGGATAGATATCGAAGAGGCCGACTTTGCAGTCAGTCAATGTCCGATCAAGACGAACCTTCCCCTCCATATGTACTCTACGATACGTATTGCGGTCTCTCAGTCTCAGCCGAGAGAGAGACTGCCACGAACGACACTCGTTGGGCCAGCAAGGACAGCGAACGCATCCACTCAGTGCCATCGCCATTCGCCGGCGCCCCTGCACACACAAACTGCGCATACACAGCATACACACACTCCGCCCAACACGAAACAGCAACCACGCAAATTCAACACGATTGCCGAGAACGAGAATGGCCATAGATACTTGGAAAGACTTCAGTCATCAAAAAGAAAAAGTCGGGCGAACACCGCACGCAGCACGGGACAGGACAGGATGCAGATGACAACAACCACCTGCACCGCTTCCAGCTCGTATGTAAGGGCAGTTGCGGAAGAGCCAGCTGAGAAGTGCATGGAGTGCGGTCACTGGTGGCTCTCTCTCTTCGAATCCACGTGTTTGCTGTGAATACTTGCCACAGACCAGACCGCAAGCCACAGACCGCAAGCCACGCATCATGCGTCGTCGCCGATTCCCATCTACATGCACCGCCTCACCATACTGCGATCCGCCGCCACTCCTCCCCCACCTCCGTTGGAATAGAATTCCGACTCTACATAGCTGGGGTAGTTGTCCCGAGGATCACCTGCTGTCAGCACGTAAGGCCGACAGAGATAAAGAATCGCTAACCAACCCTTGCCAAGTTGCCATGCCATGCCTTGAGATCCTCCACCGGGTCCTCAACTCAATCGCGGCGGGGTGTTCTCGGCGTCCGGCCGACCCCGCCGGTCACCGAAGAAGAAGAACAAAGAAAAGAAAGAAGAAAAACTTACGGTTCCCGCACCGCTCCCCGATCTCGCCAATCAGCCAACGCCATTTGGAATATTCATCGACTCGGCGGAGTAGCCCATTCCTGGCAGTATCAGGAACTGCTGCACGTCGCCGTGGGGGGTTTACGGGGAGAGGGAGAGAAAGAAAAACTCGTACATAAGACATCACCGAAACAATCAGCTAGCATGTAAAAAGCAAAACAAAGATCATTACGAGAGCGCCGGAACGCAGGTGCTAACGAGAAGGCGGTAAAAAAAACTGCGGGGAAAGATGTGCTATCTCTGGCTTCGAATTGCGTGCTCAGTTATGTCAAGGGCGTGCGTGCGTGGGACGAGTTGGGCATCTCCGATGGTCGAGAGGGAGGGAGGGCCCTGGACATTTTATTTCACTTCTTCTACCTCCTCCTCTCCTCCGCTTCTCTTCCTGTGATACGATCCCCAACTAAGATCCTTTCCGCCCAATCCCTCAATCCCTCAATCCAATCCCTCAATCCAATCCCTCAATCCAATCCCTCAATCCCTCAGTTCTTGTCCAGTATATCCCGAAATGTCGCGCTTCGAGACTCTCTGCTTGCACGCTGGGTAGGTTTGATTTTCCCTGCAACATCCTGCCCCACCACCCCGCCATAAGAGGCGGAACTGTGGCGGGACGTCGTCATGAAGGAAAGTCTGGCTAACAACGGAATGTCTAAAACAGCCAGGAGGTGGACCCTTACACCAAGTCCCGAGCTGTCCCCATCTACGCCACCACGTCGTTCGTCTTTGACGACTCGGCCCATGGCGCTCGTCTCTTCGGACTCAAGGAGTTCGGTAACATCTACAGCCGTATCATGAACGTATGTGTCCCCGCACATGGGATGGATAGAATGCCCAAGTTCTGATGGTGCAATTCCGTGTATCTAGCCTACGGTCGATGTCTTTGAGAAGCGCATTGCCGCGTTGGAGGGAGGTATCGCCGCCGTGGCCTGCTCGTCTGGCCAGAGCGCACAGTTCATGGCCATTGCCGCCCTGGCCCACGCCGGCGACAACATCGTCTCGACCTCGTACCTCTACGGCGGAACCTACAACCAGTTCAAAGTCATGTTCCCGCGATTCGGCATCAACACCAAGTTCGTGAACGGCGACAAGCCCGAGGACATCGCCGCCGCCATCGACGACAGGACCAAGGCCGTCTACATCGAGAGCATCGGAAACCCCCGGTACAACGTCCCAGACTTCGAGGCCATCGCAAAGGTCTGCGAGGAGAAGGGTGTGCCGCTGGTTGTCGACAACACCTTCGGTGCTGGAGGCTTCCTAGTGCGGCCCATTGAGCACGGTATGCCCATCCATCCCACTCCCCCAGCACCCTGCAATCCTAATGAACCCACGCAGGTGCGCACATCGTCGTCAACTCCGCCACGAAGTGGATCGGTGGCCACGGCACCACCATCGCCGGAGTGATCGTGGACTCGGGCAAGTTCGATTGGGGCAAGCACGCCGCGCGGTTCCCACAGTTCAACGAGCCGTCGGAGGGCTATCACGGCCTCAAGTTCTTCGAGACGTTCGGGTCGATCACGTTCGCGATCCGGGTGCGCGTCGAGATCCTGCGCGACCTCGGTGCCTGCCTCAATCCTTTCGGCGCCTTCCAGCTGATCCAAGGCCTCGAAACCCTCTCCCTCCGCGTCGAGCGCCACGTCAGCAACTGCCTCACCCTCGCCCGCTGGCTCGAGAAGCACGAGAAGGTCGCGTGGGTCTCATACCCCGGCCTCGAGAGTCATCCCTCCCACACCATGGCGAAGAAGTACCTCAAGCGCGGCTTTGGCGGTGTCCTCTCGTTCGGTGTTCGCGGCGGCGAGAAGGCCGGCGTCACCGTCGTCGACAACCTGAAGCTCGCATCCAACCTGGCCAACGTCGGAGACGCCAAGTGAGCCTCACCCCCCCTCTCCCCCTTCCCACATATCACTGACAGACAACAACCGCAACAGGACACTCGTCATCCACCCCGCGTCGACCACGCACGAGCAGCTGAGCGACGAGGAGCAGCTCGCCTCGGGCGTCACCAAGGACCTGATCCGTGTGTCGGTCGGAATCGAGCACATCGACGACATCATTGAGGACTTTGTCGACGCGCTGGCGACCATCACTGTCAACGCCCCGGCTGACGAGGGTGCAAAGGACGTTACTGGCGATATTGCTGCTGGTGTGGCGAAGTTGGATGTGTAAATTACATATGGATAGGTACTCGTGAGATTGGTGTTTTTTTTACTTTTATGGGCTGGGCTGGGGTTATTTCATTTTTTCTTCTTCTTTGCTAGCTTGGGATGGGATGGGATGGGATGGGATGCGGAAAATATCATTGGAGTTGGAGTTGTGTGAGGACGTTGCTGAGCAGGGTGGTTCGCTGTGGTGATTCGTGATATCTACTCGTGCTGAGTAGTGCTGTGGTGCAGTGGTGCTGTACCGTATCGGTAGCAACTGCAATATCTAGACCCATCCACCCGTCAAACAGGAGGCAGGGGGCAGGAAAAAAAATTCGTAGGCTAGCAGATATTTATTGCCCACTGTCACCTCACAATACCTAGCAACACAACAGGACCAGTAAACACCGCAGTACAGAACACAACATAATCAACCGTCCGTCCTGTCCTGTCCTGTCCTGTCCTGTCCGACCCAGAGACGACATTACCACCACCACCAACTCCAGCTCTGCGGCCGTGTATGGTGTATCAGTGTCCGCGGGGGAGGAACGAGTAGTACCTCTCCACAGCCGTACCTGGAACACCAGGCCGGACCGGACGTATGCTAGGTATTTTTTTTGGTGGTTTATCATCTTTGCATTCGACTATAGATGCGGTATTGGATCATGGGGGTTACATGGCGGTTACATGGTTGGCTATACCGTAGTCAATCCACCCAGTCCAGTCCGTCATGGCAGCGTTTCGAGCGTACGAGTGACATCGCGTGCTCTCTGGCGGCTACTGGGTACTATTCACAAGCATCACAAGCCGTCACTCCCTTACTGGTTTAGCTGGTTGAGCACACTGTGGACGCTGTGGATGTATAGGCCATGGGAATAGGCCGTGAGCTAGGACTCGGAACTCAGGCATGGTTTGAATGGTCTAATTATGTATGTACCTAGATCGTATACCATATGCTGTACCCATTACAAAACAAAAAAAAGAACAAAGAGAAGAGCATTGAGTTGGATTCGCAGCCGCGTCCTCCAACTACCGTATACTCTATTCTTCCGCTTCCGACGTATATACCCACACTCCACACTTCACACATCCACAATACACACTCCACACATCCATAATCCACACATCCACAATCCACACATCCACAATACACAATCCACACATCCACAATACACACATCCACAATCCACACATCCACAATCCACACATCCACAATCCACACATGTACTGTACTCCATCGACTACACTTACAGCTACATCCACAATGGTGAAAGAACGAAACACAAGCAGTCGCTTGCTCGCAAAAGAAGAAGAAGAAGAAACACTCCAAAACGCCAATCCAACCCACAAGATGTACTTGGTACTAGGTAAGTAGGTACTCAAAACCCAGAATCAACACACACAGACACACACACACAACATTCACAAAAAGCCATCTGAGAACTACGCACCTGCCTCCGCCGCGGCAGTAGTCGCCGTCTCCTGCTGGGCCGTCTCATCACCGTTTAGCACGCCCAGGACGCTCTTATTCCCTTTAGCAACCCACATCTCCTCCTCGCTAGCCACGAGCTCATCGACCAGATGCCTCTGGCCTCTCGAAAAGTACAATGGGGGGATCTTTTTTTGTGCGACCTCCTTATTGACAAGGACGTGCTTAACGCTCGTTCCTGGGGTTTCAAACATAGCGTCCGCGAGGAGTCGCTCGACAACCGTACGGAGGCCGCGGGCGCCCGTTCCCATGGCGAGGGCGGCCTTGGCGATCTCCTGGAGGGCGGGCGAGGTAAACCGCAGCTCGATGCCGGTCAGCCGGAAGAGCTCCCCGTACTGCCGCAGCAGCGCGTTGCGCGGCTCTGTGAGCACCCGCACGAGCGCCTCCGAGCTGAGCGCTTCGACGGCGGTGGTGATCGGGATGCGTCCAACGATCTCTGGGATCAGGCCGAATGTGATGAGGTCACCCGGCTCGGTCTGAGTGAGCAGGCTGGATTGGTTGGGGGAGGTGTGCCGGACGTGCGCGTTGAAGCCCATCGAGCCCTTGGCTACGCGGTCGGAGATGATTTTGTCTAGGCCGATGAAGGCCCCCGTGAAGATGAAGAGGATGCCGGAGGTGTCCACGTTGACTACTTCGCCCTTCGCTCCGCCGAGACCACCGCCGCCGCCCATGCCGGTTGGCTGGTTGAAGGGACCGGGGATGCCACTGCCGGGAAGACCGGTTGGTGGACGACGGTCAGACTTGGTGTTTATCTGAAGGGTCGTACCCTCAATGATCTTGAGGAGAGCTTGTTGGACCCCCTGCGATGTGTTTAGAACCCAAGTCTAATCCGGCGGAGGGCGTCAACCTACCTCGCCGGAGATGTCCTTACTTCCTCCAGACATGCTCTTGGGCTTGGCGATTTTGTCGAACTCGTCGAGACAAATTATGCCAATCTCTGCCCTCTGAACATCGTGGTTCGCCGCCACCAGCAGCCGATGCACCGCTTGGTCGACATCCTCGCCGACATACCCCGCCATGGTGAACGGCGTGCAGTCGGACCTGACACCCGATAAGCAACAATACCTCACGCGCTGTCAGAATACACTCACATAGAAAACGGTACATCTAGGATCTTTGCCAGTGTCCTAACCATGAGCGTCTTCCCCACACCGGTAGGACCCAGACACAGCACTACCCCGAACACACACACATTAGCCCCCGGTCTGTCTCCCCCCCTCCAACCCCCAAGACTAGCACCCACCATTACTCTTCTCGACAACCAGCGGCTGATCCGCGCCCAGCTCCGTATCATCGCTCTGTTTCGCCGGTGGGGGTGCAATCGTTGTCTGCACCGGTGGACGACCCTGAAGTTCCTCTGTGTCCACACACACCCCATCAGCGCCATCCCCATCCCCTTTCCCCGCAGGTTTTCCCCTTCCCCTTCCCCCGAGTAGGTACTCACCATCAAAAACCCTCTGCGCAAACTTCTGCGTCTCCCTGAGTATGTTATCCTGGCGCTCTCCCTCGCGATTCCTCGCGATCTGCACCCGCTGGTAGTGCTGAAAGATCGCTGTCGCAAGCACCCGCTTCGCCCGGTCCTGCGAGATCACGTACTTGTCTAGGTGCTGCTTGAGGATTCTTTCCCCCCCCACCCTCGCCGATCAGCTCGCAGTCAAGGGAACGGAGGAGCAGGTGGAGGAGCAGGAGGGGGCGTACCGCGGCGTGATCTTCAGCCCGCCAGCGCCAACAAGAGGTCCAGCGAGTGGTCCGACAATAGACTCCTTCGTCTCAATAACACCCGTGAACCCGCCGCCGCCATCGGCGAAGGTGAAGTCGGAGCTGCGGTAGGTGGTGTAGGTGCGGCAGGTGCGGCAGCGACGCGGGAGGGTGGCGAGATGGGGTATCCTCGGTTGAGGTAGCGGGAGCTTGCGTAACATTGTACTGTCTGTGCACGCGCGTCGGTTGCTGCTTCTGGTGGTTGAGGTGGTCGTGGAGGTGGTCGTGGAGGTCCTGGAGGTGGAGATGGAGGTGCAGGTGCAGGTGCAGGTGAAGGTGCTGGTGCTGGTGGAGGTGCTGGTTGAGGTGGAGGTGCTGGTGGAGGTGCGATATCGCGGAGCTGTACGGTACCTATGCTTGCGGAGGAGAAGCTTACCGCAATGCAATGCGATGACGGACATCCCTGGTCATGTCAGTAGCATAGCACGCCGCCGAGTCGAGTCGTTTCGTCTCGGTCTCGGCCCGGCCCCGCATTGGGGCGATCACTGTACGAAACGGGATAGTGCGGCACGGCGGCACGGCGCGTTGAGTGGTGGGGACCGTGGGGTGGGGTGGGATTCATAAGCGGAATTCCGAGATGGCAACTGCACAGTAGAGTACGGTACAAATGCTTTCATTGCTCTACAGTACCTACTATGTACCGCTAAGTTACTCGGGAACTTCAATAGAAATGGCATATAAGCTGCGGCCGTTGGTATCCCACAGGGCGACATTGGCGCCCTCTTCCGTATACAGCTCCCACGCCCAACCCAGCAGCTCGGGAGTCCAGCGATCACCGCCGAAAACCTGCGGCGCACGCTCGGCAGCATCGGGGTGCAATCTGTCGAAAAGGTCGTGTATATCCTCGCCCGTCTCTTCGGGGAACGGATGGAACTGTGCGATGTACTCGAACCAGCGCTTCCACTTGTCGTCGCCCGTCAGGAACTTCCAGCAGAGGAAGAACGCCAGCACAACGTCCTCCTGCTCGGACTCGAACAGCTCCGAGACCGTGCCCGCCTCGAAGGCGGCGTCCGTAGCCGCCGCAAACAGCGCATCCCTCATCGCCGTCTCGATAGTGAAGATCTCCTTTCCGTCATGCTTGGCCAGCAACCTCGCGATCTCATCTTCGGAGCGCTTCACCGCCGCCCGAAGAATCGCCATCTGCCCGTCTCTATAAATATTTGCCGCGCGCTGCCTATCATTCCTCGGCTCGCCTGGCTCGACCGTGAATTTGCGCAGCTTGTGTTTCAGCGCCATCAACAGCTGGAATTCTGTGGCCATCGAGTTGCGGAGCGAGATGGAGTCCGCGGCGGGATCCGCCTCGAGCAGTGGCCTGTCACTCGGCGACGCCGTCAGGATGTGGAACAGCGTCGTCAGCTCTCTGGGGTATCCGCCGCCCAGGGTCAGGTGGTATATATTCCTGATCGACGGCTGTGGCTGGCGCTCACGGATGCGCATCTGCGGCCCCGAGAGTCGCGGAGGAAACGCCAGGATCAGGCTGTCGGACGGGTTATCGGCGAGGGCGAATCCGTAGCCCGCCAGTACTACATACATTTCCACCTCAGTTTCCTACCCGTGGGATATGCGTGACAACAACAGACAGACGGATTCATGTGACCTACGCTCTTCGTTCGATTTTGCGCCGTAGTTGTTGTAGACCTCGACGCCGAGCTGCAGCCCATCCACCGTCTCGAAGCCCAGCTCGTCCTTCCCCACGCGCCACGTTATCCGCTCTCGCGGCCGGTGGTTGAGGCTGTCCAGGAGCGGGACCAAGGCCGGGTTCATGTACCTATCACCCGTGGCGCGCATGCCCGAGTCCGGCGCATTCTGGTCCCCCTCCATCTCGAACTGCGGCTCGTTCAGATTTCTCTGCAGCTGCGGAGCCTGCACGACATTCTCGTACATGAGGACCTCCGGAAAGCAGCGGGAAGTGAGCAGCGTAGCCGCCCAGCGAAAGAGCTCCCTGTAGAATCCGCGCCCCCCATCAATATCGGCGCCGGAGCAAGGGTGGTAGATATATAGGTAATATCCTCACCAGCAGCACCCCTCAACATCCTCCCCGGCGGCAGTGAGAATTTCGACACCTTGTTCCCACTCCGCTTTCCACGCGGCCCTCTTGCCCTCCACGACGTTGGCGTCCATATTGCACCCGTCGAGGAACCGCATATCGTCGTCGTCAAACTTGTACAGCGGCGTATCAAACTCCCGCGGCAGAATTCTTAGATACGGCGCCCAGAACGAGCGCTCCCCCAGCAGCTTCTGCTGGCAGATGAAGAAACACAGCGCCGCGCGCGGTGTCAAGGTCGGGGTCGAGGTGCGCCCATCGAAAGATTTACTCGAGATGTCGTTGCAGACCGTGACCGAGGGGAACGCCGCAGAGGCTTTGCTAACGTCGAGGATCAGCGCGTGCGGGACCGAGACGAATCGGGTGCCGGCGGGGACCGCCCAGGTCGTGATGCAGCGTGCACCTGAGTCTGGCTCCGAATCTGTGCGGAGCCCAGTTTAGTAGAAGTCCGCGCGGGGGAAGGGGTGGCGGAGAGAGGGAATCCCCAGCGGCCAGCCAGCCCCGCCAGAAAAAACTCTTGCTTGCTTACTGTAGGGTGGAAACACGAGCGCTTCGTGGATGAAAGCGCCGTTGGCGATCAGCCAGTTGCAGTAGTCATTCCAGGCTTCGTTTGTGGAGAATTGGCGTGCGGTGGCCATTGTTCTGTGGCAGCGGTTGAGGTCACTGGTGCTGGCTGCTGGAGGAGGTTGCCCCACCATGGTATGCATAGGAAAACATTCCTAGCGTGGCTGGCTGCAGCAGCGAAACGAAACTTGGACGTGCTTGACTCGACTCGAAGCTGGGAAAGTGGACGGTTTCGCAACATACTGCACGGAGACAGGTATTACTCCGTGATAATCGTGGACGCTTATGGCTGGGCTTGGGCATTCGGTGGATGCTGGACTCTGGAGACTGCAGCGTCTCCGTGTTGCGTTTTGATTCTCTACAGCTCACCGTTCAATATCCGAATATACAGAGTTAGAGTTACTGGGTACGGTAGTAGTGGGGTTGCATACCGTCTCGCAGACCATCGTTCGTGACTGGCTTGGCTGCTACTGACGCAGGGTCTCTCGCGCAAGAGAAGAACGACAGGGTGCGTTATGTACGAACTGTGGGGAACAAACATGAAAACCCAAATTTTATTTTTCAAGCAATTCAAACAAAGTCGGAAACACCAATGGTATCATCATTCGCGCCCGCCCGCCAAGACCACAATCACGACAGACAAACCAGACAATATCTACATGCGGCGAATATCCTGCTCGTTCTTGTACGCCTCGAGGTTGTCGAAGTTGGCCCACCACTCGAAGAGCATGGTCTCGCAGATGAGCTTGAACCATGGCGTGAACGTGAGGCCCTCATTCTTGAACATGGCCTTGAGCTCCTCCGCCGTGACGTACTTGTACGCCTTGACCTCGTTGGGGTTGATGTCGAGGTCAACATTTTTCTGAGCGAACAGGATGTAGTCAACTGCAAGCAAGTCAGTACCTATTGTCTGCGGGAAGTGTGATTGAAGCTTGCACTCACTCTCGTGTTCACCCCACATACCATCGCTAGGTGCCTTGTAGTGGATCCTGGTCAGGAAGTGGAAGATCTCCGGAGGGACCTGGGTAGTCGGAATACCGAGCTCCTGGTTGAGCTTGCGCTGGGCAGCCCGCTTGACACCCATGATGGCAGCCTCGAGCTCGGCACCGGTCTCTCCGGGAATTCCTAAGGGGTGCGAGCAGCAGGTGTTGGTCCACATGGCTACACGAGGGGAGGATGTGAGTCAGCACATGGACCGTTGCCACAACTTCGGGGATGTAAGTGAGTGCATACAAGGGAAGGTGATCTTCTCATCGGCACGCTGCTGGAGGAGGAGACGCTTCTCGGAATCGAACAGGAAAACGGAGAAGGCGCGGTGCAGGAGACCACGGTCAATGTTCTTCATCAGATGGCCTAGACGTGGGGGGAACCGATGCTGTCAGCGTGGCATTGGGGAAGGGGGTGGGTAGTTTGACTGCAGGAACGACTGCAGTTGCCTTGCTGGTGGGGCCCATACAGATCTTCTTGGAGGCACTGCCGATAGGCTTGTCGTCATTGTCGAGGACGATGCAGACCTCGTCCATCAGACGAACCTGCTCCTCGTTGTAGCCATCGAGCTCAGAGCTCTCGCGCGAGGTGGTGGCGAGGGCGGTGTCGATTTCGGGAAAGAGCCGGATGATGTTCTCGGAGGTGATGGGTTCCACCTGAGCGGAGGTGATGGTAGTAGTGGCTGCCATCGTGTTGAACTCGTAATAAGGTGGATAGAGATGGGGGTGGTTTGGAGGGTGGCCGATAGTGTTCGGTCGAGATGGTGATGAGCGGCGGCGAGTTGAGAGTTCGCGTGTGCGAACAGGGGCAGTGGGGTGGGGGTGGAGAATTGAGTTTAGGCGAAGAGGAGAGAGGTCTCGCACCGCAGTACTCAGTTAAATACCTTCACCACCCCGTCTTTCAAGTGCACTACTCATGAATGATTGCCGTGAAGCCTGTAACGGACTTCAATGGCTAGGTCACCGATTTCTGCATGTTGGCATCCATTCCTCGTTCCGGCGTGCGAATTCGTTGGTTTGATGCTTCGTTGCTTCAAGTTTGGCCGTCTCCGGGACGGGAAGGCAAGGGACCAGTCACCATCAGCAGCGAGGGGTGCTCGGCCGTTTAACGTTTTACACAAGTAGACACAACTTTAAAAGTTAAAACTTCGCGGAAGGGGGTGGGGGAGTCGACTGGCATGTGCCATGGCAACCAAGGATGAGCTCGAGAGCGTCAACCAGCAGCAAGCAGCACTGAGCAGCACGAAGGATCATCACCCACTAACTACTCTACCTACTCCCACCACCTCCACCGCCTCCACTGCCATCATCATGATATCTCACCGCAGCACCTCCTGCCACCAGGTGAGCACTAACTAGACGAATTGTCTACGCGCCGCCACCACTGCCAAACCCACCCCACCGCCACTTCAAATTCTTCCGCCGCATCTCGCCCCGTTCTTGCGGTTTCTTGGTTTCCTCGTCTGGCTAGGTACAGCAACTGAGCTATATCCGCCCTCCGCTATTCTCACCGATCGAACAAGTTTGGGAGCAACAGCATCTCAGCCCATCGCCACACGTTCTTCTCTCCTTCCATCGCTATCCTGTCAGCCCATCCACCCACGAGGAGAAGAAGAAGGAAGGGATGAAACAACACCTCCCGCATCCCCCTCCCGTTCAAAAAAGAAGAGAAAAAAGAGAGGAAAAAACAAAAACAAAAGGCAAAATAAAGGTGCATCCAAAAGAAAAACCTCCCGCCGACAAAACGAAAGAAAAAAAGCGAAAGAAAAAAACAGTTAATCCCCTTGCAGGAGTGCAGCCATCTCTTGCTTCGTGTCGATCAATGGTATCTCCTCCAAGGAGAAGAGGAGGGTCCTTGCTTCCATCTGATTCTCCTGCTCGTGTCGTCCAACCCCACAGCTGTGGTTATTGCCGGCAATTAAGGCCTGAGCTCCTCCCTGCCCACCGCTGCTTATCGATAGAGCAGACGAGGCTCCGCATCCACGCGCTGATTGGCGTCGAAGAGGGGCAACCTCCCAGCCTGCGGAAAACTGCTTGTTTGATATGAGATGCTGCAGAAACAACTGCAGCTTTTCTGCACAGAACCATTCCGAATCTTCTCAAACTCCGACTCGTCCCGCATCGCGGCCAGCCAGGTGGAGAAATGCCGCCTGTCAATTGGAGCCCACACTACCAGTAGAGTGCTGTGGGTTTGTAGACGATGTCCACTGTCTGGTAGAGTGAGTGGGTACTCTAGAGTGTTAGAGTGGTGTCTAGAGTACCTCACCGCGCGGAATGCGGTACATAATTGCGGACAGCCATACAGTGCGATAGAGAGCGCTGCTCCCTAAGATGCTCACATATCAGCACCAGTGCGGTATCAGTGCCATCCACCATCTAGAGTACTGCCTCCGCCCGTTATTCCTCATAAGCGCGGCATTTAAACGTTGTTCTTCCATATTTCGTGCAGCGGGGCAAGCCAAAACAGACTGATAGGTTATAGTACGGACGTGTCGGTCTCCGCCATGGCTCATGGCCCATGGCCATCCCCCTCCACCTCCCTCCTCAGCCATCCCAACCCTCCGCCGATAGCTGCGAGCAGCAAGCTAGCCAGTGACGTAAATGATCAGAATTACCTTGCAACCAGCAAACAAACCCGAGAAAAAAACGCCTTCTCCTCATCTCCATCCACCGCCAACTCTTCCCTTCTCCACACCAAAAAATAACGCCCCTCACCCAATCCCCCCCCCCCCCCACAGCAGCTTAGAGCCGAGAAAGAGGTTCAAGAAAGCTCCGCCGTAGCGTATATAAAATTATATAACTCCATCTCCTCCGCCGCCATCCTCCTCCTCCTGTTCCCTTCTTCTACTATTGCTCGTCTTCATACCAACCAAAACACCCCCACCTACCCCCCTCCCCCCCGGAGCTCTGACCTCCAGCTATCACACCTAGACCCCACCGCCCAAACCCCAACCCTACCCCCCACCCAACCTCCATCCTCACCATGGCGAGCAAAGGAGTAGCGGCCACGGCCAAAGGCGTCACGGCCTCCGTCAAGGATGCCTTCGCTCAGGCTAAGGCCAAGACCGTCGGCACGACCACGGACACCACCGTCACCAAGTCTGCGCCCCCCAAGTCTGCACCGCCGAAGGTCGAGTCCGTCGAGGATGATTACCCTAAGGACGGTACTGGCGTCATAAGACTGGACCCATGGCTCGAGCCGTTCCAGGATGCCCTGCGCACGCGCTATTCCAAAGCTCAGTCGTGGATCAAGTCTCTGAGTGAGACCGAAGGTGGACTTGCTGAGTTCTCCAAGGTACGTACAATATCACTCACTCGTGTTCTGCCGTCTCGTCTCGGGGATGGGAAGGGAGGAAACGGTTGGCTGATCGATTTCGGTACAGGGTTACGAGAAGTTCGGTATCACCGTTGCGCCGAACAATGACATTACATACCGGGAGTGGGCGCCGAATGCGGTTGCCGCCCACTTCTTCGGAGATTTCAGTAAGCGGCACCGCTCTCGGATACTTTTCAAACTCGGGAGACGCTGACATGCCGATCAAACAGACAACTGGGACCGTTCGTCCCACCCCATGAAGAAGAACGACTATGGTGTGTGGGAGATCACTCTCCCCGCAGTGAAGGGAAAGACGGCGATTGAGCATGGATCGAAAGTGAAGGTTAGCTGCTTGTCCTCTTCCACAGGATTTCCCCTCCTCCCCCTCCCCCCGATGTTCAGAGAGTACATGTGCTCACATGCGGTGCGAATGATGTAGATCACGATGGAGACCCCCAACATGGGACACATCGACCGGTTGCCCGCCTGGATCCAGTACGTCACGCAAGATTTGGCCGTCAGCCCGGTATACGACGCACGTTTCTGGAACCCCAAGAAATACGTCTTTAAGAACCCCCGTCCCCCGAAGCCCAAGAGCGCCCGCGTCTACGAGGCCCACATCGGTATCAGCACGTCCGAGTATAAGGTCGGCACATACAACGAGTTCACCTCGAACATCCTGCCCAGGATCAAGAAGCTCGGATACAACATCATCCAGCTTATGGCCGTCCAGGAGCATGCGTACTACGCTTCTTTCGGTTACCAGGTCACTTCGTTCTTCGCCGCTTCCAGCAGATATGGAACTCCCGAGGAGCTGAAGGTGCTGATCGACACCGCACACGGAATGGGCATCACTGTCCTGCTCGATATCGTCCACTCGCACGCCTGCAAGAACGTGTTGGACGGATTGAACGAGTTTGACGGCAGCGACCATCTCTACTTTCACGAGGGTGGAAAGGGCCGCCACGAGCTGTGGGACTCGAGGCTGTTCAACTACGGCCATCACGAGGTCTTGCGATTCCTGTTGTCGAACCTGCGGTTCTACATCGAGGAGTTCAACTTCGATGGTTTCCGTTTCGACGGTGTCACCAGTATTCTTTACACCCACCACGGTATCGGAACGTAAGTGGTTGCATCCACAGCTCTTGCTGCGGGACATCTATCTCTTTCGGAGATCCGTATCGCTAACTTTGACCAAATAGAGGATTTTCCGGTGGTTACCACGAGTACTTCGGTCCCAATGTCGATGATGAGGGTATTGTCTATCTCATGCTGGTATGTATATCTCTTTGGTACGACCGACGCAACGCACCGTTACTCACATCATTTTCCCACAGGCCAATGAGATGCTCCACGACATCTACCCCGACTGTATCACAATTGCGGAGGATGTGTCTGGCATGCCTGCACTCTGCCTCAAACTTGCTCTCGGTGGTGTCGGATTCGATTACCGTCTGGCGATGGCTATCCCCGACATGTGGATCAAGCTTCTGAAGGAGAAGAAGGATGAGGACTGGGATATTTCCAACATCTGCTGGACACTGACCAACCGCCGTCACGGCGAGAAGACCATCGCTTACGCCGAGTCTCACGATCAAGCGTATGTTTATCTTCCAAAGCCCCCCGTCCGAACTAGGCACTGATGATACCAGGCTCGTGGGTGACAAAACCATCCTCTTCTGGCTGTGTGACAAGGAGCTGTACACCAACATGTCCACGCTCACCGAGTGCACTCCGATCATCGACCGTGGAATGTCTCTCCACAAGATGATCCGTCTGTTGACCCACTCGCTGGGTGGAGAGGGATACCTTAACTTCGAAGGTGAGATTTCCGTTTCACCCCCAAGCCGAGTGATGCAATTAACACCCTGCAGGAAACGAGTTCGGTCACCCCGAATGGCTCGACTTCCCTCGTGCTGGAAACAACAACTCTTTCCACTACGCCAGGCGGCAGTTCAACCTCATCGACGACGATCTCCTGCGTTACAAGATGCTGAACGAGTTCGATGCCGCTATGCAGCATCTCGACGAGCAGTACGAGTGGCTCGGCGCCCCGCAGGCATACATCAGCTTGAAACACGAGGGCGACAAAGTTATCGTCTTTGAGCGGGCTGGCTTGCTCTTCGTCTTCAACTTCCACGCTACCGTAAGTACTCACTCAACGTTCTGAAATGTGTCGGATGGGTTGTCTAATTGGACTTTGCGAAATACAGAACAGCTTCACCGATTACCGAGTTGGCATTGATCGCGCGGGCAAGTACAAGATTGTCCTGAACTCTGACAGGAAGGAGTACGGTGGATGGGGCCGAATTGACGAGAGCGTCCGCTTCTTCACAACGGACATGCCATGGAACGGTCGGTCGAACTTCACACAGATCTACCGTAAGTTTTCCCAAGGAGAAGACGCAGTGGCTCTGTATCAGTACTGACATTTATCTCTAGTTCCCTGCAGGACGGCCCTCGTCTTTGCGCCCGATCAGGAGTAGGTTAGGTTGGAAAAGAAGGAGCAGCGGGTTTAGGCATAGAGACTGGCTTGTCGTTTCGTTATATTGTTCCTCCAGTGTTGCGGGTGTAGGATTGGATAGGGTGAATGGCTGGATGGATGGATGGATACCGGTAGCTGGTGGTCGTATTGTCATGAATTTTTTCTTTTTGCGGGGCAACTTCTCGGAATATCGTCCTCATTTTGGGCGGTTACATAATATCAACATTGCATTGAAGGCACATTCATGACCACATAACAAATCGAAGTGATATGTAAGAATTTAGCAAATACTATACAAAAAGCGGAGAGTGAGGCGTGCTGGCACAGAGAGTGACTTTGCATGTGCGAGTAGAGTGCTCTACAGGCTCCACCTATCGCTTCCATAGTGATTTAGCCACTCTCCATGCAATTCTCCACCCGAGCGAATTTTTCCCCTCACCGAAACGTCGTTTGGAGGTCGTCGCTGAGTGAGGCGGTTGAAAAGCGTTCCGGATGAAAGGTGACATAGTACCGCGCTAATTCGGCAACAAACAACCCTGGCAACAATCCTATTGTTGGTGGGTACGTTGCGGCGATTTCGGGTGGCAGCGTTCCCACTCCAAAATCATCGCCCTCTTTTCTCCTAGTTCCTCCGCTCCTACCCCCCCCCCAACACTCCTCTCCTCTCATTCCATCCTATACCCCCCCTCCCACCAACCCATCATGTTCAAGAGGTAACGACGACGCCCATGCTCCTGTCGATATCATCGCCCGTCGACGGTCAATTGCTGATGCTGCTTGTTTTTCCCCACCTTTTAGCGGGATTGCTCGATTTGCTGCGGGAAGGCGAGTCGGCGCCTCGCTGAGGCCGACCAGGCTCAACAATGCTGCCGCCACCTTCAAGGCCACCAAGCCCATCCTCCCTACCCTCGGAGCACGTTACATGGCCACCGAGGCGGCAAAGACGGGAAAGATCTATCAGGTTATCGGTGCCGTCGTTGACGTGGTATGTTCCGGGGAAAATTCTGATTTGAAGATGCCGGCCTCGACGACGCCGGTCGGCGGCTCGTATCACCTCAAGACACATCAAAATCTGACCAGCGGCACATTATAGAAATTCGATACCGAGCAACTGCCCGCTATTCTCAACGCCCTGACCACCGACAAGAACGGCCAGAAGCTTGTCTTGGAGGTTTCCCAGCATCTTGGAGAGAACATTGTCCGATGCATTGCCATGGACGGTGCGTTTTATCATCTATATTGTGGGATGAAACGAGAACGATTATACTGATGGACTACTAGGTACCGAGGGTCTGTCCCGTGGCAGCGCGGTCACCGATACCGGCAACCCCATCATGATTCCCGTCGGTCCCGGTACCCTCGGTCGTATCATGAACGTCACTGGTGACCCCATTGACGAGCGTGGTCCTATCAAGGGAACCAAGCTGGCTCCCATCCACACCGACGCTCCCGAGTTCGTTGACCAGTCCACCTCGGCCGAGGTCCTGGTTACCGGTATCAAGGGTAATTGATACCCGATGATGACGGTTTCTCCCGGAATTTTTATATTGACTTTTCTCACTACAGTCGTCGACTTGCTTGCCCCCTACGCTCGTGGAGGAAAGATCGGTCTCTTCGGAGGTGCCGGTGTCGGAAAGACTGTGTTTATCCAGGAGTTGATTAACAACATTGCCAAGGCCCACGGAGGTTACTCCGTCTTCACTGGTGTCGGTGAGCGTACCCGTGAGGGTAACGACTTGTACCACGAGATGCAGGAGACTGGTATGTTTTTTTTTCCGCTTCGACGACTCTCTCGGCACAATGCTCATTACGTCATAGGTGTCATTCAGCTCGATGGTGACTCTAAGGTCGCTCTGGTCTTCGGACAGATGAACGAGCCCCCTGGAGCCCGTGCCCGTGTTGCCCTTACTGGTCTGACCGTCGCCGAGTACTTCCGTGACGAGGAGGGACAGGATGTGTTGCTCTTCATTGACAACATTTTCCGTTTCACCCAGGCCGGATCCGAGGTGTCTGCGTTGCTCGGACGTATTCCCTCTGCCGTCGGTTACCAGCCCACCCTGGCCGTGGACATGGGACAGATGCAGGAGCGTATCACCACCACCAAGAAGGGATCCATCACCTCCGTCCAGGCCGTCTACGTGCCTGCTGACGATTTGACTGATCCTGCGCCCGCTACCACCTTCGCCCATTTGGACGCTACCACTGTGTTGTCTCGTGGTATCTCCGAGCTGGGTATCTACCCCGCTGTCGACCCTCTCGACTCCAAGTCCCGCATGTTGGACCCCCGTGTCGTCGGTGACGACCACTACCGCACCGCCACCCGTGTCCAGCAGATCCTCCAGGAGTACAAGTCGCTCCAGGATATCATTGCCATTCTTGGTATGGACGAGCTGAGCGCCGAGGACAAGTTGACCGTCGAGCGTGCCCGTCGTATCCAGCGTTTCCTGTCGCAGCCCTTCGCCGTATGTCATCTCTATCCTTACTCGCGTATCTGCAATGCTAACAATTTCTCTAGGTCGCTGAGGTCTTCACCGGTATCAAGGGACAGCTTGTGCCCCTCAAGGAGACTCTCCGCTCGTTCCAGGAGGTTCTCGACGGTAAGCACGATGACCTGCCCGAGTCCGCCTTCTACATGGTTGGAGGCATCGAGTCTGCGCGCGCCAAGGGAGAGAAGATTCTTGCCGAGTTGGCCGACAAATAGGCAGCTGGTGTAATTGAGAGGGGGGTCGGTAAAATGTACTCTTAGTTGTCGTCTAGAATTTTTTCAAGCCTGTTTGCCAAAAATGTTCAGTGAATATAGGGTGCGGACGTTGTGACACTTGGGTGACTTGTTGAATGGAGTACATAAGAGAAGTGAATAGTTTGGCAGGGCAGGGCAGGGCAGGTACATATAACTCAATTCCAGCCCACGGTTGATACTGGTGACTGACCTGTGGGGTAGACAGACAGAGCCCAGCTGCTATGTACCCGTTGGTGTAGACCTCCCTCCTCTATCTTATCGATCAAAAACGCCCGGCCGGTTGCCGGCTTTCTTCCAAGGCTGTGCAGTCTTGTTATCCCACCTCAGCCACTAACATCCAATACTGACGTAACCGTTCCCACATGATACCGGTACATTATGTAGGTAGGTACCTCGCCACCAAGGAAACAACATCCAATCCAAATATTTTGGATACCAAGTATTTGCGTTCGTTCATACTTAATAAAACCCCCGTTTCCTTCTCCATATCCAAACGACCTCGAACATCACCACAAACACACCACAATAGAAGCGCAAAACAACATGTCATTCCGCGACACAAACACAGCAGACCCCTTCTCCGCGCCCCCGCCGCCGGGCCCGCCCCCGCCCTCGCTGCCGGAGGGATGGCTCGCCAAGTGGGACGATAATTATCGGCAGTACTACTACGTCAATCTGTATACCAAGAAGAGCCAGTGGGAAATTCCTACGGTTGCTGCGATGGGGGCGGGTGGCAATGGTATGTACACAGCAGCAGTAGATGGTGGCAGGTGGCAGGTGGCAGGTAGCTGATGGCTGATGTTTCCAGGCGATCCGCCACCATATGGTGCACGGCCATCATCGGCGGGCTACATCGACGGCAGATCAAAGTCCTCGCAAAGCCAGGGCTACAACGATCGCCATGCCAGCCAGGGCCAGGGCTACACCACTTCAGACACCAAGCCCGCGCAGCAGAAATACGAATCCCTTCTTTCACCACCATCCAGCAGCCACATACCCGCGCACTCCCCGGCACATTCACCTGCAACCTCTGACCACGCCGTCCCGCGCACCTCTGGTAGTGGTGGCCTAGGCGCGAAGATATCCAATTTCCTCAAGTCCCACTCGCCGCAGCCACGGCCGTATCCGCAACAGTATCCGCAGCAGCAGCAGGAGCAGGCGTACTACTACGGCGGCGGGGGTGGCTATCCGCCACAGCAGCAGCAGCAGCAGTACGGGTATCCGCCCATGATGATGGGCGGTTCCATGATGGGCAACGGGGGCATTATGGGCGGCAGAAGACGGCGCCCCGGCGGCGGTGGAGGACTGGGCATGGCGGGCGGCGCGGGACTAGGCCTGGGCGCCGGCATGCTCGGCGGGATGATGCTGGGCGGCGCGCTGGCGGATGATAGGCAGGACTCGTATCAGGATGGGTATCAGGACGGCATGGAGGGGGATGGGGATTATGGCGGTGGTGGGGATTTTGGGGGTGGGGATTTTGGTGGGGATTTTTAGGATATGTATGGGACTTGGGTGTGGGATACGGGTAATATGGGGGTTGCTTTGGGTTTGATTTTCGGATGGGTGGGTGGGTGGGTGGGGGGGGGGGGGGGTTGCACTTATGTACACGATGGGTTGTACTTGCTTTGGGGCGGATGTAAGATGAATTGAGAGCTGGACGCGAAAAGACATCTATATGGACGCATGCTTCTCGTCTTTGGGGGTAGAATCAATGATATTCATTGTATTCTGCACACAAATCCATCACATCACAATCCTCCATTCACTCAAACTCAGACATTGGACTACCTACTTTGGTACCCTTACACCAGAGATAATCGATAGAGTAATAAAACCCCCCAGGCTTCCATTCCCACTCCGCCCTACTCTTCATACTGCCCGTAGCAAAAAGTAGTCAAAACTTCCATTAAGAAACGGTATCCCTAATCTATCATCCTTCTTTCCCCCCAGCATCGTCTCCAAAGCCACCACACGGGTGCAATCAATCAATCATCAATCACCTCCTCTGCAAGAAAAGAACCACAGAATCCGTCAGCTCAGCAAAAAAACACCTCCATTACCCTCCAGCTCCTCCTCCTATTACCTACCGCTCCAGCCCTACAACAATGCCGCCCGAAAAATGAAGTAAAAAAAAAACAAAGAAAATAAAAAGTGAAAGAATGTCAACATACAATCGATCCATCTAACGCATTCCTCTGCTGATTGAGCCAGCTAGTGGGTGCGTCGCTCCTCCGGAGCAGCACCACGCTGTTCAGCTGTAGTCGGCTGGCCTGGTCATGGTACGCCGTAGCCATAAGTAAATTTTCGCGTTCCAGGAGTTCGAGCTCTTCTTCCTTCTTTCTCTGCACGGTACGCAAGGAACGTCAATAAACTCCCAATGATTACGCTGGACGGGTTGGATGCAGATGCTTTCAATATTGCAGAAGAAGGTGGTTTGGGTGCTTGAGGTGTGGATGATGATGTGGCAGTAGCAGCAGCAGTGGCAGAGGATATAATTTGTGTTTGTGCGTCTTGTTTTATGTTTGTCGAAAAGGACAAGGTGGTGGAGGGGGGGCGTGGAACCTTAAGCTCTAGATATCGCTCCTCCATGGCTTGCAGTTTTTCGTCCGAGTCGGCCGCTCGCGCTGCTTCGAGTTGCTCTGTGAGGTCTTTGATTGTGGCGTTTTGCTTTTTGATGAACTGGAGAACAACGAAACGAAAACGGAATCACGTCAGCCATCACCCATCTCCTGCTTGTTGTGGGGAAAGGGGGAAACGTACGGCTTTGGACTTGGTCATCTTCTCCCGTCGGTCCTCGAGCTTGTTCTGGAGTTCTCGCACGTGCTTCTCCAACGCTCCATCGGCGCCGCCGATGCTTCCTTCGAACGCGGCAATCGTCTCCTTGAGATCCGAAAGCGCCTGCTCCTTCTCGAACAGAAGGTCCTTTTGCTCGGTCATCTTCGTCGAGAGTGCATCTTTCTCGAGCAGCACACGTTCGAGGAGCGACTCCTTTGTCCGTAAGTCCGACTCGAGGTCCTTGACCCTGCTCTGAAGTTCCGCGTGCACTGTTTGCAGCTCTGCGAGATCCGAGTTTGCTTCCGCCTTAAGCTTATCCAGCGCTTCGAGCTGGTCGGCACCAACCAAGCTCACTATTCACCTCGGATTAGCAGCATGAAACATAAACTACGGATAGACCAGCCTGGGGCCATACAGTCCGACTGTGCAGTGACAAGAGCTCGTTTGGTAGTAGCCAACTCTGCTTCCAACTCCGATACCTTGATCTTAATCTCCGACAACTGGGATTGGCTGTCCACGTAGCTCTGGCGCAGCTTGAGCATGACCTCCGAGCTATAGATACAGTCAACAACCGAGAAGAACCATTTCGGGGGTGTGTATTCGTATATACCCTTCGTTCGCGGTACCAGAACGGATCATGGCCAGCTGCGACTCGGCTACCAGCTTGGCCATATTGGCCTCCAGGTAGTCGTGCTCGAGCTTGTCCCGTGCTCTTGTTGCGTCCTCGAGCATGTGTTGCAAGACGACATTGTCAGCACCGACACCGCCGCTGTCCTTAAGATGTCGGATTTCAGCCTCCAGGCTGGCAATCTTGAGCTTCCTGAGGTATCGTCAGCAAATAAGCATCATCCGGATGGATTTTGTCAACACGCACATATCCGCCTTAGTCCTTGTCGAGTACGCCAACTCTGAACCGAGATCACCACCATATTCCTCGGCGGCTTCCGACACCAGTCCACTCTCCAGCTCCCGGATCTTCTCCTCGAGATTTCGTATCCGCTCCTGGTCTTTCGTCTTCTGGTACTCGGCGCCATCGGATCTGGATAGTAATATCTGCTTCTCCGACTCCAGCGAGTTCTTCGTCCTCGACATCTCGGCACAGTCATTCTCCAGCCGCGCGACCTGTTTCTTGTACTGCTCGATGGTCCGCTTCAGTCCGGACACCTGTTTTGCGCTCTCCTCGGCAGCACGGAGCTCCTTCGACATGCGAGCATGCTGCTCCTCCATGATCTTCATCTGTTGCTCCAGGTCGCCCATGCTCTCGAGCTTCCTGCGGTACTTCTCCGTGACGTTGAGGTGTTTGGTGAGCTGGTCGATCTTGTGATTCGCCTCGTCCAGGTCGTCTTTGTACTTCATACCATCCCTCGCCCTCGGTTCGAGATCCTCAATCTGCGGGCTTTAGCAGGCACTCTCGTTGTCGATGACGGACGGGTACAGACTGTTCGTTCTTGCTTGGCGATCTTATGATCCTTGGTAGAAATCTCCTCCTCTTTATCGAAGATCTTGTCCTCGAGCTTCTGGACCTCATCCTGCAGCTCGTTGACGCGGAACTGAAGCCGTTCACCCCGATCATCATACTCCTGGCTATCTCTGGGCCTCCGATGAGACAGTTCCTCGATACGGGCTTGGGACTCCTCCTGTACAGAGTTTTCAGTCAGCCCCCATTGTCGAGCTGATGGTGGGATTGAACTACTACGTACGAGCTGGGACTCCAAGCTCGATAACCTCCGCCGAAGCATTTTGTTCTCGTTTTCGACGGTTTCTCGATCTCCTACAATTCGTGCTAGCTCCTCCTCCATGCGGAATTGATCAATATCCGTTGGCCTGGTCACCCGTTAGATATGCAAACACGGATAGCACAATCTGGGGGCTTTACGCATCGCCGCTCTTGCTGCTGTCTCCATCATCCGCTTGATCCAGTAAGATCATCTATACCCATAAGCCTAGTCCAATAGCATCCGCAACCGCAACTCGGACATACCTCGTTGAGGATATTCATCATCTCCGTCTGCGAGCTCGGCGACAGAGCCTGGATCATCGCGATAAAATCCTCCTTCCGGTCACTCAGGACTGCCGTGGCGACAATAATTTTCGCGAGCTATAATCCATTAGCCCACCTCTTGTCTCCACCCCCGACCACCACCCCCCTTCCCCTTTGATCAAGTCGTGCGTACCTTGATAGTCTCCTCCACATTCGAGTCCTTCGCGATGGCCGTGAGATTCGGTGCCGGCGAGGGTAGTCGATGCCCGAGGGTCTCCGTATAGTACTTCGACAGGTCCTTATGTAGTTTCCTCACTGCACCCATAAACATCAGCTTCCCCTCTCTTTAACCCCCACTATCTCTCCGTTGGCCAGGAGAACCCACGCATCTGGAACTTCCATAGCCAGTTCTTGACCGCCGCCCCCGTATCACTGGGGTCACCCGAGATCTTGAAATAGCTCGGGTCGATGTCCTCTGTAGATTCCGGCGCACAGTTAGCTCTACATCCTGCGCTCCGGACGAGGGGTGGTCGAGGGGTATGTGGACGGACGTAGGACTTTGGCGATCGTGCTGCCATCGGAGAGGTCGGTGAGGGTTTCGATCTTCGGGCTGATGGGACAGGAGTTGAACTGCACGAGCCGAGCGGGGGGTAGGTTCGTGAGCACATGTATACTTCAATTTACGCTGGGGCGAAACGGATGGAAACGTACCCAATCCACAAGAGCTGCCGCAACGGCTCGTTCCGAGCCCATGGCGAAGGTTACGCGTGGAAGCTCAGTCGCGATGGTCTGGTGATGGTGGTTGATCGGTACTTAAGTGGGTTGGTGGAAGGCGCGGGGGCGTGTGTTGTCGCGAAGGGAGGAGGACGCTCTCGAGTTCCCGAATCCCAGTGCAGGGTGGTCAGGGCTCTTGTTCTCCCATGCTCCACCACCACCACAAGCACCACCACCACCACTTGTCTCAAGCAACAGGACGCTAAGCGCTTGCGGCAGTGGGCCGTTCCTCGTTTCGCTCAGCTGGAGCATGCAACTTGGTGATGGTCGGATCCCCTCTGTTTACCGGAATGAACCGTTATATCCCCAGATTGTTGGCATTCACAGCTTCCCTTGAGTACTATCGTACATACAACATCCATTTAAATGATCGTGCCGACGGAAACAAATTGATGATTTCCCCAGACTTGCGGTCAGACGCTTGATCTCTCTACAGCAGCAGGCAGGAGCCATGACAAAAAGCACTTTGCAGCTATCTATCAGGTTCATGCACCAAACCCCAAGACCAAACACCTGAAACAAAAGGGAAGAACGGCCTCCGACGATAGGCAAAGCTTAAAACATAACATCGACAATACCCGCATCCACCAGCAATAAAACAAACAACAGCAGCATCGGAAGAAAAGCAGCTAAAAGCAGCGATACGCCATTCGTATTTACGCCGCGTGCCCCTGCAGAAGTCGCTGCAGGCGAAGGAACTGACGTTGACGACGCAGCAGCAGAAGCCGAAAAAGAAGAAGAAAACGAAGAAGAGGAAGAAGTCGAGAACGAAGAGAACGAAGACGATTCCGAAGGAGAAGACATATCCGCCGTCTCCGTG
The DNA here is from genome assembly GCF_024521635.1 of Tricharina praecox. Classification (NCBI taxonomy): domain Eukaryota; kingdom Fungi; phylum Ascomycota; class Pezizomycetes; order Pezizales; family Pyronemataceae; genus Tricharina; species Tricharina praecox. The sequence continues at coordinate 628,580 of NW_026250413.1, forward strand.
GAGCTTCCTTGCACAGCAGTCGACGTTATCGTTGTTTGCGGGGTAGCAGCAGTACTGTCAACCACACTGGAAGTTACACCCTCCGTCGTTCCAGTGCTCGTGACAATACTGCTGGCCTCATCCTAGCTCTGAATTGTCACCTGTTCGCGATGCTATCAGCTTCCGTACGCTAGTAGCCGTAAGGTGAGTAGATGTAATGCGACGTACGACCTGATCCTCCTCGATCGAGGGTTTGTTCTCGGACAAACTCTGGGCCTTGACCCTGTAGGTCTCCATGGTCTCCTCGGGCGACTCGATGGCGAAGCCTTGGATCAGCGCTGCACGGGAGGTTAGCTTAGCTAAGCCGGGAGAGCGAAGGCACTCTCGGAAAACACTCACAGTAGCGATGGAGGAGCTTGGCTCCGCCGGCTACCAACTCAGCAAGGGCATCGTCGACCACCTGACTGGAAGTATTGTTGGGAAAGGTGACGATATATTTCTTGTTGGCGGCGGCTACCATGACAGCAAAGCTGAGCAGGGCGGCGGCGACAGTAATGAGCTTCATGATTTCGATTTTCGTGGTGGTTGATACCGCTGGGAGGATTGTTTCTGAATGGGTTGAGGTGAAGTACGAGCAATAGCAATGGTGTGAGTTGTAGTCGTTGCGTGGGGAGTTGGTGGCGAGAAGGAGGGAGGGAGGTGGGGAGTGTTCCATGATATCAGGGCGCGGAAACAGTGATGCGCAAGCTCCTAGCACGTGATCTTAAGCCTAGCCATTCAAGTGTCGAGGTTCCCTTCTGAACCTACGGGGCGAAACTCTAGGATGCTCCGTCGCATTTCTCTTCTCCAGTAGATAGACCAGAATGTACTTGGTAACTTAGCAGGCACCAGCAGAACCACATTCCTCTCTGAAACTCCTGAATCCGGCGAACAGCTGTGCATCATGTCGTGCATCTCATTTTCACATCCTGGTTTCGGCCACTTCCACAGACATTGCGTGAGTGATAACCAATGATTGCTCCTTACCCACAGTGCACACCCTGCCTGCGATTCTACAATACATGTGAGCATCTATTCTAACGCGCGTTCAAAACTCTCTTCTATCGTGTTGTCATAGAATTATCTACAGCCATATGATAGCACATAGAGCAATAAACTTGGATCAGCGAGCCCGGAACTTAAATGTTAGCTCACGCCAAGGCCCCTGTGTTCTAGGATGATGCGGCAATGAAATGTCAACGCCAACTGGAACCTGTCCTCATCAACAGTGGGCTTGAGCTACACAAACAAACAAGGCAATAATAATCGTGAATTTACCGCACACACGACACGACATCTACGACAGGTTCACGACCAGTTCGCGACACTACTCCACAGCTAAACTGAGCTAAACACCCATCCACAGCCATGGTTAAATCCACACAGATCGCGCGTCTCGACGGTATCCACACCTTAGCCCTGGCTTCGAGCTCCCAACTGACTTGAACTTCCACCAGGCGTACCCCTCGCCGCCTCCGTAGACGACGACCAAGCCGAAGCCGAACTCTCCGAAATCAAGGGGCAAGTGAAGTACATCTTCCGACAGCTCAACAACGACAGCGAGCCACAGGCCTCAATCGAGAGCGGACCCTTCACGATACAGTCTTTCCCCCCTCCACTCCCCCCCCCCGACACAGACTAACCCGTCACAGCTACATAATACAATCCCACATCTGCTACGTATGCATCTGCGAGCGCAGCTACCCGCGCAAGCTCGCGTTCACCTACCTCTCGGACATCGCGACGGAATTCCAAAACTCGTACGGGCAGGAAGCGATGTCGCCCAACCTGCGACCGTACGCGTTCGTGCAGTTCGACACGTTCATGCAGCGAACCAAACGGACCTATCAGGATACGCGGGCGACGGCGAATCTGGACCGGCTGAATGACGATCTCAAGGATGTGACGAGGGTCATGACGAAGAACATCGAGGACCTGCTGTACCGAGGGGATTCGCTGGAGAGGATGGGCGATATGAGCTCAAGGCTGAGGGATGAGAGTAAGAAGTATAAGAGAGCGGCGGTGAGGATAAATTGGGAGCATATGTTGAAGCAGGTATGTTGTGTTCGTGTGGACAGTGGGAGGGGATGGTGACTGACAATGAATAGTATGGTCCTATAGGTGGCTTTGCGTTCATCATGCTGGTGTTCATCTGGTGGAGGTTCTTTTAACCATACGGTGTAGAGGTGTGATTTGGTACCTGCGGCTGGCGTTTTGTCTTGTCTTGCACTTCTCTGGGCTTTTCGTTCTCTAGCCAACCCGATATCGAGGCTAGACACCGATCAATACATTGTTCTATCAACCCCATTAACAGTTTCCGTCTTTTGGGATCTTTTGCGGAGAGAATAAGCGGGTCTTTCTGTTCGACTGCTACTTTTGCGTTGCGCTACCATGTCTTTAATAGTGTATAGTATATCTTATGTAGTATTCTTGAGAATTTTCCGGATGCAGTGTATTCGGAACACCATTTATCTTGGCGGAACAACAGGAACAGAGTGCAACGGAGTGGCGCAAGAAGCCACCCAGCAGCGAACAAAGGAAACAATCGGGGCATAGCTACAGGAGCGAAATGTAGACATAAGGTGAGGAGTTTTTCTTAAATGTGGCAGAAGGCTCGTACGGCCAGGGGAAGGTAAGGTCACGTTACCCGATTGGATTTGCACCCGTGATTGAATCTTTTGCAGAAGCCACCAATCCCAGCATTTGCTTAACGTGACCTTACCAACTCGCAGCCGAACGAGTAGTGAAGAGGATGAGAGGGTGTGTATGCTCAGCTGCTGTCGCTGGTGCTTTTGCATTGCACTGTCACCAGAGATACCATTAGGGAGATCTTGGTTGCTCCTGGCAAAGAACCTCAACTGAGATCCTCACCTCCCTTTGCAAAATCCCTCCATTGGAATTTCGACCGGATTGGTTTGGATTGTTTGCGGGTGTATAAGTACCAGGTATCGGACTTTTGCCTCGGCCTCCTTGACATATCTACGGACTTGGTTACCACCGTACAACAGCTTAAAAATCAAAATTTCTTACTCACGACTTATATCTCATCCTCCTCATCATCGAAATCATCAATCTCCCTATCCGGCGTAAATAGAATTGCGCCACCACCCCCAATGCCACCCTCCCTCTGTGCATCAAAATACGGCAATACAACCTCATCCCTTGCCTTCCTCTGACTTTCCGTCAGCCCAAGCTCGAACGTACTCATCGGCTCCTCCTCCTCCCCGGCGCCGCCCCGCTGCTTCACAGCCTCACTCTCCTTCCACCGCGGATGATCCTCCAGCAGCATGACCTTCTCCTCCACCCCACCAGGGAGCACACTCCTTTTCATCCCGGCCGCCTCCCCCTCCCCGGGCAGGAAAAACCATTCCCCAACGCCCCGTCCACTCTTGCGTCGGTACTCCAGCTCCAGCACCACGCCTTCGGCAGGATTACTTCCCAGGCCCACGAGCACGCCGTCGACGCCCTCATCGAGCCCATAACCCGGCGGGGCAAGACTTCTATCGCGCGCAGCTTTGGCGGCCAACATATGCGTGATCGAATGCACGGTGATGATCGTAGTCGCGAAATACGACAGCAGTGTTAGCGGCTGCGGGGCGGAGTCGGGATATGCATTTGCGCTGCCCTCGGGCGGGAGGCAGAGGGGCACGTCGGTATGGTACATAGCGACAAGGGTCGTTGTCGGCGACAGCAGCGAGGACAGGAATGGTGCTAGTGAGGAGGGCGCCGAGGAACACAGCGGGTTGAGGGAGTCGAGGATTAGAAGCGTTTTGCTGCTGCCGTTGGCTGAGCAGGCGGCGAAGATCTCTTTTTGTAGGACCGGGATCGGTTTACGCCGTGCGCTGATGAGAGTGGTGATCCCCTGGGGAGGGCTGAATGTCGAAAAGGAAACGAAGACGGTTTTGCATTTTGCTGTCTGTTTCTGTTAGCTGCCATCACATATCCGGAAAGAAGTGAGGGCGGAAGGTACAATCGCTCGCTCAATATACTCGCGCACGAGAGGCCTGGATGACTGTGACAGCGAGTCAAGGAGGAGTGTGAACGGGGACGCTGTATCGCGGAGGCTGAGGAGTCGTGACACGAGGAGGAGGTTGTGGGTTCGGCGATGATCGACGGACTCTGCTGGCGACATCTTCAATGGTTGGACGAAGCTTGTGGTGATGGTGTGTCAAGTTGTAGTGGATGGTGGGGCGCCGTGAGGCTCTGTGAGACTTTGGTCCCTGAGATTTCATTGTGCAGAACTCTGCGGCGCTTCACATGGAGAGGCTTCAAGATGTTGCTCTATTACTTGCATTGGAATCTATCAAAAACTTCCGAGCAAACACAATCGAGAGAAGAAAACGAGAGTACAAATACAATGATCCGAAAACAATATGCCCATATCGACCCACCCTATCACATCATATCATTCGTACCTATGCCCTACATTACCATTGATCAAACCCACTGTCGAGGGTTCTTGAGCACATCCAGCATACGCTGTTCCCTGGAGCCAGGTTCGGGGGAGTGCATGTACTGCCAGCTAGCGGTCAACGGCAAGCTCATGAGGATAGACTCAACCCTAGCGTTGGGAGTGTTCAGGCCAAATGCGGTACCGCGGTCGTGGATGAGGTTGAACTCAACGTATCGGCCACGACGGAGCTGCTGCCATTGCTTTTCTTCGGGGGTGAAGGGCATGTCCTGTGATATGAAGTTAATCGGTTTATATCAGGCAAAGGTGGGGCGGCGGGAAAGGCAGGTACCTTGCGTTTCTCAATGATTGGGAGATAGCCGGGCAGGAACGAGTCCAAGCAGTCAGTGGAGAACGCCAACAGCTTTTCCGGCTCCCTATCCTCAAGATCATCGAAGAAGATTCCTCCGATTCCGCGGGTCTCGTGACGGTGCTTGACGTAGAAGTAGTCGTCGCACCACTTCTTGAACCTGGAGTAAAACGCGGGGTCGTGGCGATCGCAAGCTTCCTTGAGGGATTTATGGAAATGGATTGCATCCTCCTCGAAGAGATACGAAGGAGTGAGATCGGTCCCTCCGCCGAACCACCAGGCCTTAGTTGTGCCATCATCGTTCATGGTCTCAAAGTAGCGGTAGTTCAGGTGAACCGTTGGAGCCATAGGATTGCGCGGGTGTAGCACCATACTCAATCCCGCGGCGAAGAAGTCAAGCGAGTCGACAGTAAGATCCAAGCTTTTATGGTGCGCACGCATATTCTTCACCGCCGCCGGAGGGAGTTTGCCGTATACAATGGAGATGTTTACGCCAGCCTTCTCGAAAACGTTTCCGTCCTGTAGCACGCAAGAGATTCCTCCGCCGCCGCCAGCATCAGGCCGGTCCCATTGATCTATCAGGAACTTCTTGCCGTCGACCTTCTCGAGGGCTTCGACGATTTCCTTCTGGCGCTCGCGGATCATGGCTTCCATTCGGAGGCGGATGGGAGAGTTTTCGGTGACGCCAGATTCGCGCTTGAGGTTTGAGTCGGCCTGGCTCGTGCGGATGTTGCTTGATGGAGTTTCGCAGCGTAGAGGCTCCGGCTTCTGGTGGACGTCAGTCGATGAACATGTCTACCCAGGTGACGGTTGCATACCATGGTCATAGCCAGACCTCCGGCGACAAACCCAGCGACGATTCCGGTGACTGTAAGGAACGTCATGTGGCGTGATTGGAAGGATGTGCTGTTGAGGCCGCCAGCTTTTATCGACGAAGTAAAGAAGGAATAACTCCGTCTCTGTGTCGGCTGAGCGACATTCCCACTGAGCTTCGACAAGCTGCGGGCAACTGTCGCACTCGGACTCCCGCCGCGGCGACAGAGAACACGGAAAGACATCTTGCTGGGGTAATGGAAAGGAACCTAGGTTAATTGACACGGTATGAAGAGAAGAAAGGACAGAGACCCACGACGCCTTATATCACGGCATCGGTGGTTGGATTGACTGATAGATGGACCGATGTTCGTCGGATGGTATGGGCTGACTGCGCTAGTTAACGATGGCCGTGGCGGTTGTAGTGCCCAATGAGTGTAGCGCTTTAGGAAACCCTAACCTGCCGAGGTATGGCGAGTGGACTGAGATCAAGCGGGTGATATCCTATGTCTTAATTGATTAAGGAGCGTGCCTTTCATTCTGTTGTCGCGTCATTCTGGCTCGAATCAATGCAGATTGACTACTCCGATTGGGGTCGGACTGTCATCAGCCGCTCCTGGGGTTATAACCAATTTTCATAATATAGGTAGGTGTTTTCTGCAGTTCATCACTCGTGGTAAATGGCCGCTGGTTGCTGGTGTGCGAAGTAAGTCTGTTTCTCCTTGGAACTGGCTTTCTTCTTACTCCTTCATTTTCTTTGGTTTGCCTCACCACACTGACTGTTATCTAACTAGATGTCAGTATTGGGCTCTCTTCTTCAATAGGTAGGAGGATATGGTATGGAAAAAAAGAACTTGTAATTGTGAAGGAGCGGAGAATGCATGTATGCAAGTGAGTACACTACATATCTAATTTATGGGTGGTTCTGTTCGGAGGCTTCTACAGTGTACACATCCCCACATCCCCACATCCCCATTCACTCCTACATGATAAGCTGTTTGCTCCACCCAGAGCCACAATGTGGCGGTGAAGTGGTTTGTGCAGGTGCAGTTCGCATGCATGTAGCGTCAATGGTGTTTGCAAGGAGTCTTGGAGCTGGGGTTATGTATGTGGGTTCGTGGCCCACGATGAGTCCAGGAATCATAGTACTTCCGGTCACCCTCAATCACTGACGGGAGTCACGTGCTTTCTTTTATGCCCAGTTGCACCTGCACAGTTCCGCATTCCATCCGTCAAACACGCGTTGCACCAACTCTATTCCGTTTCCACTCTTCAATTCCACACCTTTTCACTCCCCAACCACGTGCCGCTGCATCGCAATCACATTCCTTCAATCGCTGCAGACAGACACTCGAATAAAAAGTGAGATGGCAACTGATCGGGACTGGGACCGAGAACCTCACCACCGCAGCGACGACCCTCGTCGGCAGCAACCTCAACTACGTAGAGCGCAGAGTGGAATGGAGCCACCAACATTCCACGGATCAGACCCCTCTGATGTAGCTCGGCGCAACTCCGATTCCCGGGGATCGTTTGTGTCGAACAAACATCCACAGTACTCTAGCGGTGACGGCAGTCGCCGGGGGCTAAGCGTCGACACTTCGCGACGCTCTCTGGGAGGTTCAAATGACGGGAGGAGGAGCGTGGAGGCGTCGCCTCGGGATGTCACGATGACCGATGTTGGGGGAGGAGGAGGGGGGGGCGGAGGGGGAGCAGGCGGGGGAGCAGGGTTTCCCCGCCAGATTGAGCGATACCGTTCCGGCAGCAACAGCAACAGACGGGAGTCGGTCGATAGTGTGAATTGGACGAATGCTTCTCCGGCCGCACGAACGCCTCCTACCTCACGTACACCTTCGGATGCCGTTGCGATTCGCGATCCTTCCCCTGCCACCTCGACGTATTGCAACAGTCCCCGGAAGATAGTCGCTGTCGCTGCAGCTGGCGAGAAAAAGAAGAGCTTCAGGCTAGTCATCCGGTTTTCCCTTCGCCCCGGCTGCTTAGATTAGCGGAAGTGCTGACTGGTATCTGTTCGGTGTTGTGTAGTGAGGTCGTGGCTCGCGTTTCTGATGTCTATTCAAGGTACCAGGCGGCGCAACGAAAATTGGAACTGGCGGGGATTGAACGGAATAACCGTAAAGAGCATTTCGATACCTTCGCGTCCATACGCGAGCGATACCAAGGCGCATACGACAAGGCGGAGGAGGAATGTCGGAAATACAAAGAGGAGTGGAGCTTTGTGAGCACTTGGGCTGACAGCTATTTCAAGTCTCCACAACCCGAGAAAGACGGGGAAGACACGACCTCCCGAAAGATTCAGAAAGATCTTGGTTCGCTCTCAATAGACAAATATATTGAAAAGGTCGTCCGAGAGAAGCTTGCGCTTGCCAATTTACCAGGAATCGCAGAGCTGCAAACCCAGGTGCAAACATTGCAGTCAAATGACCGGCAGAGGACCGCTGAGCTGGCAGAATTTAAGAAATCGCTGGCGAAAGTTGACACCTCCTGCAAGTCTATGGAAAGCAGACAGACATTCCTCAACGGTCAGGTCGAGGAAATGCGCAAATCGATTGAGCCCTTGAAAAAGGACGTCACCACCGCACAACAACTGGCCGTCGTGGCTGCGAACTCGATGGACAAGCTAGATAAACTGATGGCGAGAGTCGATCAGGTATTGCTGACTGTAAATTTTCGACGGTGCATTGCTGACTATCAATACAGTTCGAGGATGATCTGAAGAAAGTAGCCTCGGCGCTCGCAGAAGTCAGAACAGAATTTGCTGCGCACAACTCGCAACAGGAAGCTCTCCGGCAACGATTAGACACTATAACAATACCTGTTCCAGCGTCCACGGATACGGGCATTCCACTGAACGAATTGCGGAAGGAAATTGATGATGTCATCGACCCTATCAAGAAGTATGTGGACGAGAGTCTGGACGGGATGGGTGATGTTGCCGACAACTGTGCTCGAGACGTTCACAAAGCCAATGCCGATATTGCCAAGCTATTGGCCGAGCTCGAGGGATTAACGTCGAAAATGACGGCGGAAGTCTCGAAACTCCGCACCGAGTTTACCTCTAGTCTGACGAAGGTCGCCGAGGATGTGCAGTCACTTGGGGGGATGTCCGGTCGGGAGATTGGGTTGTTCAGGGACCTGTTGTTGCGAGAAGGGAGGCGGATCGAAGGGCTTGAGGTGGCTGTCCGGCATTGTGACGATAGACTATCCCTTTGGTCCACGAATGACTATTACGAGAAGGTGGCCAACCTTCTTATAGCACGAAGTCCTAGTTGGTTCAATACCGCCCAACAGGTCCAATACCTCACCCAACAGGACGAGCTCCAACGGACTCAGCTTCAAAAGCTTGCCGGCCAAATTCAAGCTGTCCATTCTCAGCTACAAAACCACCTCCAGTCACCCGGGGCCCCCAGCGGAACGTTCACGCCAGGGACAGCTAGGAACCCATTCGCCGTCAATGGCGCGATCGCCAACGGTGCTAGCGGCAACATGGAGAGCAGGAACTGTGCCAATGACCCCTTTCTTACCGAACTCAAACAACTCAAACAAAACTTCGAGGACCTGAAGGAGAAGTTTCGGAAGCTGGAGGAAAGCAGCGATATGTTCTCGCAGGAGAATCTAAAGGAAACGCTGCAGGATATGAAACACGAAGTCAACAAGGTTGTGAGGGAGAATGCTAATAAGATGTCACAAGTATCCGATTGGTCGGAGGATGTTAAACAAAACCTGCGATGTCTCTGGGAGGAGCTCTTCCGCATGGGAGTTCCTCTCGACCCGGAGATGCGCGCATCTTTTGGCCCGGCAAACGCTGTCGACCTGAATGAGCTCACCGAAAACGGGTACGATCACATGACCGAAGACGGCGATATTGAACAAGTAGAGATGGAAGAAGAAGAAGAAGAGGAAGAGGAAGAGGACGAGGAAATGTCACAGAGAGAGGGTCTGGAGGAGGAAGTTGAATGATTCTCCATGACGAACATACCTAAATACTCCAATATACCCTAGTTTTGGTACTAGGAATGCTTTTTGTTTTTACTTTCCTGTGGATTTTCTTTCCCGTGTGTTTCTTTTCTTGCATCTTTTTCCTGCATCTTTTTCCTGCATCTTTTTCCTGCATCTTTTTCCTGCATCTTTTTCGAGCGAGTGGATATTCGAGTTGCATGCGAAGGGGTTTTTTTTTCATGATGGCGTTCGGGAGAAACAATGGATTGCTTTGTACTTCTTGTCTACATTTCTCATTTCCGGGCTATTGATAGATGTCGTTTGTTCAACGTAGTTGCTGGTTTTTGTCTTGTATTCCATGTCACAGGTACTTTGGGTGGTGATTCGTTTGGAAGGGCTAGCAGGTTGATTGTTTGCAGTTGCTGCTCTATTGATGGCTTTTCTGGATCATTTCTACATGTGTTTGGTTGGGCGTCTCTTGTGGTCGTCACATCGTGTTTGGTTGGGCGAGCGATTGATTTAATTCCAGTCAATCCACCGCTCCAGATAACTCCAATATAGGTACATAATAGTCAAACAGCAACGAGATCTCCGCGTCTAGTAGAATCGATTCCTGGCAATGGCAAGCAAACAGCGACCGGATCTCCATCAATAACAAGCCTCACACCATGACGCTGCCGCCGTTGGGAAACTTGATGGAAAGCATGCCCCCTTCCTTTCAAAGTAGAGGGAATCAATCAAATGACTGTTGTGGTAGTCTCGTTGCCGTGTATACAGTCTCACAGTCCCTGCCTCAACCGCTCTGCCAACTGCTTCTTTCCAAACTCCCACGCATTCAAGAGCCCCTTTTCCGACAGGTCGATACTGCTGACCTGGATGTCCTGCTGCGGCGGCCGTGAAACCCGCTGCACAATTGCCCCCGGCTCTGTCTCCAGTATCACACCGTCGTCAACAATCTCCTCGATCGCCAGCGCAACGAGGTCGTAGTTCTCGATTATGGTTCGCTTGTCGGTAGAGTTCCTGATTACGGAGCAGAGAGGTCCAAGTCAATTCCATGCTTCACCCGAAGTAGAATGGGCATGTGAATGAATGTTACTCACTTCAACAGGATCTGTAGCGTGTCCCTGAGTGCGAGGACAACTTGGTACAGCATCATCTCGTTCTCTTCCATTCCTCCGACGACATACAGCATCACGTCGCTCTCGGCCTTGAACAGGACGACGTGGCCATCATAGAGGATGATATCTGCCGTTGACTTCGCCGTCTTCTCCATGAGTCCCTTCTCAAACGCCTTTTGCTCTTTCAGCGTGGGGTAAGGGTTCTCAGTCGTTGCCCCGGTAGTGCTGGCCGTGTGCGGAGATCGGTAATATTTGGCGAGGATGCGGGTGCCGTCGGTTGAGAGGATTAGAAGCGCGTTGACGCTGAAGAGAGAGAGGTTTGGTGCCATAGCTGTGGTGGCACGGTGATGATGTAGTATTGCTTGCTGCTGTGTTGTGGGGATCACTCAAACTGGCGACGTTGTCTGAAGCTTCAAGAGTGAACGGTCGCTGCTATTAACTAACAGCCTGTACTAGTAACTGAACGGGGACGCTAGGTTAGTAACTATGACTTGTCGCGTTCTCCCAACAACCCCCGTCGCGTCCTTCCTTCACCAACCCCACCACCCCACCACCGTCTACCTCAATCAACGCTCGTGTTCTTATTCAACTACCCCGCCATCCACCATCTCACCGTCTCATCCAAGCCTCGTCAATTGCGGCCTAATTCCAACTACATCAACCTACTTCCACTTACTTCGCCGACCCCAAAAATTCCACGGTTGATAGCTGTAAAGCATCCCCATCTTCTCCGTCTTGTCACCTCAAATTATTTGAGCTGTGTTTTTACGCAACGGAGTTTGAGTTGCATCTGAATGTGCCCTTCGTTATTTAACTGCTGACGAGAACCCTCTAGCTCCTCATCTTTAGAGGACAACCGACAATATGTTTAGAGCTCGTCCCCCCGATGCGGACCCGGAGAGTGATGAAGACAGTATCACAACAGCCTCTACGGAGGCCAGCGAGGAAGCCGAAAACCAGGAATTTCCAGTGAAGGAGATATTGGCAGACAAATGGTCCGAAGTCTTCCAAGCCCCTGTTTATCTGGTGTACTGGGACGGCTACCCACTTGATAGGGCAACGTGGGAGCCAGCCAGCTCTTTCGACGAAGGGAGAGAGTACATCATCACCGACTACCTGAAGAGCAAGGGCCAACGGGAAGAATTCGACTGGCAGAAATGGGACGAAGACCGTGAGAGGGACGCACTCGTGAAGTACGAGCGGCACAAGCGGAGGGCTGCTAAGAAAAAAAGGAGGGAAAAGGCAGCGAAACCCCAAGCGCAACAAAAGAAGCTAAAGCGCGGCGTGGCAAAGCCGGTTACGAGGCCGAAGAGGGCCGCCAAACGGACAACCGTTGATGAAGTTCCTGACGTTGATCTTACCGGCTTTGTGGTTGACGATGACGACAACGACGATGACGAAGACCCGGATTCGGATGTTCCCATAATACGGCGAGCAATGCGCAAGAGGAGAAGCATCGTGGTGGTTTCTGAGACCGAGTACCCGACAGAGTCTGAGAGAGTTAGTGACGGCGATGCCGATTCACTGATGGAGGACTTGGCGGAAGACAGCGCCCAACTGAGAACCCCCAGGACCAAGTTGAGAAGAGCAGATTATGACAACGGCAGTCTGGCTGCGGAACACGCCGGCGCAACGGACAGCGCTCCACTGAAAGCCTCCGAGGCAAAAGTGAGAAGACCGATACCTAAGAGACGCGAAACTAGCCCGCATCGTGGACGTGAACCTAGCCCGCATCGTCGACGCATGACTGCCAACATTCCACCTACACAGGAGACTGCCAAGGTCCCCATGATCTACAATAAGCTTTCAATACGGAACATGGTCCAAAAAAAGTCCAAGAGGGATCTGGCTCCCCCTGCCGAGTTGTTACAGCTTTTCAAGCCTGGTGAAGGGGGAGCAATATCGCGTCCGACGAAAACAGTCCCAGTCCCAGTTGCTCAAACCCCGACCATTCAGGAGCAGCCAATGCAGAAGCAGCCAACACAGAAACAACCAACACAGAAGCAGCCAACACATAAGCAACCAACACAGAAGCAGCCAATACATAAGCATCCGATACAGAAGGGACGTCGCAGCCCTAGTCCGCCTGCAACGGGGAGCCCGGGTTCTCCTCCAGCAGGTCCTCCCAAGAGGAAAGTCAAGATCCAGATGAATCAGATAAAGCTGGCAGATGAAACTGAAACCTATGCGACTTTTAAATGTGCGGTCGAATATGGACCATCGCTTAAAGCCATGCGATCCCTGGGTACAATCAAATTCTTGGGCTTCGGCACTGAGTTTTTGGCCATGCTGCACGATCTGCAGCTAGAAAAGATGTGGATTTCTAAAACCCTGGAAGCCAAGTACCTTGCAGAACGGTTTATTCCTGTAAGCTGCAACGTCCAAGGACTCACGGTCGTGATATCACTTATCTTGGCTGACTAACTGGGGGTAGGTCTATGGTCCGCCACTCGAATACGTCGACATGGAATTTGAATCTGAATCCCCCGAACTCCCAGGGCTGTTGTCTGTCTTGTCGATTTTGCAGGGGGCTGGAATGGTTGTTCATAAGGAATTTACTCTGATAGTGTTTCAGCCATCCCTTGAAAAGCTTCGGAATTCTTTCAAGGTTCCACAGCAAAGACGAAAGACGGCCCTTCGAGCTGTCTTGTATCCACCAGTTGGCGTTGAGGTTCCTATTCCCCAGCAGGACACGCCTAAGCCTCAGAAGGCGCTGGATGATGGCTTCGATCGGTACTTGTCGAACCTTATGTTCAGGCACTTAAAATGCTATAAAGATCTTCTCACGACAAGAAAGGACTCCGATTCGACAGATCCCAAGATGGTGCTGAGCTATTGTACTACGTACTGTCCAGAAATCGCTAAGCCCGAGCGTCTGGAACTGGAAAATGTCCTCCGGCTGCAGGGCCATCGCATTTTCAAGATTCACGACACACCGGAAATAGAGAAGAAGTCGAGGCAGAAGAAGATCCACGTCGTCGTGTTTATACACCAATCAATGCGGTTCCACTTACATCTCCTGCCTCACATCGACGTGCTTCGCAACATGAATAGAGTTTCGTTCCGCATGTTTGGCCTGAGACTCGACCGCGGCCCCGATCCCAGCAAGAAGCACCTGATCACAGTCGACGAACGCATCTGGCCCTTTGGTTCCGTCATATTGATGACCAACAGATTTCTTGCATGTCATGTCTCTGTCGTGGGCCAGGTGCTCATGTACCAGAAGGTGAAAGCGGCGTCCACGAAGTTCTGCGTTGCTTCTGATTTCAGAGACCGGCTAGAAGCATTCGCGATTACATTGGCTCGGCTCGGTGGCGATCCCGCACTGGGTCAGGAGGTTCTCACCATCACCTACAGGCTTGAAAGCCACATCGTGTCTGAGACTTCCGAAGATGTGATCTCACTTGAATTACCTGAACGAGCCGCGCCGCCGAGATTCGCCTCGCCTGGAATGATGGATCTGGAGCCTGGCGAGATTCCCGCTGCTTGTAATGAGCTCGAGCTTGTAGCTGCAGCTGCCGAACGAGAACTTGATACTGAGGCCGAGTTTGAAAACATGATCGACATGTTTGCGCTACTCCACCTCGAGCAGGCAACCGAGCACAGGAGATTCATCGTTTGTCATTCTCAGAGTGAATCGGCACAGGCCCAGGATTTTCAGAAGTTGTTTCCGACTGTAAGTTGTCCCCTAAGCAGTGCTGATTGGTTTTGGGCTGATTTCTGTATTTCCCTCCTGCAGATCACGTTCGTCGATCCTGAAAAGGCCGTGAAGGAGCTTCACCCCCCTGGGTCGGCGAGAGGTACCAATTTCCGCAATCTCCGCACTGCTCCCATTACGAAAAAGTGACCACCTGCACGACACTCTCCCATGTCCATTGCATTCATCGCAATTCGATTGACTCTTTTTTTTCCCTTTTCATACGAGTGAATTGCATGGTGCTTGGTTTTTTTTGTTGTTCTCAAGCTTCTTTCAGCGCACACGTATAATAGGGGAGTTACGGTTTTTCGGTCTTTTTTTCTCAGGACTTTTGTGTAGACAGTGGGATATCATTTCGGGTGTGTTTTCAGGTCTTGTTTGTCATACGGTGTAGTTTTACATTCTCATATGCGATCCCAATGAGACAGGCTCAGTTACAGTATATACATTACATCTAATGATCCGTCTTCTCGATCGCCTTAGGGTATAAAAACCCATTGTCGTACCGCACCTTATCCATGGCCTCCATGATGAGGATACTCTCATCCAACGGCATAGTCTCACACTCGAGCTTCCCATCCCTCAATGCTCTCGCAGCACCATCCGCCTCCCAAAACATGCCATGTCCTGCGGGGATCGGGAACGCCTTCTCCTCGACCCCTCCACCCAACTTGATGATGGTCAGCTTCTCGGGGCGGTACGCCGGGTGGGCAACCTGTATCTCGCCCTTGGTGCCCGAGATCCGGATGGCCGGCCGCCCGGAGTCGTCGGGATCCGTCGCGATCCGGATGCTGCTCGTGGCTATGCCGATGGACTTGGGGAAGGTCGAGACCACCACGTTTTCGGCGTCCACGCCCGTCAGCTCGAAGCGGCTGATCGTGCCGATCACGCTGGGTGCCGATGAGGCTTTCTCGGACGCGGAGAGCGTGTGGTACAGACATTGGTAGACCCAGGTGAGCGAGTAGATGCCGACTAGAGTACAGCCAACGGTCGTTAATGTAAATGTATCGCTGCGTGAAACGGGCGGGGGAACTCACGGTCCAGAAGCGTTCCTCCAGCCAAATCCGGGTTGACCTATCCTCCCATCATCATCAGCATCACTCCCCTCACCCCCTCGCCCTCCCCCCACAACCACCGCCGAACCACCTACCATGCGATGCATCCCGTCTTTATATTTCACATCCGGGTCCTGTGCCTGATTCATTTCGGCGGTGACCCTCCGGACCTCACCGATCTCCCCACTATTGATCAACCTGCGGACCTCGACACTGATAGGAAAAAACCTCGTCCACACAGCCTCCATCATGAACACCTTCTTTTCCCTCGCCATTTGCACGAGGATCTTGAGCTGCGCGGCATTAACCGTGAACGGCTTCTCGCACACGACGTTCTTCCCCGCCTGCAGCGCTAAAAGACAATGCTCGAAGTGGTGCGAGTGCGGCGTCGCCACGTATATCACGTCGACGTTCCCGTCCGCTACGAGCTCCGCGTAGCTGCCGTATGCTGTGGCCCCCGCCGCACCCACGTCGGAAAGGAAGGTTCGTGCCCGTGACACGGAGTTGGACGACGCCGCGGCCGCGATCGTGTGCACAACGTCGGTCACCCCCCGGGTGGTGGGGTCGAGCACTAGGTCCTTCGAGAAGACTGCAATGAGGTTAGTGGGCGATACGGCGGGGGGATGGGGGTTTGGATATGTACTTGCCGGTTGCAATCCAGCCGGTGGCTAGTATTCCGCTGTCAGTCAGTTGCAGCTCTCCGTGAAATAATCAAACAAGCGGATGAGACTCACCGAGGATTCCCCAGCGACACTCGAACGGCTTTGCTTGCGACATTTCTTGATTTTGATCTTGATCTGGATCTGGATTCGCGATGAGACGAGATGAGATGCGATGAGGGTGTGTGTATGTAGATGGCGGTCTCTGTTCGTTTCGTTTCGTAATGTCGGGGTACCTAAACTATCGGAAACCTTAATAAGTATTTATACACTCTACGCCTACTACTGCGGGGTTGCCGTTGATTGTTCCTGAGCCTTGACACTCTATGTAGAGTTAACCTCAAGACGGAGTTGCGCACCGCATATCCGATGCGGCTTCTGCACGATCGACCGACCGTGGATGGGTGGATGCTCAACCGGATCCCCGACGGAGGGGGCCGAGTATGGAGTTACGTAGAGATCTCCACCTAGGATGTGTATAATAGTTAATGCTTTGGGGTTCGTCAATTATTACATAGAGTACGAGGTTCCTTGCGAGGAACTCGGAAGAATATGTGCGAGATCACTCGAAATACTGTGGAGTTGATACTTCGAAGGACGCTCAGTCCAGTTCAGTCACAGCAGCTTGATTGAAGTCCCTGGTAATTGAGTACACAAGCGGCAAACATCAGACGATGAGAGATATCGCATGCCCAGCTGTGGGTAGTGGTAGTACTCACCTCCACACCAGTTATGCGGATGCACCCAGACCATCCGGTCCCAGAATCTATCTAGAGCCTTAGATCAGTGACCTCCAACCCCAGAAAACCCCAGAAAAAAACCCGCAAAGCCTCCCGTAACTCCGGGGAAGATGCGTGTGATCTGTAACTGTGAGTCGAACCGCCAACTAGCGTCTTCTACACGGCTGGCCGAGCGGCGAGTCCGTTCGGTCCAACTGAAGGTACTTTGTAACTGACACAGCATAATACGTTTCGAGCGGCCTCAGGCCCGGGTAGGCCTGGTCTTCACGGTTGATGTTCCTGATGCCTTTATGATGATATTCCTGACACTTTTATGGTGATAATTCCACACATTTCACCTTCTTGTTTAGATCAAATCCAAATCCAAAGACGTCGAGTGCTAACAAATACTCAACCAACCGCTTCAATCACCTTCAATCACTTCAATCCTGTTTCTGAGAAAACCAGAACAGTCCATAACAGTCCTACTCAAGTTTCAAACTCTCGAACCAATTCCACCGGCCCATAATCCGGTATATAATCCAAAAACATCATGTGGAATCGTTACCACCTCCAGAAACCTCCCAAAATCCCCAGAAACCTCCAGGAAACCTCCAGGAAGTCCCACATTCCCTCCCCCTCCAGAAATCCGAGTAGAACCCCTCGGTTGCCAACCATCGATGGACAACTCCCAGAAGAAGATGCATACGGTAAGTATATTATATATTACCCAGTGCAGATATCCCCAAAACCAATCCAAGCCCTATTCAAGCCAAGTCCAAGTCATGAAACTTGGATATGAAAATAACTGATTACTTAGCACACCCCTTAACGAAGCAAAAAAAACACTCTTGTGTATGTATGTACACTCCGCATACACCCCCTCGCTCTTCTTCCTATCCATCTCTTTTTTTCTCCTCCTCGAACTCTCATCCGGCGATTAAAAAAGGTACTACGGTGAAATGTTAGTAGGTGGGTGGAAAGGGGGGTGTATAAGGAAGACTTACAGGAATAAAGAGGTAAGGGACCTGTCGCTTGTACTCGTCCCAAGCGGGTCCGTACTTCGCAGCACAGCGGTCGGTGTCGCGCTTAGCGCGGTGCAGGATCATGCACATGAAGAAGGCGGGCAGGAACCAGGGGATCGGGCTCTTGAAGCCACAGATCAGGCCCCAGCTCAGGAACTGGCAGAAGTCGGCGGTGTAGTGGACCTTGCGGGCGAGGCCATACCAGCCGCTGGTGAGGAGAGTACCGGCTTCACACGTGATGAAGGTGGGGTTCTCGATCGTCTGCCAGGGCAGCTGGGGGAAGGCCTTGCGCTGGACCATGGTGCCTCGCTCTTGCTGGCGGAAGCGGTTCTTCTGGCTGTTGCACGTGTCAAAGATGTAGTACGCGGTGAGCAACATGATGAAGAGCGCGATGTTGGTCTTCGAGGACCACTTGTAGACTTCGGGGGTGTTGCGGACCAGGTAGAGGACGCCGTGACAGTAGGTCAGGGGCACACCAGCCATGTTCCAGAAGATCAACATAAATCCCCATTTCTCGTGCGACATGTCCCAGGTGGTGACGATGAGCTCCTCGCCCTTGCCGCAGGCATTGGAGTAGAGCCAGTGCGCGAGCAAGAAGAAGCAGACCTGGGGGGTGACGTATCCATACAGCTCGTACTGCTTGACGGAGGCGGAGATCGAGATCAGGAACAGGAGGAACCACGGCAGACGGACTTCGAAGAACATCTTGAGGTCGACAATGCCGAAAATACGGGGGTTCAGCTCGGCTCCCATGAAGAAGTCGTAGACGAAGTATCCAGTCATCCTGTGCTGCGCACCACGAGCGATAGCGCTGAAATAGGCGATGAAGCTGACGACGATTCCAGACAGGATTCCAACGCTCATGTAGGAGCCGAAATTGTCGACCAGGTCTGTGATGGGGAACATGCCCGTAACGTGAAGAACGCCGGCCGTGATCATGGTGACCCAGAAAGCGAAGATGGCATTGCAGAAGTAATCCAGACGCAGGTTGTCACGGTGGGGGATCGGGTTGCCCTTGGTCCAGACACCGGGGAGGGTGATGTACAGCACGATCTGATAGGCGAGGAAAAGCCAGTACGCGGAAAAGGATCTGAGCGTGGGACGTGCGCACTACGTACGGATAGCCGTCATGTCAGGGTCAAGGTCCAAGCGTTTCGAAACATCAGTGCACGGAAATATGTTTACCTCCATAGCCTTATTTACGAAGTCCAGCAAAAAATCTCCGAAGGCTTGTCCCTTCGCTGGAAAGGGCAATTGCGCGTCATAGTAGACCTGGCCGACCCACAGGTACCACATGAGGACGGGGAAGAACACCATCACGAGACCGGTTCCGTACACGCCGCCAAACTCGAACTCGCCGCTGGCATCGATCTTGGGATCATCTTCGACCTTGCTGGCGACTCCATTGCTGCTGCCATTCGAGGTTCCGTTTTTAATTCCGTTTCCGTTTGCGATTCCGTTTCCGTTCGATTTGACGGCACCGTTGGCTTTCTTGGGCGTGTCGGATTGGGTGGCTTGTTTGCGCCCTCGAAGCTGGGGTACTTCCTGCTCTGTCGATCTGTTTTTTTTGTCCAGTCAGTTCCGATGTGCACAATCGACGCAACGAAAGGCACGCGATCATTGGGGACTTACTGAGGCATTCTGGACCTGCTCTTCGAACGTGTAACGGAAACCATCGTGGCGGAAATGACCAGACGGGGAGAAAGGATATAAAGAAAGAGAAGAGGACAGCGAGTGAGATAGGAGAGAGAGAGAGAGGAAAAACACTGAGCAGCCGGCTGGTTGGTATAAGTGGAAAGCTACTAGTTAGTGCAACCGACCGAGGATCAGGGGTACTCCGTAAAATCGATGGCCGGCGTCAAGGATCGGAGATTCTACCGTGTTCGCTACGCGTGGGTGAAGTCGGTTGCCTCCTCTTTATCGTATGCGTATGCGCATCTGATATCATGAGCATAACTCTATGTGCTCTTTAGGACTTGCTTACCTGTGTATCCGCTATCTCCGTGAAGCACACAGAACTCGAATTCTCGCTCAATTGATGACACAAGCTGCGCGGAGTCGCATCAGCGCGAGGGTGACGCGGAGAGGCCAACTGAGCGATGGGAGTGTGTAGGAGGAGGGAGAACTTTCGTCCTCTTGTACTCTATTTCTATTCCAGCTGTTTAGGTTGATAAACCTTTTCTGGTCAGCGATCTCGGCAATTTTGTTTGCGTCACTTCGCGCCTAGCTGTCATTCCAGCAGCTTCCGACACGAAGACCTTTGCCGAACCGGCGTCAAAACAGCAAAAACTCCGGTCAAGCTTCAGAAAACGTTGAGACGAAGAACAAGAAGGACCGAGCCCTATGCTAAAGCTGATTGGTGCAAAGACTTTATGCGAGCTGCCATTTAAGCTTCCTTGGGCAGGGGTTTGGAGCCTTGGAGCCTTGGGAGCCTCCTTTGTGTACCACAGTAGCCTTGTCAGAGCCCTGCGCTGTGGAGTAGGTACGCTTCCGGTGGGGTAGCGAGGCTACGACTGGTGCACAACAGACGGGCAACTGCTGCAATTTATCCGCAGGCCGCAGAACGACGACGCGAGACCGCTGCACCGGCGCCCGAAGTAACGATTGGCCGATTTGCGAATTGACAACAGCCAGACCCCACGGGCCCCCGCATCTGGCATCAAGGGAGTGACCGGTAAAGGTTCATCAGATAGCCGGGTCGGCGGCCGCCGGGGAACCAGGTTTGGTGTTTTGCAAAGCAGGCGAGTGACTACCGATGCTTTTACCGGCCACGGCACTCGGCGCGATGACAAATAGATGCTCTCTCTCGCTCTCTCTCTCGCTCTCTCATGAAGGCCGGACTTCCGAAGCCTTCTGAATTAAGCCGGTGAGAAGTGTTCCCCGGAGTCTGAAGCCCTCCCCGCATGTTCCGCCTGAACTCTAGGCCCTAGGATGAATCGTTTCTCCTCATCGGTGCCCTGGGTATCCTGGGTGCCCGCATCCGCCAATCCGCTGGATTCTGGAGGGCCTAAAATAGACATTTGAACGATGATTCGGTGACGTTGTTTGCAGAGACGCCTTACATCCTTACGTAAGTACCCTAGGTATTTGCAAAATATATATACCCCGTGTGAACACGCTCTTTCCCGGAAATTGCGGGGTGCAGCGCTCACCACATTCATGCCGTCTTGACTACAACTTCTACCGGCAGCGTGCGAAGACTGCCCTGTCTGGTTTCCGACGCTCAACGAGTACTCTACATAGCCAGCAACTCTCCCGCGAGTGCGAAACGAGGCGAAGTGATCGCTATCATAGTCTGGACGGGCTGAACACGAGTATGATGGTATGATGGAACAAAAAGAACGTTTCCTATGTCCATATCCCTATGGTACAGGTAATGGGGTAGGGCCCGTTTTGTTGAATGGGCACGCATTTAAATCGGCTCCCAATATTTTTTCTGGCTGTAATTAGCCTCTATTTGGCTGTGAAAAGGCTGTGAAAAGGCTGTATCCAGGCTTGAAAGATTAAAAAGGCTGTAAGGTATAAAGGGCGATACCTAGTACATACGGCTAGAAAAGGGCACAGTTGGTCAACTGGCGTTGATAATAAATGGCTTTTAGGAGTTCATATGGCTGACATTGAACAATTATACGAGTGCAATCTACTGCTTCAGATTGCTGTGATTCTAGCTACTGCTGCTCGCCCAATATATATCCTCCCGTCTGCGCCCAAGTAAACCGAACCCTGCTTGTCCCCGCTTGTCCCCCGCTTTCCCCCGCTCGCCGGCTTCCACCCCGTCATCTTAGCACACATTCAACATGACCGGCGTGCTCAATAGACTGTCTGCTGGTATCCGCAGCGAGTCAGGCCTGATACTGTAGGAAGGCATAGGAGGAGAAGACGTACCGGTGGCAAGAGGGCCAGGTGCTGTTAGACAGCAAAGGAGGGCGAGGACAGAGTGCTATTAACGGCGATGACAGTGGGGTTTCCGCAGCGAAGCAAATGTGTAGGATAGCATAGGAGGATGATGCGTACCTGCTGTAAGAAGACCAGAAACTGTCAAAGAGCGAGCGGCGGCAAGGGGGAATACTGTAGGGCGGACTGATGGGGGAGCTGTAGCCTGTCAGCGAGAAGAGGAAGTGATGCAGGAGCTGTGGGTGCGAGCAGGGTGAAGTGATGGAATAGCTGTCAGCGAGAGAGAGAGAGAGAGAGAGAGAGAGAAGGACGTGGAGGAGGAGATGTTCGCGGGAGAAGGAGTTGCGGCGGGAGAAGGAAGGGAAGGAGAAGCTGTATGCAAGAAGAGGAGCTGTCAGGGAGATGAAGAAGTGATGGAGGAGTTGTGGGCGAGGGGAGGAGAGAAGGAGGAGCTGTTGGCGAGATGAGGAAGTGATGGAAGAGCTGTCGGCGGGAGGAAGCGAATGTGGTTAGTATGTAGTGGACTACAACGTTGGTGGGCATGGCGGGGGGCATGGCGGGGTCGGCCGAATAAGGACAAAATGCTCCATTTATAAATCGAAGCCCATTTTCACTCAGGCCGGAAGCTTAATGAGCGGGAAAGTTATCTTTTTATCAACGGATGCCCGAAGAGAGTGGTGGAAAGACATTGCATTTACTTCCAATGGCCAATTTACACCTCAACGCCAAATCTGGCCTTTGTCTATTCGTCACATTGAGTATTGACAGCCAAATTAGGTGAAAGAGCCCAATTTGAGTATTGTAAACTGGCCGAAATTACCGCTAACCGCCCATTGACCAGGCTTCGCCCAATATGACCATCGCAAACTGGCCTGCAATTACTAACAACCGCCTATTGACTAGGCTTCGCCCAATTTGAATATTTTAAACTGGCCGCAATTACTACTAACCGCCTATTGACTCGGCTCCGCCCAAATAAACATGGCAACTTGTGCCCTATGAGGAAAAAAGGCCAATTTACTGGCAGAAGCCTGAATTACCAGTGCAAATGAGCCGCACTTTGTGCTAATAGCCAGTTTACATGCAGACTCGCATTCAACTAAAGGGGCCTCGTCCTATTCCCTGTACCCGAGGGTATGCGTTACGGCACCTGTGGAACTGAAGTGAACTCACGCTTAGCCTTCTGCCGTGGCACCTTGATCTGATCTGATGTGACGGGGCGAGATTCGAGAAGCTGCAGCTGTTGAGTGGTAATCACTTGAAACGTGTTTCGTCGAGGTGCTATTCTACCTGATTTTAGCAGCTACGACTGCTCAGTGCTTATTCGAACGGCACGGCATCACTCGCCTACTAGCAATCACTCGTTCCAAGTTCCAAGTTCCAAGTTCCAACGCACGACTCTCTCACTGTTCATACAAAAAATAATATAGTGCTGCATTCCGCACGATAGGAAGCTCCGCACCTTGAGCGGAATTGCGGGTGCCAATACACTACACTACACTAGGTACCTACACTACATTACAGACCCAATTAAACCCATTAAAGCAACCCAACAACACCATCCGCTGGCTGGAGGGGAGATGATCCACATATCCCCTCCAGCATGAATAACCAAACCAACCAAACCACACATGCACCGTACATTGCATAAAACCAAAAACCAAAAACCAAAAACTCCTTAGAACACTGCACACAGCACACAGCACGCGCCCTCTCACTTAATCTCAAACCCCTTACTGGCGCAATCCGCAATGCCACTCTTGATGAGATAACTCAGATGGGCGGCGATATTCGTGGAGATGAGTCCGTTGGCGGCAGTATTCCCTCCAAAATTGACGTATCCATTGAGGATATTGATTCCCACGGCGCCAGCCCCATCGCGGGCGATATGGTACTCCGGGCTGACATGTTGGTAGCCCATGAGCATGAGGGGTAGGCGGGGGACAGGGTCGTCGAGATGCGTGACGCGGTAGTTCTTGCCCGCGGTCTGCTCGGACATAAATTTGCACAGCTTGTCGTTGCCGAGCCGCGGCGAGCCGTACGTGTACGTCGTGACCTCGTAGCCGCGGATGCGCAGGTCCGTCGCCGCGATCTGCGCGAGCGCGCCGCCGAGGGAGTGCCCCGTCGCGACTATGCGGTAGCTGGGGTTCTCGCGCTTGAGCCGGATCAGTGTGGATAGGATGATTGATGCCTCGTCCAGGTACGCGCTGTAGAAGCCTTGGTGGATCTTGCAGCCTGCACACCATGGCAGCGTTCGCTGGTCCGCCGCCAGGTTCGTGAGCCAGTTGCGCACGCTGTGTGAGCCCCGGAAGGCAAGGACTATGGATTTGGTGGTTTTGTCGAGGGCGATGATGCCCGTCGTGTCCGCATAGCCTCTGCCATCATGCGTTAGTGGCCGTCCAGGGAAGGAGGAGGGCCAGACTTACTCGGCGAACTCGAGGATCGTTGTCACGGAGTTTTTGGTGATCGTTGGGCAGATATTGTTGGGGCACATGACCTCCGTTCCCGGGACATGATTGGGATCGCAATATGCCGCCGCAGAGAACTCTGCGAAATACAGAAGATCCGGCATCAAACTGGGAGAGAGCGCTGGTGAAGATTAGAGCATGTTCCTTTGAGGGTGTGAAGGAGGAGGAGGAGGGAAGTGAGTGACGTACTGCCGCTTGGTTTGGCGGGGAATAAGGCATTCTTGGCCTTGTCGATAACATTGTCAGCGTGACCTTTGATGTCGTTCCACAGTCCTCCGATGCTGAAGGGCTCCGGCACGGGACGAGCGGTGGAGAAGCCAATCACGCACAGGAGTGGCAATGCGAGATATTGAGTGGACACCATCTTTGCGATCCCACGCAAACGAACGCGTATATAAAACTGAAGAAACGAATGAATGGCACACCCAGCTGAGAGGGTTGAGAGAATGACTGCGGCAGAGAGATCAATGGGGGACACTCATACCGGACGGCTAACTAGACGACGCTGACTGCCGGAGGGACAGCGGGAGATGCAGTACTTAAGATGCTCCCCGCTGCCGGCCGTCAGGCAGGTATCCACCAGCCTCCGCATGAACGCCCCTCCCCTCGCTCAAGCGCTCCATCCGTTGTTGGACGCGGCACATTCCTGAGGGACCATCTCCACAGAGAGCCCTCCGCGCAAGCAATCAGAACCACCTTCCCCCTGAGTTGATGGCATGTGGAGAGTGCAAGTGGGGACAGATGAGTATCCTACGGCATGCAGGGAAGAAAAATGGTAAAAGCAGGTACGGGGTGCGCAGGGCCCAGAATGCGAACGGTGTGCTGTGAGAGGTCGCTGGAGTTTCGGTGATTTATGCGAGAGTGAGACAGTGCGCCTATCAGAGGGCGCAGGTACCAGCCGCACGGACCAGGCCGAGCTTGAACCCTGCAAAACGTGGGGAAGGCGCCTACCTCACCCATTCCCTCTGCCCCACCATTGGCTCGAAGATCCTCCCTCGCCCTACTGCAATTTATACAGCCCCCCCAATCACTGTGCTCCCGCCCCGCTCACCGATACAGATACAGATTCATGACTCCAGCCTGCCCAGCTGCCACCACCACCACCACCACTACTACGGGCACAACCATCCCCTCGACGCGAACCCTCCTATCCTCCCTTATCTCGCAACTATCCGATGCCACCGCAACCCTCACCCCTCCTCCACCGCCAGCCGCAGAGCTCCCGGATAGCGGAGGCAGGGGCGGCGGCAGCCTGCTCTCCAGCCTCCCACCCAGCACGCAGCAGATCCTGCTAACGCTCCACTGCCTGCTCCCCTCGGCGCTGCTCCCAGCCCTGGACCTTCTCGACCGCGGCCTAGTAACACAATACACCCTCGCCGCACCAGCGCCCCAGCAACAGCAACAGCAACAGCAACAGCACACCTACTACGTCCACTCCTCGGCGCCCAGCCTCGCCAGCGACCCGCGGAAGTTCCACAGCAGCAGCAGCAGCAGCAGCGCCGTAGCGCGCTACGAAGTGCGCACGCAGGCGTGGAACTGCACGTGCGCGAGCTTTGCGTTTGCGGCGTCCAAAACTGCGTCCAAAACTGCGTCCAAGGCGACGGCGGAGGCCGAGGGTGCGGGTGCGGATGGGCACCGGAGTCGAGCGGCCATCTGGGGTGGGTACAGTATGGGCGAGGTGATGCCGGTGTGTAAACACTTGCTGGCGTGCGTGCTGGCGGAAAATTGTACGGTTTTTGCGGGGGAGGTGGATAGGCAGCAGGTTGATCAGATGAGGTTGGCGGAGTTGGCCGTGCTGTGGGATTGAACTTTGAACTTGAAGGCATAAGGAAGGAAGGAAGGAAGGAAGGTGGTGGAGGTAGGTTGCGTTTGTGGAGGGGCGGTGGTTCGTGTCGAGATCCACATGCGGTGTGCATGGGTATACGGTACCTACTCTATCACATTCACATTCACATCGTGACATTTCACATGTTTGTCTGGCCTTCTCTCCTTCTCTCCCACCCCTTCCCAGCCTTGCCATTTTCCATTTGTCATTTGTCAATTCTCCATTCGCCTCCTCGATTGGACGGACAAAATGTATTTATACCCACCACCACGGGCATTCCGAATGAGGATCCTTCGCTTCAATGGCCGATTGTCACACGGTGTACTCTACATATGTATGTATTGCCGAAAAAAAGGGCTGAGGTTTTCAACTCATATCGCTTGCGAACCTACCCCGAGATCCCCACGACGCTCTGGCCAATCGGATCGACGCGCCTGGGTGGATAATTGTATCTTCATCCTGGAGAACCCTCGGGCGGTTTAATCTAGGCAGGCGGGCTCGCAATACGGGTCGGGACTCGGGAAGTGGGGAACTCAGGGGTTGGGGACAGTGTAGCGAGTGATATTATGTGATCAGACATTCATTGGATATGAATTGTCTTCGGTTCCGCCGTTACACCATTCCACCGTGCTACACGAAAAGAAACAGTTATTGGATGTTACTGCTCCCATGGATGCATCGTATTGCTCGCACCTGGCAGAATAAGATGGGAGTATGACAGGTCTAGATACTGGACACTACGAGTACAACTGAGCGTGGTGTCAGTTGCGGTTGATAGTCGTAGTAGGTTTCGGCGAACTGCACCTCATATGAGATCATGATGTTGGAAACGCTGGATATCACTCTCCCTCCGTGAACATGGAAACAAAAAATGGGACATTTCTCTCGAGTCTCGGTGTGATGGCGAAAGTGCGGTCGAGATTGTGGCAACGAAGCCGTCGGCAACGCCAACCTGCAGGGCTTGTCAATAATTTACCAATTCTTCCACTTATGCCCTAAAGATTACCGCAGGAGATCCAGAGATTGTGGCGAGCGAATGGTGCTTTCGGCTGGACTTCGGAGATCGACGCCGTACAGTGCATAGGCGAGGTCCGATCTACCTACCTATGATCACCGTCATAAAAGCTCGGGGATTCCGACTGGTCGGGCTGTATTGATGGTTCGGGGTAGGTAGAGTACCGGTACCTATCCGTGAGCTGTCGCCGTGTGGCTGTGGCCGTGGCCGCACTGGCTGAGACTGTAGGGCTTGATTTAACTAGCGGTGTCTACCCACGCGGTTGCTGCTACATAGCAGTCAGTCCCTCGCCTAGGACGAGACCATAACCATAACCATATCCAGTCCAGTCCAGTCCAGCCGCGTCCAACGGTTCAACATCTCCGGGCTGGCCAGCGAGCGGACAACTGAAATGTCCGGGCCGGGCCAGGAATGTATACCTTGGCATCGGCATGCCGACACTCTGTGTGGGAAAGCGGGTAACCATCACGGACTGGCATGTGCGATAGGTAGAGTAATGTCGAATGCCTTTGGCTTTGGCAGAGCATTCACGCACTCTCGGCGGCGGTGCGACGGTCTCGCCAGCTATCAGTCTGGGACCGCCCCGTTGGGTACCGCGGCCGTTCTTCTTTCCGACCGGATCCTATGTTGCAGGCCGGTCTGTAACGTCGCAATCAAATACAGACCACATTCCCTGGCAGGATATCCACTTTGTTTCCGTCCCCGCCCAGCCCGCAGTCACGTGGGACCTCGCCTCGCCTCGCCCTGGGATCCACGGGTCGGATCAATGCTGGATCTACCAGATAGATAGATATATATTCTTATCTCGGAGCTCTCGATCGGTAAAAACCAGGTGCCAGCTCGGTGTTTCCAGTGGAGTGGAGTTGGGCGCGCGCGGGCGGATGCACTTGCCGTCGGAATCCACCCACTTCGACTGAGACCCACTTCTCTGCGTCCATGTAGGTAGAGTAGACTGCGCATGTACAACGCAAGACAAGTATATGTATGAGGTATGAGGTATGTACGCCCGGGCTCCCGAGGTCACGATCGCTCCGCTTGTAGCCGTCGAGGGAAACTCACTCACTCGCGGCCGCGCTGCACTCGCTCAACCCTTGAACCACCACCACTGCAACTCAACTGCAACTGCAGTATGTAACCAGCCTCCCACCAACAACGCACACCACACGATGGCGGCGGCCGTGTGGAGCTGCCGCAACTGGACCCGGCTCCTGATTAAATCCGCCCCCCGAGATTTGAGCGAACGAACGGAGGAAGAGGAGGGACGCCCCCGTGTCTTTCGGTGGGATAGGAATTCGTACATAGTACCTGCGATATAAAACGGAACATTCGATTGGAGCGCGGCGCGATGTGTTTTACGTAGGAAGATCCGAGATGAAGAAGAAGAAAGAAAGAAAGAAAGAAAGAAAAAGAAAGAAAGAAAGAAAGAAAGAAAGAGAGAAAAGAAGAAAGAAAAGAAAGAAAGAAGAAAGAAGAAAGAAGAAAGAAACAAAGCCTCATTTTGGAGTTGGTTGGTTGGTTGGCCTATCAATCCTAGAGCGGTCCACCTACATACCTGCCTGCCTGCCTACCTGCCTGCCTCCTTCTTTCCTTCTTTCCTTCCTTCCTTCCTTCCTTCCTTCCTTCCTACTGTTTCGGTCCCGATCGTCCGGTGCAGCTGTGCCGTGACATAGTTGCCTTCCTACCGACTCTAACTACTGGCTTATGTGAGGATCCTTCTTACGCTGGGGAAAACGCTGCTGAGTACACACCTACTATACCTACATCTCTACTAGTATAATCGCCGTCGAGTATGTACGCATGACGATGCGTCCTCGTCCGTTCGTCGTTCGTCGTTCGTCCGCCCTGGCCGAGAAACGCGCCACCACCGCTGTTTTCCTACCATGGGTTTCCTGGCAATGGGCAAGTCGCACTGCACTGCACAGTGGCTCCTACCTATTGCCCGAGCTCCACTGTAATCGGGCAATACATAGGAGCCAGCCAGTGTGTGGGGGGCAATGGGCGAAGGCACGTCAAGCACGGAACCCGCCCCAATTGGACAAATGCGGGATGGAAATCTTGGTCACTGCGTCCCGAGCATGGGGATGCGTGCACTGCTGCGTCGCCACAACAATGCAAAACCCTAACTCGTGTCTAGCTCGTGTCGATGTTATGGATGTATGGATATAACCCCGCCCTATTTCACATCTTGCGTCTCCCTCCCTCCCTTGCATCGAGAGAGAGTCAGCGTGGGTGTTCGTCGCTATCCTGAGTTCTTACCTCCTCGTTCTATGTACTCCTCCTCCGCCTGCTAGAGCTGCAAAGAAGAGCTATGGCTGACTGACATCTGCTTTAGCGCGCATCGTTTGCAGATACATCGCATTGAGGCTGGGCTGGGCACTGGTGGTGGTGGCAGCATGATCACTTCTATGTGGGTTGTGATGGGCGCCAGCAGTACGCTAGGGAGCTTGCAATATTGCTTGTTCCCGAGAGCAACTTCGGAACACTCATCGCAAACTCCTCTTCCACTCTGAGTCGGATCCTGGGGGGGGGGGGGGGGGGGGGGGGGGAGGATGAGGGATCTGCTGGCCATCATAGCTATCATCATAGACCGTAGATGCCGTAAGGCTGTTCCCCTCCGCAGGCTGTACCTTCCTGAACCGCCCAGTGACATCCGAGATCTTCTGCTGCGGTTATCAGTCTGGCAGGAGAGCAACTGCAGGGAACTCTCCGCACTCTTCGGTTCTGCTGTCCGAGCGACTGCATGGCCACCTACTTACCTACCTGCCTGCCTACCTACCTACCTACCTACCAACAGTGCCGCGAGGTATGTAGGTACATAGAATACCCAGGCAAGTAGCTGCCCGTAGACATATATATCCCCGAGTGGGTCCGCCCCTGCGCACATCCCTCTCGCTCGCACGGCATTCACGACACCCCATTGCAACTGAACCCGAGCTTGCGTGTGTTTCCGAGAAGCAAAAAAACACTTTCTTGGGAGCTTCGGATTTTCCATCAATCGGAGGAGACGACACGGCTGCAGGCTGCAACCAATCGAAACTCTCCCCGGCGGAGCAGCAGCAGCAGCAGCAGCAGAACCTAAGTTACTGGATATATCGGAGCTCATCGAAGTCGATATATATCAACAACCCGCCATGAGAGCCGAGCGAATGTTGAATCTCCGAGGAGTGCCACATCCGCTGGAACCGCTATCCGTCGACGAGATCAATGCTGCGCGGGATGTCATCCGGAGGGCGCGTGTCGGCTCGACGCTGTCGGTGGTATACCGGGACATAACACTCGAGGAGCCGCCGAAGGCGTTGATGGTGCCGTTCCTGGACGCCGAGCATGCGGGAAAACTCACGGTCTGGGCCGACCGGCCGCCGCGGATCGCAAAGGTGCTGTACGATGTCGTGGCCGCCGATAGGAAGTCGATGGACTTTTGCTGCTCCATGGTCAACGTCTTCACCGCTCACGAATTGAGCTACGAAGTCATCGACAAGCGGTTCCATTCGCCCTTGAATGCGTAGGTGGCCTTCCCCTCCTCCACTGCCAGCAGCGGTAGGACTGACAGTTTTGCTCAGTGACGAGGTCGAGCTCTTCCCTAAAGTTGCCATGGCTTCCCCCCTATTCAAGGATGCGCTGGCAGAACTCTCGTTGCCAAAAAACGTCCACATTGTGATTGACCCCTGGATGTACGGCGGGTGGGATCTTCCCGGCGAAACCAGCCCGCGGTGCATGCAGGGCCTGGTGTACGCAAGGGATCCGTCCACAAACAACCCGGACTCGAATCACTACGCCTTCCCGCTGCCGCTGATGCCCGTGATGGACATGGCCAGTGGACAGATCATCCGGGTGGACCGGCTGGCAACCGGCGGGAAGGAGGACGGGCTGAAGTACGGGACGGGGCCGAAAGAGGCGCTGCAACATTGTCGGGCTTCGGAATATATCCCCGAGCTGGTGGAGGGTGGGCTGAGACAGGATTTGAAGCCGCTCAATGTGGTCCAGCCGTTGGGACCGTCGTTTACCGTCACCGGGAACTCCCTGGTCACTTGGCAGAAGTGGAAGTTCAGAGTCGGGTTTACGCCGCGGGAGGGTGCCGTGATACACGACCTGGTACGCTCGCCTCCAAAATGCCGCAACTGCGTAGTTCCGTTACTGACGGCGGGAGCAATAGCGGTATGATGGGAGGAGTATCTTTTACAGACTTAGCTTCAGCGAGATGGCGGTACCGTACGGCGACCCCAGAGCGCCATACCATCGAAAACAGGCCTTCGACTTTGGAGACGGAGGCGCCGGCCGTGCGGCCAACAACCTCGAGCTAGGCTGCGACTGCCTGGGGTTAATAAAGGTACATACATACGGACTTCTCACTCCGGCGTTCCCCCGCACGTCAGTCACCCGCTGAAACGTATCGCAGTATTTTGATGCCGCGATGAGCGATACAGCGGGCAACGGCGTCACCGCCAAAAACGTAGTGTGCATGCACGAGGTCGACGACGGCATCCTGTGGAAACACACCAACTACCGCACCGGCCGCGCCGTGGTAACCCGCAACCGCAAGCTGGTGATCCAATTCATCATCACGCTGGCCAACTACGAATACATCTTTGCGTACCACTTCGACCAAGCCGGGGGGGTCACTGTCGAAACCCGCGCCACAGGGGTCGTGAGCACCGTCCCCATCGACCCGGGAAAGACCAGTCCGTGGGGCAACGTCGTCTCGCCCGGCGTGCTGGCGCAGAACCACCAACACCT
The DNA here is from genome assembly GCF_024521635.1 of Tricharina praecox. Taxonomy (NCBI): domain Eukaryota; kingdom Fungi; phylum Ascomycota; class Pezizomycetes; order Pezizales; family Pyronemataceae; genus Tricharina; species Tricharina praecox. Next base: position 660,337 of record NW_026250413.1, read on the forward strand.
ATTCAACCTCCGCATAGACCCGGCAATCGACGGCCACAGCAACTCCGTCATCCAGGAGGAATCCCACCCTGTGCCCTACACGCCGGAGCTCAACCCCTACGGCAACGCCTACGAAGTCCGCCAAACAGTCCTCGATGTCTCCTGCGGTGTCAATGCCGCCCCGGAGAAAGGCCGCCTCTTCAAGATCGTCAACCCCAACGTCCAGAATCCCATCAGCGGCCGCCCAGTCGGATACAAGCTTGTGCCGTCGCCAACACAGCTCACGCTCGCTCACCCAGACTCGATAATGGCAAAGCGAATGGGCTATGCGGATCATCACGTGTGGGTCACAAAGTATAGGGATGGCGAGCTGTTTGCCTCGGGGAAGTTCACGAACCAGAGCTCTGTCGAGGTACCGTTTCCGTGCTTGATGTTGGATTTGGGCATTTACTGACGAAGAGCAGTGCGGCGGCGTTAAAGACATGGCCGCGCGCGGCGACAACATCGATAACGAGGACATAGTAGTGTGGCACTCGTTTGGCCTAACTCACAATCCACGAATCGAAGGTAATTCCCCCCCTTCCCTCCCTCCCCACTGCACATTTTCTCACTCGCTTCCCCCCACCACTAGACTTTCCAGTGATGCCGGTGGAGATCCACCAGATCCACCTGAAGCCAGCGGACTTCTTCGTGCGCAACCCGGCGATCGATGTACCGTCGTCGAAAAATATGAGCTCGAAACTCCACGGCACTAGTAGTCCGGCAGCGCCGGCGGCGAAGGCACTCACGATGGCCGATGTCATCAAGGATGATACGTCCGCTACGTGCACGCCGAATAGAGGGCCCCCCCAGCAGTTGGAGAAGATGAGGACTTGTTGTAAATAATAATGTAATAACGAATGGCTGTTGATATTGATGACGATGACGGTAGATCGTGGGGTGGAGGAGTAAATAATCAAGACATGGCGGGTGATGACATCGAGACCGTCACAGCCCCATTACTAGTACATACGAGAATTAAAGAACCCCTCCCTCGCACCCAATGAATGTCTGAAATGATTGCGATACCCTCATCCAATCTCGGCCGATCGATTGCACGCCCTTCAGTCTCGAGTGATTCTCCATCCAAATCGATAGTCAGCCAACCAAGGCCGGGTAAAACACCTCCGCGAGCGTGGTGGTGGTGGATGGAAATCGTTGCCGCGCCCTGGCATGCTATCCGAAAACCCGAACCCTCCCTGCAACCGACATCAGCAACCTCCATCGCCATCGCCCCACGCTTCTACACCCACCTACGCACGTCTTCGCATCCCAAAACCTACAAACACAATGCTCGCCGCCTCGTGGAAAGCCGCTGGTTTCAGGTGTGTACACATTCACATTTCTTCCGCCCCGCTTGGCTTGTGACTGGTTGAATGGTCGCTAACGAAGGTGGGGTCTGCGGCAACAGCTACAATAGGTACCTGGCCATCGCCGCCCGCGTCATCCGCAAGTCGCTCAAGGAGGAGGCCCGCGTCAAGGCCGACCGTCGCGGCCCTATCGAGCTCAAGTTCGTTAAGTGGGAGGTCGGTTTTTCCCCAGAGTCACTGCGGTCGCTGCGATGGGATGGGATGGGATGGGATGCGATGCACAGAGACACACAGAGAGAAGGTACTGATGCTGACACGGGCGGCTGCAAATACAGAACGGAAAACAGACCGAGCCGCAGATGTTGTCTTCCAAATAAGCTGCTGCTGCTGCTTGCTGGTGGTGGGCGGTCTTTCTTTCTTTGAAAGTACGTCTAAGGATGGTGGAATCATGGTGACGGCAAGGAGGGGGGGAAGAAGGATAGACTCGGACAGCAAAAACACAATTGTACATTGCCATTGCGATTTGTTCTCTACAACCTGACCTGACCTGTGCCTCCTCACGCTCACTCGCTTGCACGCATCCTACCTGTCGTTTCTTCGCCCACCGTGAATTGGCTGGCACGGCATGGCATGGTGGTGCTGGCTGTGCTGTGCTGCTCAATGCCACAGAAATTTCGCTTCTTTTCCGGCGGTGGTGGTGGTGGTGGTGGTGGTGGTGGTGGTGGTGGTGGTGGTGGTGGTGGATACTCCCGCACTCGCACTCACTCTTCCGCCGGGTCACTGTCCCCCTCCATCCATCCAATTACCCGGCCGGGCTGCCTGCCAACCAGCCAGCTAACCAACCAACCAACCAACCAACCAACCAACCCACTAGTCCGTGATTCTGCCCCACCTTCGTTTCGTATGTAGCCGGATGACTTCATAAGTCAAGTAGTGGGGCCGCACCGCACCCACCCTGTACCGGTACCGTATGTAACTAAGGAACGCGTGAAATACCTCTTGACTCTTGAGCCCAAATTGTGCCGCACATCTTCTTCGACGACCACATTTCATATATACACGACCTCATACGTGCCCAATATTCCGGCAGAACAGCAGTGATGAACGGGTGCGAAACCAACCCCAACAGCCACAGCAACGGCCACGGTAGCGGCGTCGAAGAGCTCGGTGCGCACCCATATCGCCTACATGCTCATGTAGGTACCCATGCATGCGTGCAACCTCGCTGACGACAGTTCGAGACCCGCCCGCAGGCATTGCAAAGCTGCAGCTCCTCGACGACCACGACGACCACGACGACCAGAAGAACACGGCTTCGGATCCTAATATCCACCACGAATCCGCGCCGCAGCTGCCGCAGCCAGCGACCGCCCCGATGAGCAGGTTCATCGACATCACGAGGGAATTTATCGAGGCTTCTGAAAGTACGGCTGCTTGGTCCCGTCCTGTCCTATCCACCGTTTGTACTGCTAGCCAGCCAGACCAGATGCTGACATTCCGCGTGGGTGGGTCGCAGAGCTCGATGTCGGCCAGCTCGTCAAAGATCATGAGTTCACGCTATTCCAGGCGGTGGGAGCGTTAGAGGTATGTCACTCTCCCGCCTCTCCTCAAGAGATAGCACGAGGATGCGCTGTTGACGATATGATGTCCGGCCGCCGCAGATCGGAGACTTGAAGATGGACAGCGGCCTGCTCGAGCCGGAGTACGAGCTGTTTGATGCGTGGAAACCAAGACTGCCCGAGGAGCTCGTGGGGATTATGGATAGGCTCTTGTGCAATGAGGTACGATTAACTTCAAGAGCTTGCGCTTACTATGGCGGGGGGAGGAGGGGAGGGGGGAGCTGGCTGACTGACTGCTGACGGGTGGATGTGTACTACAGATGGCGTGGCATTCCGGCTCCGCACTCTCCCAGACGCTGTTTGCGAATCTCTACATCGACCAACTGCTCTCGTCGTGTCCGACGACACTGAAGCAGGCCACGTTCGGCGCACGGCCGGGCACGCCGGCAGATCTGCTGGACGCACTAGGCCAGGACATTGTGCAGAGCGTGCTCAGGCCGTACTGCATCGCGCTGATAAAGTGCTGCGGGTATGTTTGCTGGCAGGTGCCCAGTGAGCGCATGTACGAGGTATGCCATGGCGTGAGAGGGGGGAGGGGAGGGGAAGGGAGGGGTGGGGACGGGAGTGTGCGCTGATGACTGTAGGAAGAGGATTTCGTCCAGCAGACCTACGGACTACCGCTCCTGCAGATCGTGGACGCCCGTGAAGTCTTTGCCCTCCTGGAGTCGGCGTTGGAGTGGCTGGATGAGAATAAGGGGGCGCCATCGTTGTCGGAGGAGCTGGCCACCGCCATGCGCAATCGCCTGCTGCTCAGGAAATCACTGCTTGAGAACTTCTCGCTCGGCGCTGAGATGTACCATGAGGGTGTTGAGTCGACGTGGACCGGGTGTCTCGAGTTGGTCGCTAAGGTGGAGAAGGAGCATGCCCTGGCGAAAGAGGTGCCTGAGGCGTGGAGCATGTCGGTGCAGAGGAAGCTGGCCAGCTCCGTCCCGCCCAGGTCGCTGGTGGAATTGCCATTCGAGGAGGCGGCAACGACGCTAAAGCAGTTGTGTGCTGAAACGAAGGATATACTCAAGATTCTGAACTATGCTGGGGCGACGAATACCATGGTGAGTTTGCACCTCATCGCAGATGGTTTCCATTGCTGACCATGAGGAGACATATTTCATGCACTTCGGGGCAAGAAGGCCAGCCCCACTGCCATACACCCGGTCGCTCATACAGTCACTGTTCATGAAGGACGTCAAGATCATTGGAAAGATGCCGGTAAAGTGCATCCTCTTTGATGACCTCAGCGAGCTCTGCTACCCGATGCAGGAGCTCCTAAATCCAGCCAACTTCGAGGTCGAAGCCCCGCAGAGCCCACAATTCCAGATCGCGCGACGCATGGACTGGTTCGTCGAGCGCGCTGGCAAGGCATACATCAACCTGTACCGCGACTTCTGCCAGAACCGCTCGCGTCTCCGCCGCATCCTCTGCAAGTCCATCCTGGACTGGGATAGTCTCCAAGTGGAAGCCGAAGAGATCGATTCCGAGATCCGCACGTTCACCCTGGAGGAGCCGCTCCAGACCCGCGACGGCCCGCAGTACAGCTTCTCCCTCTCCAGCTGGGTCTACCACTACAAGCTGCACCTGATGGAAACCGTCGTCCTCCTCGGCTTCGAACTCGAGATCTTCCCCCTCCACGAATTCGCCGGAATGTACTGGTACCTGCAATACTACCTCCGCACGCGCGCCGCGCACGTCGAGCGCATCTGCAGCTTCGTCACTAAACCCCCCGCCTCCTCCTCCTCCTCCGCCGAAGACCAGGAGGCCTACCAAAAGACCCACTCGCTGCTAAACTACCACCTCCTAACCATCACGTCGATGCAAGACCTGTCCACAGGCCTAGTTTACCTCTACTGCGTGCTCGCACGCCACTCCCTGCTCGGCCCGACCCCGCCCGCCGACGCCCTCCGCTACGAAGGCCGTCTAAAGCCGTTCCTGACAATCGGCTGCCCCGAGGTCGTCGCGTACTCCGCGTTCCGCGACGTAGTCGACAACGTCGAGATCTCTGACGCCGAGCTGCTATCCTACGCCGCCGAGCACCTGCAGGAGGCCAAGCGAGGGTACATGCACATTGCCAAACTCGACGCCGACACCGCTAGGGCGACATTGTGTGAACAGGATTGGAGGAAAAATATGCAGAGGTTGCTCAGGAGCTGCTTTGGTGCGGCTGTGGCGGTCGGCGTGCTCGCTAGGGAGATGGAGGTGGGGGGGCTGGAGGGGGTCAAGGTCAGTCTCGATAGGGGCGCGGGGTATCATGAGGCGTTTCCCGTGCCGGTTGTGGGCGTGAGGAAGTAGGAAGTAGTGTGGGAGGGGACGGTGGTGGTGCGTTGGTGTACGTTACGTTACGATATCAAGGGAGTGAGTGCTGTGCTGTGCTGTGCGTGGGTAGATAGTAGGTTTGCTAGCGGAGTTGGTCTCTACATACTTCTTTTCTTCTTCTTCTATGCTTACACGATTGTTGTCATGGCGAGTGATATTTCAAGATCGTGTTCGATCATTGATGGGCATTGGCCTCGGTATAGTAGAGTATCACTCATTCTTCTCCCGTGGAGCTGCCCATTGTTCTGTTCTGCTCATAGACCGACCGACTGACCGATCGTCTTATCCATCCATCATCATCTACCACTCGCCCACTTTTTCACCAGAGCGATCCAAAACCAAAACCAAAAAGCGAAAGACAACAGAAAAAACCAAAAAGCAAGGGTAAAGGGAAAAGGGAAACTAGTATACACACCGCCACAAAACCTGGATGGCCTCTACAACTTGGCCTTCTGAGGATTCTCCCGATCCGTCTCCTCATACAGCGCATCGAGGATCTCCTTGTACTTCTTTGTGGCAGGTATCCTCTTCATCTTGAGTCTGTCACGCCACGTGCATTAGCAATATTCCTAGCCACCACTACCCTCCAACACTCAGAAAGGAGGAAACTTACGTCGGCGTCAACAGATCATTCTCGATAGTGAAGGGATCGATACACAGATGAACGTTCCTAATCTTCTCGAAGCCCTGTAGCTTGACTCTCTTCGCGACCTTTTCCATTTCCTTCAATGCAGCCATGCGGACCTTTTTATCCGCGCAGGCATTCTCTATGGCGACGGTATCCGCAGGGTCGATGGTGCGCTTCAGGACCTTACCCGCAAAGTCGGCAAAGTGCGCGCGGTCGACGCCGAAGACCCCGACGAGGTACGTCTGGAACGGGTCGCCGTAGGCGAGCCCCTGCGCGAACACCGGCAGGTTCGCGAGGTACTCGTTTTCGACTTTTTCCGGGGACACGTATTCCCCCTGTGCCAGCTTGAGCAGGTTCTTGACCCGGTCGATGATCGAGAAGCGCCCGAGGGAGTCGATGCTGCAGATATCGCCGGTTGCGAACCAGCCCTCGGAGTCGAATGACTCTGCGGTGATGGTGGGGTTCTTGTAGTATTCTTTGAAGATGGTGTGCCCGCGGATCATGAGCTCGCCGCGGGGCTTGGGGGAGTCGGATGAGGTGTAGCCCATTTCGGCAACGTCGCGGAGCTTGCACTCGTTGGTTATCGACGGCGGGCCGCAGTTGCCGGCGCTGTTGTCTTGGACTAACTGCCCGAGGGCGACCGCGTACGTCTCTGTCATGCCGTAGCCTTCGATGAAGTTGTTGCCGAAGATCACGCGGAGCGTCTGCAGGACTTCAGGAGCGATCGGGGCCGAGCCCGAGACCATAGCGCGGCAGCGGTCGAAGCCGAGGGCGGCGCGGACTTTGCTGGCCCAGATACGGTCGTAGAGGGCGTGGCTGTTGCTGCCGTTCGTCTTCATGTGCTCCATCTTTGCTGCCAGGGCATGGCGGGAAAGCGCGCCCTTGATGCCGCCTTGCTCGACGGTGGCTTCGAGGATGGCGTTGTAGATGCGGTTGAAAAGGCGCGGGACCGAGATGAAGGTTGTGGGACGCAGCGTCTTGATGTCATCGAGGACCTCGGAGATATTGCCATGGAAGAAACCGACCGCTCCACCACCCCAGAGGGTGGTATTCTCGGCGATACGGGCGTAGATGTGCGCGAGTGGTAGGTACGAGAGCGTCACGTCATTTGGGGTTTGGTACATGTTGCTGGACATGGCACACGAGGCGGCGGCGACCGCATTGCTGTGCTTCAGCAGCACTCCCTTGGGGAATCCGGTGGTGCCGGAGGTGTAGTTGATGGTGATGGCGTCCTCAGGGCGGGGAGGGCTGGGCCGCAGCCCGCTCCTCTCACCCATCGCTTCGACTTCGGCCATCGTGTACAGTGCTACGCCCTTCTCGGCGGCCCAGGCCCCGAGGATTGCCTTCTTGCTGTTGCCGGGGGCCTCGCCCTCGCCCACCAGAGGGTCCATGCAGACGATGGCCTTGAGGCCGGGGCATTGGTCCTTTATCGACAGCAATGTGGGAATGTGCTATCACTCGGATCAGCCCGTGTCCTCGTAACGGGAAACGAGGAACAGGGTATCACTCACCACAAGACTGGCGACAACGGTAGTGAGCTCAGCATGGTTGATGATGTACACCGCCGTATCCGGACCGAGAGTATCGTAGATGCTGACAGAATACAACGATTGGCTCATGCACGCGATGTCGGTGATCTGCCACTCAGGCCTGTTCTGCGACCAAAGACCGGTGGGGACATGCTTTTCCGTGACCTAAGAATAAACGCGCGCCCGATTAGCGACTGTCGCCGTCACCGTCATCTTCACCGGGTGAGCATGCGACATACTCCCGCCTGTTGATGCAACTGGACCAGTCCAGCGCCCAAGTTCTCACTGCGCTTCTGCACGGTTTTGTAGTCCATCCAATTGTACGGGCCCCATTTCTTTGACTTGGTATCCTGCTCTCGCCATCCGAGGCAGTTGTTGTTTGGGTATTTGGAAGCTTATTACAGTCAGCAGTCTGTCTCGGCGACATCGGTCGGCACTCGGGATTCTCACATGCAGAGACGAACGCCTCCCACATAGTGGTGATCTGTTGCGCGACATCAAATGTTTTAGTTCTCATGTGGTCGCGCGCAGTCAAGATGGAGACGAATAAAGATCATACCGACGGATCAATGGTCTTTGGCAACTCTCCGACGCCAGTATGGTAGTGGCGATACACAGCGGTGCAGCCAGGCCTCTTGCTGCCCGGGACAGCGACACCGTGAGGCTGGCCCTTTGGCGGCAATCCGTTCTTTTTCGAAGCGGCGGCGAGATACGGGTCTGGGGAAGTTGGAACGCCCATTGTCGTTGTTGTTATTGGTGCTGTTTTTGTTGTTGTTTGGTTTGTTTCGGTTGGCTATGTAACTATCGAGGGATCTATGTACGCGCGAGCTGGAGCTGGCCGAAGCGCTGGCTTTAAAGGAAAGCAGCGATGTCTGCGACGGCGACTGCGGCTGCAAGTTCTCGTTCAGCTCGTGACAGACAGACACAAGACACAAGACGCCGCGCTGTGCAACTGCAGGGGCCACGACGTGGCTTGTGGGGATGGGTGTCGTACGGACAGATTCTCGTGTAGCTAGCCAATCAGCTGGGACGGTGAGGCGTTGGGAGATGGGCGCGATGGAAGAGCAGTTGGAGGAAGTTGGAGGTTGAGGAGGTTGAGGTCTTGGAATGTGGAAGAAGAGGAAGAGGAAGAGGAGGAATCGGGGGAGGAGGAAGGAGAAGGGTAGCAACTGTTCTCTATTTTGACAGCGGCCAGGTATGTGAATGGATGGCCCAGTTACCGGAGGGGCGTGGACATCCGGGGCATCCAACTACATACCCACCTATGTATCGTCATGGCACAGAACCGAGAGCGCACGAGTTTCCCAAGTCCAGGCCGGAGAGGCCGAGGTTCCGAGGGTAAGCAAGTACTCTAGCATGGCCGTGATTGAGCTTTCGTTCATGTGCAACTTCCCCGGACCCGGAAGCGCAGCTATGGATGGCCGAGTCGTTTGGAGAACGATGCTAGGACTGATAGCGGTTAGGGGATGGAGCTACGGAAGAAGTATAGTGGGGGAGTAGTGTGGCGGCGCAACAAGCGCGGGGCGAATGGGAAGGAGAAGAAGGGTGAGGAGTGAGGGGTGGAGAAGGTAGTGATGGTGGAGAAGGTGGTGGAGCCGTGATGGTTGTGGTGGAGAATAAGGAGTTGCGATGATTGGAGCATGTAGATACCAAGTATCTAACTTAAATGGGTATCGAGATGGTATATACATGAAGAAGTAAGGAAGGAAGGAAGGAGGCAGGAAGGAGGCAGCAAAGCCGAATGGAGCATTGGAGGCTGGAACATGCCTCCCCTCGCCACGGCAGAGTATCTACAAACAAAAGGAGCATGCTTCCCCCCCGCAGAGTTCTTCACCCTTGCCGCAGCACAGTCCACAGACCGAGTAGGAAGCTCACAGAGTACACGTCATATGTAGGTACCTAAGCAAGTGCTTTGGGTACTTGGATAGAGCATATATTCTATTCTTCACCGAGACGCACGTCGACACTCGACATATCAACCGCTACATACAAAACTATTCAGGCACATGTTACTAAGGCCAAGCCGAGGATCCCCACAACTCTCATCTCAAGACCCCCACTCCCGACAACACCGACGCCGTCACCACCACACCACCACCACGGCTACTCTACATACAAGGAATACTACCGCCACCACGGCTACACTACAACCTACTATATACTACCACCACACCTCACATCGACAACCATCCAGATACCTCCATCTCCGGTAATTCAATCCGTCAAACCAAACACCCGAATCAATCTACAGAGGGCGAACGTGTGTGAGAGAGGCGAGACGTGAGACGTGAGAAGTGAGACGCTGTGTCTGTTCTCGGTGACAATACTCGCAAGGTAGCAAGAGAAGTACAAGAAAAAACTTCAAATCTCCCTCCAATATAATACCATGGACGGCCTCATAATAGCGACACGTCCTCCACCCCGCACCACCACAAATGGCACGGCAGCAGCAGCACCAGCGCAGGAAGAGTTCCTAACTATTGCCACCACCACTACCACCGCCACCACCACTGCAGGCCCCACCCGGAGCGACAATCCATCGGCAGCTCCGCCCGTGACGCAGCAATCCTCCTTATCCGAGATCCTCGACCAACTTCGCTCCCCCAGCCCCACGTACGATACCGTCGTACGCTGTTTCCGTTGCCTCGACCTCAGTCTCGATCACGACATCCTTAGGCCCTCCCCGCACTCCTCGCAGATCACAAAGGTCCTGCTCGAACGAACGCTTCCAGATTTCTGGGCCGTGCTGAAGCGGGAACGCGGGGCGCTGGCAAGATGTTTAGGCTCCCCCACGGGGCTCGGCGGCATCACGGCGAGGTTAAAAGCCCTGATACCACCTGCCAGAAACGAGGAGGCGGCGGGGGCGAGTGGCGCTCGCCAAAATCTGGGGGATCTACTGGACCTGTTGCAGGTGGTGTTGGGGCGGGCGGATTTCGTACACAGCGTGTGGGAACTCTCTATCGTGAAGGAGACGGAGATGAAAAGGGACATACTGTGGAAGGAGTTTGCGACGTTGGTCGGCGGCGGCCGCTTACTGAGCGTGGCGGCCGAGGCTGAGACCACGCTGGGTCGGCTAACACCGCAGGAGCGCTGGGTGGGAACCGGAAAGCTCTATGCGCTCTGGCTGGGACGCGGAATCGCAGAGGCGTGCTTAGGCTTCGATCCCGACGAGGCCGACGATGCTGCCGCCTGGAAAGCAATGTCGGTGCTGCTGACGGCGAGCTTCAGGCTGGGATACTCGGGTATGTAGGTGGGTGACATGGCGCTGACTGGACATTGCATGCTGACAGTGCGTGCGGGAAATAGACAGTGTGGTGGATGGCCTGGTGCACAAGCTTATCACTCCCCAGGATGACTCGGCGGTCCGCCTGAGGAAGCTGGTTGTTCTGCTGCCGGTACATGATAAGCGAACATTCATCCTCTCATTGTTGCGAGTGATCTCGACTCGGCATCTACAATCGGATGCCTTCGAGGATGGTGACGAAACGTGGTGGAAACACGACGAAGCCAAAGTCGCTGGCGCCGCCGCACTCCTGGAGAAGATCGTACTGCACGATGACGATTACCGATCTCTGGTCCTGGAGTGGCTTACTTCGAGCTCTGGCGGGGGCATTGGCGAGCCCATCGCTCTCAGAAGGGCCATCATGGCGGTACTGGCGCATGAAGGATTGGCGTTCAGAGGGCTATTTGAGAAGCTGCTGCAGCAGTTTGCCGACAAGCTCTGGATAAAACACACCCCTATTATGCGGCAAGAAGGTCCGTCTCGGTCCTCCACCCATCCTTTTTTTTTCTTTTGTTTTCCGTCACCACCTGTATATATTCAAAAATTACATTGTTTACCCACCGTGAATGCATGGACTCGAAGCTCATTGCTCGTAAGTGAGCGTCCAGATCCTCCTACTGTGCGCAGGTATCGCGCGCCAGAACTCCCCCTCACTCCTCGCCCGCCTGGCCCGATCATTAAACTACCTCAGCGGCGTCTCGAACCACATTGCGTCCTCATCGCATCGCTCTAGGTTCCTGGGGATGATCGTGGGCGAGGCCTTCTCGGCTCTCGTCGACAAGGACGCAAAGATGAAGATGTCCTTCGAAACCGAGGATATGCTGGGCTCGGATGCTAAATGGTGGAAGTCGATTCCGTACATCGAGGATAAGATTGGGGACATCAAGGATTTGATTTCTGCTCCGAAGTCCGTGGTTAAGAAGCGCAAGCCCGTGGTTGCTGCTACGAGTACTACGGTCAGTTCCTCGGGGATTCAGGTTGTCGATGAGCAGGAAGACGAGGAGGAGGAAGAGGAAGAAGACGACGAGTTCACGCCATATGCTCTCCCCGACTCCGACACAGAGGATGCACCAGACGAGGACGCAACGACGATAGACAGGAACAAGCCATCACCACCAGTGTAAGTCTCACAAAACCACCCTACCTCGCCTTGATCATCACCGTCTAACACCTCAATGATAGTTACATTCGCCAACTCCTCTCCTACCTCCTCTCGCCGGACAATTACGACAAGCAGCTCCTGGCGCTGCAACACGCCTCGGCGCTCATCCGGCGCAAATCCGGCCCCGGCAACACCAGCAAAGAAGTGATCTCTCACCTCTCCCAGCTCGCCGCCGCCTTTGCCGGCCTCGACGACCGCTACGACATCCCCACGTTCGACGAGCTGCGCCGCGACGCCCTGGTCGCACTGATCCTCGCCGCGCCCGAGAAGATGGGCCCCTGGACCGCGCGTTCCTTCTACACGGGAGACTACGGCCTCGCGCAGCGCGCCATGCTCCTCTCCACACTCGGCCTAGCCGCACGGGAGCTCGCCGGCTTCACCTCCGCCCCTCCCCCCACCACCCCGCACCTCCCAGCGCACATATCCTCTGTCTGGGGCTCCACCTCGGACCCTATCACCTCCCTCTCCTCCACTCTCGCAAACACGTACCTAACCCCCCTCGCCGCCCGTGCCGCCGACTCCCTCAGCGGCCCCCGTATCCTCAAGGTGCGCACCTTCTCCTCCCGCCTCGCAGTCCAATCCCGCACTCCCGTGCCCACCACCCGTCCCATCCTGCAGGCATTCCCTTACCTCCTCCTCCCCCTAACCGGCGGCTGGAGCATCGCGGCGCGCGACTACGCAGGCGCACAACCACACGCCGACCCCGCGCTACTAGTGCACCTCCTCAACACCTTGTCGGTACTCGTGCACGCGGCGGGGCCGGCCGCGCCCGCGCTGGCAGATATGTGTCGCGAGGTGCTGCAGCTGCTGGCGGGGATAAGGGGCTCCGCAGCCGCCGCAGCTGCCGCCGCGGGCGAGGGCCGTGTGCGTGAGGCGGTGCTGCTGGGAGTGCTCACGGTGCTAGAGGTTAATCTTGCTGGGGGGAGGGGGGCGAGGGGCGTCGCCGAGGAGTTTGGAGGCGTGCTGGGCGAGTGGAGGGGGTTTGCGGAGAGGTGGGTCGATGGTGATGGTGACGCCGAGGAGAGGACGAGGGCGCTGGCCGCGGGGGTGTTGGTTAGGATTGGAGAGGTCGAGGAGGGGTGGAGGAGGGTGCTGTTTGCGGGGTCGGGCGTAGATGAGGGGTTCTAGGTGAGTGAGTGGGTGGATGGGCACTGGTGGACTCGATGGGAATCAGTTGATGATTTTGTGCATTTTATAATGGACAGAGATACAGAAACACCCACACCGTAGCTATGAGAACGAAGTACGAAAAGCAAGCAAAGAGAAGAACAAAAAATGAAGTAGAAAGCAGTAAAATGAAGCACTGAGCACAAATGGCGAGTGATCCACATCAAAAAGAAAGTAAAGAGAAAAAAATCCCCATTCCCATCCGATCACACAGATTGCGAGTGATCAACTTCAGAAAGAAAGCAAAAACAAAAACAAAAACAAAAAAATCCCCATCCCATCCGACCCTGCCCACTACCTCTGAGCCTTCGCCTTCTTCGCCTTCATCTTCCTGATGAAGGCCTCGCCCTGGGCGTTCATGGGCTTCGCAAAAGTCCGCGAGCCACTCACGACACGATCCTTCGGCGCGATCTCGTAGCTCTGGCTGGACGGCATCATGACCGTGGCGCGTCCGGTATTCTTCTTCGGAGCTGCAAGGGCTGCGCGAGCGTTGTTGGTGTCGTCGGCGCTGTTCTTGCGAGGTTGGCTGACAATAAGGTTAGTATTGAACATAAACCGTGAGGAGGAGGGGGTGGATATACCTAGAAGGCATAGGACGAGAGTCGCCGGCTTTGGGGACCTCCCGAGAGCGATAGTCGTCGCTGCGTCCCAGAATGGGTCGAGACCAATCTCTAACCAGCTTCTCCGCCTCACGCTTGATGTGTCTCTCCGGCCTCGCGTCCTTGGTATAGAACATGACGATCTTCCCAATTCCACTCTCCTGGAGATGTGTGAAATCCGGCTTCAACTTCGCCAAGATCTCAAACATCAACTTCTGTACATTGTACGCGGGGAGCGATTTGTTCGGCAGGGGTTCAAGCCAGCGGCGAATTCCCTTCAGAATGCCGCAGTCGACTGCGACGGACAGGAGCGTCTGACGTCCGAGCAGATCGCGGACCTCGTCGACCATGGCCAGCTTGTGGGTAGCCGGAAGGTTATTATCGACTGCCTCAGTGTCGCATTTGGCGGCTTCGAGCATCGCGAGGCGTAGGTTCTCCACCGTCTCATCGTCCATACGCTCGAGGTCGTGGTCGTTCTTTCTTCTCTTCTTCTTCTTGGGACCCTTGAGAGCTTCGTCCATCTTACGATCGAGATCCCTCCTGCGCTCTGTTCACACCACATCAGTCACCTTCCCACGCAAAACCTCAACACTGGCTGACGGGTAGCACCGCCCCCACAACCATTGGGAAATACATACTCTCCTCCTCTGTGAGCTCAATCTCCGCCACCGGCTGCTCCAAGTCGGGCTCATCGTCCATTCTCACCGCCTTATCCCGGCGACGCCGCTTCTTTTCCTTGACCTCACCCATTGAGCCCTTCTTCTTCTTGAACTTTCCCAAATTCACGATCGTGTCCTCATCTATTGGGATCGACTCGTCGACCGCGCGACTGCCGCCGGGTTCGTTGTAGTCGGCGAAGATCTCATCGTCAAGGTCGGACAGTTGACTGTCGTCACCGTCGTCGTCGTAGCGGGGGGCAGGGGAGGCCGCGGTGGCAGGAGGAGAGGCAGCGCTTGGAGGCGAGGCCGCGGTCGCGGTGGTGGTATTATTGTCGTTGGCGGCATCGGCGGGTGCCCCGTCGACGGCGACGGCAGGCGCGTGTTCTGTGTCCGACATCGTGAAAATTGTCGCTCGCTACCAGTTGTGCTTCGTGTCCGCTTCTACAAAGCTCCTGGCGTAGCTGCAGTGTCGTGTTTTGTCGTGTATTGTCTTGTGTGGTCGTGGTAGAGAAACAGAAGAAGAGCAGCTTGTAGTTGTGTTGTGTAGTTGTGTTGTGTTGTCGTGGTAGTAAAGTAGAGAAATAGAAGAAGAGAAGCTTGTGGTCGAGAAAGGAAAGGAATGTTGCCCCCTTCGCCCACACTCGACGCTAGCTCAACTAGACGCTAGCTGAACTCTACGCGAACCAGACGCAGGCCGGCCGGCAACCACCACTCGACAATCCAGAACAAAAACGTCACCCGAAAAAAAACCCAAACACCACATCCACCTCGCCCCTCCACCAAACAGCCAACCAACCAACAGCAGCAATCACAATGTTCGGAGGAGGTATTCTCGATCCCAGGAAGCATAGGAGACGGACGGGCTTGGACTAATCAGAGTGGGAGGAATAGCACCGCCACCACCCAGCATCGCCGAGGTCAGGCAGCAAGAGGCTATGGCCAAGAGTGCTATCCAGTTCACGGCTGCGACATGTTTCCTGCTCTACCTCTGTAGGTTCTCCTTGCTGTGAGGTGTGGGGCTTGGGCTGACATGGGGTATGCAGCTCCGTTCGCGGTTGAGTACGTTCAGAAGCTTCTTTAGATTGCGGACGTAAGGAGGAATGGGTGGTGCGTGAGAGCGAGGGGACCCCGCGTCACGGCTGTATTATAAGACGGGTACGGAGCTCAAACAATTTTCATGGTTCGGATATAGTCCGCACAGTATCTCGATTCAATGCAAAGCTCCCATGCCTCATGCCCAATCGTCATTATCTACCACTACACCCTGATGCACATCCAGGTATGAAGGATTTATAAAAAGAAAGGAAAAGAAAAGAAAACGCGGTTCCCTTGCAGATATCAATGTTGTTCGTCAACCACTTCGACTCTACAGCTATCATAGAAAGCCGTGACGACCCTGGTTCGCCTCCTGCCATTCGGCAAGTGACTTTTCGATGGCGAGGACTTCTTTGGTCAGGTGTGCTAGGCCATCGGAGTTGCTTCCCAGTAGCTAAAGGTAGGTCAGTAAATGTACTTGTTGCGAAGAGCTGCGTGAAGACTTGCCTTTCCGGTTATCTGGAGCTGGTTCTCATCCCAGACGATCTCGACCTTGCCCATGCTCTCCTCCATGACCCGCGCCTTCTCCTGAACCACCATCATGCGCGCCCAGATTTCGTTCATCCTTCCCGTAGCGGCAGGATCCTGAACATTCTTGGCTAAGCCTTCGAGCCGCTTCTTCAACATCTCCTCTTCCGGCTGGAGGGCGTATCCCCGATTCTTGAGGACCTGCACCTTGGCCGCCAGAGATAGCGCGCGACGAGCAAGTGCCATGTGTCTCCGTCGGCAGTCTTCAAGTTTGATGCTGGTGGTCAGATCGTGCTGGTTCAGGATCGCAGCGAGCTTCTCCTGGATTGTGTGTAGCGATGTACGGAACTGATTGACCTGGCCTTGCTGGGATTGTACTCGCTGGTCAAGGTCCTTGAAGCCGTTGGCCCGAACGGGTACGCAGCTGTTGTAAGTCAGTGATGCCGCAGGAATGCCCGGAGGTGATGTCCTTACGCATCATTGGGTCGCTCGGCCCACGCTTTCTCCCATGCCTCGGTGTCGTCACCGGGGGGCTTTTGGTAAACCACTGCCCGTTCCTTGCCGATGTGGTTGTAGAAGTAGTATTTGAACGCGTAATCGGGGTGGGTCACATCCCACGAACACCTAACCCGGTAGATCTTCTCGGTGGTAGCATTTGATCCTACGGAGGGTCAGTCGGTGCTGGACTTCAAATAGCGATACTGAATATACCTTGCTGTTGCTGCTGCTGCATCTGCTGCTGCTGCATGTTTGTAGCACCCAACATGCCTCCTCCTCCAAATTGCGACTGCCCGAAAAGCCCTCCGCCCTGCTGTTGCTGGGGCTGCTGCTGGCCAAAAAATCCTCCTCCCGATTGTTGCTGCTGATTCTGCCCACCGAAAAAGCCTCCGGTCTGTTGCTGTGGCTGCTGGGTTGTCTGACCAAACATACCAGCACCATTACCCATTTGCTGTTGCTGGTTTTGTTGTCCGAACAACCCACCACCCTGCTGCTGCTGCTGGGGCTGCTGTTGGCCAAAGAGTCCTCCCGGCTGCTGAGGTTGTTGCATCGACTGTCCAAATAGGCCTCCACCGGACTGCTGCTGCTGAGGTTGCTGCATAGTCTGCCCGAACAATCCTCCACCTGACTGTTGAGGTTGCGTAGTAGTCTGTCCAAACAGCCCACCTCCAGACTGCTGAGGCTGCTGCTGTGCAGTCTGGCCAAATAGTCCTCCTCCCCCGGTCTGCGGATTTGTCTGTCCGAACAAACCGCCAGTTTGCTGCTGCTGTTGATTCGTTTGACCGAAAAGACCACCGGATTGCTGAGGCTGTTGCTGCGTCTGTCCGAACAGTCCACCTGTTTGAGGCTGAGTTGTGGTCGAGCCGAAAAGGCCGCCGCCGCCGCTAGACTGTTGCTGACCGCCGAAGAGCGACATTGCTGTCGCGTTGGAGGGGGTGATGCGATGAGTAGCTGGTGGTGCGTAGGAGTGGGTGTTGAAGATTGGTGGTGGCAATCGAAGGGGATAGAATCGCTGTAGCCGTTATCGTGGTTGGCGCAAAAACGCTCTTACTCTACTCTTTTTTTTTCTCTTTCGTCCCGTGCAGCGTCGTGTTGAAGAGTCGTGTTGAAGAGTCGCGTCTTGTCGCGGTTGCTATTGTTGCTATGCTACGTTCCCACTGAGCCAAGCCCTCCAATATCGTAAATAGCCGGCTTAGTAACCCGCGTCATTGCGGGAACAGCGAATGTGGAGACCAACCGGGGGCTTTTCCACGAAACATCCAAACCTCGAACCTCGAAAACAATCCATCCCCGCCCAGGCAATTGGCTCTCCGACCGCGCACTGCTCATCCTAAAACACAACCATGGCCACCAACCGGGAAGCTATGTGAGAAACCTCTGCGATCTCAGACTCATCACGAAAACACGGAGATGGTTTGCTGACCCCGCGCGCGCGCATCCGCAGCTTCACCCATGCTGTCCTCATCGATAAGACGCCGATGCCCGACCACATCCCCAAGGTGGAGGAGGTCGGCGCTTCCTCTGCTCCACTGACTTCCGCGGCGTTCTTTATCGGCGACAAGTGCAGGCCCTACAACGAGGACTACATGCTCTGCAAGGCCGAGGCACAGGGACGGGGAGAGCTGGACTGCTTGAAGGAGGGGAGACGGGTTACGCGCTGTGCGGCTTCGGTGTATGTTCTCTCCACTCGAGCAGCTAGGAACGTTCCGGGCGCGCACGGGCTAACGGGGGTGTAATGGTAGCATTGCCGATATCAACAAGCACTGCCTTTCCGAGTTCAGAACGCATTGGCAGTGTCTCCAGAACAACAACATGGAGCTGTGGCACTGTAGGAATCAGGAGAAACCGTTCAATGCTTGCGTTTTCGAGAAGCTGGTCAGTGTTCAGAAGCGCATATATGCGGTGCTAGTCCTTGCTGACCTTCTACAGAAACTCTCCAAGGTCATTCCCGACACACCCAAGGGGGAGACACCGATACACCTCCGCTCCAGCACCTTCAAATAGACCCTTAGATGTAGTCATGGTTTGGCGGGAAAGGACGAGGAGCTTCAACCGTTAACCGTCATATACCGGGCGAAAGGCTGCTGTCGGGGACGGGATTGCTGTACCATACAGGCTTCAGCAATAAATGGGGCGGTCCATCTGTACACATTACATTGCGCAAATTCTAGTATTCTGTCTATGTTGAGTTTTTACCGAAAAGTAGAGCTGTGAGGTATCTAGAGCTTGGGGGGTATCCAGTGAGATTCTATGCTTGACATTTACGTCAACCATGATTGGAAGCCAGTGAGCAAGGCTCCTGTGGCCTCAGCCTCAGCCTTCTCCGCCGGGTAAACACGCGATGTGCGTCAGCCACCGCTAGCCCCGATAGGGTCACGCCACATAAACACACAAACACACACACACACAATAGCCTCATCACGTGCCCTCCGGATTGCCACCAACGCACAAAACTGTGACTGCTCCTCCCCCAACCCTCGCTTCTCGCCCAAGATACTTGCAACGAAGCGCGAAGAGCAGCACCCAAGTCCAACCTTGAACTGCGAGACCGAACCCAACTAACAAACCACAGTCCAACGCCGCAAAGAGTACGTATTTCGCGTCCCCCAAAATGCTGAATGGACATATCGCTAATTCTAATTCCTTCGTGACGTTTCAGTGCAGATGTGAGTTTCCCCATGAACCCCAGCCCGCGACCGACGACCTACCTACACACGACCCTCTACCGAATCGGAGCGAGCCGCGGCATAAGAAACGAAATGGAAGACTGACGGTGGTCATCACACAGCTTCGTCAAGACCTTGACGGGCAAGACCATCACCCTTGAGGTCGAGTCCTCCGACACCATCGACAATGTTAAAACGAAGATCCGTACGTCACCACTATCGTCCTCTCCCCGCGTCACGAATCAGCCAAGAAAGTGCGGAAAGTTAACGGTTATGGTGGAAATGCAGAGGAGAAGGAGGGAATCCCCCCGGACCAGCAGCGCTTGATCTTCGCCGGAAAGCAGCTCGAGGACGGCCGTACCCTCTCTGACTACAACATCCAGAAGGAGTCGACCCTCCACTTGGTCCTCCGTCTCCGTGGTGGTGTTATCGAGCCCTCCCTCAAGGTCCTGGCGTCCAAGTACAACTGCGAGAAGATGATCTGCCGCAAGTGCTACGTACGCGATCCCACACTACCAAATCTCCATACGCGTCCTAATACTGACGATGATCATGCAGGCTCGTCTTCCTCCTCGCGCCACCAACTGCCGCAAGCGGAAGTGTGGACACACCAACCAGCTCCGCCCCAAGAAGAAGCTGAAGTAAACGTCTCGCCCCTGCAAAAAAAAACCAGGTCAGGAGTTTGTTCTTGCGGTGGGAGTGTCTGGGCTTTTCCTTTTACTGCTGCTTCATTTGGGTCACACATGGGTTCTGTTCAATAACGAAATAAATGGTTATGGAATTCCCAATCCTTCGACGTGATGCGTAGCACATGTCTCGTATTGAGCTCGCCAGTGATATGCATCTCTTAAGTAACGCCAAAGTATCCAGAATCTATGGCTTCATGATTCAATCTATTATAATACAGGCCAACTCAACTCCACCGTGGCACCATGAGTCGACCTCAAGCATCCATAGCACATCTCCCTAGGCACTTCATCCCCATTCTCCTCCGCCCCTAATGTCAGACCATTCCCACCCCCATCCACAGACAAGCCGCATAGCGTACAACACCTTCTCTCCTCTCCCACCGTCTTCAACCGATCCCCCATCCTGACCACATTACTAACCGTACTGGGATACTGCACCTCCATCGTCTCAAAGTACTGCGTCAGCAGTTCCCCCACGGTGATATTCCTGGCACTGATCGCATTGGCCGCACTATGCCTTTGCCTCCCCTCTTCCGCCGTACACAATCCCCACAGACTCGGTTGCACTACATCCTTCACAAACGTTACCAATTCCTTCTTGAACACATCCCTCAGCGGATGGTAGCTCAGCACGCCCTCGTGTACTCCGTCCTGTGTGAGAAACGGCAGGCTCGCCCCGCGGCCCAGGGCGGAGGAGGTGAGGATTTGCGACGCGAGTGTAGTGGTCGAGCTCCCCCAGAGTATCCCGGCGCACCCGTGCTGAGCGGCGAGACGCTGGATCAATCGCGTGCGCAACACCCGCGCGAGGTCTTCTCGGCTGGTGGGACTGGGGAGGGATTGCAATGTCTGCCGCAGACGGGCGGCGTTGTCTTCCCCGTCCCCCTCGCCGGATCCTTCGCCGGATCCTTCTCCTTCAAACGAGTATATTTCCTCCAACTTCACAACACTGTACTCCCCCGCCTCCGGAAATCGTTCGCGTATCGCGGCGAGATCTGCCGCCGGCGGCGCGCGCGCATTGAGGAGCGACTCGTCGATGTGCACGATCTTGAGGGTGTAGCGTGCGCGGCTGACTTTTTGCCGTTGCGTTGTGAGTGCGGTGGAAAGGATCTGGAGGAGCGCGGTGGAGGAGACGCCGAGAGACAGGGGAAGAAGGAACACCGGGATTGAGCCGTTGGGGAGAGATCGGATCTTGTACGATTCTATGCGCTTGATGCATTTGGACCGGATGTAGTGGGAGAAACAGTCACTGCGGCCGGTTAGCTGGGTGAGCTGGGAGAGGGCGCGAAAGCGGACCTGCAGTGGGGATCGAGACGGAGGGTGTAGATTCCGGGGTTCTCTTTGCAGCGCGTGCATACAGCCGCCGTCGGTGGTGGTTCTGAGGACATTTTTCGAGATATGGTCGTTGGTGGGGCGGTGCGACGGCCGTGGGGTGACTTGAGGCTCAAGCTAGTTAAAATCGAAAGCTGAAACGAAACGCACCACCACGCCAAAAGAGCCGCGTCGTAGTCAACTTCACGTTCACAATTAACTACACCCTACCTCCCCAGCACCAGCACCAGCACAGCCACCACCCTACATCGCAGCACCACCACCCCATCTCAATCAACCACCACACAAGAACACATTCACAATGGGCAGCATCGGAATCCCCATCAAGCTCCTGAACGAGGCCCAAGTGCGCACTTCCCCTCTCGGCTCTCTCGAGCCCTTGGAAGCTGACACCCACGACTAGGGCCACGTCTGCACGCTCGAACTCACGTCGGGCCAAATTTTCCGCGGCAAGCTCATCGAGGCGGAAGACAACATGAATGTGCAGCTGCGCGATATCACGGTGACCGCGCGCGACGGCCGCGTCTCGCATCTCGACCAAGTGTACATCCGCGGATCGCACGTACGGTTCTTCATCGTGCCCGACATGTTGAGGTACTTATCCGCCCGCTACACCAGTAGGAAATGGGCTGGGATGGGATGCTGATACAGGATTGTGCAGGAACGCCCCAATGTTTAGATCGAGGACGGTTCGTGGACGAGGTGTGGGTTTGGCCAGAGGAAGAGCTACGGTGAATAGGGCGAGGGGTCAGAGGGCTGGTCGTGCGTAGTTGTGTGCTTTGTCGTTTTGGTGATTGCTCAATGCAATTGCGCTCTCAGCGGATCAGGTATGATTGGGGCTGTAATATTAGGTGCGAATATTGAGCTCATTCTTCACATAGGCGAGTGATTGCTTGTGCAGAAACCAGACTTCTCGTTCATTCGCGATCGTACATAAGAGCAATTGAAAATTTGATCCTCCTTCTTGAAATCCCCTGTCTTCCCTTTGAGACGGACCTTTCACGTATACATGTTCAGCGTAATCCCGCTCTGAGGATCCGTCAATTCTGGGCAGACGTTAGTATATGCATGGCCAATCACCCATTCACTTCGTCCGGAAAACGTGATACTCACCGAACCAGTGGAAAAACGCCAACCCTGGGCGACTCGCTGCCACCTCAAAGTCCATACGCTGACCACCCTTGCACGGGATTGTAGCACCCACAACCATTGCATCTCCACCCTCCAGCGGTTGCTATGCCCTATCAGCCCCCCGTTTCCCTACCATTTCGTTTCACGGGGTACTCACCGTTATGACGAACTGCGGCTTAACCGTCGTCCTCGCGGGCTTATTATTCCACGACGTGCCACCATTAATGATGATACTCTTGAGGCTCCAGACATCCAGCTTCCCGCTGCCGACAACAACCCACTCATAGCCTCCCACGTCGTCTTCCTTCATGGGCAGGCGGAACTTGATCGAGCAGCGCGTGCCGACATTCGCGGGAACGTCGAAGCCCACGAGAAGCCGCCATTCGTTGCCGGCGCTGGGGCCGTTGTAGGAGACGTCGCCTGTGTATTGCGTGGGGAAGGTAGTGTCGGGGTCGTCTTGGAGGATTGGGACTGGGGATCGTTAGTGAAGGGACGACTGGGGGGAGGGGGGGGGGGGGACCGAGGTAGTTGGGGAAGACAACTCTCTTGAGGGAGGCGGCGGATACGTCCTCTGCGCCTTCTTCGGCGATGGGGGCGCTGAGAGTGCTGGTGAGCGTCAGGAAGAGGGTCAGGAGGGTGCCGATGAACTTCATGTTTGCGGTGAGGAGACGATAGATATGCTGGACGATGAGGGTGAATTTATACACCGATGGCTCCTACGGAAATAACGGCATGATCTTCCTCGTATGCCGTCTGATCAGATGCTCATATCAAGGTTTGGTTCTGTGGACCGTGGAAAGGATTGATATGAAGTAGCCTGATGCCGTGAACTATCAGCTATCACTGTTACCCACGTGTATACAGGACCCTCCTTCGTGGACCGATATTTCCGCTCACTTCCGCCAGCTTTACGAACCGTTGCTACTAGCATGTAAGGTACAGCAGGTAGTGCTCTGGTAATACGAAGAAACCGTTGATATATCGTAATTTTAGGGACGTAAACATCCTACAGGGCCACAGACCGTGGTATCCGGGAGTTCCGATTCAAATATAGAGTGGAAACCGTGGAAAAGAGCGCCGGAGATGGTATCATATTCCGCAGCTGGCCAAGCACCCGTGCGTGCTCGTGCTTCCATGTGGCTGTTTCGCTTGAATAGTGTAATGTAGAACTGAAGCTGTATCTGCAGGTGTCCGTACCGGCTAGGTAGTCGAGGACCACGGACTGTGTTGTGCGCCTGTGTACCTTGAGATGTTTTTGCAGATGATACCGATAGAACCGTTTCTGTTCACGTGCAAAAGGTCTAGAGTGTAGCAGACTCGTCGGACGTACTGTACGTGTAGGGAGGATGAACTTCATCCGTGTGTGTGGACTCAATTGCGGGCATACTGAACGGACTGACCTTTGCTTCCGATTATAGCCCTGGCCTGTCCCCATGCCGATCAGTTCAAGCTCCCTGGCTGGTCCCGTGCCGTCTCGGCAGGCAGGCAGGAGACCACCCCGTCTCGCCACTTTCCTCCGGTCCGCTCCGGTCCGCTAAGTTCCCGTAACGTAATAATCGTGCATACCACAACCACCCGGGGAAACGATCTCCAGCTGCAAACGTACTACCGACCTAACGCCCGGTTTCGGCCCTGGACCCGGCTCCGGACCCGGGGTCGGACGGTAGCATAGGCGGAGATGCACCTACCCCTTCGTATTTGTCGTCTATAGACCTAGCGGCGAAGTCGGATGCCGGCTTGGACTTGGAAATCTCGTGGTAAACATGCCACTGCTCGAAGGCACCGGCGGTGAGGGGGTGCTGCAAGCTTCCGTACTATGAACCTAGGTCAGGTCCTGAGATACTTGAACTTAGAGGGTAAACGGTACCGTTGTAGGAACACACCCGTGGGCTCAGCGTTTTCACATGGGCGATTGAGATGGCTGGACAGCACGGGTGAAGTGGTAGCAGCAGGACGGCAAATGGCTCCAGCACAAAAGAGCGCGCGGCATGGATACTCACTTGCATTTGGTTCGATGGATTCGGGTTTTCACTTCACTCCACTTCACTGAAATCAAACGAAACGAAAGGTGTGTAAAGACAGTTGATTGCAAATAAGATAACTTCATGAAGTTTTGCAGTGGGAACAAGAGCAGCAGTAACGAGTAATATCAGTCGTAGCTAAAGGCGGTAGTATGTACTCCCCTCTCCCGCATTGTCATGGAACTCCTCCCAGCCCAAATCCCCTTCTCCACGACTCAACCTAGTAAAAAAGCGAACCAGCGAAAGAAATGAAACAAGAAAAAAAAAGGAAGATGCGAATGCAAGTAACGCCCGTGCGAAAAGATAAGAGAATCAACCCAGTCATTACTCCCTCAAGATTTTTGTTTCCCACTTCGATCCATATAGGCTGTCGTGACATCTACAATCGTAGGTGCAAGTGAAAGCCTAAGCAGACTCACATTTGACCTTGACTTTTCTCTCGGCCTCGTCGTCCTATGATGTCTCATCAGTACTGCTTAAAGAACAAGGGGATGGATAGGAGGAGAAACCCACCTCGGCCTTGCGTTTAACACCCACACTCTCGGGTGTACCCCCTCTACTTCCCGGGGCAGCCGCACCAGCACGGTCTTTACTAGCTTCTGCATGACAGCTGGCGTGGTAGATCCTATTTCCGACCTGCTTGGCGTCCATCCAGACAAACTCGTCGGTCTCGTCGTGCCAGACGTACTTGAGCTCCTCCTGACAGATGGGACACACCCTGTGCGTCTCGGTTGCATCGGGGACGACAACGTATTGGCGTCGGAGCTCTTCGGCAGCGGCTTGCTGGGTCTCCTGTTTTGGTGCGGAGGAAGCGGCCTCGGCGTCGGCAGTCATAATGTCTTCTGCTTCATCCGGAGTCTTGATCCATTCCTGCAAAAGGATTAGCTTCTCCACGGCCGTGATTTGGTGATGGGGGGGACACATACCTCTTCGTCAACATACCAACTCCTGTTCTGACCACGCTTGACACTCTCGGCCATGCGCTGGTGCACACGGAAGTGCCAATCAAGATGCGCCCTCTTCTCCGCGCGGCCTTTCTCCGAATCTTCAAAGCGTCTGGCGCAGGAGCTGCACTTGTTCGGGAGAGTCTCATTCAGTCTGGGGATGAGGTGCGGACGAGGCCTACAAGGAAAGCCCGAGAACGGTCCAAAATCAGCATATGTACAATCTCGGTGCGACAATTCGTGTTTTCCTTCAAGTTTTGTGGAACAAGTGGGCAAGGCCACAGATATGGGAGAAATGAATGAAAGGTGAGTGGGAGCACACTACATTTTCAAAGAGAGCGATTTCATTTCTACATCGATTGAACGCCAGTCCCTTGCTCTGTTACCTGTGTTCGACTGATTCTGCTGACGGTGGTTCGCCGGCTGTGGCTGCTGGGACATCACATTCCTCGGATGCAGTAATGGAAGAGGAAACGAGAGAGGCTGTCCAACTGGAGGGGGAGGGGGGGGGAGGGGGGAGGTTTGGTAGCAGTCCAGCTTTTTGTAGGGAAGCGAACAAAGCCGCTGGATCCATGTTACCAAAGTTGGGCATTGCTGGCGGTGGCGGAGGTGGTGGCTGGATGGGCGGCGGGACCATCATCGGAGCCGGAGGTAGTGAAAAGGAGGCCGGCATACCCATTGGCGGCTGAGAACCTGGAGGAGGGAGGGGAACCGTGGCCAGGAGAGAGGCCAAATCCTGAGTGCTCAACATCGGCAATGGCGGCGGCATCTGAGGGGCGGGTGGCTGTGGCGGCGGTGGAGTCGGAGCCATCACCGGCGGCGGTGGAGTCGGGTTGGCCAGAGCCCGGACCTGATCTCGGATGAGTACAAGCTGGGCTTCGGGCAGCTGTTGAGTCTTCAGGATGTTCCGGAGGTCAACCAAGGCCTGTAGTCGCTTCTGCAACTCGTGATTCTGTGGCTCGCGTTTAACGGCCGTTTGACACGAATCAATGAGGCGGAAGATATCACTTTGCAACGTGTCTACATTTCCACCAGCTTGTGGCGGTGGGCCCCCCTGAAGGGGAAGCTGCTGCAATCCCCCAGAAGCCGAAGCGTTGCCCATGGCCGACTGAGAAGACATAGATGTATAAGCCTGCGTCCCCCCCAAATGGTTCTTATGCCCACCCACCGCAGTACCGTTTTGCTGTGCCTGGGGTGTTCCAGTAGCACTTCTGTGATAATCCTCGTATCCATGGCCATTAGGATGTGGTGGCGGAGTATTTCTGAACTGTTGCGGGGGCGGGGTCCTGCCGACCGCTCTGTCCAGACCGAGGGCCTGGCTCTGTCGCATCTGTTTCTGCTGAAAATGCAGCGCCGCGGTCCGAGCCTTGATCAGAGCATTGTCGATTTTGCGTGTGACCTCCTGTCCAAAGACCGGCGCTGACGAGGTCGAACCTGGAACTGCCTGCTTCCATGTCTGGAGCATCTCCTCGAGTTTCCGTCGCACCGGTTGTTCAACCACTATGTATGCATCCATGAAGGTCTGGTACAAGTTCCGCTGGAAGAATAGGGTGTAGGGAGTGCCGACATTTTTGGCGATAGAGTCGAGAAGGTACAGTGCGGGGAGTTTTCGCGACGGTGCGGTCTGGAGAAGTCGTTAGCTCTCCTGTTGTCACGGTAACTTTGTCATCATATATTGGGGGGAGGGTGGTTTATATAGAACCTGACTCAACCTGACGACGGGTACCTACACCGGGGGAGAGTGTATGAACCTACATTATGGATGTGCTGCTCTAGTGTCCTGGCAATCGCTTGAGCTGCATGGATATTCTCCCTTGCGATGACAGTGAGATTGCTAATTTCGTACCTAGAGTTGAAAGACAAATCTTCAAGCGAGGCCTTGTAATCCTCCGCCAACTCATCAGAAGACAAACCTGACATTGCCTTGTTGTTGAACTGTGTGTATGTTGAATATTGTGTGTATAAACGCGAGCCTGAGGAAAGAAGTCGTGTGTCGGAGGGTGTTCGGGCGAGGATGCCGGGAGTTGGTGGTGTTAGTGTTGAAGTTGAAGTGAGTAGGTGAACAAAGAGTGCGCAGACAGACAGGCAGTTGGAGGCACAATTGTAATCGCGACAACAGCTTTTTCTTCTTTTCTTCTTCTCCTTCTCTTGAACTTCTCCGTTCTCTTCTCCGTCGTCCTGACACTAAACGGTTGCAACCTAACTACGCAAAGCGAGAAAGAAAAAAGCAAGATAGATTTGGTATCGGCCAGGAAAAAGAATCACACAATGTCCAAATGTCGCGATTCTTGATCCTTCAGACCCTGCGTTCCCTTCTATTCCTCTTGCTTTTGCTTCTGCTCTTGCTGTGCCCGGATGAAGGAACTTCTGCCACAGACACACACGCGTGCTTCTCTCTGTCCCTATGAACTACACGCGAAACGGAGCGAGGGGGGTGGTTAGACCAAGACTGTGCGGGAAGTTGTCGCGCCGGGAAGACTCGGTGGAAGAGCACTGTCGGTGGAAGAGTCGACCGGCTTTGTGATTTGCGTACGGACGAAGGTGGCTGTGGAGACGTGGAGGTGGTGATGAAGAGAGGTGGAGTCAGTGATATTGAAGGTTGAAGTCGGAGATGAGGTTAGGGAACGACGAATGCATGTTGACCGGCCTCTGTCGACGCTGACTCATGCTTTGCCAAGCCACATTGCCCACAAACCGATGATTCACAGACAAAGAAAACTACAGCGACAAAGCTTGCAGATTCATATGAAGAACAAATAACCGCCAAGTTTAGCATGTATTGAAACATTTGGGCGACGTGGTGTGGACTATCGGTCTTTTTCGTCGTGCGTGGGCCCGGGGAAAGGAACAAGCCGGGGGCGGGGGTTCAAAGCCCGTGCAGATTTTAGCTCGCGTTGCAACTTTTTTTTCTCGCTTCCTCTGCTTATCACTCGCCGTGTTTTATACATCGTTGATACGTCCCTCAGTCCTCTCCTCCTTCTACTCCTCCTCCTTCGTCTTGCGCTCCACGAACTCCTCAGATTCTCACAATCACACGAGCCCTCTCCTCTCCTCCCACCTCCTACTACGCAAACCTCGTCCACCATGTCTCCCATAGCAGCATCCTCTTCGTCGGCGAAGTCGGTTAAGAAGGAGTCGACTCTAGCTCGTCTCCTCGGTTCTGGTACGTTCAGCTCGTGGTGGAATTGAAGGATTACACACGCAATCACCGCCTCTGCCCCTCAATGGCCATTGCTAACACTCCCCAGGCTCCGCCGGTATCGCCGAGTTGGCCATCTTCCACCCCGTGGACACAATCGCCAAGCGTCTGATGTCCAACCAGGGCAAGATTTCCTCCAGCAACACTCTCCGTACAGTGATCTTCAAGGAGTACGCCTCTGCCACCGTCGGGCGCAAGTTCCTCTCGCTCTTCCCCGGTCTCGGATACGCCGCCGGCTACAAAGTTCTGCAGCGCATCTACAAATACGGTGGACAGCCTTTCGTCCGCGACTACCTCGGAACCCACCACGGCGACAAGTTCGACCGCACCTTCGGCAAGGGTACCGGAAAGGCGATCATGCACGCCACCGCCGGTTCCATCATCGGTATCGGAGAGATCGTGCTCCTGCCCCTTGACGTCCTGAAGATCAAGCGCCAGACGAACCCCGAGGCGTTCCGCGGCCGTGGTCTGTTCAAGATCATTTCCGACGAGGGTTTCGGACTCTACCGTGGATGGGGCTGGACCGCCGCCCGTAACGCTCCCGGATCGTTTGCGCTCTTCGGAGGTTCCGCATTCGCCAAGGAGGCCCTCGGCATTGCCGACTACAACAAGGCTACCTGGAGCCAGAACTTCATCGCGTCGATTGCTGGTGCTACCGCATCCCTAGTTGTCTCAGCTCCCCTCGACGTCATCAAGACCCGTATTCAGAACCGCAACTTCGAGAACCCCGAGAGCGGCTTCAAGATCATTACCAAAATGATGAAGAATGAGGGTGCCACTTCGTTCTTCAAGGGTCTTACTCCTAAGCTGTTGATGACCGGACCTAAGCTCGTGTTCTCTTTCTGGCTGGGTAAGATCTCCCGTTTCCCCACATCCACTTCCCCGAAGTACGGCTGACCATATGATAGCACAAACTTTGATCCCCGCGTTCGACAAGATTTTGTAAACACCTCCTTCCTCCCTCCTTCCCAATCCCGCTCCACCCTACTCACCGATTTATACCCCCTGACGACTCGGAGCAAACGGGACGGAAAACTTGCAATTTACTACGGCGTACCAAAAAAAAAACTGATTTGGTGGAATTGGATGGATGGATGCACATGCATGTGTATTGTATTATTAGGGTAGACTTCGGAATTGCGTTTTTTTGTTTTTTTTGCTTATGGGATTCGGACAACTGTTGGTTTGTTTTTTGCATACCTTTGATGAAAGAAAGTTAGTGATGAGACCGGCGTAAAGCATGGATTTTATTTATTCTCCGCTCTAGAGAGATGGGTGTATTTGTATGTACGTACATAGAGAGAGAGAGGTATACCTGGGTAGATTGGATGGTGATATGATATCCACGCTTCGAGTTCAGATCGGCTCCTCCCTTCCACCTATTTCTCAGCTCGTGATATCGATTAGAACTCGTCTAGGTACTCTCTCGCCTAGGAAGAAAAAGTAACGATTTCAAAGGAGGGTGTCGAGCTATTAGTATTGGCCGTCATTCACTGGCCACTCCCTTGTCTGACGATCATGGAATTCCCCAGCCTACGACAACCGGCAGCTACCGTAGATAGTCTCCCCATTCCAGTCCAACTGCCTGCAGTTATGCCAAACAGATTATTCGGATGACCCTATGTACACAGCTCCGTGGCTGTGGCTGTGGATCCGAGTCCGAGTCTGAGTCCGAGCCTCCGAGGGTTTCCCAATTACTCCAATGCAGGAACTCAATCCTCAATCGCAGCCACCGCCATAAACACCATCCATACAAACCAGCCCATACCCCGTCCATATCGTGACTTCTCAGACATCCATATGTAGATGCTCCGTACATCATACGGAGTCCAACATTCTTCGGAAAATCTTTGTTCCGGTCACGTGCTGTACTCAGAACCTAGACGCGCTAAACGCGTACCTGTTCCATGATGGCCTCGCGCTACGACGTCGTGCTGTGGGATGGGATGGGACAGACGCCGGTCAACCACTTGGCAGTTGGCACCGGTTCGAGCATCGCCTTGTGGGCACTAGAAGATCAAACGCGTGAGCCTATCCACCTCATAGTCAACTTCGGTCTTCATGCTAGTTTGGCTGGCTGGTGCAGTGTACCTACTACCGACTGGAGATTTGAGGGTGATCAACGGAACGGGACGTTACGGGAGGGGGTGAAGCTTCAAGTAGTTCTATGAATGCAGAAACCCGACGACCAGCCTCCTCTTATCTTGCATCCAGCCGTCACTTTGGTCATTACTTCTCGCTGCTTCATAATGTAGATTCATGGCAATACATAAATACGCGCGTGCCCCGGCCCCTGGGCCGCCAGTCAGTACTCTAGATCCTCTAGTAGTGGTTAACCAGCTTCCCCACACGATGCATCTTCACGAAATAACAATCCCCACCTTCTTGATAATGCAGCTGCCACTCCTATCAGCGTTGCGCATATTAGCGTCGGTATCCTCACCAATACCAACACAATCGTGCCCACGCGCCGTAAATATTTCCACTAGCTGGGATCTTCTGGGGCCGTTCCAGCTAGGTACACGCGGTAAGCCAGCCAGCTAAGCCAGCTAAGCCAGCCAAGCACCTAGCCGCGTAACCACCACCAACTAACAATGGTGTGCCTCTCCAGAAGCCGAATGGACCGGCGACCCAGTCTCGCGATACGGCGGGTTCGGAGCATTGAGCTTCTCCTCTAACGGGAGCTTTCCGAGTGCCCTGGCCCCGAACGGGACCGCGGGCTGGTCGGCAGCTACAGCCTCTGGCGGAAACGTCCTGGTCTCCTTCCCGGAGGTGGACTGGGACGCCCTCCGGTCCGTGTACGGCTGGTCGGCGTTGCAGTTCCAAGCTTGGGCGCGCGGCGAGGTGGTGTTGTGCTCCGAGGCGACGGTGGCGCTGTATATCTCTGGCGCGGCTGCGGAGTTCAGTATTGCGGGGAGACGACATGTAGGCGGGGATTATTACGAGTTCCGCCGCGCCCCGTTGGTGGTCAGGCTGCCTGCCGGAAGGCATGCTATTGATGTTAGGGTAACGCATGATATTAGAGCGTTTGGGGGCGTAGATAGTGTCAAGTTTAGGGTTGAGGCAGTGGTTGTGGAGGGTGGAATGAGCGTGGGAGAGGGCGTGGTGGTGCCTGATGTGGTTGAAGGAAGATTGGTGGGTGAGTGGGTGAGTGTTCCGGTCCGGAATGATGGCGTGGACTGGATCCAGGTGGTGGGTGTACGCGGAAAGAGAGTAAGTGGATACTCCCCCACTATCAGTGGAAATTTCTAACCGGAAGTTTCTGAAGAATTCCACCAGAGTGGCGGGGTTCGAGTCGGTAAGATTGGCACCCGGACAGTCCAGGCCGATCAAATTTCGGGTTACAGACGTCCCTGCCAACACGACGACCTTGGAAATGGTGTTGAGATATCGGCGAGAGGGCGGGATCGAGGATCACGAAGTGCCGGTCACCAAGTATTTAAATCTCATCGAACACTGGTATCAGCCACAGAAATACACGTAAGTGCAACCCATATTCTCTGATTGGCCTATTACCAACAAGTCAGATTTCTGCACCCATCCGGTATAGTTTCGTATGCTGTACTTAGACCGCCGTCTCCAAACGCTCCATGCAAGGCGGTACTGGAGAAAAAACTGCCTATCTTCCTGTCTCTGCACGGGGCTGGCGTGGAAGCAGATAACCCACAATCCAAAGAGTCTTATGACGGGCTTCCTGATCTCTGTGCATGGCTCGTACTCCCTAGCGGAGGAACCACCTGGAGTGGTGATGACTGGCGTGCGTTTCCAGTCACCCTATACGCCTTCCCTTCCGAAGATGCTGATTGATTCACAGATAGGTGGGGATTCCCCGATGTCGAAGCTGCGATTGCGGCGATACCTCGATGGATGAAGAAGGTGAACTGGACACGGCAAGGCGTACACCTTGATAGATGGGTTGTCAGTGGCCATTCAAACGGCGGGCAAGGGACTTGGTATGCGCTCACGCATAGGTAATCCGATATCAAAACGCTTCAAGGTGGAAATCCCCAAGATTAATGGCCTGTAGGAGTGACAATATCATCGCCGCAGCACCACTTTCGGGATACCTTTCCATTCCCGTGTATGTGCCATACCACATGTGGCATGAATCCGATCCTCGAAAGAATGCGATAGTCCTCGCATCGTTGAACAGCTATAAGCACGAGCTCCTGGCTCCGAATGTGCGAGGCACGCCTGTATTGCAACAGCATGGAAGAGACGACGATAACGTTCCGGTCTATCATTCCAGACGAATGCATCAGCTTATCGCAGAAGAAGATTGGTTGACTGAGTATTGGGAGATTCCGCACAAGGGACATTGGTGGGAGGGGGTCATGACCGACAGTAGACTGCCCGAATTCCTGAGACACCATCTGAACGACAAGCCAGTGGTTCCAGAGTTGCCTGATAAATTCTCGCTAGTTGTGGCAAATCCTGCAGATATGGGCTCAAGAGGTGGTATCATTGTGGACCAACTTGAAGAACCGGATAGGTATGTACATACCGATTCCACACCGTGCCCCGTGACGGCCTTTCTGACTTGCCATCCCAGAATCGGCCGTATAGACGTCGAGGTGCAAGGCAGCACCTGGTCCCTGACGACTTCGAACATCCGCAGATGGCATTTTGCGGGACTGAGGTCATATACCAGCGAATATCCGGAGCGAGTGATTGTCGACGAGCAAGCCGTCGTTTTCCCGGCTGTCTGGAATCCTTCGTCGACGGTTTTGCTTTCGAATAGCGGTTCTTGGATGGTATGGTCATGGGACTAGAATTTCGCCGATGGTTGGCATGGCTAACGATGCGTTGTAGGTTACGGAAGATGCGGACTGGCGAGAGGGCGAGAGGGCTAGACGGCAGTGTGGTGCATTGGACGCCTTCCTTGCTTCCCGCGGACCGTTCCGCATAATGGTTCCCACAGGAGCAACTGCCTTTGAGCGGGCTGCAGCACTAGACGTATCGAGGAACCTCTATCAGTTCTTCGCAGCAGACACCGAGATTACCAGCCAGCTCGAAGATACCAGCGCCGATGGCAACGCAGTCATTTTTGGCCGACCATCGCCAGATCTCGCATGTGCCACCGATAGCTTTCCCATCACCATCTCGGACAAGGCCGTTGAGATCACCGATGCGATGGGCAAGACAAAGCGGCTAAAAATTGAAAGCGGAATGGGCGCAATATACATCTGCCCTCTCCCCCGGGGACGGTTGATGCTCGTGCTGTGGGGAGCAGACGAGGCCGGCCTGCTTGCCGCTACTCGCCTCTTGCCGCTCAGGACCGGAGTGGGCCAGCCCGACTTTGTTGTGATCGGGAGAGACTCGAGCTGGGCAGGGGTGGGCGGAGCAAAAGCACTTGGAATGTTTGACTCCACATGGCGAGTCTCAAGGGCTTCGTATGTATGAGCCTCGCTGTTGTCTTTCATCCAAACAGACAGCCGAGGCATGATCAAGACGGCACGAATTCCAGCAATGCACGTATGCACAAATGCATGCAGACACATACAGAATACCATCACGTGCCTGCTTGATACTGTTGTACTATTGCATCTGTGCCGTAGACCTCTCCTGCGCTGCTGTTCTGTTTGCCGAAGGGTGTTGCATGCATCTTGCATCCTTGTATTTAATACATTCATACATTCAGATCGTGGTTCACATCTTCGACATAGAGACAATCATTCAACCAAAACAAACACTCTTCTTCTCGTTTCTGTGCACAGCAACAACACAACCTGCCCTACTAACAAGCAACTCACAAAATTTCCTCATTTGGACACAAATTTGGCCGACTCCAAATTAATTGAATTCCCATAAAAAACCCACGATTCAACCCTCTTCTTCCTTTCCCCTTCCTCCTCCCTTCTTCTCTCCTCCTCCCTTTCTCCCCTAACTCCCTTCAAATCTTCTAAATCCCTACCACCTTTCTACAGGCTTCTCTGGTGCTGTCCTCACCAAACCTACTGTTCCTACTCAACGTCCCAGCCCTCTCTCTCTAACATCTATCCCTCCTGAACTTCAGGAATCCTTCTACTTCCATCCTCAATTCTCTCCTCTTCTCCTCCTTCCTTTGCAGACCAGGTTTGCAGACCAGGCCCATTTCAAGCATCAATCCATCATCAAGGAATACATCTACTGCTACAGCAGAATGTCCCTTGAGATGGAGCAGCGTCGCTCAATGGAACAGGATAAGAACCTCTTCATCCATGAAGATTCTCCTGATGGGTCCATGAAGGCCATCAACCCCTCCCAGGTATGTCTTCACAACTTATTACCCTCTACATCTTTCATTCCACTTTTCTCTATTTGCTGCAATTGTTGTGCTTTTTCCATTTCATCTCCATCCCCCCTCACGTCTCCCTGTTTACTTCCACTCCATATCATCATTTCTATCTTTCCTTCCTACATTAGCTACAATTGATATCCTTGCTATTCACATCTTCACCTTCATCCCATCTTCCAATATTCATCGCTCATAACATCTCCTACACACTCACAATTGATACCCTTGCTATTCACATCTTCATCTTCATCCCATCTTCCAATGTTCATCGCTCATAACATCTCTTACACACTCTCATCTCTTTGGATTCTTCTTGTAATCACTACCTTCTGCATCTTCACTTCTTACTATTAATATTATGATTATTATGTTCTGCTTTTTTCATTTTCTTTCCAACATCTACCACAATGACCAATCTTGCTTCTGCCTGTTTCAGCCTGTGTGATGATGCTGACACTGCACCAGTCTGCAGGAGAGGTGAACACGACGGATGGTGCTGGAGTCGAGGAATTCGTCCCACTTATGACTTCTAAGATGGCCAACATTGGCCATGGTCACATGATGGTACCTTCCCATCCTATTTGAGTTTAAACTGACATCATAGTTTTTTGTTTGTTCTTGCATTTTTATTTTATTTTTTTAACCGTCTGCTGACTCGTTATTCTTACACAGGATTCGAGCTTCATGAAGCACAACCATGCCGCCCGAGATACGACCAAGTCCGAGAACGCCGATGTTCGTGATCTCCTCGCGAAGCTTCAAGAGCAGCAGCGCCTTATCGATCAGCAGCGGGACGCCCTCGAGAGGAAGGACCGTGAGCTAGGCAAGGTTAGGTTCGATCCTCCGTCTGGCCGCAACAGCTACAATACATCGCCAGCCCATGGACCAGGAGAGTCTACTGCTGGAACGATGAGATCTATGTCTCCGGGTACGAGGTATCCCGCCGGACTCGTCGTTCAGGACATTAAGGACGTCAACCGTCTCCAGTCGGAACTCATGGCCGCCAAGTCTCAGATCAATGTCATGAACGAGGAACTTGCCCAGACTAGGATCACCAAGCACACTCTGGAACAGGCTATGAGTCACTCTGGCGATGATCACGTTGGTCTTGAAGATGTTTCGGAGCACACTTTGGCCACCTTGCAATCCAAGTTCGCCCAGCTGCCCCGACCGGGTGCGGAGAGAGCCGATACGTGGCCTTCTGCTGGATATGACGAATCAAGCTCATCGTCGATGGAGTTCCGTGAGCCTCATTCCATCTCTGCCGGCCCCTTTGCCGGGGCGTCCGGAATCTGGGGATCGTCTGGAAAGAATGGCCTATCCCAGCTGCCCTCGATGCCGCTGGCCAACCCAGTCGATCTACAGTTCCCGGGAGCTCCTGGTCGGCGTTCGTCCGGCATGGAGCCGAGTGAGATTTACGGTGCAGGAAACCGTGTTTGGAATACCCAGGGACACCGCTCCTTTGCCTCCCAGTCGTTGGCGGGCCCGCCACCTATCAGCACCGATCCGCGTTACTTCAATAGTCGTCGAGCATCATACAACCCAGGTGCCATGCCCTTTACCGCCTCGGTCGATAGACTGTCGCCATCGGCGCAGTTCAATCCCAGTCCTATCGGAACACCGTTGGCCACACCTACTGGCAACGACTTTAGTGCAGCTTCTGCTGCGGCGATCTGGGGTTCAGGAGTTCAGGTATATATCTCTCTTTCTTTTTTGCTTCATACATATACTTAAGCACTTTCCAGGTACCGGGCTCTGCGCCCCCAGGTCCCGGACAGACTTATGTCTCTACAATTGAGCCTCTCAACTACCGTCGGCTCTTGGAGCGTAGTGTCAACTGCAATTGGAAGTACATTGTCGACAAGATTGTTTGCAATAACGATCAGCAAGCTTCAATCTTCCTTCAGCAGAAGCTGAAGATTGGCACGGCCGAGCAAAAGCACGCAATCGTGGATGCCATCGTCGCACAGGCTTACCAGCTGATGATCAACCGCTTCGGAAACTTCTTGGTTCAGCGTTGTTTTGAGCATGGTACGCAGGACCAGATTCAGGGAATCGCTAACGCTATCCGTGGAAACACGGTGGCGTTGAGCATGGACGCTTTCGGCTGCCACGTTATCCAGAAGGCTTTCGACTGTGTCCCGGAGGAGTTCAAGGCCACGATGGTGAGCGAATTGCTTCGCCGCATCCCGGAGACGGTCATCCATAGATGTGAGGTCCTCTTCCCCCCGTCCTTTCTCTCCTCTCTAACTTTCTCAGATGCCTGTCATGTCTGGCAGAAGCTTTTTGAGCTTCGCTGGGCCGGATCGCCCCCACAAATCATGAAGTATGTCAACGAAGCCCTGCGCGGAATGTGGCACGAGGTTGCCCTCGGCGAAACTGGATCTCTAGTTGTGCAGAACATCTTTGAGAATTGCCTGGAGGGGGACAAGGTTGGTTGATTTATCCCACCGAGAGGTTCAATAACTGATGACTGGAATAGCGTCCATGCATTACCGAGGTGCTTGAATACATCGATCTCATTGCCCGTGGTCAGTTCGGAAACTGGTGCATCCAGCACATCTGGTATGGTGACTTCCCTCCTAACCTGTAGCACCCTTTGCTCATGTACGCCGCCATACAGCGAGCATGGAGCTCCACACGATCGCAGTCGTGCCATTGATGTGGTGATTCAGAATGCCCCGGAGTACAGCATGGACCAGTACGCTTCGAAGGTCGTCGAGAAGTGCCTCAAGGTCGGCGGCAATGAATTCTTGGATAGATATCTGGACCGTGTCTGTGAGGGCCGTCCGGATCGGCCCCGTATTCCGTTGATTGATAGTATGCTCCCTACACTGCATCCCGTGGAGTGCTCATTCTGACATCCCTTGCAGTTGCTAGCGATCAGTACGGCAACTACTTAGTGCAGTGGATTCTTCAGCATGCTTCCATGCAGCACCGTGAGCAGGTTGCCTCTCATATCCGCAAGCACATGGTCTCCCTTAGGGGTAGCAAGTTCGGATCTCGAGTCGGGATGTTGTGTTGCAACCCCATCTACAACCGTCAGACTCCTGGCCCGCCATCTCCCACGGCGCGCTTCAATAGGTTCGGATTTCGCTAGTCAAACTTCTTGATCAGAGCGTTAATTCCACACTTAGACCAACCTAATGGCTGATTGGGACCTTCGTTATCAACGACGTTCCTTTCTTTGGATTTCTTTTCTTAAATGATTTTACTTAGGGTTTCTTTTCTTTTCTTTTTCCTTTTTTTTCCTGCTTACGTTTCCAAGTTTGCACACACAGGATGAGAAGAGGACCCAAGGAGGCAGCAGGTATCATTTTTCGTTGGCGTTCACAACGCACAAGTCTCCTCGAGGGATTTGACGTTTTTTCTATATTTTTTTTTGCCTTCTTACCTTGCGATCCATAGATCGCAACATAGCGACGATACCTTTTCTTTCTGCGTTTCCGTTCTGTTCATTCTGTTCCTATTGTGCAGCAGTATCATCTTAATTCCCGAAATCTGCGGGGTCGTTTGGTTAGCAAAAAAAAAACTCAAGAGCTGGGACAGAGCCGATGTGGATGGATGAGGGATTGAAGGACCGAGAAAGGGAGCTGTTAACGACTTTGCACTGTTTTTTTTTCGGGTTGTTTTTTGTTCTTGTACACTACATTACTTAGTCGAACACAGTCCGTGGAGCTGTCATTCGAAATCAACACGATGGGGTGTTTTGCTTATACTTCAGCTTCGTTCTCGACTATTTGTTGTGATGAATTCTTTTAAGAAACTATTATCCATGGCAGAGCTGCTTGGGGTTACTTTCAATCATAGATATCAGTACTGGAGCGAGAAATGGACACCGGTATGTACCTCCACCGTGGAGGAATTTCTGCTAGACATTTACTACACCCCTCATACACTATGGTATGTACAGCAGTAGACACCAGCTACAAAACTACCGCCGTCTTCATCGACATCACCTTCAGCGGCCATTTTCCGAGCAGAAACAGAACAGTCCTTAACCTCGCAACAGTCACCGCAGCACTCCCAATCCCTACTATCCCCTGTGGACACCCCCGCATCGTTATCGTCCACCTCGCATCTAGAATAGTGGTATGGAGAACGATTGGGGCTCGAGAGGACGCATAAAGGAGCTGAGGAAGGGACGGATGGAAGGGAGGGATGGAAGCAGTGGGGGAGTGAGAGCAGCATGAGAGCAGCATCATGGCCCATGGGCATACACGCAGGTATGTACTGCTTTCCGCTCAGTGGACTTCCTGCCTGCTGGGCAATGACTACATACGCTCCCCCTGGGTTTCTGACACTGCATTGCGATGAGTACACAGGCATTCTACCAGACAACTACCGCTACATACTTCTATGACCATTGACACCTTCTTCCCTTTGAGACTCCGAGAGCGATGACACCCCTTCCTCATCCTCCCGCCTCTGAGAGCAGCAACTGGCAGAAGCAGAAACGGAAACGGAAACGGAAACGGAACGGACGGGCCGCGGAATGCCGTACATACCAGACACGACGCCGTTCCAGTAACGATTATCGGCGAGATGGAAACAAGGCCGGCCTATGTTACCCGCGGCACCTACATCAACCCAGAATTGGCTACGATAGGAAGGGAAGGGGACGGAAGCAACGGGAGGATGGGGAGAGGATTCTACGGGGACGGGATTCTGCGGGGGCTGGATTTTGCGGGGACAGGATTGTGCGGGGACGGGATTCTGCGGGGACGGGATTCTGCGGGGACGGGATTCTGCGGGGACGGGATTCTGTGGGGATAGGATTCGGCGGGGATAGGATTGTGCGGGGATAGGATTCTACGGGGATGGGATTTGGCGGGGACTGGATTCTGCGGGGATAGGATTCTAAGGGGACGGGATTCGGCGGGGACATGGGCACGCCCATATATCACGAGTACCTACATCCTTTACCTCGAGAACATCCCACTGGGCATATCCCTATCTAGATGCATTGCTGACGAGAATTAAATATTTAAACAGGTACTCATCCCAAAGCTGCTCCCACTACACGCATATATGCCACCTTCCGAGCCTTCCGAGTCCAGACGAATCCCGAGTGAAACCCGACGGCTCCTTAGACACCATACCTACCTGTCAGCGAAGCACTCCGTACCTACTACGTCTACACCAACTCTACAACGATGACTTGTGAGGGTCTGTGAACGTCGAGATTCCACAGGTGTGGGTAAACTACTTATATCGGTGTGCCGAGAACGTCGGTGGTGATGGTGGTTGGCCCAGATATGAGATCCAACTCTAGGACTACCCAGACACATACCGGTATTGCATCCCAAGGAAAATCTATAGCTGTCCTGTCATGTAGGCTTAGTCTTCTACTGAGAGTTCAGTAGCCCAGTGCAAAGTTAATACTTTTGTTATGTAGGGCACCACGACACACTGGCAGAAGCCATTTCAGTATTAAATATACTCCGTAGCCACCGTTGGGGAGATTTACTAAAAGTAAACCCGCCCCAAACGGTGGTTACTGCTAGAACTGGTTTTTTTTCTACATAGCGATACAACTGAGGCGGCTGGTGTTTCTCGCCTGTTCCTCCTGCTCTTCCTCCGCTTTCTCATCCTTGTCCGCCTCCTGCTGCTCCTACTGCTCCTACTGCTCCTTCTCCAGCTGCGCCTCCGCCTCCGCCTCCGTTTGGCGCTCCACCTCCTCCTCCTCCTCCCCGCGGATCTCCTCAACATCCATCTTCTGGGGCCACTCGCCGCCCTCAACGCTAGCGGGGACGGAGATCTTCATGACCACCACGCCGCGTGGGGCGCGCTTCGAGCCGCCAGACAGGTGGTGGAAGCGCACACCCTCGACGAGCGTGGTGTCCTTGGTGACCTCCATCTCCGCGAGGCGCGCCATCGTGCTCGGCTTGACCGTGTAGATGTAGGTCTTGGAGATTCCGCCGCTAGCGGTAGCCTTGGATTTCTACGGCCGCGGTGTCAGATGCATTGCGATAGGATTCGGGTCATGATTTGAATAGTTACCTTGCTGGCCTTACGGCATGGCGGCGTGGCGGCAGAGGGCTTGGAGATCCGCTTACGCAGATTGTATCTGTTGCTAGACATCTCTGGTAGGTACTTATTCGAGTTAGTATTCGTTATTTGTGAGTGAGTTTGTGTGATAAGACGGATCTACCTACTGACTTGAGATTTTTGGTGGACTCGGAAATAGTTCGATATTCAAATTTAGGATTGAATTCGGATTAGAGAGTTGTTTAAGCGTGGGATGTGTGTGGTGAATAGAAGAGAAGAAGAGAAGAGAAGAGAAGAGAAGAGGGTGGGCGTAGGCGTGGGGGTTTTGTGGGCGTGTTTGTGCCCCAGGCTTGAGGATAAGCTTCAATAGGTATCTGAAGCTGGCGAGATTCAATCGTAGATGGTGAGAGATGGTGAGAGAAGGTCTAGTGATGGCCTCGCGGGGCTATTAAATCTCACCGAGTAGCGATACTAATCAGATCTTCCCACAGATTGCATAGGACTAGAGGGCCTCCGCCGTCGTATGTGTGGATATTGCCATAGGTAGTCGTCAGTGTATAAAATAGCCACCGAGAATAGTTCTCGTCGTCGTGGGAGGGCTCTACGCCGTACTAGAAGCTGTCGGATGGGGCCTGCACATATCATTAGCATATGATATATCATGGGACCAAACAATAGAGGAAAGGAGAACAGACGTTCCCAGGGCTGCATAGCCTTCGAGTCCGTCCTGATCGACACAATCGTAGTGCAGGGTCATAGTTCGACCCAAAAATTTCAGCAAGTAGCAGTTTGTCAGTCGACTGCAGTCCGTCCAGTCCACGCCTCCAGCTGGACTGAACCTCTCAGTCCAGTCCGATTTTTGCCGAAAGACGGGCTAGACTGGACTATCGGAGGCACAGTGTGCGGATGGGCCGGGCGGAGAGCAATAGGGAACCCGCATCGAGCTCGCGGCCAGCGGTCGGAGACAATGGAGTGGAACCGGACGTGTGTACAGCCATGATCTGATAAGGTCGAATGCTATGATGATCAAGCAGAACAAAACAGTTATGAAAGGTGAAACCGTGCTATTTATCCCATTATCTACATAGTTTGCATATCTGTCGGCTTTTGCGATGGTGGCTGGTGAATTCTATGGATAGAGAAGCTGGAAAACAGGCTGGAGGCTTGTTCATGCGTAAATATGCACCTTTTCCCCATGCATCAGCCCCCAGTGGGTGCTTACTTAAGTATATACATGATCATACGTCGTCACCAGCGTCGGATCGCCGGGCCATGCATGGGCTAGAGACTGGCATCACTTGCTCCGACCATTACTCCAAAACAAAGTCATCGTCCTGAGGATTCTCGTCTTCATCCAGATCACGCCATAGGGTTATCTGAGACATTGCGAACTGCACGGTGCTCACTGGTGACTGCATGCTGCATCAGCAATGCCACCTTCTGTCGTCGCCTCACCGCCTCCTTTCCCCATTGCGGGTGAATCGATACCCCGGAATATGTGCGCAGATGTGCCAGCAAAAAACAATCGGTGACGATCCGGGTCGCTTGGTTGGCGTGTTGCACAGCCGGCGTGGATATGCTTCCTTCCCCAAAGCCATGGATTGAGCCGAACTCAATGGCCCTGTATCACCACCACCAACAAGGCTGCTGCTGCAATAGCGACACAGCCCCATTCCGTGTGCTGTATCGATGTGTCTTTTCTTCATGCGCGCAATAACGCACACACACCGAGCACAGCATGGCGAAGACGACGACGGGAACTGGCGGAGTCGTGTGGAACGAGAGCGGGAAACATATAATCAGAGGAATCCGCGGCGGCCATTCGATTCCGTTCCACTGGCTATCATTCCTTCCACCACCACCATCACCATCACCTCCTCCTCCTCCTCCTCCTCCTCCTCCTTCTTCTTCTTCTACATACGAAATATACAAAATATGTTGCGGAGGAAATGCACGATCGAAAACGGCAGTGTCGTGTCCGAACGCGAGGACGATTTCTACGACGAAGGTGATGACCAGTGGGCGCATGTGCCTAGGAAGATATCGTCCGTGGACGAAAGCGCGGATAGGATGGGGAAGCGGAACGATGATAACTCCAACTATCGGAACCCCTACATCGAAGACTACGCTACGAGCAATGAAGACGAGGGGAGGAATCAGCAGGAAGAGGACGATACAGATGCGGAGGAGGTGCCGCAGTACCAAAGAAGACCCAGGCCTAGACCGGTGAGACTGCTCGTTTCTTTTCCTGCCGGAGATGAATTAACGAAAGCTAACTGACCAACGAAAGGGGGTCAATATATTGATTGAGCACAACAATGACAGATCAGTATATTCAAACGATTTATATTCCGAAACGTCCCAGAGGCAGAAGCCTCGTAGGCATACAACCGTTAGGTTCAAGGAGCCAGAGGGGTCCGAAGAATACCGGTACGGTGTCGAGCTCAAAGCTCACTTGAAGCGAGTCCAGACGTTGCTCGCCGAAGCCAAGAGAACGCTGCTAGTCAAGACCGAAAATCCCAAGCAGGAAACGAATGTTGATATGGATGAATTATTCCGCCGATTTTGTGAGCGAGTCAAATGGGAAGAAGCCAAGAGGGCGGAACTATTGGAGCGGGACAACCGGATGATTGTGGAAGAGGCGAAGATGCTGCAAGAGGCCATGCTCGCCGAACACGCGAAAGAGAAAGAATTCGAGGCGAAGGTTCGGGCATGCGTTGTGAATCTTTTGGGTCCACAATGTCTGGAGTGGTCCTCTCAAGGAGGTCCTCCTCCTTCTCGCCCTCCCCTTCCTTCACCACCTCAGCAAGCTATTGAGCCCGTGTGTACATGGCTACCAAAAGCCCTGATTTGCAAGGAAGCGATAAAAGAGCTTGGTGTGAAATATTACGAACGGGTAAGATCATTGGTATTCATTCGTTTTCTTTTACATACTAACAGTTTGCAGGATGAGTACTTTCTGGTGGATCAACACCTGGAAACTTCTACCCAGGAGGAGCTGGTTGACCGAACCATAGTCTTGAAAGGTTTTCCTATTGCGCCAATATAAATCACAGAACCCGAAACTAATCATCAATAGAATATTCCAAGAGATTCCAAGCTGCTTCAGTTGTTGCCGGGCCAAATGGAACCTGGTGCAAACACATCAAACTGCCAGGCGCCCGATATCCTGTGGTCATTCCAGTCGCTATGGGCCCCCATGAGGAATGGGATGACGACGAAGACAGGCATTACGAGTCGTCGTATACGGCCTCGTCCAGCGACTTATCCCAATCATCTTGGGATGCGACTTCTGTTACGTCGAACACTTCCATGGATGTTGCGCCGAGTCCACCCGTTGCGCCGAGCCCGCCCGTTGCGCCGAGCCCGCCCGTTGCGCCGAGCCCGCCCGTTGCGCCGAGTCGGTCCGCTGAACTTATCTGGCCGATTCCAGCCGGTTGTGAGGACCTCAACGATCTCGAACTTGGGTGCAGCGAAGACGGTTGTATCGAAAAAAAATTAGTAGCCACTAAGGATATACATGAGACTTCACCAGTGGACGGAACACATGATAGCGCACCAACCCATGATGCACATGAGAACTTGCAGACCGAAGCTTCAACACCAGTATCCCCGAAAGACACGGTGCCGAAAGAAAACAAGGCCTTACGAGAACATACTCACGCGAAATCACTCGTCAAACGGAGCAAAAAGAAGGGACTTGTGAAACCGAAGAGACATGCCCATACTATCAGGACTGGAGCGGAGCCAAATCACTCCATTGATACAAGCTCGACAGCGAGTCCATCTTCCAAAATACCTACATCGTCACCCTCAACACGAACCAGACGCAAGGCAAAGTGGAATAAGAGAAGAGTGAGATCGGTACCATCTCGGAGCCCCGTGGTTAAAAACGACGCACAGGATATGGACTGTGATAATCCATATGCGTGGCCTCCGGGGCTTCCGCCATTGGGCCTCGACGTTCATTCACCTTCGCCGAAGGGATGGAGGGAGGGAGCAAGGACGCCACAGGGATCACATCCACAACTAGACGAAGCACAACTAAGCCGCCTGTTCATGCCGCCCCCTCTGTGGGCTTCGAATCGCTTGCAACAAGTCGTGGAAATGGCAGCAACACCAAGCGCTTCCGTCCGTGGAGAGAAGGAGGAATTACCCACCTTTGACGTCGTAGACGCAATTCATCCAGATGAATCGCACAAACAGTCGCAGCTTGCTAAGCTCACGGAGCCTACTTCTCGGGATTTACAGCCAATGCTGAGTTCCCAGTTGCTTCCTGATCTGGCCGATGTGCAACGCTGGATCACAAACACAAGAATCACCTCTAGTTTCCCAGATTCAAACTTCACCAGCCCTCCAAATCTG
Organism: Tricharina praecox; assembly: GCF_024521635.1. Lineage (NCBI taxonomy): Eukaryota > Fungi > Ascomycota > Pezizomycetes > Pezizales > Pyronemataceae > Tricharina > Tricharina praecox. The sequence continues at coordinate 705,291 of NW_026250413.1, forward strand.
TCGTCCGACCCCGCGGTACCCTCACATAAAGCCCCATCGGAATTTACACAGCGGAACCTCACTGGCGACAGATCAGAAGCACGGAGACATAGCGCATCGCATGGTAATGCACAAATTTCAGCTCAAGAAGGTCCTCGGGCCGTACTTGAAAGAGATTCTTCGATCTCCCAGTGGATTTCGGATCAGGACCAGGACCCAAAGCTTTCCGATGTCCAGACACGGCAGCAATCATCTAATCAGCAAGCTATCTCGCAGCAGGAAAAGGACACCACCTACGACTTTATCGAACAGACGGAGTCTCTCGTTCAAACTCTAACCTCTGAGGTATCACGCATGCTAGAGAACGAATTGCGCTCTGTCAAAGAGAGGGCCAAAAACGACAGAGAAAGAAAGCGCCGACAGCGCTCTGTGCGGATCATTCACCATGTCCATAGCCGTTCGCGTCTTCACCTCATCCCGAATTCTCATTCCCCCAATTTCGAATACAGGGTACCATCGCCACCGCCGCGGCCGCCGGCGCCACATCCCTATATCCTTAGAAACGCTTCGTCTTCCTATCCCTATTTATCATATGTGGATACCCGTTATCCCCCCGGTTATCCCCCCGGTTATCCCCCAGGTTATCCCCGTGACCCCCGAACTCCGGCCGCCCCCTCGTCAAGTACCGGGGCGGAGGGATCCGAGGGGCAGAATGAGCAGGAATCTACCCGAACAGCAGTCGTTGAGCAGCAAGATCTTGTGCCGAGACAAATTTGCAGGACTGACTCTGGAATGACAACATCTCTTGAGGTTAACGAAGCACCAGGGTTACGCAACCGCCGGGGCGGTGGCGTTTCTAGTGGTGTTGCTGATGGTAATGGGTTGGCCAATATAACCAGATCGAACCCATCGCGAGCAAGGGAACCGGTGCAAGCCGGAAATCCGAGTTTCGGTGATTCGGAAAGAGGTGTGGAAGCCGCAGAAGCAGGTCCGATATGGGTAAAGGCGTTGTCTTATCCCACAGAGGAGTCCGTGATGGTCGACACCCGGTCCGGTAACCAGATACCTCCAAGGCCGTACACAATACCGATGCCTTTATTGTGTCCCCCACCCCGGCCTCCTAGCCATCTACTCGAAGATCCCCCATCTCAACACTCGTCACATAATTTGGGAGCGGAAGACCGGAGTTTTGTCCTCATCCACGAGCTCGACGATAGCAGTCGGCAGTACAGGGTTAGCCACCGCCAGCACCACCGAGACCGTGAAACATTAAGTCGGCGAGATGCTACTCGCCACGGCCACCACGGAGACGGGGATAAAGCCATGGTTTTATATCGTTCCGAACGTCGAGCGCAGTCTTCTTACAGCCCTGAGCGTCGACCACAATCTACACCTAGCTATAGACACCGATCACGAACGCCATCATCACGCAGCATCAGGGACACCGACTATGAGCTTCCTGGGCCTGCCTTTGTGGCGTCTGAATTTTCCAATCGACCATCGGAAACTCCTCCGCCCATTGCACGGCAGTTACCATTAACCATGGTTCATTATCAGCCACCTCCTCTTTGCCCAAAAATCACGAAAGCCAAAGTTGTCGATGTGTATCATCAGTCGCCTTTCAAGTTTGTCCCTCGCACCAGGGAGGTAGCACCGGATACATTCTTCGTTTCCATCCTCCTATCATCCCAATCATCCGGATCCGAGTATAAAGTATTTCGGATAGAGCTCGACAAGAGTGAGGTTGATGATCGAGCCCTATTCCAGAAGATAAAGTCAACGTTCCATGATATCCGAGGGTGGCGACGCAGGTTTTCATTCAAGGGAGTAACCGACATCAAATTTGCCCAAGTATGTTTCCTCCCTTCAAATCCACTATTCACTGTTGCTAATCCATCCACAGTACGGCCAAGATGGACTCCCATGGCACCAAAACGCCGACCCCCAATTCCGCCATTTGATCGTCACCCCAATATGGCGTCCCATCGATTACGAAGCCTATGCCGGAAATCAGCTCCTGCGGTACTTCTACAGCCCCAGAAAGCTACAACCAGCAAGCCACCAGTGGATAAACGCATTCACCGAGTTGAACGGCGGCAAGCCAGTACCAAAGATCCTCGATCTTCACGGGAAAAGGATATCGAAGGAGGTCTACGCCCCGCCGCTTGACGAGCCCTCTGGCCAGGGAATAATCTTTACCGAGGGTTGGCTGCCGGATAGGATCATTGCTACTGTTGGAGCGATGGTCCTCGCTAGCTTCATAATCTCCTTGATATGGAGCTTTCTCAGGGGCCCGGAACAGGGGATTGCCGCAGGCAGCTATGTTCTCGCGGCTTGTTCGAGTATTGTGGGAATGGTGTCGCTGGTTAGTGCACTGGATTTTATGGGTTCTTAAGTGGGCTTGTTCTCTTCCTTATTTCTCCCTTTTTTTCTGAACGGCGGGTGTTTCTTTGGACGTAATTATGTACAGGCTTATGTAGATACCATGATCATGAACGAATATGAATGAAGTTGACGAAACCTAACCACAGGAATGTGTGATACCCTATGAGTAGGCATATGTAGTAAAGCTCGCTTGCAACATCCGGTGGCATGTGATATGTACTCTAGATAGTCAGGTTTATCCGTAGGACCGACTAACCTGGGCCCGAGGAGTTCATCCATACCCATACCCATATGTATCCATGTGGCGCAACGCAGGCACGGAACTTCCGGGATTGAACCGAGACTCCGGTGGGCGATAACGGCTGCTCGGCGAGGAGATAGACCGGGGGGCCGTGCTTCATCGTCGTCGAAGGAACAGAACAGAACAGGCGGTGAAGCTCGCATTCGTATGGTATTTGGTCGGAACGGCTTCTTCTCCTCTGCTTGAGGTGCGGCGTCGATGGTGATCTGGACGGAATGGGAGCCCGCAGTTACTAATATTCATTCAAGTAGGTACTCGCTGGTCTGTCCTGTCCAGAGCCACAAGAGGGATGCACCGTGGTCCTCCTAAGTACCATAGGTACACTATCATTTGCACTGTTGTTGCTTCGTCCGCAACCAAGCTTAGTTATCAAATGGCAGCTGTCAAGAAAGTCTGTCAGAGTTTATGATAATCTAATCTCATCATCACCACCCCCATCTCCATCTCCATCTCCGCCCCCACACACGCGCTCATCTAGATCATGTATGTATCGAAACGATGAGATCCCCCAACATCTAAATTTGAATTTTGTTTTTGATTTCCACCACTTACTATACTTCTCTCCTTCTCTACATATCGATCGTTCTACTTTTACAAGGCTCGTAACGTAACAAAGAGAAAAGAAAATGAAGGAAGAAAGGGGGGGTGGGAGGGGGAATTCTGTTCTTTTTCGATGCGATAATTTTTGTTGAATGATATCCCTTCGCTTTACCGGCTCGCATGACCAAAGGAGAAAGAAAAAAAAGTGATCCCATCCCGTCGTTCGCCGCTGAAAGAAGAGCCCAGACATAAAAAATCACGGAAAGAAGAAAAGAAAAAAAAGGAAAGCGGTGTAAACCCCTCCCAGCGCTCAACTTTTGCGTACGCTAGAGAGCCGAGTGTGTACAATCTATTTCTTCAGACCGACCGCCTCCATCACCTTGCTCGTCGTGGTCTTCTTCTCATCGAAGACACCAAGCAGCTGCTTCCACACCTGACCGGGCTCCTGGCTAGCGTCGATTCCCCGCCAGATGCCCTTCTTCTTGTAGTAGTCGACAACAGGCGCCGTTTGCGAGTGGTAGGTTCCCAGGCGCTTCTTGAGGGTCTCGGCGTTGTCGTCCGAGCGCTGGATTAGCGGCTCGCCGGTAACGTCGTCCTTCATGTCGTCCTTGGGAGGGTTGAAGATGCGGTGGTAGGAGCGGCCAGACGCGGGGTGGACGAGACGGCCAGTGATACGTGCGACGAGGAGGGCGTCGTCGATCTCGAGCTGGATCGCGTGGTCGAGCTTGTCGCCGCGCGCTTCGAGCATCGCGTCGAGGCGGTCGGCCTGGGGGACTGTTCGGGGGAATCCGTCGAGGATGAAGCTGCGCAGGAAGAAGAGGTGGTCATTAGTGTACTGGCGGCTATTGTAGGGCGGAGTGAAAGATTGTGATTTATGTACCCATTCTTGCACTCGGCGTTGGTGTCGAGCTCGTGTCTGATCATTCCGATCATAATCTCATCGCTGACGAGACCTCCGTCGTTCATGATCTTCTTCGCCGCCAGACCCAGCGGGGTCTTTGCCGCGACCTGCGAGCGCAGCATGTCGCCAGTAGCCTGTATTTCACAAACTTCGTCAGCACCCCCGCCGGAACCCCCACCAAAACGCCGTCGTAGTCGTCTTCTCCGAGGATGGGCAATTTACCAAGTGGCAGGCACAGAACTTCTCCTTGATCTTAGGTGCCTGGGTTCCCTTTCCTGGGCTACGTTAGCCGAGGCTCTCCCATGATGTTTCGCGTATATATGTAAAAAATTGCGGGAATGGCCACGGTGGTGAGTTCTGCGGAGATGGGGGGTGGGGAGCATGGCATTGTGTCCAACGTACCAGCACCAGGAGGTCCCATGAGAATCATCCGAACCGTCTCGGCAGCCGTGGGGTTCTCGCCCTTCATGCTCCGCTCAATTTTGGTGATCCTGTCCTGCAACTGGTTGACCAAGTCCTTGAGACCGGTAACGTCTTGTAATGTCGGGGCCATGGCGAATTGTGTGATGTGTTGTTTTTGTGGGGAAAGGAAAGCGTTACAGCGAGATCAAGAAAGAGCGGAGGAAAGAGATGTGGATGTGAGGGGGAGAGGGAGAGTGTATGGTGTTGAGAGCGGCGGTGCGGACGACGATACGGGTGAGTGGGAGTTTTTGATCGGACACTGGGAAAGTTAACCGGACGTGATCTGGCGGAACGGAGCGCCAAGCCTCTATTCTTTCTATGGCTGCAGGAGTTGCAGGGCCAGGTTGGTTGAGGTCAACGCATTTGGAGCAAACTTTCCCGCCGCCCGTCACAACGGAAATAGCGTGGACTTAGGAGCGGAGTCCGCTGTAGTCTGTAGATCTAAAGTCACCCTCCAAACCCGGGGTTGGTGCTGATCACGACTTTGGGCTGGGGAATGATGATGATGGGCCACATCGCCTCACTATAGCATTCATCCAAGGGTCAAAGTTCGATTTTCCGGTGTCGAGGTTCCGTTGAAGCGGCTGGCCAGGAGACGGATCACGGCTGTCTCCTGAGGGAGAATTCCCAGTGTTGCCTCGCAAACTCAGGCACGTCTCCTGGTGCTTCCGATATGTATGCTGCTGCGTTGGCGTTGACGGACGAACGGCGTTTTTCTTTCTGCCTCACGGCGATCGCTCTCAGGCTGTAATGGAAAATCTGTGCTCACTTGACTTGATGATCATGGAAGCGCTGCCAAGGTTGAGCCTCTCAGTGACCTACAGCCAGTTAGCCTATAATTACGGCTAGCCGACATAGGTGCTCACTCGGTGGCGCATGTGCAGACCGAGGTCTGAAAAACCCCCACGTCAGCACCGTCAGGGCGCTGGACGCATGCTCGAAGGCTTTTCAACGCCCAAAATGAAACTTCGGATCCTCCTCTAGCTTCTGATCGGTACCACAAATAATAGCTGGAAATCAAAGCGAGCGATGGGCGATGTTGAGCGATGGGCAAACCTCCTGAGATCCAGTGCCCTTGGGGATCTGGAGACTCAAACACACCCGTCAGTAGAAACAGTTGCTGTTGAGGACGTAAGTCATGGCTCGCCTATTAGCACCTAGCTACAAGTGAAATTCGGGGGGGTCTCGTTGGCTCGCGCTTACGTGCGTAGCCGCGACAAGCTCGGAGACCTCTACCGCTATAAGCGACATGTACCTTAGTGGCCACTTAGTCATCACGACAGCTATCTAATCAGCCTCACAGGCGGCTCTAGCGGTCACAGGTATTGCTGATAGAGCAACTCCAGAACCAGCACAACACCTCCACCCATCGTGCATCATCGAAACAGCTCCCATCCATCCGCCCATCCCCTTCAGAATCACACCATGCCTACCACCGTCAGGGAAGCCGTTCCCTCCGTCACCGTCTCCATCGCCCCCCTCATCCTCCTCAGCGCATGCGATCACTATGGCCGTTCCGCCAAGTTTACACGGAAGCGCGTTGTCGGAGTGTTGCTAGGACAGAACAGCGGTAACTCAGTGAGGGTCACAAACAGCTTTGCTGGTAGGAGCTTCTCGATGCTTGTTTCGATTAATGGATTTGGGATGTTGTTGATGGTGGTGGGGGATGAACAGTTCCATTCGAGGAGGACGACAAGGACCCCGCGGTGTGGTTTCTCGATCACAACTACGTCGAGTCGATGAACGACATGTTCAAGAAGGTCAATGCTAGGGAGAAGCTCATCGGATGGTACCACTCCGGCCCGAAGCTACGAGCGTCGGATCTGCAGATCAACGAGCTGTTCAAGCGATACACACCGAATCCTTTACTTGTCATCGTGGACGTCGAGCCCAAAGCTATCGGAGTGCCCACGGACGCCTACTTTGCCATCGAGGAGATTAAAGACGTATGGAGAAGCTTCGCCGCATCACCGTAGGACGCACTGACGTTGTGTGTGACTTGTAGGACGGAACCACCACCACCAAGACGTTTGTGCATACCCCATCGATAATCGAGGCCGAAGAAGCCGAAGAGATCGGTGTTGAGCACCTCCTCCGAGACATCCGCGACGTCGCCGTCGGCTCCCTTTCCACCCGCATCAACAACCAGCTCCAGTCCCTGCAGGGCCTCCACCTCCGCCTGCGCGACATTGGCAACTACCTGCAGAAGGTCAACAACGGCACGCTCCCGGTCAACCATGCGATCCTCGGCCTCCTACAAGACGTGTTCAACCTGTTACCGAACCTGTCCACCCCATCCGCCGACGGCGAGGAGAACAACGAGTTGGCGAGGGCCATGGCTGTCAAGACAAACGACCAGTTGATGAACATCTACCTGTCGTCGCTGATCCGCGCCATCATCGCATTCCACGACTTGATCGACAACAAGATCAAGAACCGACAGGACCAGGCGGAAGAGCAGGAGAAGGAGGCAGACAAGGAGAAGGAGAAGGACGAGAAGGAGACAGGCAAGAAGTCCGAAAAGGATGGTGAGAAGGGCAAGAAGGATGACACGGAAAAGAAGGGTGGAATCGACAAGGATTTGGATCTATAGACGACGGACAGTGTCTTGGGGAGGAAGCGGCGGGACACACCGATCGGAAAGGGACCATATCGTTGTGCTCTTTGGCTGTTTGTAAGATAATAATAGCCACCACACGCATGTCGATCAAGTGAGACAGAGCTGCTCTCGTCAACATCTCGCCCGGTACACCTTACATACACGATGCCGCTAACCCCGAGCGACGCCCTCGTTATATAGCAATGCCCTCCCGCCCCGCTGAGTAGAGTGCTCGAAATCTAGACAAGGGACTATATCCGGCTAGCGCCAAATACACTCCCCCCACTCTGCCCCGCCATCTTCACACTCCCAACGCCTCCACAGCCTCCAAATCTAAATTCCACCACACTCACAAATGGCCGCCATAATCGAAGGCGCGAAGCGCCTCGCCGCCTATCGGGCGGTCGACGAACATTTTCCACCCAACGCCCGCTTCGTCGGCATCGGCTCCGGCAGCACAGTCGTCTACGTCGTTGAGCGAATAGCGCAGCTACCGCGCGAGCGCACCGACCACGTCGTTTTCGTTCCGACGGGCTTCCAATCGCGCGAGCTGATTCTTCGCGCCGGGCTAAAGCTCGGAAGCGTCGACATGGCCACCGAGCCTCTCGAGGTCGTCTTCGACGGCGCCGACGAGGTCGACCCCTACCTCAACTGTATCAAGGGTGGCGGTGCGTGTCTGTTCCAAGAGAAATTGGTCGCCATCAGTGGACGGAAGTTTGTCGTTGTTGCTGGTTGGTCTCTTTTCTATTCTACTTGCGCTGTCTGCTGGTGGGAGTGGCGCCGCTGACATGTGTGATGCGCGCGCACCACCGGTAGATTTCAGAAAACTCTCTCCAAGCCTGAGCACACACTACGCGCCAGGCGTTCCGATCGAAGTCGTCCCAATGGCGGCCAACTACGTCCTGTCGCGGTTGTCCGCGCTCGGCAGCACCACGCCCACCATCCGCATGGGTGGCGCCGCAAAGGCGGGCCCGTGCATCACCGACAACGGCAATTTCATTATCGACGCGCCGTTCCAGGATGGGTTCATCCCGAGCGCTTCGTCGTCGATTTCCCCGCCGAGGCCGTTGTCGCCTGCTAGCAGCGCGGTCGCGGTCGATACTGGGTTGAATCCCGATACGGGACACGAGAGGGTTGGCGGGAGTAATGTGCTCGGTAAGGAAGAGGGTCATCCTGGTGCGGCTGTAGGCATGGGTTTGGGCTCGAACGAGAATGTGGAGGAGATGGCGAGGACGCTGAAGAGTATCGTTGGTGTCGTAGAGCATGGCATCTTCTGGTCCGGCGACAGGAAGCCAGTCATGGCGTACTTTGGAATGGAGGATGGCAGTGTGGCCGTTAGGGGGAACATGGGACATCATTCATAGCACTGTTCCGGGTCCAGAGAGGGGATATGGATGTACAATTATCTGTTGTGCGAATCTAAAAACTGGAATACCTATGACAATGATATATAAACTTGAAACCACACCCAAACAAAAACGCAACCTCATCGAGCACTCGTACAATGCAACCAACCAATTCTCGCCCGACATCGACATGAAGACACCGCTCACTGCCTATTCCCAGCCAACAACGGACTCCTCTCATCCGTCGGCCCGGGCCTAACCGCATCTACCAGCGCATCCACCTGCTTCCTGGCCCTCCTCTCCTGAATCTCCCACATCACACACATTACCAACAGCGCGCCCTGCAGGGTACCAGTGACCACATACGTCGCCCAACTACTCCACCTAGTGCCCTCCCTCATAGCCAGCGAGATCGCCCACACAAAGCTCCCGGGGGTCTGGATGCACATCATGGGAATACTCAGACTGCCCACATGCTTCAGTCTCCAGGTAGTATACAACTGGGGAATGTACTGGATCGACGCGAGGATGGTGCTCTGCACGCCGAGGAAGTTGGCCCACCACACGAGCGTGTCCGAAGGCTGCGGCGGACGCGACGGGTCCGCCGTCGCGGCAGTCGAGTGCAGCAGCGACAGGTAGAACGTCGCCACCGCCATCGCCACGAAGTGCACGATCGACGCGACCGTAATCCCCACTGCCGTGCGCTTCGTGGGTACGCGCGACCCCGGGATCGCGAGTGCGCTGCTGGACCGCGGGAGGTAGATGAGGAAGAGCGCGAGACTGCCGAGTGCCCTCCGTTAGCTCGTCTCCACGCAGAAGAGTGAGGAGACATACATAACAGCGAAACAGGCCCACTGCAGTCCCACCTGCGCAACGCCCATCGACGCCGCAAAGCAGTTAAAGCCGCCGATGCCCTTGCCGCAGCACCCGAGGACGCCCCATGACAGGATCAGGATGTTCAGGAACGCGCAGGTACCCGATGTTACCCCCAGGAGTAGGAACAGCGGGCTGATACCCTCCGACGTGCCGCGCTGGATAATCCGTATGTGTTGCGGGAGGTACGATATCTACACGAACATTCCCACGCGATTAATTGGGGGAGGGAGGTGCATTGGCCAACGAAGGACGTACGAGGATTCCAAAGAATATGACGAACGAGAAGACTAAATTCGCTACTGAGGGCGAGAGTAGGCTGGAGCACTCGGAAGGTATTTTGGCGAACGTGGTGAGCGACATTGTGGACGAGGACTGTCGTAAGGTGTGGAATTGGAGCTCGAAGCTCGAGGACTGTCCGCTATCTAGGTCCTCTACGTAACTTACCTATCATAGAGCTCTACCCATGCAGGGAGGTGGTTGGGCCGTTGGCGTCTTGGCTGCAGCTACTTATCATCGGAGGTCACTCGACAGGTCTCGCTAATATCATAGCGGTGTTGTTGGAGAACGTGATGTGGCAAGGCCATGCGACAATCAATTGATTCTCTCTCTCTTAAAAACTTAAAACTCTAATCTCCTCCATAAGCCGATCGCTACGAAGTCTACTATGTTCGGTGGTATGTACAAGCAGAATGTCACAGATGTCCTTGCCTTCACCATCGTCCCGAGCCGCTCACGCCCGGTTCTCGGCATTACCCATTACCATTAGTTTTTTTTCATCCTCGCCGTGGTGAATGTACACCACAAACATGATCGTCCTGTGACACCGAACCGAAGCCAACAGCCTATCACCAAAAAAAAATCAAGATATTCTGGAGGCATTTAGGGAATGAATTGACCAGTTACTGAAGCCGAGCCTCCTGAATGATACTATGTCGTAAGTCGCTCCTACGTATCTATCTTGCGCTAGCATTGTACTGATGATTTTACAGACCTTGCCGATCATATGTGACTTCATCGGGAACCGATAGTACTACGATGGTCTGGGATTGTCGTTTCCCGAAGAGGGTTCTCCATACGTTGAAACATGGCGCTCCCCTCATGGCTGAGGACGCCAACGATACCGGAGCGAACTGCGCCTTGTGGGCATCCAGCAGTGACCGCTTCTACACTGGGGGCTCTGATGGCGCTGTTAAGATTTGGGACGTCCGACGTGCCGACCCATTCATGAAGGACTTGGCTACCCTGGACGGTCAGGTCATGTCTGCAGCCTTCTCGCCGTCCTTCGATTCTCTCATTGTTGGAGTATGCTCAGGCAAGGCGACCCTGTTCTCGATGAGGGGCGATGCCAGTGTCCCACCAATCGAATTCAAAGTTGACATTCACTCGCATTTGACCCGGATATGAGTATGAGTATGAGTAAGAGGTATATACATGGTCTGAAGAAGTAGTAAAGGTGAAGTATCTAAGTAACAGCAGTATCCCGCGCAAGACAATCAGGTAAGAAACTCCAGAAAGAAACAAACAAAGTATCTAGAGCAGGTTGGATTCAAATGCAGCAAATCAGATATTCTAGAAAAAGAAACAAAAAAAGAAACAAAGTATCTAAACATGTTGGATCCAAACGCATCAAATGAACCCAAGCCAATCCAACAAATGCACACGCTGTAAACTCCGTCAAACACCATTACCGCCCCCAAGCAAAGCAAACAAACAGAAAAGAGAGAAAAAGGAAGGACATCATCTAGTAAGTAGCCCATGCAACACCGTTCTCAACCATCATTCTTCCAGAGTTGACGAGCTGGCGCGCGGCTTGCCTGCCAGCGTTCTCATCGTCGTCGTTTTCGTCGGCAAGATTACCACGTCCCTCCACATCGCGAATGTCAACTTTGAATTCGATTGGTGGGACACTGGCATCGCCCCTCATCGAGAACAGGGTCGCCTTGCCTGAGCATACTCCAACAATGAGAGAATCGAAGGACGGCGAGAAGGCTGCAGACATGACCTGACCGTCCAGGGTAGCCAAGTCCTTCATGAATGGGTCGGCACGTCGGACGTCCCAAATCTTAACAGCGCCATCAGAGCCCCCAGTGTAGAAGCGGTCACTGCTGGATGCCCACAAGGCGCAGTTCGCTCCGGTATCGTTGGCGTCCTCAGCCATGAGGGGAGCGCCATGTTTCAACGTATGGAGAACCCTCTTCGGGAAACGACAATCCCAGACCATCGTAGTACTATCGGTTCCCGATGAAGTCACATATGATCGGCAAGGTCTGTAAAATCATCAGTACAATGCTAGCGCAAGATAGATACGTAGAGCGACTTACGACATAGTCACCATGTTAATGTCCTCCTGGGGATTATCGAAATCCAGGATTGGACGAGGTCTCCTCCGGTCATGGCCTTGTTCAAAGTCCCAAACCCGGACCTGCGTCTTAGCACGTTCGCCCCGACCGTTTACCGCTCCACCAGTAACAAACTGGCCTGATTCATGCACGAACATGTCAAATTGCCGGTTTGAGCCAGGCACCACACTCCACACCAACTTCATGGCACGGGCATCGAAAATCTCCAGGTCGCCAGTCTTGTTCCCGGACTTATTGTCGTATCCCACTATCAACCAGTCTGGCCTGACTTGGCCGTGCCAACTCACAGCAACTGCCTCAACGTTTTTCTTGAGAGGGGCGAAGCGATGTCCCTTCCCTCTATAACGACCGTCAGGGCCAACGTCAAGAACTATGACATTGCCATCCTTTAGAGCAACAGCGAGTGCCTCCTCATGTACAGGGCTTGTTGCCATGCGAAGCACCTCACTCTTAACATCCAACGAGTCGAGACAGGTGCCATCCTCTCCGAGCCAGGTTTTGACTGTCTTATCATAGCTTCCGGAGAACAGAACCCGTCCATTTTTAGAGTGTGCGATTGCAGACACCGTCGAATGAAGGAACGGATTCAAAGCTGCCGTTGGAGGATCTCGCAGGACTTTGTGCCCATCAAGCATGCGGATCTTGTCTTGTTCCAGTGACCCCAGCATGAGGTTTCCTGGCCTGTTGTATTCGTCACTGTGCGTACAACCTGCGAGAATGTTAGATCACTGAACAGACAAAAAAACAATCACATGGTCACACTTACAACACAGAGCAAACCTGCTGCCGTCTGGCGACCAGCTGATGTCGATGATGTCTGAACTTCCTTCCTTAAAGATTCTCCACGGCTGCATGCCATCTCTAGCCATTGACTCCATTGCCCGGGTTTGCTCGCGCCTATTGCTGAAACCAAAGACCCCGCTACCCATCTCGCGGAGCAATCGAAGTGATGCCGACCCTGTTGTGTGGGGGCGCTCAGGCTTCAGAACCATGGTATAACCGGCGAACGGATATGGCAACCCCTTCTTCTTCATCCGGTAGCAGTCTTCAATGAACTTGAAGACGTCTTCCACTTCTCTTCCTGGTAGGAGCTGCACAGCAGAAACGAGGCAATCACGCCACGGGGACCTTTCAGCGTGGTATCCAATCTCTCGAAAGACATCCATGCCGGGCAACGGGCCTTCGTCTTTCGCCAATAAGGAACGAACAATCTCGGCTTCATATATGGTGAAGCCGACATGGAGGGTAGTCGCTTCCCCTAATCCCCCTGTCAGTCGTCGACGTTTATTATGAGCGCTCGAGAATTGGAAACTCACCGGGATTGGGCAACTCGGGCATCATCTTCATGCGATCGTAAGAAATGTTAAGATAAGGACGCTGCTCGAGTCTCGTCCTCGTGATGAGTGACAATTCCAGGTCTCGCTTAACAGCCTCCTGTATTTCGAGGGTATCCAAGGGCACAGGTGCGACTTTCTTCACGGATGGCATTACTCTGCGCGATTCAAATGGCCTTAAATCCATGATGACATGGTCGCTCGGTTCATATATTTCGAAGAAATTATAGACGCAGCTCTCCTCGGTGCAATCAGGATTGTCATGCAACTGGCAGCGTCTGCTAAGGACAGTGGTGTTATCTGGTCCATTTGGGGGTGCAGTTGTCGAGGCCTCTGGCACTGGCTGTGGAGACACAGCAAGCAGTTCCTTCTTCGTTCCATGTTCAGCCTTTTTCTTTCTGTATTCCGCCTTTCTGATGCGTGCATTACGGCGTCGTACCTCGTTCTCGGGGCTCTCCAGAGCGTCGGCAACAGACTTGAGACCGTAGCCTCCGCCCTGCGTCATCGACAAAGGCGTGTATAGCCTCTTGCCCGCAGGTGCCACGACACCCGTCTGCGCAACAGTTGAAGATGAGCCCACCGGGAGAGGGATATTGCCATCGACCTAGGATGTATGTTAGGCGCAATTGTAGAAGTAATGAATGATGGAGATATACCTCATTGTCCACTTCCGGAGGTGCCGAAGACTCTCGTTCAGCAATAGCGGGAGGCCTGGGTGGACTGTCAGCAAAGCGCAAAAGTAACAGGTGAAGGCGCACTTACTCTATCTGAGACCTCTTCCGTTTTCCAGTGGTCTTGTGTGCCATTGCAGTGTGTTTGTGGAAACAGACAGAACACAACGTACGCAGAGGAGGCTGGTGGGATGCTGTTGATGTCGGTGCAGGGAAGGTTCGACTGCAGTTTTCACAGGACGTTTTAAGAAAGAGAGACGGCTGTGCTGGTGGCTGTAGGTCGGTATGAATGGCCGGCCGCCGATGTGGGTGTGGGGTTTGCGACGTGCGCGACGCCCGCAGCCCTAAGCCCCGATCCGTGGGGGATTGCGACGTTCGTGGCCGTCGCAATCCCCGCGAGGCTGTATGCCTATGGGATCGGTCGTCTTGCGGGACATCGACAAGCTGAGGTCGATGCACGTCTGACGGTTTTGGGCCCGGAACAAACGCTGGCTGGGTCCCCAGCAGCCATCGCTGGTGGCCCAATGGAGCCGGCACAACATTTCTCGCAACGCTTTGTCCGTGCGCCCTGAAGCGCAACGGACCGTCGGGTTCCGGGTGCATCGCGGGCGCCATCCGCGAGTTCTCCTCCACATCTGAGGCTGGTGAACGTCTCCACACACTCGTTCTCTCCCCCATGACTGCTTGTCTTCCAGCGGATGCCATCGGTGACATGTTTTCTACGGATGAATCGTACGTTTCCTCGGATTGGGTGAATGGCATCAGAGCTGGCTGACACTGTGCGATCGAGAGTGTGCGTTTACTCGGTAGCGTCATCGGTTCGGCGTCGTCGAGTCCGCAGGGTCGAGCCAAGGAGCCATGGTGCGATCGTGGTACGGAACTTGGAGTAGATGCGGTGCTGCGGACAGCCTTGAATCTCAGCGCAACATCCATGGCTGTGGATAGTGGTGTGCGTTCACCCGGTAGGTGCTTGACAGCATGCGTGTTTCCTGCGCCGAAGAAGCTCCTCTCTGGACACTGGACGACATCTCTCTCCGCTGTTGGAGTGGTGCTCGCGAGGGTATGCTCGACTTCGGGAGGGTCGGGACAAAGAGCCGGCGAAGGACTTCTGTGCTTGAAGGGAGCAGGAACTGGTGCCATGACGTCGTCGACGTTGTCGCTGCCCCGTGGATTGGGTGCGAACGGGCGCGGCGTCTTGAAAGGCGAGCTTATCGACGATTGCCGTGACTGTTGATGGGCAGGAGTTCCGAAGAATTGGGTGATGGAGGGTTGGCTCCTGCGCGGGGAGGGAGCTGTTGCTTGAACGGACGACAAGAAGGTGTGGGATGTCGAACCTGGAGAGGCGGCTTCAAGCTTGGGACGGTGTTTTGCAGGAGTAGCAGATGATTGTTTTCGCCGAGAACCCTTCCTCTTGGCTGAACTGCTTTTGCTCGGCGGAGGATACTGCTCGTCGTCATCTGAAATCACGATGGGGGCCTGTGGAGAACCCATGGCACGGTTGTTTGGCGACATCTGGACTTGGAGGCACCACCAGGGTGTGTGGGGTTGGAAGGAAGCGCGTCTATCGATCCCGAGGAAACGCGGTCTGTGACTGTGCGACACAACGGGGATGTTCGATTGGACGCTCCGACGCAGGGATCACGCTATAGTAGCGGTGGAGACAGAAGCTCTACGCCACGTGCATGGGTAGGGTGGGCAACGTGGTCGCGGGCACTTCGACACCGCCATCTCCCCCGCCTTTCTCCTCGACTGCCACTTCAATCCGTCAAACGTTCCATCAAACGTCCCATCAAACGTCAAACGTCGCTTCAAACGTCGCTTCAAACGTCCCGTCCTACACCGTCATCTATAGACAACATGGCTCCGAGTGCGTTGATCTCTCCTTCTCCGCAGCAGTGGCCCTCGTGCGCGCAGTAAAAGCGACGGGGCCGACATCTGGCTAATCTTCTACAGTAGTCGCACCTCCTGTGATTGTCCTTTCAGGCCCCTCCGGCACCGGCAAATCGACTCTGTTGAAGCGACTTTTTGCACAACATCCAGAATCATTCGGTTTCTCGGTTTCTCGTGTGTTCTCCCTGCGTGCACTCCCGCCATTACCGCTGTTTTACTGACTGGTGGATGAAAGACACGACGCGTAGTCCCAGGGCTGGCGAGACGGACGGTGTCGAATATCACTTCACTACTCCCGAAGGGTTCGAAGAATTGATCAACAAGGACGCGTTCATTGAGCATGCGACCTTCGCTGGCCGCAGCTACGGAACCTCCTTCGCGGCAGTGAGAGATGTCACTTCCAAGGGCCGCGCTTGCATCCTGGACATCGAGATGGAGGTGTGTTCCCCGCAGCCCTTGCAGTTGGGCCCACGAGCCCTGCCACGCTATACCGTTGACTACCCTACCGATTACTCGGAAGAGATCACGTGCTCGTATTTCGCATTGTGAAGGTTGATGCTAACAGCAACAGGGCGTCAAACAAGTCAAGAAGTCCGACCTCAATGCCAAGTTCATTTTTGTGAAGCCTCCTTCGGTTGAGGAGCTCGAGAAGCGTCTGAGAGGACGGGGCACGGAGTCCGAGGATGCTGTGCAGAAGAGGTTGGATCAGGCCATCAAGGAGCTGGAGTTTGCGGAGCAGCCCGGTATTCATGATAAGGTAATAGTCAACGACAATTTCGAGAGGGCGTATGTCGAGCTGGACCAGTATATCATGTCGCTTTTGGAGTAGGGTTAGCGATTTTGGGACATTTAGAAAGTTCTTCAATGCATACGATATCCCAATTCCAGAGCACCATTGTGTAGTTGCACGATGATCAAGGCCACAAACCCCGGGTAGGTACCTCAAACCCCCATCTGATTGCTTGTCC
Organism: Tricharina praecox; assembly: GCF_024521635.1. Classification (NCBI taxonomy): domain Eukaryota; kingdom Fungi; phylum Ascomycota; class Pezizomycetes; order Pezizales; family Pyronemataceae; genus Tricharina; species Tricharina praecox. Next base: position 721,903 of record NW_026250413.1, read on the forward strand.
GCAATCGGATATATCTCCCTGGGTCCGTTTCTCCAGGCATAGATGGTGAACCCGAGTACTTCGCATGGAATGGCTTGTGGCAGGCGAGTCATGGACTATGAAGTGACCACGCCCGTCAACATCTCAAAAATGCATAAGAATCTCTTATGCAGCCCCGCTTTACGCTAAGATATCTTATAAATTCCACATATACTGATATCGGGGGGCATTGATGCATACAGGTTGTTCCAGAAAGATGGCATCCTTCTATGAGTAATAGTGCGTAACATTGCCCCCCCCGCGAGACTCGGTCTTCCGAGATCTCTCTTCCAAACCTGACCTTCGTGGTCTTGCTACCCGGGGAGCATTCCCGCCACCGTCTTCGCTTCCCACCAGACAGTTCAAATAGACACCGCTTTTCTTTCTTCTTTTGTTCGTCGGTCCGAGTTCCAACCCTCCGCCATCACGCATACTATCCTACCACCCACCGCTCTCCCCGAGAGACCATGTCGTCTAGCACCGCGTCCACCCCGAACATCCCGGGAAAGCCTGGAGGTAGCAGCGCTGGTGCGCCGTCACCACAACCAGCACCGCAACCTCCGAGCAATGTGGCCGGAGGCGAGCCCTCGAGGCGCGCCGGCGGAGGGAGCGGGACAAATTCTGGAGCTGGCTCGAACGCTCGCAACGGCACGCCGCGCAACAACCAATCATCGCGTAAAGGTCACCGGAATCACCGCAAGCCCGATTCTGTTGCTTCGGAGGAGAATAGTTACATTGGCTACGATGAGGTATGCACTTCTCCCGGTTCTCTTTTATGTTTCTTTGCATCCGCTGCCCCTTCCATCAATGTGCGGAGCTGACAAACAGCCGGTGGCGATCAGGTGGTGACGTCGCCTGCGACCAATCGTAAAGGAACTTCTATCGCGATCAATTGGGACTACTCGACCCCGCACCCACGTGCCTACGGCGAATTCCGTCCACGGACTCAACGGAGAGCTCCAGCTTGGGGGTTGGGCTCTGGTTACCATGCTGTCGACAAAGCTCGGTAAGCGAATTCGGGGTTATCTGCTCAATAGGTCCCTGCAGGTACTAATATCATGCAGCTATGTGAACGCCAATTACCGTTTCATTGTCAATCCTCATGGCGACTACAGAGCTCAATGCATCGATTCGGACGTCCATTTACCCTGGGACCATATCCTTCAGATCCTCGCGTCGGCCTTGACCCAATGTCCGAACTGTCCCATCTGCCTTTCGACGCCCGTGGCTCCTCGAATGGCGAAATGCGGTCATATATTCTGTCTGCCTTGTCTAGACAGATACATGGCTTCCGCCGATGGCAACAAACCAGTAGTAAATAAGCCACGCTACAAGAAGTGTGTGATCTGTACGGATAGCGTGTACATGACCGACATTCGCCCGGTGCGTTTCTTCACTGGGCGACAGACTGACCCTCCCAAGGAGGGAGATGATGTTGTGCTTCGGTTGGTCATGAGGATGCCCGGGAGTACTCTCGCCTTGCCTAGGGATGGCGCTGATCCACCGTCTGCGCTGGACGAGATTCCGTGGTATTTTGCAGAGGATGTCATGGACTATGCCAGAATCATGAAAGGATCGGAGGATTACATGATGAAACAGTTCAACCGCGAAATTGTGGAGCTTCAGGAGATGCAGCTAGAGGATGAGGTGATGTTCGGAGAGGACGGAATATGGGCGAGAAAGGCAATCGAAACGATTCGGATGCATATGGAAGCGCTAATCGGCATTGGCAACCCACCGCCGTCGATCGTCCCGCAGCGGGAGAAGGAGAAGCAAAAAGAAAAACGGCCGCCGATAGTGTTCTCGGAGAACACTGACGACGTACCTCTGATGTACCATGTGATGCACGAGGCTCGCTCCGGTCACTCGTCCTCTTCCCACACGCCGAAACCTGGGCCCCCGGATGCCGACGACTCGATTTCTGCTGTCGAACTGTCTTTGTCGCTGATCGAATACGAAGAACCACGTCAGCGGACCGCGGGCGCAGGTGCATCTAGTGATTCGCCATATCTCTTCTACCAAGCCTTGCTGCACCACTACCTCTCGCCTCTCGATATCCGAATCTTGAAGGTGACGTTCGGCTCCTTCGCCAATTTCCCCTCAACGGTCTTGCCTCGGGTTGAAAACGTCAGCACTGGTCACACGGTAGACGACGACCTCCGTAAGCGCGCCAGATATCTCGCGCATCTTCCATACGGCTGCGAGGTCACCTTCCTCGAGTGCGATTGGACCGACATAGTGCCACTGGAGACTCTGGAGAAGTTCAAGAGTGATATCGAACGGCGTAGGAAGAGGAAGCGGGACAAGGAGACTAAGGAGGAGCGCGATAGGGTTCGGGCCGAGAAAATTGAGGAAGACGAGAAATGGTCTACGCTTAGATATCGTAGGCGAGAGTCTACTGGCTTCCTCAAAGAAAAGTTCAAAGACGAGGACTTTGTGGCTTTAGGTCACTCTGAGCTTGTCGATAACGAGGCCGTTGCAGAAACATCTCCATCCCAGGCTACCGAGTCATCCGCGAATGCCCTGCATCAACGAACTGTCTGGGGCACCCCTGCTATCGCCGGTTCCCAGGAGGAGTCAGCACATCTTACTGAAAACAACAGCGGATGGTTGCCGGATTGGGAGAGAGAATTATTATTGGACGAGGAAATGATGGCGCAAATAGAGATGGAGGGGTCAATGGGCAACGGTGGTGGCAGTGGTTCCGGTGGACGTGCTCCAAGCCACGGAAAGGGTCAGAAGAAGAAGAAGTTCAAGAAGGTCACTCTCATGACCAATGGCGGTAAACGCGGTGCTTGAACTGTTTGTCTCTCTGCGTGTTATAAGATCTCTGGCCATTTCTCCGTTTGTGCCGTTTACCTCAACCGCATGCAATACTCACTTTTTGTAAAATAGAAACTGGATGGCAAAGTTGCTCTCCTGTTGGGGGTGAATACGGTGTTGGGTGGGTTGTTTGTTTAGTTATTTCGAGATGACAGGTATCTGCTTTGGCAATATATGCGACTCTGTACTCTTTCTGACTGCGGGTGAAATCGGCCTGATGATAAGTTAGTTACTGAAGTAAACCTCGAGTGAGCTGCTGTGGAGACACGGGCTAGGGCAAGGCCCTTAGCGCGGTAATTGACAAAGCAGCAGTCCACCCCACATCGCTCCTGTCCCGTGAGCCACACACAATTCGCAATTTAGCGCTTTCACTTTACGAGAGAATTTCCCGTTTCGACGACGACTAACGACCGCGACGACTCGACGACAATCCCGCCCAACAATCCTCACGACAACCACCGCGGCCACCTAACCCGACAAACTTCAAGATGGTACTACCTCCTTCACCCGCTCTATGGACTCGCGCGGCCGCAGCAACAACATGAACACTACAGCCCCCTCAGTTCTCAGTCGAAGTCGCTCAATCGAGAAACAAACGGCTAGAAGATCAAGAGGGATGATGGATGATATTCGGGTCGTCACGGACTGTGCGAGAATCAAATCGTGATTGATTTGATTTGACGACCACTTTTCGCGATCTTCCTGATTACATCGTGCGCAATCCATGTGTTTGCTTCGGCTACACTGGATGGAAGATACGCACACTACAAATCTACATTCCATTGTACCCCTCCGCAGAAATGTGGGGGCTCTGCATTGTTGTAGTAGGGCTGAAGTCTCATGTGCTGCAATGGCCGCGAGACTGTAGAGTTGATTTTGTATCTGTTGAAAAGAAACATTTCGCTGATTCAAAATCTCTCAATGACCAATAGCCCGCAAAGAAGAAGGCCGCTCCCGCCCCTTTCCCCCAGAGCAAGGCTGGTGCTTCTAAGAAGACCAAGGTTAGTGATACCTCCCTACTCCACACTTGACCGTTGGGTTACTGACGTGATGTAATACGACAACAGAACCCACTCATCGAGAAGCGTCCCCGTAACTTCGGTATCGGTCAGGATGTTCAGCCCAAGCGCAACCTCTCGCGTTTCGTGAAGTGGCCCGAGTATGTCCGTCTTCAGCGCCAGAAGAAGATCCTTCACATGCGTCTGAAGGTTCCTCCGGCGATCGCTCAGTTCTCGAACACTGCCGACAAGAACTTGGCCACCCAGACCTTCCGCTTGTTGAACAAGTACCGCCCTGAGACCAAGCAGGAGAAGAAGGAGCGTCTCACCAAGGAGGCTGAGGCCATTAAGGACGGAAAGAAGAAGGAGGATGTGTCCAAGAAGCCCTACACTGTCAAGTACGGTCTCAACCACGTTGTCGGTCTGATCGAGAACAAGAAGGCGTCTCTGGTCCTCATCCCCAACGACGTTGATCCCATTGAGTTGGTGATCTTCTTGCCCGCTCTTTGTCGCAAGATGGGTGTGCCTTACTGCATCATCAAGGGCAAGGCCCGTCTTGGAACAGTCGTTCACAAGAAGGTACGCTTCTTACAGTTTCGTTTTCCGGGATTACCACTGACCTGATGTTTCTAGACCGCTGCCGTCCTGGCCCTCACTGAGGTCCGCTCGGAGGACAAGAACGAGCTCACCAAGCTCATCACCGCCGTCAAGGAGGGATACAACGAGAAGTACGAGGAGCACCGACGACACTGGGGTGGAGGTATCATGGGCCGCAAGGCCAACGACCGCACTGGTAAGTTTGATTGCTACAATATCATGTTGGATATAGATACTGACTACCGATATAGCCAAGAAGCAGAAGGCGTTGGACGCTGCGATCAAGATCTAGATTTTTTCTCGTTCGCAATGATAATATTCAAAAAACGGCTGCGAGTGATGAATCGGTGTTTCATGGTGAAAATTTTGCTTGGGAATTAAATTTCATCGGCTGGTGTTTTGCATACAATGTGACTTCGCGATTTTCCAGTGATTCAATCCGTCTCTCCATCGGGCTAGCCAACCGACCAATTGACCAAAGTTGTGCGCCCACAATGTGAAAGCCGCCCGGGTTTGACTCGTCTTTGAGGGGCAGGATCAGCCCTGTGATTACCTGGCTCAGCCGCGATTCACCATGGATACATACTGGAAACGCACTTTGTGTATGATAATCGGGTTCATGTATTTCATGGGTATATAGTTGAGCCATCGATCTTAGGCTACAAAAAAGCGATAACAACTCCACTCGACGTACACACACATGTAAATAGACCCATAATATCTGCGCTCCATTCTGTACCTTCAAATAATAACGCCGTATAAGCATGTCCTACAGTTTCCAGTCATATGCGCCCTCGCATATTCCACGTTAACCACTAACTAACTACACCTTCGCCTTGGTCTTCTCCTTCGGCGGCGGTCTTGGACCCAGAGTCTTCAGCTTTATCGCCGCGATCTCTTCCACCAGCGCCGTATCTGCCAGCGCGTTCATGGCCGCTCGTAATTCCGCGTCTCTGCGATGTCGGTTAGTCCACGGTCCTCCGTCAGAGGCGGGGGATGTGGGGGATGTGGGGGAGGAGGGCGTACGATTTATTCGCGCCCCAGCCCTTCCCGATGACGCGATCCTTGAACCCCCAGCCATTGATAGTGACGGTGATCCAATAGCCGCCATGATTGCCTCCACCGCCGCCGGTCCACGTGTACGTGAGCTGGGCCATACTCCCGCCTGCGAGGGCATTAAGACTCTGTTTCGCCATCTTATCTACGGGGGAGACCTTCGCTCTCTCGACGGCCATCTCCCTAATCTTCGGCTCAAACAGCCGCTCGAGCCAGTCGCGCGCAGTCTTGTAGCCGACGTCGGGCCCGCCCTCGGCGTCCAGCACTACCGCGCCAATGTACGCCTCGAAGCAGTCCGCGACGATCTTGATCTTGTTGCGGTCCTCGCTCATATTCGTGCGCAGGCGCTCGGGGAACCCGTAAGCGCGCGCGAGCTCTGATAGTGGCTTGTTGGAGACCAGGAGCTGGCGCATCTCCGAGAGCGGGCCTTCGCGGTACTCTGGGAACCGCCGGTAGAGAAGTGCCGACGAGATGGACTGTAGGTAGGCGTCCCCTAGGAACTCGAGCCGCTCATAGTGCGACTTTTCGACGCCTGGAAGCGACGCGTGCTCCCCCCGGATCGAAGAGATGTGCGTGAAGATCTGCGAGAGAAGGTCTGGGTTGCGGATTGGTGGGAGCGGCGGCGGCCACGTCGTGTCAATGTCGGTGGCGGTGTCGGTCGTGGGCAGGAAGGAGAGGTCCCCTGAGGACTTCATCGAGTGCAGGGCTAGGATGAAGTTGGCTTTTTCGAGCCCGAGGGTCGCCGTGAGGGTTTCGACCGAGACCGAGGGGGAGAGCAGCGTTGACAGCCCTTGGCTGAACGCCGCGAAGGCGGATTTGATATCTGCCGGTTGCAGGGAGGTGGGAGCGGCTCCTGGGCCATTGGTGGGGATGGTGGGGAGGGTGATCGTGGTGGTGGGGGTGGGTATTTCCTGGTGGCATGTCAGCGAAGTTCGTAAATTGAAGTGCTTTCCGACGCGGCGTACAGTCTTTGACTTCTTGGATGGATTCCCGCTGTCGCCATCATCGCGGGTGCGCCTTTTTTTGGTCTTGTCGCGTGCCATGGTGATGGGTGTAGTGGTGATGGGTGATGTGGGATTGAGTGTTGGGTAACGTGTCGTTGGAGGACGCGACCATGAAGAAAAGTGGGACAGGGAAAGTTCGGATGGCACGAGCGAACCTCGGAGGCACTTCTACCTTGTGCACTTCTTCTGTTGGACCCACAACGAAACCCAATCCAATGGATATCGAGTGTACTAGGTATTTCTATCCTACTCGAGAGCCAGATTTACCCTTTGTATTCGACGCATCCGTGAAGTACAATTACGGGCAGATATACATACGGACTCCCGAGGACGTCATCGGTCGGAGCCGAGGGGGTGAGTCTCAATGCTCACGCACGATACAATCCAAAAATGTATTTATATTGGCATTTGGAAATTGACTGCTCCATCGAGCGCGGTAACAAGATGGCGATGATGGTGGTGATGCTGCGATTTCGTTCGATTTGTACACACGCACTCGACACCCCGCTCCAACACCCCGCACACACACAACCCCGCTGCAACACAATGCAAGATCGCTCCGTCGCACCACTTGCCAACCAACAACCGTCATTCCCATTTTGCGAGGTCCCCCTACCGGCCTTAAACACAACAACGCCCACCCTCCCCGACCCCTCTCCGACATGATCTATCGTGACAGGTAGAAAACAGAGAAAAAAAATAACCGCCCTCCATCGCTTCGATCCGATGGTTTGTTTTCTTCTAGTTGTTCTGGACCATACCCGGGCCCTTGTAGTTCTCGGAGGAAACACCGGTGATGGGCTCGACGTTCTGCTCCTTGAGGTACTCGTTGCTAGCCTCCTGCCACTCCTTGCTCATGGTCTTGGGGCCGGGACGGCCACCGAGACGCATGGCGTAGAAGGCCACGAACGAAACACCGACACCGATGGCGGTGTACAGGATGACCTTCGAGGTCTCACCAGGAGGGGGGACGGCACGGGGACCGTGAGGCCCGAAAGCGATCCAGTAGGCTGTGGGGGTTTCGTCAGCGAGAGGCGGGTACACAAGTAGTTTACAGGCCCGGGGTTGATTCGGGTAAGTGTTTGTGTGAACGTACAAGCCTTCTTCTCCTGCGCAGTCAATTCGCCCCACGAGCCCTTCATGCGGTCCCGCAGCTGCATCCAGAGCTCGGCCTGCTCGGCCGGCGGCATGGCCTCCCAGCGCTTCTCGATGTCGGCCAGGGTGACGTTGGAGATGGCGTACGAGCTGTTTCCGCGCGACAGGATCGCGGCAGCTGAGGCCGGGCGAAGACGGGAAGCCCGCAGGAGGGAGTTGCGCACCATCGACATTGTTGGTTGTGGTTGATGAGTTTTGGTTGAGTGGAGATTTTTTTGGTCGGTTGGCTGGGTTTCCGTAGGTTGTGGGGGGGGAGAAGTGAAAGTGGTGGTTTAGTTAGTTAATGGGTAATGGTTGGTGGAGGTGGCAGTGGTATGATGACTTGGGGGATTCCGGGATGGGGTGGATGGATGGATACTTCCGACGAGACGACGTTTCCCTCTCTAGCGATTTTTCCTCTCAACCGCCCAGCGCAGCCCCAGAGGGAAAGCATGGAAACTCACACCACCCACCAACTCTATTCCGCGCCCACTGATTGGCCCTAACCCGAACCTTTCCGGGACACACAATGTCATTGTTTGTAACCACCGGCACCGACCAAGAAAGAAAAAATCCGTCGCACGGATCGCCCAATGTGCCAGCACGGACAGAGGGAAATATCAACAAGCTGTGGGGAATCCATCACGAGAGCGAAGTCTTGTAAGTACATACTACTTACCAATATCATAGCTCTCCGCACCTGGGCGTCACGGTCGCCGGGTGGAGAACCTCTGTACGAAATATCCAACCCGTTCTAGCGCAGGATGGTACTTAGCCTGCATGCGCACATCACCCCACTACGCACAAGGAAAGCAAAGCACTCTCCCCCCTCTGCGTGAAGTGCCGAGTCAGGCCCTGTGAAGCTGGGACGTCATCGTTAGTAGAATGAAATGCGCAAACAGAACACCAGCGGTGATCGAGGGCGGGTAACCGGGGCTGGAATGCGGGAGCTGTCACTGGTAACTATGGTAGTATGGTGGCTACGTCAGGCTTATGCTACGACTCCGTGAGTGGTATAAAGTCTCGACGGAGCTGGAATCTCGTCGATCCGTCTACATCCGAAACTCTGCTCCCAGCATCAATCCCTCCTGTGAGTGTTGCCGCCGGGACCGAATAGCTAGCCCCGAAGACTCCCAAAAAAGCATTGTGATAATCGTCAGATATACTACCGAGTGCGGCATACCCTTCCCCATGCACCCAGCTCCATCATAGGTACCTCGCTTTGAATCCCCATATCTATGATGGCCGTAGTTGGATACTACTCAGGCGATTCGTCGCAACACATCGATTCGTCACTAGGGGAAATGCGTGTCTTGTGTCTTATATTACACCTCCGCCCGCACCTCCCATAACCCCCTCGCCATCGCCGCCGTCCCCATATCTTTGCGCAGAAGACGCTGTGCGCAAAAGAAAAACAGTAAACCCAAACAGAAAAAACATAGACATAGAATATGAAACGAAGAAGGGTGAAGAAGAAGACAGAAAGGAAATCGAGCCACCGTGTATCTACTCTACCATCTATCACGCAGTAGCCGCGTATGCCGCCTCACCACCAGAAGGATCCGCCTCGATTCCCTCCTTCTGCATTTTTGCTGCCGAGCACCGGCCCATGGTCGCACTGCTCCTCGAGATCGCATCGGTGAAGTAGAAGTTCTCGATAACCTTGGTGAGCGGTGCGTTGGTGGGCTTAGAACCCCTGTTAGAGTCCACCAGTTGAACTTTGTTGCCGACGGCGCTCATGGAAGCAGGCTCGACGACATCGTAACGTGTCAGTGCCGGCGAGATCTCCTCCATCCGGTACCGCACCTGGGCGAGTGTGTCGTAGGGGAGCTGAGCACCCAGGAATTGCGATGCCGCTCGGATGATCTTCCAGTCCTCACGTGCGACACCGGGAACACTAGTAGCAGCGCGGGTGAGCTGCACTCGACCCTCGGTGTTGACGTAGGTTCCAGACTTCTCGGTGTATGCCGCACCGGGGAGCACGACGTCCGCGTACTGTGCACCTTGGTCACCATGATGGCCTTGGTAGATGACGAAGGCGCCCTTGGGGATGTCGGCCGGGGTGATCTCGTCAGCGCCGAGGAGCCAGACCATCTTGGGGGTGGTTTGCGCAGTGGTGGCAGAGGGCGGGACGAAGCCGACATCGTAGGCGGCACCACGTGAAGCGGCCTACAGAGCACGTTAGCAAAGTTTACATCATATCCATACATCACACATACTCGCTGCAAGACGTTGTATCCGTTCCACTCGGGTGTCAAGAATTTGGCCGAGTTCCTCTCCAAGAATTGTCCAACCATCTCGTACATGGTCTTGGCATCGGCGTGCTCGGTGACACCGCTACCCATGATGATCATGGGCCGCTTGCCAGCCAGAAGCTTCTTGCCGAAAGGCCCAGCCAGAGTCTTCTTGAGGGCAGCGGCATCGGCACCGAGGTGCTCGTACTCGAAAGTGCTCTCGAATTGCTCTCCAACAAGTCCGACTTCCAGGTCCGACCGCAGCCACTGCTTTCGAATTCTCGCGTTCAAGACAGCAGCTTCGTGGCGAGGGTTGGTGCCGACAAGAAGGATAGCATCCGCCTCCTCGACTCCGTGGATCTTGGAGTTGAAAAGATAGTTGGACCGGACGTCGATACCGTGCGCCGGAGGGGCACTACCGTTGGGCTGGTCGAGTGCAAGGTTCTCGGATCCGAGCTTGTTCATTAGATCCTTCAGCGCGACCAGCGATTCCGCCTCGACGAGATGTCCAGCGATTGCCTTGAACTCGTTGCCCTTCGGTGCCAGCTTTTTGTGTGCCGCCGCGATCTCGGACATTGCCTGCTCCCAGGTGGCAGGAGCGAAGCGGTCATCCTTTCGGACGAGCGGAGTCGTCAATCGCTGCGTCTTCAACCCATCGCATGCAAATCGTGTCTTGTCGTTGATCCATTCCTCGTTGACATCGTCGTTCAACCGGGGAATAACACGCATCACTTCCAATCCCCTAGCGTCCACCCGGACGTTAGATCCCAGAGCATCGAGAACATCGATAGTCTCCGTCCCCTTGAGCTCCCACGGCCTTGCACGGAAAGCATAGGGCTTGGAAGTCAAGGCACCGACGGGGCACAGATCGATAACATTGCCGGAAAGTTCCGAATCGAGGTTTCTCTCGAGGTAGGTACCAATCTGTATATCATTTCCACGACCCGTAGATCCGAATTCCGGAGCACCGGCAATGTCGTTGGCGAATCGGATGCACCGAGTGCAGTGGATGCAACGGTTCATGGACGTCTTGATGAGCGGGCCGATGTTCTTGTCCTCGACCGCACGCTTTCCGGTGATCTCGTGGAAACGGCCGCGGTCGGCTCCGTAGCGCATCGACTGGTCCTGGAGATCACATTCACCTCCTTGATCGCAGATGGGGCAATCCAGAGGGTGGTTCGTCAACAAGAACTCCATCACTCCCTCGCGTGCCTTGTGCACCACCGGCGAATTCGTCTTCACAACCATTCCCGGCTGGACGGGCCTGCGAGACCAGCAGTCAGATCAATGTCGTATGTAGAATCAATGATAGATCGCCCGTTACCATGCGCAGGATGCCACCGGCTTAGGCACTCTTTCGACCTCGACCAAGCACATACGGCAGTTGCCGGCAATCATGAGTTTTTCCTACATGCGTGGGTTAGATGGAGGAGGAGCAAGAATCTGCAACGCAGCCACATTGCAGTGCGCGGGGGCGGGGCGGGGCGGGGCGGGGCGGGGAGTGGCGGGGGGGTGGCGGTAGTGGGTGGACCACATACATGGTAGCAATACCGCGGGACGGTAGCGCCGGCTTTCTCGCAGGCCTGGATGAGCGCCGCTCCCTGCTCAATCTTCACTTTCTTGCCATCAACAGTGATCTCGACTTCGGCGGCGGTTCGTGGTGTGGAGGTGAAAGTTCTCTTGGCGGTCGAGGCGAAAGTGCGCGCCGGCTTCAAGCCCCGTAATAGCCCTTGCCGCATCATCGTGAACTGAGATCGCGGGGGGTAGACAAAAGGAAAGGACGAAATATGGTTGGGGTCGGGTTGGTGGGAGTGGTGGCGGCGGAGGGAAGGTCTTGAGTGGAGATTATTTGATGTGGAACGGAAGACTAGAGTTCTTTGATGATGTGAGGCGATTGGAAGCCCCCCGTCATCCGGCGGTTGCTTCGTTGGCGCAGCCAATCACTGGCGGACCTTAGAAATCCACAACAGCACTTATGTACATATATTGCGGGGTCGACAACTCGAGAACATCAATGAGTAGAATAACTATCCCCAATGACAAATCACAGGTCACGACAAGACAAGACGCAGCTAATGGACGAGAATAACAGGATGACAGAGCGAGAGCAAATATTCTCAATCGATCGGGAGAGAATTGGCCACCCAGCACCATCCGAAAAGGAAACCATGAAACCAAAGACCAACGACCACCAAAGATCCAGAACAGTCAACCACAAACAATTAGCCCAAGAAACTCACAAAAACTCGGAGAGAACACAGAACTTTTCACGGAGGACCCTCCTCTTTCCGATCGGACTGTCAATTCTGGGAGGCGGGATCCACTTCTCACCATCCACTTGTTTGGAATGCGTCCATCCGCCATACAACAATTGAAAGGACTTCGGCGAGATCCTGTATAGCACCTCATCCTTACTGAGAGCGGTCGCGGGCCGCCATCCGCTACCCATCGAGTCCTCGAACATAACACCCGCATAAAACTGGCCGAAATAGCACAACCCTTCCGCATGGAGCGGGTGAAGATCCTCGCCGTCCGAGCGGACAACGATCACGCTTCCAGCGGGGTTTTCCCATCCTCCTCGTGCCCAGCCCCACCAATCATTCTCCGGATCATCGACCAAGTGGAGGAACGTCACGGCTTGATTGCCGCGGTTTTTCCCCTCTCGTCCAACTTGGGCTGGGAGCTTCCTCAGCCCGAGCTGCATACCGACCCGCGTCGATAGTGGCGGAACCGTGTAGCGATGGTCGTTAATACTGGGGAATGGCACTTCGACAGCTTCATATTTCTCATGTCCGAAATTATCCACGTCGTCTTTGCAGTTGATTCTCACCCCCTTGACTACCTTCCTCGCAGAGGGTTTCTTCGCCGACGCTTAAAGCCTTATCCGTATTCGAGTCAGATCCGGATTCGGGATCTGCGGGCGAGACGAGGTAATCCACCACGTCCCGTAAATCTTCAATGGTGACATCGAAAAACTGCGAGCTAGGTCGGTCACCGCCCACCACAAAAACCGGACCCGCCCAATGGCGAGTAACCCTCCCCTTCGTAGCAGCAACAACACCCATGTTCGGTTCGACAGCGTCCAGGAAAGACTGGTTCATATGCCACAGCTTAAGCCCCCTCTTCGACGGTCGATTGCGGATCTCATTGTCTGCGATCTCGTGGATGCGCGCTGGACGGACGTGCGCCGACAACTCCGACCGAGTTACCCACAGGAACCTGACCAAAGGCTCGATGTTGGTCCCTGAGAAGCAGATGACCCGATGCACGTTCTTTCGGCCGTTCGGCGCGGTCTGGAAGTCTTTGTACTGCGGGCAGAGCAGCTTGTGCGCGCTCCAGTCTTCCTTCTGACAAGGCTTGCCGCAGTACCACGCTCCGGAGCACCGCGAGCAGCGCAGTGTGGAGGGCTTGTTGCACACGGTGCACTGTCGTTGTTCGGCCCCGAGCTTGGCCTCGTGTAAGGAGGTCTCCATCGTGGTTGGTCTGCGTGGGTTCGGTAAGGTAAGGTGAATCGGTCAGCGGTTCTTGTAACTGTATCAATCGTCTTCTGGAATCGAGATGGATGGCGTCCTCGAGCAGGCTGGTGTCGAGAAGTGGGGTAGTTCAGCTCTTTCTTCCAGCCTCAGGCAGTGCTACCTTCCCGTTTACGGTCCGCCGGTCGTTGGCGATTGCACAATTGCTGCATACGAGCTCCAGAGCCATCGGAGGTGGCAGACAACACCACCGTCAAAACGAAATATTCTTCTGAACTGACATATGTTTACCACTGCATAATCGAATCGTTCGCAATATTAGACGGTTGAACCTTGATCACGAGCAATAGATGGACGCACCTTTGCTGCGCTTGCCACTTTGATCCAAATTCTCAATTCTCAATTCACACAAGGGACATATGTGACGGAGTGGAACACATTCATGAAGCACTGTAGATTGATAGATGGAAAAGGTGCAACAGAAGGTATCAATACGCCAGCAAATATATGTCAAAACTCCAGTAACCCATACCATCATTACTACACACGTCTCTCCTCCTCCTCCTCCTCCTCCTCCTCCTCCTCCTCCTCCTCCTCCTCCTCCTCCTCCTCCTCCTCCTCCTCCTCTTACTTCCCTGCGGCCGCCATCTTCTTCAACCTTACCTCCGCCGCCTTAGCCATCATCTCCCTCCTACTCTCAGCACCACCCGCCGGCGCCGCAGTGGGGGTCACAGTCTTCCTCCCACCCCCACCGAGCGTATGCGTGCCGCCACTCCAGCTCGCCCCACGATCCTGTTCCACCCTCCTCTCCGGCGGGGGCTCATAAAAAGTCTGATTACTCAGCGCCCTGCCGCCGGTAGTCCAATCATCCCTCTCGATCTCCTTCTCGAGGCGCCCACACAGCTCCCAAAAGTCCTTATCATGGTCGCCGAAGACGTTATGCGCGAGCTCGTGGGCGATCGTCTTCCGCACGGTCTTGTAGTCGCGATATCCATCGTACGCATCGGTGCGCAGACGCACCTCGATCAGCGCGCCGCGGTTGTAGTTGCGCCCCAGCGTCCGCGAGTTCGTGTCCGTGTTGCCGATCGGCTCCATTTCTGCCAGCACCGGGACCGTCCACTTGTACCGCCGCATCACGGATCGCACCCCCGCGTCTGACCGGATCCGCTCCAGGTATTCCAGCGCCCGGGACGGGTTGGGCAGGTGCGGAAGCGGCCGCAAGGTCGTGAATGTGTACATGTCGTTCGAGGAGGGCCCGGAGGGCGCGGGTCGCGCGGGTGGTATTGGTGGTGCCATGGTGGTGGTGGGTGATGCGAGCTGGATGGAGGTTGCGACGGAGGATAGACGGGAGGTTTATAGCGGCCGGTGCCGTGGTCGTGTTGTGGAAGCTGTATTGCGAGGCCTGCGCCACGGGCCTGGGAGCTTCTAGATGTTGGTCATGACGTACATTAGTAATGCGCGCTTGCGGTTCACCCGCCTTAGATAAGGAGGCAGGGATGTGCAACTTTACGGGCGAGTGATTTTTGCGATAACTGCGCCATTCGTCCTGGGCGGCATTGGCCCACTCAACCGGGGAGTACATCGCCGTCCTTCACCGCCATATGGGCTGGTGACTACGTCTTTGTCTGGGCTATGAAGATCTAAAAGTGACTGGCGAACTTTCTCGATCGCGATGAATGCGAATGATATCTTATGCACTTCTCCGGCAAATAAAACCCCACTGTCATTAACCTTCCAGCTTCTCCGGAATCGGCTCCGAAACCACATTTCGGAATTGAAGGCAATGTGACCAGTACTTGGTAAGCCTTTATATATCTTTAGGCAGTTCTATCGAGTTTTGGGTGATAGATGACACAGCTTAGGCGCTGCAACTGATGCTTCGTGGAGTGTCCCATCAGCCGGCCTGACAAAGCAATACGACTGTAGACGATCACTCTGACTCGCTATGTGCATAAATTAAGTATGCAAGGTACTTTGGAGGGAACAATAACATTCCCGCTTTCCACTCCACTGAATGCTATATAATCCCATCTAGATCATGACCTACAACTCGACCACCGGGTGATATCTCGTGCACATGACCAACAGCAACCAGCCATCATTCAAGGGTTCGGAATCAACCCAGCGGGACTGGATAACAGACTCAGCAGACCTATCCGATGCTGTTATAGGTACCGCCAACAGATCTCAACGTTTTTCTAGGTATTCAAGCTGGAGATCATAATCCGATGCGACACCCATTGCCTATCACTCGGTGGTTCTACCTACACAAATAAACACTGGGAGTGTGCAAATTGCAGGGTCTGCGGGATGTATGCCATAGGTGAGAAGTTAAAGGTACCGGGGGATAGTATGTATCGCGATTATACGGGTGGACCAAAATGAGAATCGATAGGTGCTGTTACTGTGCTTTGCATTTAACCCTCGCCACGGCCCACGGAACAGGCGGGAAAACATCCGGAGAAGCTTTCCGTTGTGGTGTTGACGTCCGAAGCAAAAGATTTCCTCAGAGAGCCTGCCAGAGCCTTCTAGCTTCCCGTGCTACCGCACCCGAGGTCGCGTTTACGAAATCTAGAACTTCTAGACGCATCTTCGACAAGCGAGTGATTGCTCATGGACCACATTACCCCTGGTCGTTTGGGCTGGCGTCCCGGCGCGCCACAAATCCAGATGGCATGTCATACAAGGGTCACACCCGCCGGCCTATCGCCTTTACCCTCATCGCTGGGCCCGTCCACTCTGTCCTCTTGGTCCCAAAATCACCAGGTCAGGAACCTCGCTTTCATTTTCTTTGGCTTATAATCGCAACACATCGCATCGCATCTGTCCCCGAGCTCGAGCAAGCATCATCTGCAGCTCGGCTTGAAGCGTGCACGCACACACTACACTTGGAATCTACCCCCGCATCGCGTGGAACCTACATACGCAATACCTAATACCAAATAAATCCGCACTTGGCGGCTCAGAAGCATGGCAGGATCGACCAAGGGTAGCTCGACGGGAGCTGGAGCTGGAGCTCCGGAATTCTCAGCAGCAGTGCGCAAGTCAATTCTCACAACTCTGTTCTTCTCGCTACTGCTCGATCTGGTATGTAACTTCGTTGCGGCGCCTTCCCGGCGGAAGCTTCAAGCTAATGGAACGTGCACCTCTAGCTTTCGTTTACTCTGATCCTCCCGCTGTTCCCGCGCCTACTCGACTTCTATCGCTCGCAGCCCAACAACACCCTGCTGGACAGCATCTTTACGTTCCTCAACGCCTTCAAGCAATCGTTCCACCGCCCGATCAGCTCGCGCTTCGATGTGGTCCTCCTCGGCGGTGCCCTCGGCTCGCTGTTCTCGTTGCTTCAAGCCATCGCCTCTCCCATCATCGGCGCCCTGAGCGACCGCTACGGACGCCGCACAGCCCTCCTCTACTCGATGGCCGGAAACATCGCGTCAGTGGCGCTGTGGGTTTCGGCGAGCACCTTCCCGGTGTTCCTGGCGTCGCGCGTAATCGGCGGCCTGTCGGAGGGCAACGTTCAGCTGGCAATCGCGATCGCAACGGACGTATCGACGACCGAGAATCGGGGACACACGCTCGCACTCGTCGGCGTGGCGTTCAGCATCGCCTTCACGCTCGGGCCGATGATGGGCGCGTACATGAGCAGCAAGACGCTGAGCCTGGAGAATCCGTTCATGACCACTGCGCTGTTCTCGCTGGCGCTGTTGGTGGCCGAGACGTTGTTCCTCTACTTCAAGCTTCCCGAGACGCGCAGGACTCGCACCGAGGAACAGAAGGCTTCTGCGAAACCGGTCGATTCGAAGGGACTGGGGCTGCTCAAGTTCACGCACCTCGCCTTCCTGCTGATCTTCTCGGGCATGGAGTTCTCTCTGCCGTTCATGACGTACGATCTGTTCAACTACAGCTCGGCGCAAAACGGCCGCGTGCTCGGGTTCATTGGTTTGCTGGCATCGCTGCTGCAGGGCGGGTTCTCGCGTCGTGCGAAAGCGAGCGTCGTCGCAAAGATTGGGCTCGTCAGCTCGGCGCTTAGCTTCTTCCTCCTGGCGAAGACCAACAGCCAGGGGATGTTGTATCTTGCGGCTGCGTTCTTGGCCGTCACGTCGGCGTGCGTCGTCACGGCGTTGAACACGCTGGCTAGCCTGCGGGTGGGTGAGGAGAATAGGGGCAGAGGCATGGGCGAGTTCAGGAGTGCCGGTACGGGTTTTCCTTTCTTTCGTTCAATCCTTCTCATTTCCCCTGGCCATTCGATGTATGTTGTTGGTGGTGGTGGTTGGTTGGGATGAGTCCCAACAACACGTCACACATAACCACAACATTCAGCCATGTAGCTCAGCTCGTGGCACCTGGGGAGATCGGTCTAGTAGCACCTCGCTAACGACTTTGAATAGGACAAATCGGCCGTGCAATTGGACCCGTACTTTTCTGTAAGTCACACATTTCAGCCCTTCCCCCCCTCTACCCCACATACTCCGTTACCGGGAAATTGCGACGGGATTGTTGCACTCGGGAGATGATAAGGGAGATTCAGATGGCTAACGAGGCGTCGATCGGTTTCCACAGGCTCGCTCTATTGGTGGGCTGGCAGGGACGCTGCGTATATCACTGGCGGAGTCGGTATGTCGTTGTTGACGGCGGTGGCGTGGAAGGGGCTGGTCGACCCTGCGGCGAACGTGGAGGAGATGAAGACGAAGAAGAAGGCGTAAAATGGTCGTTCTCCGGTGGAGAGATTGGGTTCAATTCTCTACATAGATGCTCGGCTTGTGTCGGTGTACTACCTATACAAAACACTATCCACGCGGTCGATGACAGAGCCGAGTGACAACTGTGACAACTGTGAGAACTTTGCCACCCACAAACAGCATGATTTCCACAGCCCACGTGTACTATGCACTCTACCGTACATACTTCAGCCCCCATGAGATCGAGATCGAAGTCCCACATATCCTGCACTCGCCCGGAGGGAGGGGAGGGGGGGAGGGGGAAGGGCACATATTCACGGTGTTTCGCCGACGGGAAACACGAAGCCTCGCACGCCTTTCCCCTCCCTGCTCACACCATCCCTATCCCCTCGCTCCGGTTCACGGGAATAACTATCATAGTACCGGCAACGTCCGCCGCCAACGACGACGACTCGTCGAGCCTCGCCGCCGCCGGCGGCGTTTCACCGGGCGGGGTCGGGGGTTGGGGCGGGGGCCGAGTGGCAAACTGCACAGGCGCTTGAGGTTCGAAGTTTGAAGTTTGGACATGGCGAACAGAAATGGAAATGGAAACAGGAATGGAAACAGGGACGGAAAACGGAGATGGAAACATAAACGGAAACGGAAAACACCGCAGGCTAGAATAGATACGAGTACTCCCAAGTCCTAAGTACGGTACGGTATCTACGTTCTGCTCTGCTCTGCTGGCAACGTCGCCAGCGGTTGTCGGAACCCGCTGGCCTCGTCGCCCCCCATCCCTCCCCCCCTCCCCTCCTCCCCCCCCATCCCACCCTCAACTCTCAACTCTACATACTCTACATGCTCGTACCGTAATATTGAAACAACGCCCCCAAAAGCCCGCAGACGCAGACGCGGTGCCGTGCGGTGCGGCGTGGTGTACCATGTGGTGCGGTGTGGTGCACCGTACCGCACCGGACGTACCGTGCTGTACTGGTGTGTACTGAGGGGCGTGTACTCTCCGGTACCTACCAGGTACTCTACATACTTGCCCAGGTACTTGCCTATCGATACCTCGCCGCCCATGCCCATGCCCACGATGCATCCATCCATCACCGCCAGGCTCCAGCAGACCAGCGCTACCGCCCGCGTCTACACATGCTGCATACAGATACACATGTTACGAGCTCTAGATTACTATCGTCCCGCACTAGAACCTTCTTCGTTCTTTCTCGCCCCGCAAGGCAAGGCCAGGAAGGAAGGAATCAGCAAAAACCGGAAACCCCAACCACCATCGGGTCGGGACTTGGAAGATCCTGCAAGCGTGAATTGTTGAAACTTGAAACACGGGGCTTGTATGTACGAGTGTGTACATGAAGGTACATACGGTACTTTCTTGCTTGTTTACGAGGTACATATGGACATGCGGTATGTACCGTATGCATACATGATTTGACGGGGGGGTTTTCTTCTGCTTCTTTTTTTTCTCATGTCCATTTTTTCCATGGTTTTTCGTGATTTTTTTTTCATTTTCCGATGCCATGGTTGACTGGTTGACTGATGGGGGAAGGGGACGGGACGGGATGGTGAAACTGAGACTGCTTGAGACTACCGTACTCGATCGAGTAGCCCGGCGCCGGCTCGGGGATGTTCGCCCACGGCACGCAGGCAGGCAGAAGATTGGTGGGCAAGGCAGGCAGGCTGATGCAGCAATGCCGGTGGAGCCGAGGCGAGGCTGCACTGGAGAATACGAGCACCTGCATGTGTGCACTCTACCTACTCAGGTACCGTATGTACTCTTACATCTGTACATACGCCGTGCAATCTCGAGTTGCAGCCGAGTGCTTACTATTACTATTACCGAATCTACCGAATTTACCACACGCAAGGCTTCCGGGACGAATACGGCACATACGTAACAACCCAAGTAGGAACGCAGTGATGTCTGCCTGAAAATTGTCCAAGGGACCAAGGTCAGGACGGAACCGTGGAACTTCACCGCCCCCCGCATCCGGACGGATGGGTGGATGGGTGGATGGGAAATTCGTCTCGTCACGTCGCCGCCCCCCCCCGTGGGCCATGGATGATGGGGATGGGGATTCTCTTGCTCCTCATGCGCACGGACGTATATTGGAACATGCCGGTACATATGATGAGGTACTCTATACATTGGCTCTGCCAAGCAGACTGCGCATTTCTGCGCGGGAGCCTGGGAGTCTGCGAGCCGGGGAGGCGCGGTGGCTGTGTGTGTGTGTGTGTGTGTGTGTGGCTGTGGGTGGGGGCAGGTGTCTCGTCTACCGCTTGCGAAGTGAAGTTCGAACGGGTGGACTGTGGAGGTGCATACCGTATATAGATGCCTGAATATGTATGATAGGTACATAGAGTACCTATGAGGTGGGTATGGCGTGAGTATGGGGTACCTATCGGCGTCTCGGTGTCTCGGAATACACGCTGGTACCGTGGTCATGGACTCGTGGTATGGACGGTAACTATTATTACTGGTATAGGTACTATCGATTGAGGATGAAAATGTCCACGACTCCACGGCACATAATCGGAAGTGACATCAACCGAGCCACTCAATCCTCAACCCTCGGACGGCGACTGCGAGCGGTCGGCCGAACGACAATACCCAAGTACAATACATAGAGTACCGCCGTTTCCGCCGCACATCATAACCATCTCCCGAGCCTCGAGTCCCGAGTCCAGAAACAACGGACCCCATAGTCACACCGCAGACTGCAGTCCCACAACTCCGCCGCTTCGCCCACTCCATAAAATACTCTTTCGCCAAACGTCGAACGATGCGGCGGTGGACCGTGGGCGGCCTCGCTGCTGAGATAGGTACCAATGCGGGGATAGGTACGTGCCTTGCCTATTAATGGAGTGCTATGTATAGTAGTAGCTGGGCGGAGATGTCAACGGGCGGACATGTCAAGATTCAACGGGGACACCTACCTATGTCTCATCTACCGCTGGTTCTTTGGAAAATCATCCCTTCGTTGCTGCCGGTATTTACATATCGGTACATACAGTACATACCGGTATCTTGCGGATGATCGTGGATAGTTATGCTCATGCTCCCGCGGTGACAGGCCAGCCGGACTCCAGACTCCGGCTACCGGACACCGGAATGATGTTGCTGTCCGGTGGAACCTGCGGGCTCCAACTTCCACTTCCGACTTCCGGCGGACGGTGAACGGTGAATCTGTAACCGTCAATACCGGTATGTATCTATTGGTATTTGTGCTTCTTGGTAGCGGATTTTCAGGAGTATACATACCGGTACTATCACAGTATGTATACCCAAGTACATACCGGTACTATCACAGTATGTATACCCAAGTACATACCGGTGCTATCACAGTATACCCAAGTCTAGGTATGCCGGTGGTACTCTGTGTAGGGCTGAATTCGAACAGAAAGGGTATTTTTGGTTTGATCTTTGAAGTTTTGTCTCTCAGGTTTTGTCTCTCAGATTCCAAGTTGCAAGTTGCAAGCTCTAGGTTTCGACCGCAGGCGTAGCTGGCGCTGTCTCAGACCCTTGGACTCTCAGATTCTCAGACTCTCGGACTCCCAGGAGCTCAGATGCCCAGGAGCTGCACATGCCGTAGATACGGTATGTGTGGGATGTGGGATGTGTATAGTGTGTATGGTGTGTGATGTGTATGGTGTGTATGATGTGTATTTACTGGCTATTACCTATGATAGGTAGTAGCTATCCCTTTGAAGGATGCTGCAGCCTATTCCTGTGCCTGTTCTTGTGCTGTTCCTGTTCTTGTGCTGTTCCTGTTCCTGTGCTGTTCCTGTTGCCGTTCCTGTTGCTGTTGCTGTTCCTGCTCGGCATGCTGCTGTGTGGCTCGTCTGCAGGTACGGCATTGTAGCATCGCATAGCACAGCATAAGCTGCTATTCGTTAGTCAGGTACTGCCGTATCATAGAATACGGTATCAACCAATACCGGGGCCTATCATATGTACCGGGGACCTATCCTATCCTCTGAGCTCTCAGCCCCCGCGGACACCAGTGGGGGGGCTGAAGCCCGACTCTAACTAGATTCTAGTTATAGATCTGGACTGGAGTCTGGACACAACTGTCAACAGTGAACACGAGCCCATCGGGGGGGAACGAAATTGGCGGAGTTAGGCTCCGCTCTGCACTCCGCACACTTCACTCCGCGCTCTTCACGAGTTATTCCTGCAACAGATGCGATGGACGGAGATGCGATGGAGAGGTTCTCACGGAAACTGCTTGGAAAACATCGAATGCCCGACCAGGAATGGGACTTTGCGCCGGTTGCCAGTCCAGGAATGTACTGGTACCTACAACATTTAGGCACCGTAGCTACTGTACTCACCTATTCTTGCGAGAAATAGGGTATTCTCAAGAACAAGCTCAAGCTCGACGGGGAAGTTGAGTAGAGTTCAACGACACTCACTTCACCCACTCCGCCCCTCAAGCGAGACAAATCATTCCGGCTCCGCTGCGATCCGGGGTTCGATGGATCATAGGGGCAGCTTGAGTTGCAGCCACCAGTCTTGGTGTCAGCGAGGCAAGTCTTGTCAAATCTTGTCAAGTCGCATCCAGTCGATCCGCTGCGATCGGCAGGTGCAACCAGTTGCCAGGCATTTATTTTCTTATTTTTCTCATGTATTTTTCTTATTTTTCCCAGGCATCCTTCCTTCCTGCGGCCTGCGGCCGCACGGACAACTGCGGAGGAAGAAAGAAAGAAAGAACGAAGGCGTGCAGGAATGCGAAACGCAGAGTCTCAAATTCCTGCTGTGCTGTTCTGCTGTTCTGCTGTTCTTTTCTGTCACTCCGTCAGCGAAAAGGGGGGAGAGGCTGAGGGGCGGGGAGGGGAAAAGAAACATGATGGAGGGGGAGGGGAGGAGGAGGAGGAGGAGGAGGAGGAGGAGGAGGGGGAGGAGATGGAGGAGAGGGAGACGAGACAGTAATTTCCCACCACGTTGCGGCGAGGACGATGACGATGACGATGACGATTACGGTGACGATGGCGCTGGCGATGATGGCGCTGGTGATGATGCTGCTGCTGCTGATGGTAGTGCTGCTGATGGTAGTGCTGCTGATGGTAGTGCGCGCGCGCGTGCGGGTTCTCGTGAAGAAGAAGCAGCTGCGTGGAGCTGCGTGACGGCCGACGAATGGACTTTCGGAATCGGAACCGGCCAATCAACGTGTTAAGGTGCGGGGGACGCAGGTACCGTACATGGAGTACATAGAGTACGAGGCGCGCGGAAATGTCGATAATAATAATACCGTAATGTGTGGCAGGATTTGGATTTTGCCATCTGCAGACTGCAGACTGCAGGTACGACGATGGAACTCTCAAACTCCAGTTGTGGATGGTGGATGGACTTCCACTCGAAAGTCAGCTTTGCCATGCATCTGCATGCCCGGTGGAACTCTCAAACTCCAGTGATGGACATCCACTCGAAAACCAGCATTTGCCATCTGCTGCCCCGGCGATGCCCTCACAAGCGAGAGAGGGCCACTGGACACTCGTTCCTTCCCTCCGGTGGCAACTGTACTCTAGAATACCGCACTCCAATTACCTACCACCGGTACCTATGCCATGTAGAGTACAAAGTCGGTGATGATGAGGTGTTTCGGTCCTCAACTCGTGCGTATACCTACTCTACCACCAAATATCTACATACTCCACCGACTCGACTGATCCATGGCCTACTACTAGTATCTAGTAGTAAGCAAACACCGAGACACAGTCGATTGATCGAGATTGCAAGTCCGCATGCCGTTTCTCGACCGTGATTCAATTTCCCGGTAGAGTACCTGGATATGCAGTTAGAGTATCTACATGCTTGTTGGTTCCCGCCCAACTCGCTGCAAGCCATGGCCAACCTCTATGTACCCAGGTAAATGTAAGTACCTGCTCGATACTCTATGCTCTCCCCAGGTAAACCAACCAACCAACCAACAACTACTCTACCTACCGGTGCACACTCGACATAACTACACGGAATACACAGGAGGTGAACACCATCCGTCCCAAGTTCCCAACCTGTCGGCGAAGACGTCACGCCTCACGAAGCCCACCCCCCCCCATTCTCCGAATAGCCCGGGTTGCTCATTTCCCTTGGGCCTTGGTGGTCTCCCCGAGGA
Organism: Tricharina praecox; assembly: GCF_024521635.1. NCBI lineage: Eukaryota > Fungi > Ascomycota > Pezizomycetes > Pezizales > Pyronemataceae > Tricharina > Tricharina praecox. The sequence goes on from NW_026250413.1 coordinate 746,032, forward strand.
GAGTCGTGACTGGATGCGTGGCCCAACTAACCAGTTCGTTACATAGTAGCGGAGGAGCGGATCGCATGCCACGCGGAATCTGGCTGCACCGCCGGTTTCCCCACGGAAAACAGGGCTGGAAACAACATCGTCAGTCTTGGCTGGTCGTAGTTGTGGAGTACCTAGAGTATCGTCCATGTGCATAGACAAGAAGTTAGGCAGAAGATTCAGGGCATGGTTCGAAGATTGCTTCCGTCCGTCCCTCGTATGTATGGCACATATCATATGGAGACGGCTGTCCCCGCCTTGTTGGGCCCGTGGAATACATGTTCTCACTCCATGTATGTAGAATTGGTACTCTATGTACTCGTACTCTTCATATGCATCAGTTGCCGGGACACCAATCTACCTGAGAAGTAGTATGCAGATACTCTAAAATGCGTCCCGGACATCACACCCTCGTGTACGGTAACTGCCTGGTATCACCACCATCACCACCATCACCACCATCACCACCATCACCATTGTCGCCCGTCCCGTCGGTCCCAAGTTACAGACATACGGGGTTGTCCTTCTGTCCCGTGTCTGTCGATCGCGAACGGAGTGTTTCGATGCATCGTCGTGATGGCTATCTAAGCACGTATCTACATACCTATCGGGGTCAACTCCCTATCGCAACCACCATACTACTTTTTTTCTTCCATGGGGAAGTGGGTTTCAACTCCTTGAGGGGATCTCCTGGTTCCTGGTACCTGAATACCCAATTTCGCTAGTTAGTCCATAGTTGAGTCGAGCTTAGAAGGTTCGCCAACGGAGCTGGGCACTGGGCAGTCGGGCAGGGCAGGGGGACGCCGTCCGCAAAGGGGGTCGACATGTAGGTGAGAGCAGGTACTTGGGTACATACGGTACTTGGGCTTATGCGCCTACCCCTTCAAACAAGCTCACAGCAAAGAATGAGAGAAAAAAAAAGTCTTGTGTTCTCCAAGAGACGGCGGCCTGAGCCCCACGCCGTCGTGTCTTCGCGCCTGTGCCCCCCCTATGTATGTGCTAGTGCTATAAGCTCGAGCTCGCATGGGTGCCACTGCTCTATGTGCCAATAAGCGTCTGGGTCCCTGTCGTCTGCAGGAACCGCTCAGGGTGTGTCGGCCTAACTCCCTCCCCAATCCCTCCCCCATCCCCCCCCCCAATCCCCCATCCCATCCCCCCCTCCCCCAGCTCCTGAATGGCTGCCCGTAAATTGGGGTATATATGTCTCTCCAGCTCCCCGCCTCGTTGCTTCCATTTCCCACCACCAGACGTCCACCCCGTCCTGACTTTGCATCCCAGCTTTCGAAACAGCAATCACTCTCTCAGTGCTTTTCCCACAGCTGCTCGTCATTCTTTTCAATCCTCCAAACTGCAAATTCAATCCCCACAACCTCTACCCCCAGAGAATTTAAAGCAGAGCTTTATTTACAGTCCTTCGACTCGAACCCGTCTGTCCGCCCTCCTTAATCCCCGACAACAACCCGGGCCGTGCCTTCATCAGAACAGTAAATCAAATCGAATCACACAAAATGCGTTACTCTGCCCTCACCGCTATCCTGTTGGCCGCTACGGCCGTCGTTGCGTCCCCCGCCGAGAATGTCGAGCGTGGTGTCGACTACTACGCTGCCGAGACCACCTGCACCGATGCCGAGCTCCCCGTCGTGACTGAGTACTACCACGAGTACGTCACCAAGACGGCCGCTCCCGTCATCAAGACCAAGACCGTCCGCCGTAAGAAGACGCGCTACGGCACCGTCAAGACCAAGACCTACACTTGGCAACCCGAGCCTACTACCTACGCTCCCGAGCCGACCGTCACCTACGCTCCCGAGCCCACCTACGCTCCCGAGCCGACCGACGAGGCCGAGCCCACCTCCAGCGACGCGCCCAAGGCCACTGGATCTCCCGTCGAGCCCGGCTCCTTCTCGGAGCAGTGTCTCGAGGCCCACAACACCAGGCGTGCCGCCCACGGTGCTCCCGCTCTCGTGTGGGACGATGAGTTGGCCAACTTCGCCCAGGGCGTGTCTTCGACCTGTGTGTTCGCCCACTCTGGTGGCGCGTACGGAGAGAACTTGGCTGCTGGCGGTGACGGAACCCCCGAGGAGTTCATCAAGGGATGGTACGACGAGGGTGTTGACGAGAACTACGACTACACCCACGGTGGCTTCTCCGTAAGTTTTACCACTCCGATCGACTCGTTTCTTCTTCCGGCTCGCTAACTGTTGAATAGATGGCCACTGGTCATTTCACCCAGGTCATCTGGAAGGGAACCACCCGTCTCGGATGTGCCACCGTCGCCTGTGGTGATCTCGGAAACTTCTTCACCTGCGAATACGCCGATGCCGGTATGTACCCCGTCCCATCCTTCGAATCGCCCCCTCGAAGCATAAAACTGATTCATGATTTTTTCCGCAGGCAACGTTCAGGGACAGTACCAGGACAACGTTCTGTACGCTCCCGTGTAAAGCCCCCGTTCTTCTCATGCGGGCTGAGAGGTTCTTTCGTCGCATATCGATATCCTGTGTGCGTTTTTTGTTGTTCCATAGCTGTACATTTTGAATGTCATTTTGGTTGTTTCTGGAAACGATTGAGTTTAATGCGTAATCCTATCACCATTCGTAATACCTATCCTATACATCGGTACTTGAGTACCTGTCCTGATGTCCCAAGTCGCAACCCCCTGAGCCACTGAGTCTTGATGTTTCCTGTAGCCCAATAGAGTATTCTATCTGCCTCTGGCATAGAACACCTTTGGTTAGCTTCTCTCGTTTCTCCGATTAAGGAACTGCCTTTGCCTTTGCCTTTGATTCCAGCACGCACATGTCCCATCCGCGCACGGCGCACGCACGAACGGAATGAGCGTGAGCCAAATTCCAACCCTTGGCCCCTTACCTGGACCTGGCCCCTATCACGACTGCAGGTCCGCAGTGAGACTCGTGTTGGTGTTGGTGGTGGTATTTGCTTTTTGGGTTGTTTGCTTTTTCCTCTGGCCGACGATCGCAATTCCACGCGCAGTGGGGAGTTGCGATGGGTTCAGCTGATCACGGATACGGCTACTTGCTTGCCTAGCTGCCTATGAGGTAGGTAACAAAGTAGGAGCTTATCTAGAGTTGAGTGGAGTGGAGTATCGACGGCAATCGCTCGTTCGGTTGTCTAGATATGCAGTTTCCGAACTGGCGGGCTGGTGTGCTGGCGGACTGGCGGGCTACCATAAGTACGGCACAGGCCGCCCCCAGGCCGCAGTGTCCGCCGCTGTGCCCGTCGCTGCGGCCGCAGTGCGGCCCGCAGGTCTCGACTCTCGACTCTCACCGACCCGGAGGTCTCGTACTCTCATACTTTTCCTCCACTGAACTACGGTATACCAGTAAGCACAGGGGATCATCAATTTGTTTTGTTTTGCGCACAGCCGAGACGCGCTTATGGGGCGCGGAAATTGCAAGTCGCACGGATTTCGGGGAGGGGCTGTGGGCCGAGTGATATTATGTGTCCGGGTGAGGAATCGTTTCGGCATCCAATGGATGCGCCGGAATACCTACCGACTCCCTGTGTGGATTCGAAGATAATGAAGCGAAGTCTCGAGTGGATCAAGTAGGTACTGTACTGTAGCGGTCGACCAATATCATGATTCATTCGCGGCCTCCCGATATGCCCCCACTCCTCACCTCATCGTCGCTCTGCGTGCGGTCCTCGAGACCCACTGATCGACAACATCGATATAAATATCGATATTGATGCCACGGCACACAGGGTTCTGATCCCCACAGTGATCCTCAGTGATCACGATCCTCATGATCCTCACTGCTAGTAATAATACCGTACTTATATACTCGCGTAAAGAGTAGAGATAACCGGCTATCATACGGTACGATACGATGAGATGCGAGACGAGGTGAGACCAGTGACCACTCGTTGGATAGAGTACAACACATACTTCAGTAGGTTCACGGTCCGGCTCCAAATCACACTGGAGTCTGGACAACATTGAGTGAGCCTTACGACCTGCTCCCTTCATTCCAAGCTCCTTCCAAGTTCCTTCCTCGAAAGCCGTTTTCTACCCGCAATCAAGAAGGGTACCCAGTCGATAAGCTCTATGTATGACATGAAACGGGAAGTATAATATTTCTACCTGGTATGTGGCATGTGGCAACAGCCGACTCACTCAAAAATAACAGTGTTGCTATGTATACCAAATAGACACACTTTCAAACTTCATGCAAATAAACCACCGGCCGGTGACTGGAATGCGCCCGTTCTGCTATATCGTTCACTGCCAAAAAGTATTACTTACCGAGGTACTTGCCTGGTACCGTATGGTACACTGGTGTCGAGGAAATAGAGAATGCGGCCATTATTTACCCACCGTACTCTCGATGCTTAACCACTATATTTGCGCTCGCTCGAAGCCTTGAAGGCCGCGGTGAAGCGTTAAAATATCCGACACGCGCGGATGGAGAGTCGTGAGTCGCGAGTTTTCATTGGGCGGCGTGCATAGATAGTTTGGGCCTTCTAGATGAGCGATGTTGATCGACGTCACCGGCTCAATTCTTAGCGTGCACGAGGTGGGGTGGACGGTGGGGTGGTGGTGGGGGGGCTCTGAGGCTCCCTCGCACCCAAGGATGCATGCAGTCGTTCTTTGCTTTGCCTGCCTGCCGTATGATACAAAACTGTCCACCATACTACATAGACCACGCCCTGATCTCCGCCGCGTCCCCATAATATTTCCCCCAACTTGCGCTGCAGCAGCAAGCAAGCAGCCATAAACTTTTCTCCATGACGCCGAGCGGAAAGCCTGCCGCAACCGCCGCCACCGCAACCACCACCACCACACCCACCCCCGCTGCCGCCGCAATGCCTCCTCCACACATAACTACGTCCACCGCCGCGAAGGGGATTCCCGGATCCGCCACGTCAACGGCAAATGCTAGCGAGAACCAGAGCGCCGATGAACTCGTGCTCGAGAATAGGGCTGAGGAGAGCCGTAGTCCTTATGTACGCGCTTCCTGCGGGTGTGGTGGTGGTGGTGGTGGTGGTTGTGGCGGCGGCGGGAGAGGTTTCTTTTCGCGCGCACACACTCCTCCCCTCTCCTCCTCCTGCTCCCTTGCTTTTTTTATCTGCAACGGGATTCTGAGTATAGACGCGGGGGTGGGGGGATTGTAGGTTCGAGCGCACGCCGGAAACCCGGTCCACTGGCAGCTGTGGTCGCCCGAGACGCTGGCGCTGGCAAAGAAACACAACCGCGTGCTGTTCGTGAGCATTGGTTATTCGGCGTGTCACTGTGGGTTTTGCCTGTTCCTCCCGATGTTTCGTTTTCTCTGACGGTGCTGATGTCTTGCTACCTTTTTCGCGCGATCAAAAAGGGTGCCATGTAAGTCGGAACCAACCTACATAGGATGGGATGGGGATCGGACGGGTTGCTCAAACGCCGCAGGTCATGGAACGCGAGAGCTTCGAGAACGAAGATATCGCGAAGCTCTTGAACGAGAACTTTGTGCCTATAAAAATCGATAGGTGCGTGCGCTTGTGGCGGGAGAGGTGCTTCTGCTATATATCTATATGGGCTCTGACAAACGCAAAAGGGAGGAGCGGCCTGATATCGACCGGATATACATGAACTTTGTGAGTCAAGTCGGCGGAATGGAATTGGTCGGGTAGATCGCAGTTGCTGATGCCCTCCCCAAAGGTCGAGGCGACTACAGGTTCGGGGTAAAGGATCTTGTCCCCCCCGTAGACGTGGGTGTGCGCTCAGACCCGTTTGCTGATCCGTCTACTGTAGTGGCTGGCCTCTAAACGTGTTCCTGACCCCCGATCTCAAGCCCGTGTTCGGCGGTACCTACTGGCCCGGGCCAAACTCAAGCAAAGGCCAGATTGGATTCGAGGAGGTCCTGGAGAAGATCGTCCAGACATGGAAGGAGCAGCCCACAAAGTTCTTGGCCTCGGCGGAGGAAATATTACAGCGCCTTAAAGAATTCACGGACGAGGGATTGAAGGGTGCCGGCGAGGGGTCGGAGGAAACGCTCGAGCTCGATCTGCTCGAAGAGGCTTATCAGCAGTTCAATACCAGATATGACCCGGTGCATGGCGGGTTTGGACGTGCTTTTCCCCTCTGTAACCTTACAGAGTAGGATCGTTGTTGACCAAGGCGATGAGCAGTTCCTCCCAAGTTTCCGGTGCCCGTCAAGTTGGCATTCTTGCTGCGGCTGGGTGCATTCCCAACGCTGATCAAGGATATCATCGGTGAGCGAGAGTGCGAGAATGCAAAACAGATGGTCGTCACAACGCTGAAGGTATCTGGATTCAGTCATTCCGGCCTTTCCCCCCACAGTGCTGATCGTCTTCTTAGAATATGGCCCTTGGTGGCATTCACGATCAGATCGGACACGGGTTCGCTCGCTACTCCGTCACTGCCGACTGGAGCCTGCCTCATTTCGAGAAGATGCTCTACGACAATGCTCAACTGTTGGGCGTATATCTCGACGCCTGGCTGGTCACCGATGACGAGCTGCTGTTGGAAACTGCGATCCAAACCGCTGACTATCTGTGCGACGGCGCACTGTCAAACCCTGCGGGGGCATTCTTCTCGTCCGAAGGCGCGGACTCGCTATACCGGAGTACAGATACAGAAAAGCGAGGTAAGACGGACCCAACAATACCCAGCTTGCGCACGAGTCCTCGGCCCTGACAGCTTCAATTTTTATAGAGGGTGCATTTTACGTCTGGACGAGGCGAGAGTTCGATGTGATCCTCGATGCTCAAGAGTCGTCCGTTTGCGCTCGGTACTGGAGTGTCCACCGAGGTGGAAACGTCGATCCGGAAGATGACGCCCACGACGAATTCATCCACCAAAATGTGCTAGCCGTGGTCACGACAATCGAACAGCTCAGCCAAACCTTTGGGCTGGAGGTGGACCAGATCGAGGCCATCATCAAGGCCGGACGAAAGAAGCTCCTCGAGCACAGAAACAAGGAGCGACCACGGCCCAACCTGGATGACAAGATCGTAACCAGCTGGAACGGATTGGCCATCGCCTCGCTTTCTAGGGCTGCGGCGATTCTCGGGGCATCCCATCCGAATGAGACAAGGAGGTGGCTGGAATACGCCGAGAAAGCGGCCGCATTCATCAAGACGAACCTGTACGACGAGGAAACGGGCCTCCTGAAGCGTGTTTTCCGCGAGGGACCAGGCGACACGCCGGGTTTTGCGGATGACTACGCATACTTGGTTTACGGCCTGATTTCGCTGTACGAGGCGACATTTGATGCGAGCTACTTGAAGTGGGCCAATGATCTCCAGAAGACCCAGCTCGATATCTTCTGGGACAAGGAGAACGGCGGATTCTTCGCCACGGCAGAAATCAACGACGGCCTGATCCTCCGTCTCAAGGATGGTAAGCCGCCTTCACCGAGTGACAATATTACACGCGGCTAACGACACTCCGCAGGTCTCGACTCCCAGGAACCCTCCACCAACGGCGTCTCAGCAAACAACCTCTTCCGCCTCGGCTCCATTCTGAACATCCCATCGTACGCCGACCACGCACGAAAAACGTGCACCGCCTTCTCCGCCGAGATCCTCGAGCACCCGTCCATGTTCTCGTCTCTGATGGCGTCGATCGTCGCGTCGAACCTGGGCATGCGCTCTATCGTCCTCGCGGACACACACGAAGACGGCACGGAAATCAGGGAGCAGCTGGCCAAGATCCGCTCCCGCCTGCTGACAAACACCACGGTCGTCCGGTTGCATCCGGGGCTCGAGAAGGAGCCCAGCGGAAAGTGGCTACTCGATAGGAATCCACTGTACAGAGCTACGCTGGAAGGATTGGCCGCAAAGAAGAAGAACAGCGCCGGATCGTGCGTCCAGGTCTGTGAGGGCGGGAAGTGTCTCGCCACGTTCGATATGAGTGGCCTGGATCGGGCGCTCGAGGACCTGGGTTAGATATGTAGGCGTATAAGAAGTATGTACGCGGACTTTGTACGTTTTTATTTTATTTTATTTTATAAGTTATGTTAGGTATGTAGGTCTAGAAGTGGTGGTGAAAAACGCGATTATGGATTGAATGGTGTGTACGTACGTCGATGTACTCCTTATTGTGTTTCGGGCTGGTGGTACTGTAAGTACGTACGACTACCGCGAGAATATATCGCTCGAGCTCGATAAAGACTTGTCACTGTAGGGTTGGCTACCAGAAGACCGTAGACGTGGACGATAAAGCGGAGGTGATGAGTGATATCCTAACGACACACCCACCGCCCAGCTAAGCCTTAAGGTTAAGACGTAGCCTCAGCTTTCAAGGGAGCAGAGCGACTGTGATACCTATGTAGGCAAGGGACGAGCTGCTTGGAAGCCATACTGAACGCGCGCTTTTTTGGAGGATTAGATATTCACTTTTTTTAACCCTCTATCCCCTGGACCGTAGCTCGTTTGCGGTTGCAATCGACCGCAAGATCCAGCACACCCTCACAATACAGAGATTGAAACCCCATAATATTCTTAGATAGTAATTTAGAGAAGATGCAAGTAAACATTTCTATTTCGTTACAGCTCTGTGGTGGGGCAACTTATTCTAGCAGTTCCCGCTCTCATGATCAAAACAATCCGCTCCCATCCACCAAGTCCTCGACAAAGACCAACATTAGCCATCCAAAGACTCCAAGACTCATAAAATACTTTAAAGCAGTTGTGCTCTTCCTTTAGACAAACTGGTAAATCACACTAACTCCAGGCCCAAAAACTTTTCGGTAAATTCTTGGTTGCACCTTCTCCGCGATTAACCCAACGGCAACACCAGTATCCTACTCACTCCAGAAAATGCTTAGGGATATTTCCAAAATCATGTCTACAGCTAGTCAGTAGGGTAGTCGACACTGTGACGATCTGTCGCTTCGATCCGGTGGTTGATGGTTGTGGTTTTGAAGCAGTGTTTCGGTCAGGTGTCATAAGAATTACTGAAGCCGGAACTCATTGTGGGAGAGCGTTGGGGTCTCGTCGATGGCAGAGAAGATAATATACGCGTTGGTGATCATTGTGTCAAATGCCCAAAGCCGCACAGGCCACGATGTTCGTAAGGAAGTAAGTTGCGTATCGTGGTAATTCCGTATCTGGTCGGCAATGTCAACCCCGCCCATATGATGATTGTAGTCATCGAAAAAGACAGAATTTGCCACTTCTGTCTCAAGAACATCGTCAAATGCCTCTCTAGCCTTCCCCATAGTTTTACTCTTCTTCACTGGTCGTTCATGGTCACCGGTAACCCTAGAGCCGCAACATGTTGAAAGGTTCAATCGTATCAAGATGTCCGATCATTGGCGCAATCGTATTATAGGCGGCGTGGGGGGTTGCCTTGGGCTCAATTGCGCGAAGCTCGGAGGTATCTGACTCTTCTGGAGGCGACGAGGGAGCCAAGTGTGCGTTTGTGGACGCGAACGAGTGATTTTCCGAGATTTTTGTTTTTTTCACCGGTCTTTTGCCCTTCGGTGGACTTTTTTCGCCAGATGTGGAGTCCGGTGGGTGGAGATCATCGTCTGAGAAGGAGGGAACATAAGAGATTTTGCGTGGTTGATGACGCAGGTTTCTGTCAGACATCTCGAGGTTTGACACTAGCCTCAACCTTTCCCATTCTACACCACTATTTTTCAACCACTTCATCGGCTAATGCTATCAAACTTCAGATGTGGGTAGCCAACATGAAAAGCAGTCCTTCGACTCTCACTTTGGGGGGGGGGGGGGTACAATCGGTTCACTTTTTTTTTGATGGGGCAAAGTGGTTGCGGTCGCTAAAAAAGCCCGCAAAATCAATTTCTACGATCCAGGGGATAAGGTGAGACACGGCGGGGTAGATCTGGGAACGTTCCGGATCACTGGTAGTCATTCAAGGCAACAGGAATTGTGCTGGAAGATGATTGGGATCTGACAGCCACATACATATAAGGAGAGGGTTTCCCCCGCACTTTTATTAGTTGCACACAAGCACAGAATCACAGTGTTCGGCGATGACGCCGTCATCTAGATACATGGAAATCCTATGCCGCAACAAAACCTCAAGCTGATATCAATTCTCCCACAACCGACCACTAGTAACAAAGTAACAAAGTAACAAAGTATACCAAGCAAGCAAGTTCCCAGGCACATACGATAGAACTACTAATCCCCGCCGTTCCTTCCCTTCGCCTGGTAGACAAACTTTCGAATCTTCATTAAATCCTGTCTGCCCTCGGTCTCGACGCCGGAGCTGACATCGACGCCGACGAGCCCGTCCTCTTTGAGCTTGACCAGGTCTCCGACGTTCTTGTAGTCGAGGCCGCCGGCGAGGATGACCGGAACGCCGCTCTTGAGCACCTGCTGCACGCTCTCGGCATCGAGGCGTTGGCCGGTTCCGGCGCCGGGGTCGAGCAGCGCCATGGCGTGGTAGCCACGCTTGCCGAGGCCCTCCTGGCCGGGAACGAAGCGCTTGATGACGGGGACGGGAATGATGCGCGCCCACTCGAGGGGCTCGTCGCCGTGCAGCTGGACGATGTCGAGGTCGAGCTCGCGCGTCTTGCACAGGACGTATTCCAGTGTCTGGTTCATGAATACGCCGACAAGGAGGGCGCGGGTCGGGTGCTTGATGATGTGTGACCGCGAGTGCTCGAACCAGTCTTCGGCCGAGAAGTGGTGGTCCGAGACCTTGATGTCTTCTGCAGTTTCCACGCCGCCCTTCACCGTCGAGTGCACGACTTCGGAAATGGCCTTTTGCGTGGCGACGTCGACGTTGCGCTTGGCGCCCTCAACGAGGATGATGCCCACCATGTCGGCGCCCGTCTCGACGGCGACCGAGGCAGCTTCCACTGTTCGGGTGCCGCAGATCTTGACAAGCACTTCAGGTCTGCTCGGCTCGGGTGCAGATGTGCCGAGTAGCTCCGCGATGAACGATGTGACGCCTTTGCCGGCGCGCATCAGGGCCTCTCCAACCAGCACCGCTCCCACGTTGCCCTTTTCGTACTGTTCCACGTCTGCTCGCGACGAGATACCAGAGAGCGCACAGAGCGTGACTTTGCTTGCATCGATCATGTCCACCAGTCCGCTGGTAGTCTCCAGGTCGACCTTGAATGAGTGTAGATCCCGGTTATTGACTCCGATAACCGTTGAACCTATCTTCAACGCCCTCGTCATCTCCTCCCGGCTGTTGACTTCGACCAGCGGCTCCATTCCTAATGATTTCGAGTAGTCGTACAGGCGCTTGAGCAGTTCATCATCCAGCATCTTCACGATCAGCAGGACAGTGTCTGCGCCAGCAAGTCGCGCCTCGAGAATCTGGTATTCATCGAAGATGAACTCCTTCCGCAGGATGGCAGGGCGGTTGGGCATTCCCTCAACGGCCTGACGGGCAGCCCGCAAATCGTCAATAGAACCTTTGAACCACTCCGGCTCTGTAAGAACCGAGATCGCGGCAGCACCGGCTAGGGCATATGTTCGGGCCTGAACCGCGGCAGACGCCTCAATGTCGATTTCGCCCTTCGACGGAGAAGCTCGTTTAATCTCGGCCATGATGGCGCACTTTGTCGACACCGACCGTAGCCGTGCAGGGAAATTGATGAGCGGTGGTGAGAGCGACAGACTATGGAGCGTCTCGAGATCCGATGGTCGCTGCGAGGGGAGCTTCTTCTGTGCCTCAACAGCGGCGCGGCGGTGCGCGTAGATCTTGTCAAGAATCGATGTAGGCTCCTTCGTTTCCTTCTCAGACTTCTCAGAGGTAGCCACTGGTGTAGCTGCAATCTTCCGGAGTGCATCATTCTCGATCCACGTTCCACCCTGCATCATCAAGAAGTTACGGAAGAGCATGCGGCCCTCCTCGGTCAGAATACTCTCAGGATGGTACTGTACACCCTCGATCGTGTACTCCTTGTGGCGCACTCCCATTATGACGCCCGAATCCGTCCAAGAAGTGACCTCGAGCACCGCGGGGAGCGTGGTTTGGGTACCAGCCAGGGAATGATACCTGGTAACCGCGATGTCCTGGGAAACCTTATCGTAGATACCCTTTCCGTCGTGCTTGATGTGGGAGGTCTTTCCGTGGACGATCTCACCGGCGTACTCAACCGTTCCACCGAAGGCGCTGAAGATGCATTGTCTGCCGTTCAGTTAGCCATGCCGCCAATCGAGGTGCGACCTCGACCTCGCCCCCACGCCTCGAGAATAAATACTTACTCGCCCATGCAGACACCTAGTATTGGGATCTTCCCGGAAAAGTATTCAATGGCGGGAATGCTGATTCCAGAGTCGGTCTGCGGATGTCCCGGGCCAGGACTCACAATGAGTTGTGTCGGCTCGAACGCGATCAGTTCCTCGAGCTCGAGCTTGTCGTTACGGATGACCGTAACGTTGGCACCCTCAAGCGTCAGGTACTGGTAGACATTCCACGTGAACGAGTCGTAATTGTCAATCATGACTACGTTCGAGGCCGTGGGAATCGGGTCCCGTGCGGGGTCTGGTCGACCTGACATTTTGGAGAGAGAGGCGGTGGTGATGTGGCGGAATTGAAGGTTGACGGGGAGAATATCGGCCCTATGGAGTGATCATATATCGTCAGTTCAACTTTATCCGGCTGAGAGAGATGGGAGCTCTTCTGAGTCATTCATGCCTGAGTGCAATTGGACGGGGGTTGTTTGTAGTGGTTACTTACGAGCTGGTACACTCAATCAATCGGTGGGTGAATGCGACGGAAAAGGGCACCAGGCCAGCCGGATGACGGAATTGAGAACGGAAGGAGGTGAAGATGTGGGTTGCAGACTTCGTGCTCAGAGTAGGTGCTCCTGTGCTGTCCCTCGCTTCTTGAATTGGCTTCACAGTGAACAAAGCAATATGTTCTCGATGTAGTTACTTGCACCCTTTACTGCCCAACCCTCAACCCCGCCTCCGCTTCATCGTCATTGTTTGACGATAAGATTAGATGGATCGATAAGATACCAGGATTAAAATCCAAATTCAAATTAAAGTCTGGGCATCTCGGAAACCGGTGCTGTGGGATTTTCCGAACTGCAGGGTTCGCAACTTGAACAAAGAGAGGAAGAGCTCGAAGCACCAGTGACCACATCACCATCATCACCGAACCCCTATTGACCTCTACTTCTTTCTTGGAAACTATCATTCGATATCCGTTCAACATAGCGAATATTACTTCTCCGAACATGGCCGAAGAAGTAGGTGCTCGTTCAGCGCTCGATTCATTCGAGATCCTGACCACCTCCGGCATCCTGCTGTGGTCCAAAAAATACGCCCCGGTGAACTCCAGCGTGGTCAACAGCTTCATCAGCGACGTCTTGATCGAAGAGCGCGCACAGCCCGGCAGCGATGGTAAATGGTACAAAAAGGATTCCTACACACTGAAGTGGACCACGGCCAACGACCTGGGATTGATCTTCATCGCCGTGTACCAGTCGCTTCTGCAGCTCACATGGATCGACGAGCTTCTCGACACTGTCAAGACGCTGTTCACATCGCTGTACGGCGACCAGCTGAAGAAGCCTCACACGTCCACCATCGAGTGCCACTTCGATGACTACTTCAACACGCGGGTGCACGACCTCGAGAAGAAATACGGAGCGGTCACGCGACCAGTCGTCGCCGCCGCGCCTGCGCCCAGCGAATCGCCCGCTCTACAAGACAAGTGGGATGCGCCGCCGCCGATTCCGGGGAGCATGAGAACGCCACTGCGACCCGGCTCGCCCGCCGTCTCCGGCAGTCTCCTGGTCCCAGGCACATCCGACAGCTCCCGGCCCTCATCGCCGGGAATGGGTGCCTCGGGCTTGATCACGGCGAAGCGTCCGCGCGGAGGTCGTGGACGTCGCGGGAAGTCCGCCGGCGTGGCGTCCAGCGGCGATGAGCTCTCGCCGGCTCCGTCGAGTGGCAAGAAATCTGGCAAGAAAGGGCGCGTGTGGGACGCCGACGGGAATGCCGACGAGGCGGACGAAAGGGTGCTCGATTATTCTGCGCAGGATGCGTCCGGCGAGGAGTCGGTCGTGGCACGGAAACTAGACTATATTGACCAGAAGGAATGGGGCAAGAAGACGTCGAAGGGCGAGTTTGTGCTGAAGGAACTGGGCGAAGAAGTGGAGGCAATACTGAAGCAGTCCGACGAGAAGCAATCCGCGGGCAGTGGCGCCATGGGCGGCGCCTTCGGCTTCTTCAAGAACTTTGTGGGCGGAAAGGTTCTCACGAGGGAAGACATGGACAAAGCGCTCGGCGGGATGCGCGAACACCTGTTGAAGAAGAACATCGCGCAAGAAGCGGTCAACGACATCGTCAAAAACGTGGAGACCAGCCTTCTCGGGCAAAAGACTGGAACCTTCCAGAGCATCGAAGCGATCGTGCGGTCCTCGGTCGAAGCCGCCATCAAGCGCATCCTGACACCAACCAACTCGCTCGACCTCCTCCGCGAAATCCAGCACAAGAAGTCTCGCGGCGCGCGCCCCTACGTCATCTCGATCGTCGGCGTCAACGGCGTGGGCAAATCCACCAACCTCTCCAAGATCTGCTTCTTCCTTCTGCAGAACAAGTATAAAGTCCTGATCGCGGCATGCGACACCTTCCGGTCCGGCGCCGTCGAGCAGCTGCGCGTGCACGTGCGCAACCTGGGCGAGCTCTCGGCGCGCGAGGGCGGCGTAGTCGAGCTGTACGAGAAGGGCTACGGCAAGGACGCCGCGAATATCGCGAAGGACGCGGTGGACTACGCCGAGCGCGAGAAGTTCGACGTCGTCCTGATCGATACTGCCGGACGCCGACACAACGATCAGCGCCTTATGAGCTCCCTCGAGAAGTTTGCGAAGTTCGCGGTGCCAGACAAGATCCTGATGGTCGGCGAGGCCCTCGTGGGAACGGACTCTGTCATGCAGGCCAGGAATTTTAATGCTGCGTTTGGAAGTGGCAGGACGCTCGATGGGTTTATTATCAGCAAGTGTGACACTGTTGGCGACATGGTATGCCCTCCTCACTCATACTCTCTCTTTCTGTACCTATACTAACGCCAGTGACAGATCGGAACATTAATCAGTATGGTCTACGCCACCGGCATCCCCGTGGTGTTTCTGGGCGTTGGACAGAACTATCAGGACCTTAGGACTTTGAATATCAGCTGGGCGGTAGGATTATTGATGTCGTAGAGTAGTAGAGTAGTAGAGTATGATTACGATGGGGGATGGGGGGTTGATGTCACGGCGAGAGAGTATTATAACGGAGGAGCGAGTGAGTGAGTAGTTGAATTTCAATTGACTCTACTTTTCTTGGAATCTCCAGATCGGGATCGGGAACGTGATATTGAGTGATAGTGAAGAAACCAAACACCATGGAATATACCCACTCCGGTTCACCATCATAACCAACCCAATCCAATCCACCAGATCCTAGAATCAATAGCTAAGGACACACCGAGGAAACACACGCCTTTCAAAAAAAGCCCCAGTACCGGTACCTACAATAAACAATCATGAAGGGCATATGTACTCGTATAGGAGCTCATAAACCCACCACTTCCTCATCACCATACCACCATACCACCACCCATACCACCACCCATACAGTCAATCATACCCAAGATAAATCGGAACTTTTTTTCTCCCAATATCGAACCCATCCCATCGTCCCCACACTTCCCTCATCACACTACCCGAACGAAAAGAAGAATAAAAAAGTGAAAGGGAAAAAGAAAGGAAAAGAACCAACCCGTAACCAGTCGCCCCGAAGAAAAGAAAAGACCACACTGAACCACGACAAAGAAAAATGAGAAAAGGAAAAAGAGACAAAAGGTAGAAAAAAAGAAAGAAAAAAAACCACCAGTCACAAACAGAACATATTCCCCCCCCATCATCATCACGCGTACTTACTTCTACCACCTAAATCTTCTGGTAGAACAGGATATACGCCGTCCTGCTATCCTTGCCGACATATCTCTTGCCATCGCCTCCCTTGCCGCCGCTTCCACCGCCATTCACCTGCTCCCAATTATTCACCCACCCGCCTTCCTGCACCTCCTCGCTGTCAGTGTACTTCCCGATGTCCTTGATGTCGACGGCGACATCCTTCGGCGCGACCATCTGGATAGAGGTATCATCGAGTCGGATCCACGTCTTGGTGTCTTGTCGGAGGACGTCGACGGTGTAGTGGCCGCCCTGGGCAGAGCTGCCGTGGTGGTAGACTACGCCGATGAGTCTGTATCTCGACAGCGCTCCGCGCTTGCTCATGGCCTCGCGCGGAATTTCTAGCTCGAGTGGGTACGCAATCTTTTTCCAAATCTTCTGGGTACCACCGGTATTATCGTACTGGAAGCGCTTGAGGTGCAGGATTAGAACTGGGGGTAGGGTCTCTATTGAGACCTGCTTGGTAGCGACCACGTTGGGTCCCTTTGGAGAGTTGAAGTCTCCCTGCATCTTCTCCTGGGTATTCAAGTGCTTCAGAGCATCTACTACCGAGTTGACGTCGGGATGGTGGATGTCCAGTTGCAGCGGCGTATAGGGTTCCAAGGTCACCGAGTTCTGCAGTCCTGGGACGCTGAAAACCGATCGAAGCTTGCCTCCAAAGATTCTGGTGATTGGTGATTCGCAGATCTCCGTGGTCCGAGTCGTAGATGCCTTCTGTTTCGGGCCAACCTCGAGCCATCCAGCCTCGTCGTTCTTTGAAGATCCATTCGCTTTCGGAGTCTCCGTCGCTACTCTCTTCGTGACTTCCACAGCCTCCTCGTGCAATCCGTCCAAAAGGAATCCAAGGAACTCTTCGGCGTCTTGCTGCTGGCCTCTCTGTAAAGACCGTTAGCATCCAACGCACCACCGATAAGAATTGGCGGCCATACCTTCATGTGCGAAAACCTCTTTAACTGCCGAATAGTCTCGTAAAAATATTCTGGCGCGAACGGTTCTCCGAGGGCCTCCAAGTCATCGCTCTTAATCTTCGATTTTGAGTCTGTAGTGATGACCCTGAACTCGCGCATGAACATGATCATCGCTTCAATCAAAGGTGTATCATTCTTCATGTTCCTAGCACTGCTGGAAAGGCGGTCCAGGAAATGATAGAATGGACCACAAAACACCAATGTTTGCAAAATCTGTGACAGTCAGCTCCTACTCCAGCTCAGTACCGAGACTATGTACTTACGGCATTCATAAAACACATGTTTCCGGTATTTACCAGCCCTCTGGGCTCCAGGAAGGGTGTAACAATCGCGTCCTGAATCTTGAAAGCATTAAGAGCTTCTCCAAGGGAAGTGTAGAGTCCATTTGCAGGAGTGTTCGTCTTGGCAGCCACGGGGGCCGCAGTGGCAGGCTTCTGAGCGTTATTTTTCTTCAACAGATCAGCCCACAACGCCGGCTTAGCTGGTGCTTCTGGGGCCGCCGGGAGCTCCGGCGCTGGCGCTGTCTCGGAGCCCGGAACTGGAACAGCTGGTATCACTGGTGCGGCTGTTACCGGTACGACCTTGTGAGCTGTAGGTGTGGTTGGTGCTGTTCCGCCATTTGTCGATCCATTGGTTGAGATAGGTTGAGGCTTCTCCCCATCCTTCTTCGCTCTGGACTTGGGCGTGACGAGGGGAACCGCAGGTGGTGTAACAGGCACCACCGGGGTATTCTTGGCTGCAACCGATGTCGCAGTCGACGGAGGAGCGGTAGAGGAGGGGGTGGTAGGATGTGTAGAATCGACTTCGGAGGGAGGGTTGGTGGTTGCAGGAGTCGCCGGTTCAGGGGCAGATGGAATCTGTGGATTTATTTGGGTGGGGGTGGTGGGTGCTTGTTCTTGTTCTTTTGCTTGTGGCTGTGGTTTCTGCGAGGCAGTATTCGGAGGTGGCTGTCGTCTTCGTCTTCGACGCCGTCCTGGAAAAGGCTGCCCTTCAGCTGAGTACCAAGGCAACTACACCACGTCAGTTTCAGATATCCCGCAGCAGGCAACGATCCAATCACGTACCGGTGGTATGAAGTGTGGCCGTTGCACAACGGGTTCAGCTCTTGGTGCAGGAACAGCTGTTGGCGCGGGAACAACTTGCTGTGGTGGGGGTGGCGGCGGCGGTACCGGTAGAGATTGTACAGGTGGCGGCGGCGGAGGTGTTGACATGTACTGGTGAGGATGGTGATGGGGATGGGGATGGTGGTGTTGTTGGTGTTGCTGGTAATGGTGGTGTTGCTGCTGGTGGTGGTGGTGCTGCGGCGGAAGAGGTTGATGTAGGGGAGGATAGTACGGGATTCCCATCATCTGCTGGGGCAGAGCAGGAGTGACCGCAGAATTTGTTCTTCGGCGAGCGGCACCACCGCCGACACCATATGCGCTGTCGGGAACAGCAGGCCTCACGGCCGCCCCGGGTTGTGTGGGATGCATGATCGTGCTGGAAGGACTCGCGTCGGTCCGACGCGGCCCTGGGGACGGTTCTGGTGGAATGCCAGAACCCGACTATGCCGATTGACTATGAATGTGTGATGGAACTTGGATGTTGCGAGTGCGGGCTGTTCTATTGCTGCTGAGGTGTGACGACAAAGATTTTTGCTGGGTACGAGGTGGTGCTGGTACTGAATGTGGCGGCGGGAGTGATGTGATGTGTAGAGTAGTGCGATTCTTGAGTTCTGCGCAGAAATAGCGAGAAATGGAGGGAAGCGGGGCGTGTAATGCTGGGTGGTGATGAGCGGATGGAGAGGCGGATGTGGTTGATTGGGAGGTGGTTGTCGTTGGCTGTGTGGTTGCGAGTCGAGGGGCGGCAAGTGGCTTTCACCAAAAAGAAGCGAAGTGGTGGTGGTTGACTCTTGCCTTCTTTTGGTCAACAATGGAACCGATGAACACGAGCACAACACAAACGGAATTTCTACATTTGTACTTGGAATAGACTTTGAATTAGGGTTGTCGTCGAGGTAAATTCAACGAACGAATCAAATGATGTGCCGGTATTTTCGGACTCGATCGCCGCAGCGATGGCGACTGGCGGCGACGTTTTTTCTCGGTGGTCACCGCTGCCAAGACCATGCACTCCCGAAGCTACTAATCGCGATTTCACCGAGTGATATTTCAAGTCGACGATCTCGACTCAGGATACGAAGAAGTGATCTCACAACCATTTCCAACCTGCATTGCCGAATCCTCACTAAAGAACCCAACAACACCGTGCCCGTAAAAGCAATATTTACCCTCAGAAAGAGGCGCCGATCCATCAACATCCATGCCCAAGTAACCAAGTAACTGACGCCAAAACCCCAAAGCAATGCTCGCACCAAGTCATCTACAAGTCCAAGTCCAAGCCCAAGCCCAAGCAACCCCCGCCTTCCAAGCTCAAGCAACCGGCAGCTTCGCCTTAGCCCCCGACTCCTCGACCCAGACATCGAGATTCATCGCGCCGCTAACAATACTCCTCAGCGTGACCGTCGTCGTCCCCACCGTTCCCACCGTTCCATTCGTCATCTTCGGATCCTCGACGACCCACCGCTTCTCGCGCTCGATGGGGACACCCCCCTCCTCCAGCTCCAACGCAACTGTAAACGAGCAGCCCTCAGGCAGCCTCCCCAGCCTGCCCGCCACACTGGCCAACTGCATCATAAGACTCCTGAACTGCGCATGTAGATCCGGGAGGTCTGTAATCCCATCCTCCGCCACCAGGAGGGTATGCCTCTCCCTCCCCCCCACCCGTGGCAAATACCCCACATCAAAACAAAACCTCTCCAGCGGCGCGCGCAGCGGGCCCGGCGACAGTACGACCACCGCCACAATGCGCACATTCTCGGCGAGCATCTGCTCGCCGACAGTATCGACCAGTTCGCGCACGAATCTGTTTACGGCCGGGACACGACACATCTTTACGGCGGCGCCGTACATGCGGCTCGCCATGAATAGCCGCGCGGGGTAGATACCCCGCGCGTACAGAATCGTGTGGATGCTGCACTCGAGGTGCGATATGAATAGCCCCGTTAGCGACGCGACCGTTGGGAACTCGCCGGTTGGTAATTCCGGGATGGAGGCGGGCGAGGACGCGCGCGACGGCGAGGAGTCGTGGTCGAGGTCGAGGTCTGGGTTCAGGTCCGCATCCACTTCTGACTCCGAGGCGTCGAGGTCCGCGTCGAGGTCGGAGTCGAAGTCATAGTTGTGTGGTTGGTCTGCTGCTTCGGAGTCGGTCATCTTGGTTGAGAGGTAGGAGGGAGGGACGTGTGGTGGTGACGCGTACATACTCTACACGAGGCGTGGGGAGACGTGTTGGAAACAACTTGATCCCAGCATGGTTCAGTCTCGCTTGTTCATCACGAGCTCTCACCCCTTCACCTTCGCCTTCATCTTTGGCACGACAACTTAAATCCGTCGTCGTTGATTCCCTATGGAAGAAAAGAAAAAGATACAAGAAAAAAGAACACCCGATGAGTTAAATAGAGAGTAAAAGCGAAGACAGACACGCGAGATATGAAAGCAACCGACCCCCATCCATCTACATGCCCAAAAGCATCCATTCGTTATTTTTTTCTCAGATGTCCCCGACTTTCTCCCTCAACAAACACCAGCTAGCTTATTACTCCACTAATTCTAATGCAAGCCCCCATCTCCCCTCCGAACACCGTTTTCTGTCCGAGATCAACACCGTCTCCGGATTTAGTAGATCCTCCAGCGGTCCTATTACATGAACGTTAGTACTGGGGGTCGAGGTGAAGCGAGGACATCGGGAGTAACTTACAAACCACTTCAGGTAGCTGTACTGACTAGCAGGGCCAGTCATACCGAAGGTGATGGGAGAGAACAGAACAAAGAGGCCAATGATCGTCGCGTAAGTGATGAGGTACGCAGCGATGCTACCACTCTTGGGGAGCTTTCCGGCAAGGTGGTTGAAGACGAAGCCGAAAACGAGAATGGCAAAGTACAGAGCCGGGTAGTAGTGGTGCACGTAGGTGACACGGCCCATGGCGATGAACGGGACATAGTGGAATACCCAGCCCAACAGCGGGTAAATACCGGCGTAGTGGAACTGGTCGATGTCGGCCTGGGTGAGGTCCTTGTAGCCACGCTGCCAGCGGATGAGGTAGAAGATAACCAGCAGGCCGAAAACTCCAAGGGTGGCGGTGGAGCCCCAGTAAACGAGCGGGTTGCCGAGGAGGAAGTACTTGACGATCTTGTCATCCCAGCTGCACATGCGCAAACCGACATGCAGGATGGGCCACTGCCACCATTGGGAAGCCAGGTCGTCCTGCTTGTCAGGGTCCGGAACAAGGGCATTGTTGGAGGTCATCATGGCAACGTTCAAGTGCAGGAAGTCCTTGAGGAACGGCGACTTAAAGGACTTGACATCGGCCTTGGGAAGCTTGTCGTTCCAGTGGCTCTCAACGTTCCAGTGGGTGTACTTGTCGCGGGGGTTGTTCTTCTTGACGCAGGTAGTCTCAATCTGCTTGAAACCCCACTGTGGAAGGTTGACGTTTCCGGCACGAAGGTAGCAGCCCAAAGACGTGTGTCTGAGTCTGAACGACGAGGTCAAAGTTCTAAGCTTGCTCTTATCCTTGCTAGAAGTATCCGCGACGATCTCGACAGTCCAATGGTCCTTGTGGTCGCCAACGGTCAAGTTTCCGTAGCACGATACCTCGTTGTCCGCCTTGGTGACGGGCGCAGCGACGGCGTGCGAGTGAAGGTTGCGTCCAGTCTGAGCGTGGATGAGACGGATGACGTCGCCGTTTCCAACGAAGCGCAGCTCATCAGAAGAAGCATTGTATAGGGGTTCGCCGCGGGACGGGTAGAAGAACCAGTCGTTGTTGGTATCCTTGTGGTGGTAGCAAGTGATCTGCTGCTGGCCGGAACCGTCAGGGTAGGTTTGGACGTGGGAATGCAAAAGTCCTCCACCGTATCCCATGTTCTTGAGGGTGGCACGGGAACCGATGGCGACCTCAAGCGGGCTGTTTCCGAGATCAGTGCCCTTGAGGTTGGCCTGGAAAAGCGAGCTCATCTGAGCATCACCGGGACCAGAGTTCTCGAGAATGATGAAGTGAGCCTTGAAGCTGGCCATGTAAACCAGCAATGGGATGACGATGAGTCCGATGATTCTCGTGAACCAATGAGCTGCGTAGGTGTGCTTTTTCCCGCAGATGTTAGCAACTGCACCCTAGACAAGATCCACGGGGAGAACCAACCACTGGCATCCTGAGATCCCCGAACTTGTTCCACAGGTCCTCAACGGTGTACAGTCCGACGACCGCGGTCGCGAACAATCCAACCCACTTGACACTGCAGACACAGCCGACCGAAATTCCCGAAAGGATCAACCACATGAACCACTGGAAGCCGAACGACCTCTTCTGCAGGCTGTGGAAACGCGCGAAACAGAGCATGGTCGTGAAGGTGAAGAACAGAAGCATGGCGTCCAAAAGAATGAAGCGACTGATAGTAGCATACGAGTTATCGCACAGCACCATCAGAGTGATCAGCCAAGTCGCCTTCTTCGAGAGCTTGAACTCTTTGGCGGTGTAGTAGGCCAGCGGAATGCAGAGCGCTCCGAACGCAGAATTGAAGATCCTCATGAACTGGTAGTCGACCTCCGGCGGGTACTTCTCTCCGGACTTGAACTCGAACGAGCCATTGTAGCCAGCCAGGTATCCCGACAGACCGACGAGCATCTTTCCCAGCGGAGGGTGGACATCGAAGTAGAATTCCCGTTTCAGGTAGTGCGATCCGAACTTTCCAAAGCTGTACAGAGCCAGCGATCAGCACGGCACGGCGCAGCAACAACAGCAGCATCCCCGGGGTAGGAAGGAAACGTACTGAGCTTCATCCCACGTAACGATATCAGACTGGCCAATCTTCCACATCCGCGTGAAGAACGCCGCGAGTGTGAATACTATGGGCGCAAGGATGCTCTCGATATCTATACCGCCCCCCTAATTGGCAACTCTGGCATCAGCATCCTGCCAATTACACATGTCCGGGACGGGCCCGCAGGAGAGAGAGCTACTCACTCTTGCCGGACTCTTCTTCTTGGTGTCGTCCTCCTCCGTCAGCGGTAGCGGTGTATACACAGTATCTCCTCCTACGACCGTTCGTTTTCTCAGACCGGCGGCATCGAGATCCGCGCCGGTCCCGTAGACCGGAGCGTTAGAGGCCATCGTGGGGACCTCAGGGCTTCAGCACGCAATTCCGCGGGTGGGTGGGGTGGGTTCTCAGGGTTGTTTCGCGTGTGATGCGTCGTGCGTTCGTTCGTCGTGTGTGTCGGGAAAGGGGAGCTCCCCTTGTAAAAGTAAAAAAAAAAAAAGAAGAAAAGGGAAAGGTGAACGGGAGTTGAGAGAAAGTTCGATTGATTGAATGAAACCCAAGGAGCAAACGAGCGGAACAATAGCGGGAAAGCAATAAACAGAAGGTACTATGAAGAGCAAGTGCGAGAAGCAGCAGCAGCAGCACTGTGTAGGTATATGGGATCAAGGAAGCCCTATGGATGAATCGAACCCCTCCACTCTAGGTGCTTTGGTAGTGGTAGTGGTGGTAGTAGTGGTAGTAGTGGTAGTAGTGAGTCGAAAGGATCTCTGTCCTTTTCGAAAGGAAGGAGAAGTGTAGCAGAAGAGAAAGAACATGTATCTATCTGCCCTGCCAGGCAGCGGCAAGCATAAAGCAAAAGCATCCCAGCTCGAGCGTGGCTTGCGTAAACCTCAGCCCACGCGGCTGGGCCATCGAATTTAACACAGTATCCTAAAGCCTGGTGCGGCGAAGGGCACCCAACACCCAGTGCCGCATGTGTATCTACCGTATCATATCATCTCTTGGGTGGCAAGCCTTCGATTCTGCAGCCCCACGTCTCACAAACAAAACATGATGACTGTCCCCTCCCCCCGTAGATACCGACGCCGTAACTCGACAGATAGCTGCCTACATCTCCCTGCCATATTGCCTACTCGAATATTCATAGTTCCTATCCGAGAGGAACTGCCCCGTTTCTGGACCCTTGGCGTCGAATAGATACCGGTCTTTGGGCTTTGGCCCATTTCCGAGTCCTTTCTGCCGCCCGATCGGGACTGGAATCCTAGGGGCTTGACTCGGACTGGCCGTCGGCCATCTAACTGCCATTCTTAAGATAGAATAGCCACCAGTGTGGCGGTGTTTTGTCGATTCCACATGCTCAGGATGAGCCGCTCATCGCCGCTTTGTCGAGTCGGCTTTTTTTTTCTTCAGAGAAAAAAAAACAAAAGCCATAGAAATAACAACTTTCTTCCACATGCGTCTCACCACAAATAACTGTCCGCACGGATCCAGCGGAAAAATACAAGATGTAATCGCCCTAACCATGCACTCGAGTCTCATGCACCGGTAGTCTCCTTAGTGAATCGGCATGCTTTAGCTATATCTATTGCGATGCCGGATGATCACTCACAGGCAGGTAGGTAGATCCCGAGAGATGTTGTAACTAGAGTAGAGTACCGGTATTCAAGCATGTCTTCACTGCGGGCCTACATACAGTACCGGTATCTAGTAGCGGAATATGTAGAGTACATACAAAAAAATAAAACAGACCAGAGATCCCCAAACAAACACCCAGAACCCCCAAACACCGATACCCTGACCGCCACCGCTCTTCAGCAATGACAAGTAATATGCAGACGGACATGCAAGCCATCCTCAGATGGCCTCAACCATGCTCAAATGTAAAAAAAACAAAAGCCAGCTCAAACTCCCACATATGCCGAGATGGAGAGAGGAAATGAATAGACGTAAGGGGGAAATGAATGAGATCATGAGCATCATAACACCACGGCTCGCAACACGTTTCCGCGGAGCGTTCCGAGCTCCTTCTCTTTACCCTTCAACTGACCCTCGAGCTCCAGCACCTTCTTGCGAAGCTCATCCATGCTCTCGGGATCCTTGCCATCGGCATCGACCTCGTCGTGGCCAAAGTCCGTGAGCCCCTCAAAGTCCTCCTCACTGGCGCGCCTTTGCGGCGGCAACACAACAATCTGCTCCATCTCCCCCTTGAGCCCGCCGAACATCGTCTCCCAGCGGACTTGATACCTGCGTTCTCCCCTATCCATCCGCACATCGTCCTCGGGGTTGTCGTCGTCGGCTTCGGCATCCGGATCGTGGATCCCGAGTAGTTCGAGTTCGCTTTGTAGCCGGCGGACTTGCAGGCCATTGAAGCCGGCTTCGGTGGTGGATATTCCCGTCAGCAGCGCGACCTTTTCTCCGATGCCGCTCTCTTCGAAGTCTGTATATGCCCTGCGGAATCCTGAAAACACTTTTTCGGCGATTATGTTTGCATCGTTCAACCGGACACCCATACCATCACCGCCGATAGCTTGAAGGATTGCCACGGCAAACCGGCGCTGCATCTCGTCAAGCGGTAATGATCGCATGGCCGGCGGAATGTTCGGAGAAGTCTTCCCCATTTTTGGGAGTTGTGGGGGCTGTAGCCACTCCATGTGAGGTGATTCGTTCGAATGTCGTTCGACTGCCGGCGAAGCCATAACGATCGGACGAGATGGTAGTTGAGGCACGGTAAGTTGAAGGCCGTGTGGTCTGAATTGAGGGAACTGGTGAGGCGGGGGGTGTGACATTACGGGAGTGGGTGTTGGTGTCGCGGTTACTGGGGACATATTAATGGTAGCGCCCCCTTTGGCCGACGGGTTTGCGGGAAACGTCGAGAATGGCCCGTCTCGAACCGAGCGGTTGCTCGGAGGCCTTCCCCGAAGCTTTCCGGTCAACGGATTTCCCGAAGACGGCCACGCGGACGACACCGCTGGTCCGTGGCGACGCCGTCGAGCAGGTTTCCCAGAAGTGGGTGTTGCGGATACTGGGGTCATGGCTTCGTCATTAGAGTTATGAAGGTCGTGAGTGATAAGAAGTGGTGGTGGATGTGGACTATGGGGGGTTGTAGCCGAATCCATCTTCGGATATGCCCGCCATCGGTAATGTTGACCGCCAGTAGGCGTGGATGAGCCGGCACTCATCACTTGCGTAGCAGCAGTCCATTGGTCTTGTGTCACGGCATCGTCCAGAAACGACATGCCATCACCACCAGCGCTGGAAGGAACGGCAGAGTTCGGGTACACAAACTGCGCCATTTCGTCCGCTGCACTTGCGGGAGTACCCGTGTCCAAGTGCTGCCGCTTAGCCGCCGGGCCGTCTTTCTCCGAGTTGTCATCTTTGTCGTCTGTTTTCCGCCTCCCACGTTTCGGACGTGTCTCGGGATGTAGAGCTCTTAAGGCAAGATCTTCCTCGACGGGTACTCCGTCGCGGATCCGTTCGGCAGTGCCTGGATTGGAGGTGTCCGGGTCGGCGGAAGGAATTTGTTGGTAGTATTTATGAGGTTTGTCCAATATATACTCGAAGAAGGCATCGACGTGCATCGCGTGCATCCATCTCTATGTGTTCGCCGGGAGGTTAGTTAGTTGAACGCATTGCCGCGAGTTACTATTAATAGCTACCTTTAACCTAACCGCGTATTGCTGGACTTTCTGCGCGCTTGAGTCCGGCGTGCGCTCCACCCCGAGTTCGATCGCCAACTTCGTCCACGTCTTGATGTCCTTGCGTTCGAATTTCTCGATGAGCTGGAGCAAGTGGTAGGTGCTGAATGTCTTGCCGTCGCTTTTCGGCGGTTGGCGAAAGACTTTCCGCAATTCGGCGGTGTCGCACTCGAGCGGTACGGAGGGATTGCAGTAGAGGATGAAGGCGACATAAGCATCGTCGAGGGACTCGTCCGTCACCCGCTTATCTGGTAGACTGCGATCGGTGGGAGTGAACGATGGTACACTCTTGGAGCGATTTGGCGCAGGCGACGCCGACGCGAATTGTGACGGTGACCGTTCGGAGAGCTGATCGCTTGGGGTGCCTAGAGTGTATTGGCTAGCATCGCGCGTAAGGTCGGAGTATTGTACGTAGTGCCCGTGTTGGCCATGTTGGTGGTGGTGGGGGTCATCCTGGCGTTGGTGGCGCTGAAGTTGTTGTTCGTGTGGCCGCGGAGGTGGTGGATGGGCACTCAGGTTCGGGTCGATCGACAACTCGGGCCGGCCGAAATCGGTGTGCGCGGCAAAGTTTGAAGCGTCCGATTGCGAGTGGACGTGGTGCGCCCCTGCAGCAATGCCCCGTACAAAATGTGAACTGTCGTCTTCGTCGTCTGAATCGGGACCGGCCAACGCGTTGGAGTATTGGTCCGGATCCATTCCGTCCAGCTCGGGCGAAAACGAAAGAGAGTGAACTCCTTCGTCCGAAGTGGGATCCGCCAGTACGCCGGTGGTTAATATTAGCAACGACTGGGCAACGCCGAGTCGTCGCCGGAGAAGGGTTGGTGGGTGGGTGGGTGGGTGGTGGTGGATAGTGGTGGTATTGGTGGTAGTAGTGGTGGTGGTGGATGGTGGGTAGCAGTGGACGATTGCGATATTGGAAGGGACCCGGCCAGCCAAGGAGAAACGTTGAAGGGCAGAAACGTGGTGAAACGAAACCGACTGGAGAAGCGAAAAGGTCAAGGAGCGTGGGCCGTGGACCAATCACAGTGTACGGATGCGTGGTTGTTTGGCTTAAGGAGAGTCTGTTGAAGGTTGAGCAAAGACGGAGGATGATTCGTGGGGCCGTTTTCCAGCGGTGACGGTGACGGGGGCGAGTGACCGGGGATGAGAGCGACCCTGGCCCGGGGGGGTAAGTACCAGGGAAAAGCAACGGGAACAGTCGAAGTTCGTTGGATTCGCAAGGGTCCAGGGCTAAGAATAGCCACTGGCACACAGGTTAAAGCAGCCGCAGCTCGCTGCCAGACAGGCGAGTTTAGAGATGCAGGGGAACTTGAGCAGCGGTCGCCGGTCGAGCACTTACGCAGGTTCTGATAGGAGGAGTCGGGAAAAGACAGAACCGGGAACGTAAAGGGGGATAATTGACTGCGAAGGGCAAGCAAAGACGAGGACTGGAAGTGCCGTCAATTTATCGAATGGATGGCTAACAGCTTTACCGCCCGTACAGCGCTCCGTTTTGGGGTTAATTAGGGGAATTCACGTCTGAAGCAACAGTTGCGACACTCTGTAACGACGGAGCGCCAGATATGCATGACCCCTTCGTATCAAACAGAGCATCGTCGAGCGCATGCATGATGCAAGTGCGGTTCTGCACGGGGTTGTCTGTCGAGGAGGGTAACTGGAGAGATATGACACCTGGCGAGGGCAGCTGGCGAGGGCACTTAGCGGGCCTTCTCTTACAGCCAGAATCTCTCAGAGCCAGAATCTCTCACAGTCAGAATCCTCTCTCATATGTTGTGGAGCGTTAGATCGGGAGTCAGATGTTTAGCGGTTTCTTGGCTTAGTGGGAGGAGACGAGCAGCGGAGAAGCAGACTCTCTTGTGGTTCTTCTTTCTGTACCGAGACACTCACCAATCAATCGTTTGACCGCCTAACCATCGTCGCACCCATCGTCCTGTTCCACATACAGGACGCTCAACGTAACTAAAGGTGAGTAATGGTGTGTGCCTGATGCGAGCACGTGATTTTTGAGGGGCTGACGTTGTCACATGCCAGTCCTCACAGTCACAGGAACCACTCGAGTGACTGGATCCTATGCATACTACGGACGGTTCCCATGATCCACAGATTCGGCGGAACCAGGACGGTGGGCAGGAGCAGAGGGAAAGTACGCCGCCATGACTAAGTACTTACATAATGTACTATGGTAGTATTCTACAGGATGAATGCGAGTATGATCAAACAAAACCAAAAGCTGATTCCGCGGAAATCCGTTGGCTGCTCAGGAACTAACTACTGGCCGTTAGCAAATTGTCCGGCGACATGCGATACCTACTATACACTAGAAGCGGGTCTAGAGCAACGTTGCAACGTTGCAACATGCGGATGCATCTCCTCCCGCTGAGCCGGGGGAGCGGCGTAATCGCTAGGGCTGTAGATGTGCCTGGGCCCCGAGCTACTTGGTCAGTTCATCACTATCAAGAGCAGATACATATGCCTGGTTTCTGCGTGGTGGTCGCTGTATGTATGTACTCAAGAGGCACTGCTCAAGAAGACAGATAACGGTGGAGGACTTCGATCGTTTGGTTAATTATCGGTTGGCCGGCCATGAAACTTTGCCCGACGACTTGCTAGGAAGGCCAACAGGAAGAGGCCGCTTCAAATACCTTCACTAACGCTTTGATAGGCCCACCCCCGCACGCAGTTAAGCCTTCCAGCAGGATAGCAGCTCGAGCGGTGGTGGATGGTGGGGCGGAACTCGATGGGTACCTATATCACGAAGACCAGAGATGCAGCCCGGGACCAGTCCGTGGCTGATGGCGAGATGATCGACTATGTATGTAGACCCGGACCATCCGCGTTCCGAAACGTATCGTCCAGCAAGGCTCGCTTGAAGGTCAACGTGGGTACAAGGGATTCTGCGGCACCAGTGAGATGGATCCACGGTTCCTTCCCCGGAATGTCTCGAATGCTGTTCGCGATGGGTTTGAAAGTGCACTGCTACGAGCGCGGGTTGATACCGAAGGTTGTGATGGAACATGGGAGAAGGAGAAGGCGTGGTTGTGAGCAGTGGGCTTTCATCAGGGACAACTGCCACCGACAATCATCGCCGTGTGTGCAAGCTGTCGGGACATGCATCCGATGCCATTAATCGTGGCGAAAGAGCAGTGAGCGTTAGTGGAATTTTTGCAAATATCTCTGGAGATCGAATGAGCTTGCCTTCCTCGTTTACCCAGAATCCGCCCGGCTTGACGAGCCTGGCTAAAGCTGCGTGCAAATCACCGTCGTGATCTTCGCAGGATAGGTCAGTCGTACGGGTAACTGGAAAAAGAAAAGTCGACCTCTGGGTACAGATATCCATCTCGTGTCTTTTTCTGCTTTTCAGAACACCGGACCACCGTACCTACATGGTCCGGCGACAGGGCTGGGGCAAAGCGGCCTGACATGTGATGCCTCTACGGCTCATTGCCGTAATTACCGCCAACCATATCACCCCGCAGTCGCCGCGTTACTCTACTCTGGAGCAGAGTCCACGGTAGTACCCCGGGTTAAGCTTACTTTACCCACTCAGACGTGAGCACATGCTCGCTCTCTGCACTCTGCCAAATAATCATACTCACGACCACAGCTTGCTCTTCATCTTGTTTCAGCCGAGTTATCGTACGTGAGGATCCCATTGGCTAAAAGTAGGCAACCTCCCCTTCTCAGGTATCTGACGATACTTTTTGGTACTTGTGTACTTGTGTACTCGTGTACCTGACCACTTCTACAGGCTAGATATCGCGAGCACTTGCTTCCGTTGGTCCGTAGACTTGCTTCGTGGCCAGCCGACGTCATATGTGGACGCCGTTTTCGCGGAAACGGAGGCTCGAGCTATTCGCGGGCCTAGTCTGGGGCCCCGCATCTGGATTCTGGAGAAGTCTCTAGATCGCGCGCCAAATTCTCGCGCCGAATCTCTCTGTTCCAGGCTACCAAACTCTTCATGTGCATCTCGCCTTCCGGGAAGCCCGCCACCAAGGTATATCTCTGCGCTCCCCCACCCCCGCGTCTCCGGATGACTGAGGAGCTTAGTACTGACACAACCCAGTGAACACCACGAGCGGTATTATTTGTCCCCTCGGACCCTTCCACACATCCCACGCATCCCACGCATCCACCGCATAAGCGAAAGGGCAACGGCACCTTGATCCCGGCCTGCTTCTATTCCCACTGCCCAGTACATACCCACTCCCCTTCGTCCGTCCAGACAGTTTGCTGCCCTACTTGGCGCTATCGTTTCCTCTTGTCCGAACGCCTCCCACTCACTCATCGGAGAACCGGCTGGCGAGAGGCGTTTCCCCGGACTACGCTACCTGGCACACTATCGGTGGCATCTCTTGTACCCCACTCTGATCCCTAGGCGTCGTAACCTGGATCTGGTACTGTCAGACATCGGACATCGAAGGTAACTATCCCCGAGGTTATTTTCGCGCCTGACAGCTTCCTGTTCCGTGCCTGGCATTATCACGGCTCCCCTCCTACCACAGCGGGGCCTTTACATAAAGCCGGGACCGCAGCCATCTTCCCATCTTTTTTTTTGAGAAACCAGCCAGTTACACACTCGATACTGACAACACGATGGCTCCTTCAAAAGTAGACTCTCCCCCGCAGACACCGCTCCTGCCAGCTCTTGCTCTTTCAAGCGGCAAACTAGCATCTCCAACAAAGTTCAAGTCTCTCAACGAGTCAGTCATGTCGGCCATACACGCCAAAGAGGTCGCGGCTACCACACTGCCATACGACGCCGGGCCAGGTATCACCTTCGCACACCAGGACTCGTTACCGAAACTCCCCATTGCCGATCTCCAAGACACATGTCGAAATTACCTTTCGGCAGTGAAGCCTCTCCAGACACCACGTGAACACGCCGATACCGTGGCCGCAGTGAGGGAATTTTTGAAGACGGACGGGCCGGAGCTCCAGGAACGGCTCAAGAAGTATGCGAGCGGCAAGAGCAGTTACATCGAACAGTTCTGTAAGTCTAGAAAACCACCTCAGGGCCATCGTTTTGGGAACGAAAAACTAATCGAGTGATAGGGTATGATTCGTACCTCAACTACGATAACCCAGTGGTGTTGAACTTGAACCCTTTGTGAGTGATCCGCATAGGTATCGATGATACGGGTAGATTCTAATAGCTCTGCTACAGTTTCCTTCTCGAGGACGACCCAACTCCCTCTAGAAGGAACCAAGTGACCAGAGCAGCGTCTCTCGTCATTTCTTCTCTCTCTTTCGTTCGTGCTCTGCGACGGGAAGAGCTTCCCGCGGATAAGATCCGTGGCACTCCTCTTTGCATGGTAAGATCTCTTTCCCCGTCAACCCACAGAAATCTGTCGCTGATATCTTTCTCAGTACCAATACCCTCGGATCTTCAGCACTTCCAGAATCCCCACAGAGAATGGCTGTGTGATGCAGTCGGACCCTACGGCAAAGCACATCGTTATCATGTGTCACTCCCAATTCTACTGGTTCGACGTTCTCGACGACAACTCCGACATCATTATCACCGAGCGGGATCTCCAGCAAAACCTGCAAGCCATCCTCGACGACGCCCAGATGACGCCGATCCAACTGGCCGCAAAGTCGGCAGTCGGCGTTTTGTCGACCGAGAACCGGCGGGTGTGGGCCAACCTGAGAGATGTTCTGACTCAGGATGGGAAGGACAGCACCAACGCTGAATGTCTTCGGATAGTCGATACCGCTTTGTTTGTTTTGTGCCTCGACCAGACGTCACCCCAATCGGCCGCCGAGCTCAGCATGAACATGTTGTGCGGAACCAATGTTGTCGAGAAGGGAGTCCAAGTGGGTACTTGCACGAACCGCTGGTACGACAAGCTGCAGATCATCGTTTGCAAGAACGGATCTGCGGGTATCAACTTTGAGCACACCGGTGTGGACGGCCACACAGTGCTCCGCATGACCAGTGATGTATACACCGACACGATCCTTCGGTTTGCCCGCACCATCAACGGTAACGCTCCAAGTCTCTGGGCCACTGTGTCGCCAGACCCCAACAAGCGGGACCCGGCTTCCTTCGGCGATGTGAGCACGACTCCCCACAAGCTGGAGTGGACTATGGTTCCGGAATTGTCGATGGCGCTGCGGTTTGCCGAGACCCGTCTCGCGGATTTGATCAACCAGAATGAATTCGAAGTCCTCGAGTTCAGCCACTACGGAAAGAACTTTATCACCTCCATGGGGTTCTCACCTGACGCCTTCGTCCAAATGGCTTTCCAGGCGGCATACTACGGTCTTTACGGACGTGCCGAGAGCACCTACGAGCCAGCCATGACCAAGATTTTCCTCCACGGGCGAACGGAAGCCATCCGTACCGTCTCGGAACAGTCGCTTGAATTCGTTAAGAAGTTCTGCGAGAATGCTCCTGCGTCGGAGAAGGTCGACGCCCTGCGAAAGGCTTGCCAGAAGCACACCGCTACCACCAAGGAGTGCTCAAAGGGACTCGGCCAGGACCGACACCTTTACGCACTCTTCTGTGTCTGGCAGCGTGGCCTCGATGAAGAGTCTCTCTCCCAAAGCGACGACTCTTCGCGCGACGGTCGGATGTCGCCGGACGCCTACGGCTCTTCTCCGTTGTCGGGCAGCTTCGAGACCCAAGACTCGATGTCTGCCAGCGGCCGCTCAAGGTCATTCTCAGACTGCTCCTCCATCACCGGCACCCCACCAACCAAGGTTACCCCACCGGTCGTTCCCAGCATCTTCTCGGACCCCGCCTGGGACAAGCTCAACAACACCATCCTATCAACCTCGAACTGCGGCAACCCCTCGCTACGCGCCTTCGGCTTCGGCCCCACGTCGGGCGACGGCTTCGGGATTGGTTACATCATCAAGGACGAGAGCATCTCCATCTCGGTGTCATCCAAGCACAGACAGACCAAGCGCTTCGTCGACACGCTGCAGAACTACTTCCTCGAGATCCGCCATCTTCTGCGGGCCACACAGCAGAAGGAGCCGCCGCGCTCGATGGCGAGGGAGGCAGACAAGCTGACGCGCGCCCGCGGACCAGCCGGTCAGGGTCGCGGCGCCAAGAGCGCCGTCCAGCGCCAGCTCAGCGGAAAGGTCATCAGTGTCGCCGGCGGTAACGGAATGTTGGCCGATGATGATGCAAGTCTCACTAGCGTGAGAAGCGAGGATGGCAGCGATGGCGAGTCGGGGATGCTCGGTGGATATGGATACTTCGATGCTGGCAGCGTGGCGCGCTTGCTGGAGAAGCGGGATAAACCGCATACTGACTCGAAGCTGCCGGGACGGAGAGCAGTTGGGCGGATGGTGAAGTTGACGGATTACTAGTTTCGATGATTGTCGTTTTTGTTGTGCTTTTGGGCGTTGTTTTGGGCTGGAATCTTGGTTTCTTTTGCAATTTGGGGCTTTTTGTTTGATCTTGATACCGTAACGTAACGTTCATGAGGGCTGGTTAGGGGCTGTGTGTACATATCATGATGGAGAGTATGATGTATGTAGCGCTGGAGATATCATTGATTTCTTTGCACCATTGAGTTGAATCGTACCTTCATATAGATGAGAAGAGAAATAGTCGACAATGCAAGCGATATCGGGCCAATAATCACATCCATAACCAGCGAATTCCAGGCTAAGAGCATGATATGGATGTACCGTTATATTCCCCAACTCTCCAATTCCAACCCCTCTAATTCTCCTCCGCCGCCAACTCCTCAAAAATCTCCAAGAAGGCACTCTCACCCTGCGCGCCACTGACACTCCTCTTGCCATTAACAGTAAAATGGGGAACCCCCGAGATCCCGCGTCTCTTCGCGTCATTAACCTCGCTATCGACCTCCTCACCACCCCCATCACTACGCAACCACTTCCACGCCTCATCCTCGTCGAGCCCACCGGCAACCCCACGCTTCACTAACACCGCGAAATCGGTAATATCCTCCTCGGCCTCAAAGTACGCGGCGAACAATTGCTCGACCACGGCCGTCTGCACGCCGCGTAAGCGTCCCAGCTCGATCAGAAGGTGCGACGACCGCGTGTTCCCCGTTTTGCCGCCGAAGCTGAAGGTTATTCCCAGGTCGCGCCCGGCGGCGGTGAGGCGGGAGTGGATTGCCGCGAGTTGTGCGGCGGGGAAGCGAGAGGCCATGTACGCAGCCTTGTCGACGGACGGAGAGGGCGCAGACGGGTTCAGGTAGAATGCGTGGTAGGTCGTGCTGAAGGTGGAGGTGGGGTGCTGAGACTGGTACGCGGAGATCGCACGCTGCAGGCGCCGGTGCCCGATGTAGCACCAGGGGCAGACCGTGTCTAAAAGCCGGGAACGTTAGTATGTGTAAGGGCGAGTGAGCGCCTGTGAGCGGCTGTGGATAGAAACGTACCGGAGATGATGTCGATCTGGAAGTTGGCCATGCGGGCGAGCGTGCGTTTGAGTGCCAGTTTGGTTTTTGCGGTCCTGCTCTGTGGACTGTACGGTATTGTAGGGAGAGGTGGATAGAGGTCGGAAAGTTGGCGGGGTCGCAGGTGGGGAGGTCGTGCTGACAAATGGGCGGTCAGGAAGTGTGATTAAGTAACCATTAGATAGCACGTGTACATATATAGATACGGACTTCCTGGTCCCCAGGAGATCCGTTCCCGGGTAGTTAACAGGTGCGTACTTGGTGCTAGTGCTGGCTAACAAGGTAAGCACCCATGTGACGATGAGTGCATCTCAATCCAATCCATAATGTTCCTTGACCTTGACGTTGAAGCGCAACTGTACACTGCACGCTGAACGGGGTGGTGGGGGGTGGGGTGGGGCGTTAACGCCGATGGACCAGATACCCGTGCGGTCCGCTCGAACATCAATGTGGAGGCAGCGCAGGTTTAAAGCGGGAGGAGGAGGTCAGCGAGACGATGAAAGCCCGCAGTGTTTAGGTATTACATATCATACCTGATTGAAACGGCATCGCACTCACTCAAGGAGTCAAGGTATGTCCAAGTATATATGGGAGGTTGCCACGTAGGCTGTGTATACGAGTAGTAGGCGTCATCAAACTGCTGAAGCCTGAAGTTGAACCAGCCTTCTATGTATCATACTCCAGATACATATGATACATATGATACATACTGTCTCGGGACATACATCCACAAGCCCAAGTTCCAACCGTAACCCCGCACCGTGTGTGGGGGAGGAGTGCCACAACCTCACCAGCCACACTTCACCCAAGATGCATGCATCGCCTGTGATCGTGGCAGGATCGATGTACTGTACATTAGTTTGTGTCGCAATTCCGATCGGATAGGTAGGGAGGAGTCAACTCTATTTTCCCCCTCCTTCCCCGAGAGTGGATGGACGGAAGCGTTTTCCGGACGGGACAGGGTGATTTTCCGCCTGAGCTGCATCAAGGTATCGGGTGGGGCGTCTGAATCAGTGGTTGGGTTGGGTTGGGCTGGGGTTCGGATAGCGGATTCGAATCGTGCGAACCAGACGTGGGAGCTTGACCGACCGAACGGACTCCGGTGGCAGGAAGCTATACAGTACGAGGAAAGGACAGGAGTCCGAGGTTCGATCACGGTGTCTCCGAGACGTCGCGGCGGAATGGCATGTCCCTACATACCTACATACGCGCAGAACCGGATGTGCGCGTGCGTGAGTGCGTGGGAAAAGCAACCCTTGGTAGAGAAGCAACGGCCATGCGATGCGGGATTCATCACCATGCAGATTGTGGGAGCCAACTCTGGTTTTTTTGGTTGTAATCATCTGTTGCATTCGACCTTACCAGACCATGGCAGTTGTTCCACATATCCGGTTCACCCCCCCTCAGGGTGCAGTCCGTGCCGAGCCCCCGTCCATCCTCCGCATATACTTGGCACTAGATATGATGGTTCGATCGGAAAGTCCAACATCTCGTTCCCGACGCCCGTTCCTATCGGGGGCTCCGCCTCTCGTTCTGCTCCTCTTTCCCCCCGAGGCCAAGGCTCTCGAAGCTTCGGCCCTGGCTCTTACACATGCATCCCAGTCCATCGATGAATTCGAGGCCCCAACTCTGGCTCCAACTCTGGCTCGCTTAGCACCAGCAGACACATCACCTGCACGTCGAGTGACGACCCGTGTGTGAGTTCCTGCGTCGATCGCATGCTGAATGGGAAGGAATGGGCGTGCCATCACTGCGAGACATTTCCGTTGCATGCGGCGGAGGGAATGATGATATGTCTGTATGATACGAAGACAGCAGCCCCAGAAGGTCCAACTCTGCCCACCAGCCTACACCAGGGTGGCCATGCTGCCTAGAGTATCTACGGTACCTACCGTAGAGCGGGTATGTGTGTAGTCAACTCTAGAGTAAGTGGCTCCCTGCTTACCTAGTCCATTCCTGCCCTGTCCGGGGTCGGAGTCGAGTTCCTTGGGCTGCTGCTGCAGCCTGCGGGCGGGAGGACCGCACTGGTGACGTCAGTCACACACATAAATATCAATGGCCCAACAGCCCGTGGCGGCAGCCGGCTCTTTTTTCGCGGGTCAATCGATCGCAACAACCAGAGATATACACACAGACTTACTTACTTATACACTCACATTCATACCAGCTCCCCTATCGTGAGCAAGCGTAGCGAACACCGAAAGCGTACAAACGGCGAATCGTAAACACACACACGGAAAGAGGAACGGCAAGTGGAAGTGGAAGAGGAAGAGAAGAAGAAGAAGGAACCCGAAGCTCACATCACCCTGTCCCCTCCTCGGCTGATGCAGGAACCGAATAGAGGGCAACAGCCGCTCCACAGCGCCGCAGCTCCCACAGCCTCCCGAACAAATGCTTCTCACGCCGCCGAAGCCATGTCGAATAATCCCACCGGCAGTAGCACTGGCACTGGCTCCGTAGCTGGAGACGC
Source organism: Tricharina praecox (assembly GCF_024521635.1). Taxonomy (NCBI): domain Eukaryota; kingdom Fungi; phylum Ascomycota; class Pezizomycetes; order Pezizales; family Pyronemataceae; genus Tricharina; species Tricharina praecox. The sequence continues at coordinate 783,288 of NW_026250413.1, forward strand.
ATTGACAGCGGCACACCAGGCCAGCCGCAAGAGGAGATCGTTCCAGAGCAGAAGGAAGGAGAGGTCTTGCGATTCGTGCAAGCTTAGGAAGACAAGGGTGGGTATATTGGGGTTCTCCAGGTGAATGGGAACCGTCCCCTCGTTCTGATGGTCGTTGGGGGCTGTTGGGCTGAGATATCGGTTTCTGCCAGTGCGATGCGAGAGAAAACGAGCCGTGCTCGGCGTGTTTGGCAGCCAAGTTGTCGTGTACATTCTCCTCTCCGGACCACGAGGGAAGGAAGATGGGGCCTACCAGGTGTGTAGCAATTACCTTCCCTCTCCCTCCCCTCCCCTCCCCGTCCGGTCAGCACATGTTGAATCGATCGGTCACATAGGCGAATACGCGAGCTGGAAAGGACAGTAGAAGAACTCACTCGAAAGCTGGATCTGGCCGAGCAACGGCATCGAAAATATTCGGCTCAGGATGATGGTGTATCGCAGGATGAAAACTACGCTTTGGCCTCACCCATGGGGAGCTTTTCCGACAGCCCTTCGAATACGCTGCATACGGGTCGAGGTTCCAGCAGTCGGCATGGACGACCGAGTTCTCGAATATCTCCCGGCGAGAGCGATTCCGGCCCACAGAATCGGTCTTCACCCGCCGGGTCCGCTCTTGCCAGCCGGAGGGGATACGATTGGAACTACGATTCGCCGCCGAACGGTCCCACGGATTCGGCGCAGGTAACATGGAATCCAAACATTTTTGGCCCCGGGTCGGCTCCGCAATTCATCGATTCGTATAAGCAATACCTCCAACGCCAGGGCTTGTACGCACAGCACATCTCCGGGGAACAGGCGAATATGTACGAGAAGACCGAGCAAGTCCCCCTTCTGTCCGATGTCGCCGGCTCACGTGGAGGCCCCGAACTCGACCTGAGGGTATATTTGCCGGCTCGGACATTGGCGAACCGCCTCTTGGAGGCATTCCGGGTGACCATTCAGAACTACAAGCCGTTATTCTACTGGCCCATACTGGAACGGAAGTTTGAGAGGGCGTGGTCATCGCCGATGATGGAGGGCGATGAGCAGGTCGTCCGCGAGGTGTTTTGTGTGGTGATGACGGTTTTGTCGGTGGGCGCACAGCTGGTCAAGGTCGAAGAGATGTTTCCTGTTGGAACTGGTTCCCAAAGCATCTCGCAGGAGCGGTGAGTACATACATCGCACAATCTTGGCCCCCTGATACGGAAGCTCATTCTATCAGTCACGGATGGAAGTTCTTTGAGCTGGCTCGACGATATATGAACCTCAACAACCCGGTCTACACACTCGAGGATGCTACAGGTGCGATGCCCCCCGTCGTCTGGATGTATGCAGATAATCTAACGAGACCGCAGTCTTGCTCCTCATGTCATTGTATCTGGACAAAGCAACGCTTCCATCACCCTGCTGGATGATCTGCGGAGCCATGGCCCGAGTCTGCCAGGACATAGGCCTGCACCGACAACCCCCCGTTGGAAAATTCACCAACGTGCAGCTCGAATGCCGCGTTCGACTATTCTGGGTAGCCTATATCCAAGACAAGCGTATCAGCATGAAGATGGGCCGACCATGCATCCTCCGCGAAGAAGACTGCAACATCATGTACCCCGGTGTGATGGACAGCACTGGTATTGGAACGGCATTGCTCTGTCCGCAGATCACGGACGTGCCGGTGGGTGGGTTGCCGAAGGAGTCTCCGGACGTTATACACCACAAGGCGGTTGCCCGGAGGGCGCTCGAGACTTTGACTGCTGCGATCGGGGTGTGCAAAGTGGTCGAGAAGATTCTGGGCCATAGGTTCAAAACCGGGGAGAGTCCGGATAAGCAGATGCACAGGATGAAGCAGCTCAAAGATGAGCTCACCGAGTACTGGAAGACCATACCGCAGGATCTGGCCAACCCGCAGCTCACCACCGCTCTGGACCTACCATCGGTTCGAGGTATCTACTGCCCTCAACCATTTGTACTGATTGCATACTAACTGGGCAGTCGTCTTCATCGCCCAACACGCACGCCTAATCCTCTTCCGGCACTTTACTGACTCCAACGCAACCCGTTCCTTCACCCCCGAGCTCCTAAACTACTGCCTGCAAGAGTCTATAGAAGTCTCTGTGACGACTGCACGTCTTCTGCGGCGTGCCAAACTCCACCCTGCCTTCAACGACGACTTCGGCGTGGTCACGGACGATCTGGTACACCTGCACACCTTCCGGGTCGCCGTGATCCTCCTCCTCGCACTGGAAATGCACTCTCCCGCTGTCAGCCCAGACGACCTCGACGTGTGCCTCAGCACGCTGCAGGCAATCGCTCGGGTGCACATCACCGGGCGGAGGTATGGGCGATCCCCTCCCCACAACTAATCACATCAGCCACTCTGACCGCGCTCAGGTTTCTGCAGCTATTCAAGCAATTCGCCAGCCTCTTCGGGCACCCCTCAGCGCTGGTCGAAATCCCATTCGAGCACAAAACGGGCATATCGAATCCTACCTCCTCGGCGACGGCACCACCACCCTCCACAGGCCCACCCGCAGACTGGTCGTCCTACCCCCTAGCCCACAGCCACGGCCACAGCCACGGGGGGTACACCACTAATAACTCAGATGAGTGTAGGCGTTCGTTCCCAGCTGTTGTCGGAAGTTGCTACTACTCATGGGAGAGCCTGCTGACGCGCCAGCAAGCCACAGCACGAATCATGCCCGTTGTCCCGCACGAGCAGCCGCCGCCCGCTGCTGGTACTGCTGCTGCTCAGCAATTGCCAACCCTCGGCCCGGAAGTCCTCGATAGAATCAATTCGGGTGACTGGGGCGGCTTTCAGGATATCCTCCAGTGGGACCGCAGCTTCGAGGCGTATCTGGGCGGCGGCGCGGATAATATCTTTTAATGTCGTTTTTTCTTTGGGGGAGGATGCTTTTTAGGAATGGGGAGGGGAGGGAAGGGGGGGATGGGATAGGATGGGAGGGGGAGCGGAACTTGGATGGCATATTCGTTTTAAGATTAGTAATGACAATAAAGGGCAATGGCAATGGCACTCAAGAGTGCTTTATTCTATACTGCCGCCTGCAAGTCTGTAAGTACATCAGGGAAGGGAAGGGGGAGATAACTGCTCCAAGCCCACCGCCATGATGTTTGCTTCAACCCTTCAATCCCCCAATCCGTGTTTTCCGCCAGGGTATACGTTGCGTTTCCATACTGGCCAGCCAGCCAGCCAGGTACCGACCGTTACAACGGATGATATTACCCCTCGAGTTCCTCTTCCTCGCACCCCCTTCATCTCCATCTCCACACCCACTCCCTCGCTTACAATGCAATGAAAAGGGGCCCTTTCCCCTTCCCTTCCGTCCCCACACAGCCCTGCTCTGCCCTGCCGAGCTCCAAGCTCCAAGTTAGAGTACCTAGTACCGACCGGTAAGTATGTTTCACCGAAAACTCACGCGAGATATACCTACTCCGCATGTTTCACCGAAACCCACGCGAGATATAGTTGCCCAGGTACTTACTCTATATGAGGGGAGTGGGAGGGGGGGCATCGGCCGTAAGATAGGATGAACCACCGGCCCCGTGCCTCGTGCCGATAAGCGAGCCTTGGGGGAGCTTGGGGGAGCTTGGAACCGGGAAGGAAGGACTTGGAACTGGGAAGAAAGGAAGTTGCCGTGATCCGGGTTCAAATCTTAAGGAAATGTCCGAGGTACGGAACTGTGTACCTATAGGCATTGGGCGGTCATGGTCCACCATCACCATCACTCTCATCATCAACGATTATGCGCAGCGCAAAGTAGATAGTAGTAGTTTGAAGGGCGGAGGTATGTATCCAAGTATCCAAGTAGAGTAGATATTGTCCCCAGCCGGTCGTCTGGAGTCTGGAGTCGTGCGAAACAGAGAAAAGAAAAAGGAAAGCAATACGCGACGCTCCCATCCCGCCCTTGATGAAACCAACAACCACCTATCCCACGTGGATACGTACGGGCACGGACAACGAGCGAGATCACATCTCCTCCAGATCCTCGAGCTCGAGATCATTGACCTCCGGGAAATCGCCGATCTCGACCCTGTCCGGCCGCACGAAGCTGCCGTGCTTCGGCTTGCACGAGAAGTAGGCCTTGCCCTGTATGCTGCCATCGTTCTTGCCTTCTGGTAATCAGCCGACGCCAACACCACAAACACCACCCATAGAAACGGAATGCATACCAGTGGGCTCATCGCCCTCCACGCCTACCCACACACCTCCCGCGGGGATCTCCTCGACCTCACCGACATATCTCACGGTGCCCCTTCTCCCCTCCTTCCCGCCGACCAAGCACCTCTTCCCGACCTCAATCCCCTTCGCCTTCGTCTCGCGCCAGAGACGTTCGTGCGCCGCGTCTTTCTCGGCGTCGGTCTGCGCCTGCTTCGTGGTGTCGAAGCGTCCCAGCTGGTTGCGCTCCTTCCACGCCCGCACCGAGTCGGAGCGCTTCTCGTATTGCTCCACCGGCATCTCCCATTTTGTGATTTCGGACACGTCGGTCAGGTTCAGGCGCGACGAGGGCGGGCGGAGGTCGGTTACCTGGTGGGGGTTTGGGGTCAGGGAAATGGAATTGAAGAACAAGTGATGCAAGGGAGGGTGGGAGCGAGGCGGAAAAATATCACAGAAGATGATTATTGTGGGGAGAAGGGGTACGGTGCGAATGAAGCATGCAAACATGGGGGAAACGAGCATGGGAAGGAAGCAAATATGCCACACTCAGTGTCACTCAGCATGCGCCAGCCAGCCAGCCAGGCATGGGTGCTTGATTGCTCTCTCTCTCGAGGTTACACGACCAGGTAGGAGTGGAGTGGAGTGGAGTATGAAGCGGGATGGGAATTTAGGATTGCGATGGAAGAAGGAAGTTTGAGGGCGCGGCGGGCTGCGGCGGAGAGAGAGAGAGAAAGGGCGGATGCATAGCTTGCATTTGCATGGGAAATCATTGCGTGCGTGCGATGCATGCATGCATGTATGCTCCCATCGACTTTCTTTCTTTCCGTTCCAGCACCCCCCTCGCATCGCCTCCCCAAAAACAAAAGGGCGGAAAGCAGCTCGCCCGATAATCCGCCTTCTCTCCTCTCCCTCATATGCCTCGTTCGCGGTGGTCCTCCTCTCCTCTCCTCTCCTCTCCCCTCCTCCCAGTGCAGAGTTCATTCAACGTACATGTATCTCGGCATAAGCCTGCAACGGCCAGCCCGCCAGGGTGGTCGCATCCTCGTCCTCAGCGGTAATCGGAATTGGCTGGGGAGCGTGCGGTAGCCGCAGCGTGAGCTGCTGCGACGACGGCGGGATCCCCGTGATCGGCAGCAGCTTGCTCTTCAGCGTCGAGATGGTCCACGACGGATTCACGCGTCGCTCCGAGGAGGAGACGTCCGAGTTGATCAGGACGGTTATGTCGGCGGCTGTTTGGAGGATGGACATTGCTGCTGCTATCGGGGGGAGCGGCGAGGTGCGGTGGCGGTGGTGGTTTCGGCGGTGGTGGTGGTGATGGTGGTTTCGGCGGTTTCGGTGGTGGTGGTGGTCGATGAGCTGCAGATGGAATCTGGGTTGTTCACTGTGCAGTGCGGGAGGTGCGTGATGACGACGAAATAGCGGGGGCACCCCACTACTCCCCAAACTACTCCAGCAAACCGGAACCGAAGCGAAACCCAGCCCAACCCAAACCGAGCCGACCGTGACGCGGGAAACAAGCTTGTCGCTTATCCGCCAGCGAAACAACAACAACATCAGTATTATCACTTTTACTACAACCGCAACCACCACCAGTTCCTCGATGCGCAACCTGTTCCATCTGTTCCTTCACTCGCATGTCCACAGCTCGCACCCGCACACCCGCACACTCAGGGATAGGGCATAAGCACCCCCCGTACCGTATTGCACCGCATACCCGCACTGGCAGACTGGCACCCGCACCCACACACTTACCCGCACCCGCAGCCGCACCCCGCAAGAGAATCCGGCAAGTACAACTCTTTGCTCCTCCTCCTCCTGCTCCTCGTTCTTCCATCTGGTGCGCTCGCGCGGCCGCCCGCCGCCGGCCACGTACGAGAAGCCAGAAATCACAATGTCCTCGCGGTCCCCCCAAGAGCAGGAGCAGGCTCAGACGAAAGCCGACAGCTTCCGGACACGACAGGACTGGATAGGATAGGACAGTGCCCTTGCGTGGCACTCCGCCACATAGGTATGAGGTAGGTACTCTCCCCACAAGTGGCCACACGGGCGAAGGCAACACAAGCCCACACGCGCAAGCCACAGTGTCCTTATCTAGAGTACCTTTTTTCTTCTTTCCTTTCTTTCTTACTTGCGCAGGTCTGTACGCACAGTACAGTGTATTGTACATACGCTACGGTAGATACATCTTACATCCCTTGCGCCTCCGGAAAATAATCATCTCCGTACATACAGACTTGGTTACTTCTTTCTTACTTACTTAATAATTCCCCGAGCCACCTTCTGCATGCAGGCGGTTCCTGCAGACGATCCACCACCCATCCATACGCAACCCAACCACAACCCGGCAGGGCCCAGAGCGAGAACACTGTGGCTGATGGCTGATGCGAACCAGAAGGCGCGAGACGTGGCAGCTTTCTGGACATGGACAAGCTCGCCGCATCAGCATCAGCAGCATCAGCGGCAGTAACAGACGATGAGTGACTGGGAGGGACGGCGAAAGAAAAGAAAAGAAAAGAAAAGAGCAGGTTTTTGACTGTGAGTGAGTCAACGGGCGCAGATGGGGTACTGGTTAACTAGTACTGGGACTGGGACTGGGACTGGCTACATAGGAGACAAGACCAGACAAGACCAGACAAGACCAGACAAAACCACGACGGGTGTTCGCACGTCCTGCCCACAGGTGGGTGTACGCACGCACTCGTCCGTCGTCCGTCCGTTCTACGTGCTCTACGTGCGTATAGAGTACCTAGGTTGTAGGTAGTAGGGAGGCGACTGTGCTTACTAGCAGTGTCCTCTTCTTCCTTCGAGGAACGTCTTACTCTGCTCCGCTTCACATTAACATTTACTGGTTGGATATAGCCAGAGTGGGGTGGAGTATCTTCACATATACCCTACATACGTCGATATCACGCCTGATCAGTAGTCAATAGTAGATATGCTGCTTAGCCAGCCTTCGCTTACTCCCTTGCTCAACCATATATGGTGCGACCAGCGCCACGATCCAGATTTTGACGACATCGACTTCCCGTTGCCCATCCCTTCTTTCCGTCCATCCACCCTTCCTTTGATCCAGCCATTCATCCCTTCCTCCCTCCCTCCTTAGCCTGGTGTGGGGGGATGGGATGGGAGGGATGGGGATATCGCCCAGCAGCTCCTTGGATCTTGGACCGTGGACCTTGGGGGCGGATCGGCCGGAGTCTTTGGTCTTGTTGCTTTTTCTTTTTTCGCTTTTCTCGTACTGGTTGGAAGTGTGAACTAGAGTACTGGAGCTTTGTTGGGGCGATTGTGCTCGCACTCGCACTCATATGTTCACGAACCAGTGGAAAGTAAATGATTGAATGATTGGCATGCCTCCGGAGTCCAACTGTGATTGAACGAACTCCCCTCCCCCAACCCAAGACTCAAGACTGAACCTCAAGGCCGAGCTCCCCCCACCCCCTATGCTAGAGTAGGAGAGTACGCAGTCCTAGGTGTAGGTACTGCGTAAACCCCCCTTCAACCCCCAGATCAGCGCCGGAGAGGCTCGGGACCGCCTGGCCTAGCTGGCTGGTTCATGTTTACGCACGCCGCAATCACAGCTCCCAGTAGGAGGAGGATGGGATGAGACTGGCAACCAAGTATCGATCAACCAACCAGTTGATAACAGAAACCCCGGGGCATCCATTCACTGGACGATTCACTGGACCGAGTTCCAGTCGAGTTCTAGAATAGTACTGTATCGCCAGACAGCCAGACAGCCCGGTGGATGGATGGGCTCAAATATTGGTAGGTATACTATATAAACTTGTCTAATACGCTATAATGCCCCCTCGTCGATTACTGCCGGATGCCACTCGCGCCTCCTCCAGTGTCCACCCCCCGTCCCCCCACCACCACCAGTACCACCCATTACCACCCCAGCCAGTAGAGTAACTGCGACTCTGCGCGCGCCCTCCCTAGGAGCCAGAACCATGTTGCAGTTGCCATTGCAGTTGCTATTAGGGTAGCGGTAGCGGGCCCAAACAACGGCGTGGGCAGCGCCTTCGTCTTCGTCGAGAATAAGGAATAAGGCAGAAGATAGCTATATAAGACTGAGCCCACCCCCCTCCTGAGGATAGAAGTAGTACAGTACAGTACAGTACATGACGACGCACCCACATCTTTCCCAAGATCCAAGAACAGAACTACCGTTCCACCCCCCACTCCATATATCTACCGTTTCTATAATAGCACTTCACTTCACCCCACCCTCCTGTTTGATAAGTCGGCTCCGTCAGGCCCGATTCCCCCCCCCCCAGACCGCAGCACTGGCATCAATCCAATCGCTCCTGTGCTCGATGTCTCCTCCACCGAAGGAGCACTCAGCAGCGCAGACGTCCGAAGAAGAGTGCGGCGGCGGCGGAGGCGGCGGCGGCGGGGCAACATCCCTCTCCTCACCGACGACATTGAAGCGGCCGCTCGCGCCAAAGGCGGCGAACTCGCCGTCGAAGAAGCAGACGAAATGGACGCCGGAGGAGGACGCGCTGATCATTGAGCTGCGCGGGAGAGGCGAGAAGTGGGAGGAGATCAGTAAACGCCTCCCCGGCAGGTCCGCGCTGTCGTGTAGACTGCACTATCAAAACTACCTGGAGCGCAGGCCGGAGTGGAATGAGGAGAAGAAGGATCGACTGGCTAGGCTTTATGAGAGGTTTGTTCTCCCCCCCCTCCCCGGATGGTGTTTGGTGGTGGTGGTGTGTGGTGGTGCCCGATGCTGACGATGACCCCCAGGTTCAAATCCGAGATGTGGCAGATGGTCGCCAAGGAGATGGAGATCCCGTGGCGGGCGGCGGAGGCGATGCACTGGCAGATGGGCGAGGTGGAGATGGCGCGGCGAGCGGGCGTCGTCCCGTTTTCGCAGAGCAGCGTGGCCATCGACGCACCGCGGAGGCGTGGCACCGTCAGTTCCGGCAGCAGCAGTTCTGCCCACACCAACACCACCAACACCACCAGCAGCCGGCCCAAGAGCGCGAGTCCCGTCGATGAAGCCGGTGGTTCCCGTGCGAAATAGTTCCGTCCAAGACAGACGGACAGAAGCTTAGATTGGGCGTGAATTTGCGGACTATACACGGCGAAACTTGCTTTTTGGAGAGGGGGGGTAATTCATATAGGTTGGATCTTGGAGTGATATGTTTGTTTTGTTTCCTTTTCTTCATTCGGCTTTCCCGACTGTTATTTCCCTTCATATCATTATTATCGGCGGTGGTGGTGGTGGTGGCGGGCGAGGTTAGGGGTGTTTGTTTGGTCCTTCCTAAGTATAGAATGTGAATGTCTTGAATGTTACTTGGTTGCATTTTCTGCCCCCCCGTTCTGTCTGCATGTAACTTAAATAATGACGTATGAGTGGATGGAAGATACTGGCAGTTGATATCAGATATAAATCACTTACACGCGAAGAAGAAGAAAAAATATATAATGGCCCTGCTATGTACCTCGTGGGATTTTGGCGAGATTCTCCGATGGGAGGCATGCACTTGCAGCTCTGCAGCTCTCAGGTCTGGGGTGCATCCCGCCGCCGCGCCGCGATTATGCACGTCATCATCTCATTATAGGCGAAACTTGAAGAGTAGATGCTTGCTTGCTTTGTGTGCTTTGGGCTGTTCTGTGCTTCATCCAAGGATCCCGCAGATGGCCCACCAATTATCCTTCTCATAGCCCGACTCAATCACATATCCACCAGCACCAACCACGTCCGCCTCCAGCTCACCTTGGCGGTAAAGGTGGTAGTAACGTTGATAGGTAGTCGTCGTCTCGTTTGGTGGTGGTGCTGCTGCTGGTGCTGCGAGACCCTCGCTGCGGACCTGATCGCCATTGACTGGCGAGGTTCCGGGTCCCTCCGCTGTTGGGTTGTTCCCAGCACCAGCAGCAGCACCAGAACCAACATACTGCTTCGACAGGACCCAAGGCACGAACACATCCTGACTATGCCCCTTGTCCCATCCGCGCCGCGAGTTCTTCTGCTCGAGCGCCCAAACATATATCAAAGCCCTTCCGCCGTCGCCGGGAGTGGTGCTTCGTCGGAGCGTGCCAAGAATACTCTTGATCGAAGCCACCCGTCGCTCCGTGGACGAGAAGTGGTGGATCACGGCAATGCTAATCGCGAAGTCGAAGCGCCCCGCCGGGTGCGGAAGGTCGAGTGCATCCGCCATGAACGCCTCGTGGATTTTGCGGTCGTGCGCTATCCGCACGAGGTTCGACGATCTGTTGCATACCGGTCAATTACCAATTGAACCAATTGAGCACACACCGAACAGGTGGGGTGGGGGCAATGTTTGTTGCATTGTGTTGGGTCGAGTTGGGTTGCGAAAACATACCTGTCCGATCCAATCATAAACACGTTGGGATTGACGGTAAGGTATTTTCCATTTCCGCAGCCCACATCTAATCCGATCGAAGCAGTGGGCAGCTCGCGGAGAAACCGCTCGACAATTGGCCACGGCTAGATAGGAGAGGCTGTTAGTTTGGACGCTGCCCGACAGGTGGTAAAACCATGCACCAACTGGCCAGCCAGCAGCCAGCCAGAGGGATATGCAGAACATTGGGCCCAAGCGTGTCGATTCGGAGTGGCAGGACGCCGCGGATCGACAGAACCACAATGCATTGGCCGTGTGGACTCTGCGCCGGGTAGGGGGGAGGGGCGGGGCGAGGAGAGGAGCAGAAAAGGAGGTGCTCAGCAGTGATTGGAGGCGTACCTTGAAGCGCGTTGCCGAAAAGTGCGAGGCTATGTGTTGATAGACCTCGTGGACATGCTCGGATTCGTACCGTTCGGGGGCCACTGGAGGCGTCCGAGTGGCCATGATCGAGAAGCGCGAATTCGGTAGTGCAAGCACACAGAGCTAAGGTCTTATAGGCAGCAGGTTGTTCTCCCTCCCATCCACCGAAGCCAACGCTCAAGCGTTCAATGGGTGTATCTCGTTCGCGTGGTCGGCGGCGGGGATGAGTGCGGTGATGTCTCGTTGCGGCGGTGGACGATGATGGTTGGTGGTTTGGCGGTGGTCGGTGATGGCGGGGCTGAGTAGTGCCAGATTGCCATGGTGATACAAGAATGGGTTCGTCCGTTCCAAATCCGATGATCCATCGATTCCTTCCCTCAGCTGCATGAGGTATATAAATACTGGAGCGAGTATATAACAGCAACTAATGTGAAGGCCAAAAATACGCATACAATTTACCACTCGGTCAATGATGCTGTGTAGAGTACCTATCGACTCTATCCAGATCCGCTTAGGTATGGCATATGCGCTCATGTATGCACTCCACAGACCCCACCGCATTGCCGCGAGAGGGCTGAACAAGTCAGGTGCGAGCGTGCTACACACGTGCTCACGCAGCAAGCGGAAGGTTCCATAACGCAACGTCTCTCCCTTATTCCCTGCGCATACCGGCAAAGAGTTCTCGGCGTACCACCACCACTACTATTGACGACTTCACTGGTGATTTCTTTGCTGTGATCACGGGTGGGCGGGCTGCCAACCAACCAACCGACGATACAAGTCTGTTTTCTCCTAGGCTTACGGTTTGCTTCGTGCGTACGCAGAACACATTATCGCTGTCTGAAGTTTGTGATATTCATGTCGTACTATTACGCCCATCGTCCGATGCAAGACGGCGAGTTGAAGCTCAGCTCGTGGTTCGATTACATACCTCCTATGTAGCTGGAGACGAAGCTCCACCTGACCGAGGCCGAAGTGATGGTCTCGAAAAGGTTGTCGACTCCATCGATGTCGACTAAGAGTCAATCATGGCAGATTCAGTTGATCCGTGAGGAAGGAATCATTCCGACTCATGATCACACAGTCCGAGCTGCCCGGATCTCACGCACGGTGCTTAGAGCAGAGTGGGCTGTGAGCTACATTGTCACTAAGCAAAGCTGAATTCACCGGGCTATCTTCTTCCTCCCCTTTACGGTTCGTCAAAGCTCTCTGAAGCGTCTGGCCGGCCTTCTGGTTGAAAAGGTTGCGCATAATCGCCCTGGGGCATAAGAGGGAGAGAGGATCGATTTGCTCCATCGTCGCATACGAACTTAGATACATGTATGTAGACTCGCTTTGGAGAGAGAGAATCAATTATTTTGTCGTCGTATATGGCCTTAGATATCATGTACACTCAAGAGAGAGAGAGAGATAATCAATTTACTCCACTAGCACTTATTGTCGCATGCGCCCTTGCTATATACTGCTATTATACCCTATTCCGCTAGTAATAGACTTGCCCTAGAGCGTAAGAAGCACGCTATTACAAGGGTTAGCTAGGCGATCTAGGCCGAACCACCACCACCTCCACCATCACCTCCTCCTCCACCACCACCACCATCTCCTGTCCCACACCACTTAGACTCTGTCTATCCCCCGCCAATTCCCCCACCCACTCTAACCGTTAGCTGCTGCCTGAGTCCTCTACACACAAAGTCAACTTCCCGCCTACAACATACCCGCCGACCCGCCGCTGTGCTAGGTATCCTGCCCTGCACACTTTTCGCCTCAAAATTTTCTGGGCTTTTTTTCTTCTCCCCTCCACAGTTCCAGAGTCAAGTTTCGTCGCATACTCACCAGAGGTTAACCCGTGCCTGACCCGATTCGACCCCTCACTCGGATTGCATTCAGTCTGGTCTCTTGGTACGGTTCGCTTGTCAAATTCCCCCGAATCGGCCGCTCTGCAACCATCACCACCAAACCCGGACGTCGCTCGTTAACTTCGACCCTCCAACCAACGACAACTATCCTCCGCGACAACCACCAACGAGACAACCTCAAGAACCATCAACCCACAATTTCGCTCCTCCTCACAAGTCGCCGACACCATTCACCTCTTGTCGCTTCCTCGCCTGTTCTCCATCGCGCTCCGCCACACCCTGCTCCAATTTCGCAGAAGCGTCTTCCAACCACTAGAGAACATCCGCATCAACCCGAGTCCGTTCATCGATACCGTCGCCGGCGCAATGTCTGCGACACCTTTTTCTTCCTCGTTCCCCATACGGGCGTCGCGGTCTACTCCTACAATAGCCCCCACTACGTTAGCACTTGTCGCATGCGACCCCAGACAATTGGCCAACGACATACACTTCATCGAGGCTAAGATCCCGATTTCGGCGAACACAGGCACCTCCGGATTTATAAAGTTCTTACATGCGCGCACTACTCAAGCTTCCAACAATCATCCGAACAGTCAAAGAGTGGCCGATAGTTCTATTTCTACTGCTGTGACTACTGCGACTGCTGTCCGAGAGGCGGCGGCTCTCTACAGTGATTCGTCGCGCACTCCCTCCCAGGTTGCCGATTCCCGCGATAGTAGCGCTGGCCCCTCCACCGCGCCGACGACACCCCCAGATTCCCAGGCCGGCAGCGTTAAGGACGATGGCATCGATGAGGATAACAATGCGATACCCCAGCAGAAACCCCCACATAAGAGGGGCAAGCCGGAGGAAGAGTCAGCTGAGAAGGCGAAGAAGTCCAAGTCCGCTAGCAGCAGCAGCAGCAGTGAGACGACGGAAGCGGAAGTGATAAAGAAGAAGGAGAAGCAGGTGGTCGCAACCAAACCTGAAGCTTCAGAGAAGCCGGAGAAGGAACATACCTCTTCACGGAAGGAAAAGACATCTACCCCGGCCAAGCGAAAGGCCGCCGATGATGAAGATGCGCTCAGTGCCCCATCACCCCGACGCATCAAGGTCCAGGCTAATGCCGAAACCCATAAGCCCGCCAGCAGCAGCAGCGGCAGTCAGACTTCGGGAGCGGAAGTTGTGAAGAAGAAGGAGAAGCAGATTGTCGGAACCAATCATGAAGCTTCGGAGAAGGAACCTACCTCTCCAAGAAAGGAAAAGGCAGCCACCCCGTCCAAGCGAAAGGCCGCTGACGATAGCGATGCGCTCGGCGCTCCGTCACCCCAACGCATCAAGGTCCAGGTCGATGCCGAAGCCAATAAGAAGGTCAAGGTCAAGGGTATCCTGAACCCTCATTTCCTCTGCTACAGGAACTCGGCTCTGCAGCTCCTCGCCAGCTGTAAGATTTTCCGCGACGAATTGGCCAAGCACCGCGTAAGCGGCTGTAAGGTGAAGGGTGCCTGTGTGGCCTGTGGCCTGGCCACGTTCTTCGCCGACCATTTTTGGAATGGCAAGGCGAAGTTCGCGACCAATCCCACCAAGCCGGTTGCAGGCTTTAAGCAAGGTAAGACGTTAGAACATCAACATGAAGAGACGCATGCTAACAAACCTAGCACTGCCAAAACCCTTCAACAAGTTGCAGGGACAGGAGGATGCCTTTGAGTACATCACTGCGGTGTTGTCGACCATCGAGGACCAGTTGACTAAGTAAGAGCCCCCCACCCACTACACTTGCATGAGGTGCAGTCACTGATTGGCACAGGGGTCTTCCGGAATCTGAGAAGAAGGCGCACCCTGTGTACCGTGCCTTCAATGGCTGCTTCCCCTCGGTTGTGAAGTGCTCCGTGTGCGGACACGAGAGCTCCAACAACAACGAGGGGGTGTCGATGGTGATGGAGCCACTGGCACCGAGGTCCGAGCGAGAGGTGATCCCTCTCCACACCAAGTTGGTACAATACTTCCGGGCGGAGGAAGTGGAGTACCGGTGTGAGAGGTGTAACAAGCCTGGTGGCATGGCCACCAAGAGGGTTACCATTCGCTCGGGGCCGGAGTTCCTGCTGGTGAACATTGCCAGGCACAAGCCTGCGCGGATGGCGTGGAAGAGGGGGGGAGCCAAGGTTAGAAACCACGTCTCGTTTAACGAGAAGTTGGCTCTCCCCGAGGTGGGACCCGACGGCAAGAGGAAGACGGTCAACTACGAGCTCCAGTCCGTGCTCGCGCACGCTGGCTCGACCATGTCCGGGGGTAAGTTTAATGCCTAATTTGCTAGCCTTCCGAGGATGATGCTGATACAATCACTACAGGCCACTACATCTCCTACGTCCAGCAGCCAGACGGCACATGGGCCGAATGTAACGACGAGAGTGTAAGCATTCATTCATGTCTAATAGTTGTTGCGAGCAAAGGTTAACTTGAACTAGGTGAGGGAAGTTCCCGTCAAGACGGTCCTGTCGTGCGAGGACGGCCACTTCCAGGCCTGCGTCCTCGGCTACTCGAAGGTGTCGAAACGGGCCCCCTGCACTCTCATCGGAGCTGCGCAGAGATAATCGCGCTTTTTTTTTCTTCTTTTTTTCCCCTTTTTTTTTCTTTTTTGATAACCATATCCGGGGGGTTGATACCTGTGAAAAAAATTTCTTTTTTTTCTGTGGCTATAATCTTTTTTTACAATTCCACATCCCGTTTTCTTACCTTCTTTCTTTCTTCCGTTCTTTCTTTTTCTCTTCGGAGTAATCTTCATTTGGCATATGGGAGGCGGGCGGGCGGGCGGTTTTTTGTTCGTTGTCTTGGTGGGCCGGCGTTTTGGGGGGCTTCTGTTTGTTTGATTGATTTCCTTCTCGCACTACCGTATCGACCTACATTATCGAGTCACTGACGTTATAGCCGACTAATCCTATAGCCGACTCCGCAGTCTGGGGGGGCATCCAATGGGGCGGGCGGACTTGTGTCATCGATGTATGACTTGTATATAAAAAAAGGGTTTTGCGGGATTGGGCTCGGTTGGGCCGGGGATGGATGTGTGAAAATCATGGCGGGACAGGTCTGCAAGCACTGTGCATACGAACGGAGAGGCGAACGGAGAGGCGAACGGAGAAGCGAACGGTGAAGCGGGGGATGAGGTGTGGAGTGGAGTACGGTGCAGTTGAGTGGAATGGATGGCTGTGGATGGGCTTTGGATGGCCACGGATGGCCGCGGATGGGTCGTATTCGAGTTAAGGTTTTATCATAATATTCCAAGTCTCACTTGCCTTGGGTTGCCTTAGGGGCGTTTGGCTGTATGTGTTGTGTGTGTACGGTATGTTGGACATGCAGTGCAGCTGGGTAATGACAGCTGGGTAATGACAACAGTGATTGACAACAACAACAGCTGTTTACAGCAATACTGACAACAATACTGGCAACACTGACAACAACGATACTGACAGCGAGCTCGGAGCTCGGAGTGCAAACCGATCTGAACTATAGCCCAACAGCCCAACAGCCCAACAGCCCAACAGCGCATCCTGCGTACGACATATCTCGAACCATCATATTTCTCCATATCCTCCAGGGCCCATATCTCCCTCAGTCCCCCACCGCCCCACCGCCCCACCAGGTCTTCTATGTATTGTGCATTCGCAAGTTCGAGCAGCATGATCAGCACCTCTTCCCTCTATCCCTCAATCTTGAACGAGCGGGCACGCACCAAGACCAGTTATTGACATTTTGTTTTTATCCCCCCTACCCTACCCAACCTACACCCAACCCATAGCGTCACGGGGACACTTTTACACTTCTTGGGTCGTGAGGGTTTTCGTCCGAACCAGTCAGGACTCGGGACTGAGCTTCGAGATGCGAGGAAGTGCTTGGGGGAGGGGGGAGGGGGGGCACCGGGAGGGGCACGGGGACTGATGGGAAAGAGACGGACGAACTTATGGGATCGACTGGCTTCTGACTTCTGGAATCGATTGGCTTCTGGAAGAAGATGCGGAACTGCACGGGGCGAACTTTCAGCTTTCAGTAACGACGACTGGCTGGTTGGATGACTGGATGATGGATGATGGATGATGGTTGATGGAACAGCTGATCCGCGAGGGAGGGATGCATCATGGGAAGGAAGTGGAAACCGCTACCGAAACGGAGCTACCAGCTACCAGCTATCTATGGACACGAACCGCACGAACCACACGAACCAAACGAACCACCAGCACCAACAGCAGCACCAGACGATCGAGTCCGAGCACTGGTTGAGGATTGACGGAGGAACGTTTGCTGCAGAGCTGGGCTGCCGCCTTCTGGATGCGGACGATCGATAAGCCGGCGGGATCAATTGCGGATTCTCCCCCAGTGTGTGGATCGTACTGGAAATGCTGGACGTGGTTCTGCAGACTCGAGCGAACCTTCGGCGAACCATCACGACACGATGGGTGGTCTGATAAGCGGTTGTCTGTCTGTCAGCATGTGAGCATGTGGTTCTGCGTGCTCCGGGAATGCGGTATCCGAAGGGCGGTGCTAGTGGTAGTAGTAGTGGGATAAGAGGTGGGGTATGGGGGGGTATGGGGATTCCAGCGACGTTGGCCTGGCATGGTTGTGCTGTGTTGTGTTGGTGCACGGGAGTCAATGAGACGAACGAACGATTGGGTGGTGGATGGTGGGCAGTGGACATTAAGCCCGAGCTCAAGTTGCTGATGGCGAGCCAGCGTGAGGAGCTGACCGGAAGCTCTTAGGCGGGTGTGCTTCGGGATGCTGGCAGGAGTGGTGGGGGAAGAGCTGTTGGCTACCCGGGGTGATATGAAGTCTCGGACGACGTTGGTTGTGCGAATGCTGATGCATAGGACCGCCAGAGGGGGCGATTGGATATTGACCACTCAGTTCGGGCCTGAGGCGGTGGGGGGATTGTGAGCATGATCATGAGTTAGCTGTTTGAGCATGAGGAGATGTCCATGGAGGGTACGGCGCACCATCAGCCCCGAGGTCGGCGAAGAGACCGCAAGGGAAGAGTGCGGGGATAGGTAGGAGGAGGAGGCGGAGGAGGCGGAGGAGGATCTCTGGCCCCCGTTGCGAAGGACTCTCCTATCCTATCCTATCCATACAATCCAATCACAGGCTCAGCATCTACTTCCAGGTTCCTAGCATGCGCAGACGCTATGGCCCCCGCTCCGCTGCCTTTGGCTGACTGGCTGGCTGCCCGACTGGTCGGTTTATTCGACTACAGCGAACGAACTCATGGGCTCTCTGCGTACTGGTACCTTCTCCGGGAACGAATGGGAGACTGCAATCCAGCTTCTCAAGCGAACCTCGCCAGCCTCGTTGATTACGGCGCATAGCGGTGAGCGCAGCGGAATTGCGGAGAATGCGGGCACGAGGACGCAGGAGAGGGATTGATAAGACGACCAGGAAACTCAGGCAGCATCCTCAGGCGAACTTGGGGCTGCACAAGAACTCATGATCATGAGAGATGCAGTTAATACGACGGCCGGTCTTCACAGGAAGCAGGAAACAGGCAGCAGGCAGCTAGCAACAGCTCGAGCTCTATGACTTGCTTCCTGAGGGGAATACGGAGCTCACACCAGTCAATGGGTTGAGTTTGGAGGTCATGGGACGCTATTACATCCTGCTTCCCAGCTCTCTGCGAAGTTTGCTGGCTGGTTTTGGCCACAGTCAACCCACAATCCATGTCGTCAAAGCAACAGCACCACCGCACGATCGCCCGAGGAAAGCTGTCCGGAGAGGAGAAGACGCTCGGCCAGGTTCATGATGTATACCTGCGGCTGGACTGCACATCTCCTAGGAGTTTCGTCCATCCATTGGCTCAGTGAGTATACTCGCCAACATTGGGTGTTGTTGCGTTACCCCCTCACCCATAACAACCGTTTATCTTTACTAATTGCCGTGGGCGGGCTTGGGGGGATTCATGGATGAATGTCTGGGCCACACGCGCCCTTTACCGCTTCTCATGCTCGCGATCGAGCCCCCACAGAACATGTCCTTCACAATCGGCCGGTCAAAGCCAGTCAGCCAGCCCAATCCACTTGACCAGGACTATCGAAACACAAGCTCCGGAGCCGGGGGCCCATAGGCTCGCCATATATTGCTGCCTGGCTATTGACGCAACCCCTTCCACAATCAAGCAGTCGGTATCAAGAAACCTGTCTGGCGACTCATTAATGCAGTTCTTCTCGTTCCGACTTCCCCAAGACCGGCCAACCAACTAGCATGCACGGAGGGACGATGCCCCATTGCAATCGTCCTCCATAGGTTGGGAGGAAACACCCCCTCCACGGCGAGAATACCACGGCAGGGAGCCAAAGTGCCACAATCTCCATTCCCGGGTCCTGTGTGGTCGGAGGGAGAGGCTATTCTACGGCGGATCGATTGACTAGAGAACGAGAACGAGGGAGCCCCCAACGTAATAGCACGATGTCCAGTGATGCCGAGAACGGATTTCCCAACAAGTCTTTCCGTCCCATAGAACGCAGAGGAACTCCTCGAGTCTCGGCAAATGTGAATGCCCAATGGATAATCGCCGGAAGAACGAAGACGCAATCGAGGCGGCGGAGTTTCCATCCCTTCCCGGGTCACCTAGCGTAGGGAGTAGGGGTGAGTGCTCAAAGCTCTCATCGCACTGGACCTGGGTGCGGCGAGTTTAGGGGTTGCGTGATATGACATCTGCAACTGCAAGTCATATCAGCCCCTTCCTCCCGAGATCTGCACTTTCGTGGTGGTTGTGGGGGTCTGGCTTGGTCGTTCAAACCTGATACTCGGCGGGTGGCGTCCGTTCCTCCCCTATCTCAACAATTTCGGTGTATACGTAGGCGTACGGGTGGTTCGTTCGAACAGGATCCGGGCCATACAAGCACTCGATGAGTTGTCGTCCCGCGATGACAGGAAGGCAGTGGGTTGGGCTCTCAACATTTCGATGCCGTCTGGAGGAAGAAAAGAGACCAGGCTTTGGGGGCTCGGAAGCGGTTCCGTGGAGGAGCGAGGAGCGAGGATGTAACGACGGTTCCAGGCTTGACTTGACTCATCTCGACTCAACTCGACTCGCGAAAACTGCTCGCTCTCGGTCGCCAACATCCAGAGCTATCGTGGCTTCCCCTTCTCCTTCCTCCCCGATGGCATATCAGCTAGGTGGTGAGCCAGTCTGTGTCGTGTGTGCTCGGTAGGCCTGGGTCTCAGATCCTCCTCCGACCTACCGACCTACCGACGACTTCGATCCAAACGACCTCCACCTGGCGAAATGGGAGACGATGTAGACCGGCAATCGAAGTGCATGGTAGTCGTAGAAGGTGCTCGCGATTGGTTGCGCTTGCAGGCCGGAGGAAGGAGAGGGGGTGGACGGGGGAGTTCGGTTGGCAACCCAGCCTCCGGAACAACAAATGGTGACGATGACGGTGTTACTCCTATGCATTCCTTCCTCTCCATCATCGCGGCGTTCGAGAGAATTCCCCTGGCGAGGGCAGGGCGGAGGATGTAGTGGAGTGGAGGTTGTCTTCTCAACGGATTTCCCCCTTTCCTCCACCTCCCTGATCCGATCCGTGAGTGGGCCGGCCGGCCAGACACCGCAGAGTACGCGACACGACAGCACCTCCACAGCTACCGGCCAGCCATACGTGTACGCCACAGAGTTCATCCGACCAACCCACCCACCACTCCTCCGCAAACCATCGAGTGATCCCAGGTGACCTTGATAGGGGACTGACTAGTGAGACATCTCGTATCCCCTCCGCTGGATGGATGGACCTCGCAGCTCGGTGACGACATCTGAGGAGAGCATTTGTCCATCCACCGTGGGATCCGCCTGTGACGATCACTAAAGTATCCTCCTGCTGCCCTCCGCTCCGAGGGACGAACTACTCTACTATACTCTATCGGAGCCTTGTCTTGTCGTGTGGACGCACAGTCAGAGTGCGTGCGATCAGATCGGAGTACATGTAAGCTCGCCCTCGCTAGGGGATTCCCCAAATGAAAAAGAAAAGAAAAAGTAGATGTGAAGTGTACATTGTACGTATGTATGCTCACGTAGTGTACTCGCCATCACCCCCATCCCGGGACGGAAAGGAATCGTCCTCGGAAGGCTCGGGTGCTTCGGGAGCGGAGCGGAGTGGCGCGGAGTGGAGTGAAGCGGCACCGTTTGTGCTGGCATTTGCTCTATCCAAGTATGATGTACTCTACTTGCTCCGGATACATAAGCTTACGCGGTTGGACCGTTGGAGGAGTGAGATGTGTGTAGTGTATGTAGTGTATGTAGTACCTGCATGCGCGCCATAGTGGGCGGAGTGGAGTGTACCACTACATACCTGGATACTCTACCATGTAGGCATGTATCATAAGTACTCACCTCCCCACCCGTGATGTAATGCTATGTAAACTACATACATCATGTACTTGCCTTCCACGTTGTCCAACGGTGACGCTCTGTGTCTTGCATAACTGAACCTATGTGGGTGGATGGACGGTGGATGGGCGAGCGATGCAACCAGACAACGGTCTGCGCGTAAAGTAAACGTAAAGTTCTTACGGGTACGTACCAGTACATCATACCATACATCCATCCATAGGCCATAGGACGAGACGGAGAAGGAGAATTATGTAGAATAAGCATTAGTTAATTCCTCCCGGCCCCCGGTCAAAATCAGGAACCAAACTGGCCCTCCAAATTATTCCGTCGCGCGCAAACAACATCACAGTTAAAAGTACATGAAAAACAAGAACATAAAGAGAGGTACTTGTGAAGAGAATGACGAAGATAAAAAAATAAAAAAGACCCACTTTCCTTCCATGCTTGACTCCAGTCACCCCATCCCATCCTTCCAATCCATCATACACAAACCAAACCAAACAACAAACCAAACCAACACTCAGCCCAGCCCAGCCTGCCAGATCAAAATCCAGATCAAAATCCATAAACTTTCCTACTGGTTGAACGAAACGAAAGAGAAAAAAAATAAAGTAAAAAGTAGAAAAAAGAAAAAGAAATACATCATCCAAGCTCTAGAGTATGCCATGCCATGCCATGCCCATTGGACACTCTAACCAACAGTGCCTGCCTCTGCCTCCGTCTCTGCCTCGGCCTCTGCCTTACAGTCCACCGCCCGTTGCCCTGCCATTCTCCCTGCCGGGCCGGGTCGCCGAGTCCCGGTAGGTAAATATTTGTAAAAATGTAAGTTGTAACAAGAAAGAAAAGATCCGTTTGCGAAAGAAAAAAAAGCTGAACGAAGTATTGTTTTGCGTGGACTATACTATAGTGTCGCGGATGAGAAATAATAGTTGTCCCAGAGGTACTGGTAATCCTCGAGGACGCCGCCAAGCAGGCCGAGTACCGGTTGGTTATTGAGCCTACCAGAGATGCCCTGCAGGAACGGTCTGTGGACACAGCACACACGTATCAGTTCTCCGTTCGGAAGGAATGCGACGACGACGACGGATGAGACCAGCGAGAGAGTAAGAGACAGCACAATACAGTACAGCACATCATAACACACCCGCTTATGGGATGTGGGGGAGGGGGGAGGGATGCTTGTAGATGAGTGCCCTATCTTGTACTGCTTGCTCGCTGTCGTAGGTAAGGGTGTGCTAATAATAGCAACAACACGAAAAGCAAATAACACAAGAAAAAGGGGAAGAAATATGGAGAGGAGTAGACGTACCCGGTGATATTCTCATAGAAAGCACCACGAACACCCCACCAGCCCATTGCCCAAGCCCTTCTTGTGAGCTCGTCTCGTTCCAGCTGCGTCAAACCCCGTAGTCCACCCGGTACACTCGTTTCGAGCTCGCGCTTCGTCATCTGCCTCGCAGCGTACTCGAGCGAGAACCCGAGTAACCACGGTGTCCAGCTCTTGCGGTCGTTGGCGAACCGCTTCATCGCGACCGCGTACACCACCGGCCGAAGGATGTACAGCACCTCGGCGAGGTAACCGGTGCCGCGGATGCGGTGCAGGAGCTGGGCGGGCGGCTTGACGTCCTCGGCCGTCAGCACCTTGCTGAGGAGGTACTGCGAGATCTTCCCGCTGTTGGGAAGACTGGGAAGTTCCAATCCCGTGCGCGGCATCTTCCAGCCCGTCGCCTCTCCAGGCGGCGGAGACTCGGGCTCGAAAACGCTGCTCTCCTCCAGCGCGGCCGGGTCAATCTCCCTCTCAGGCAACGGTGGCGTTAGCAACGGCCGCGAGTTCGTCAACCGTAGCAACAGCAGCCTGCACAGCGCCTTGACCGTCTCGAGCACAATAACAACATGCCAGCGCATCTTCTTCCCGCGGCGCTTGGCGGCCATCTCCCACAGCAGCTCGGTGTACTGGATCATGGTGATCAACAGCGCGACGCGACGGTAGGAGGGACTGCGCGTCGTCCAGAATTTAGTGTAGCGATTATGCGGGGAGGGTTTTTCGCGCGGCAGGGAGGACGAGGCAGCAGCGTTGGCGAGCGCCGGCGAGCGCGCGAGCAGCGAGTCGTGGTATAGCGAGAGGAGCTGGATCCCGCTGTGGAGCGACTCCGACGCGAGTTCGACATCTTTGAAGCGCGCTGTTGGTGTGGGGTGGGATAGTTAGCGGTCATGATCACCATTGTCAAAGCGGGCAAATGACGGTCGCGTGTGAGAACGGGGGGCGGGGATGTATGTATCTAGCTGGGATATGGAACGGACGGACGGACCAGGAACTATATATGTCAAGCTTCTGAGCGCACTCTCGATCTGCGATACCGCGCCCGCGTTCTTTGTGATGAAGTCACCATACATGTCCGTGTACGGTCGGAAGCTCTTCTTCCCCGCTGCCGCCGGTGGTGAGGCGTCCATTACGACGAAGGATGCGATGGACCAGACTAGTTAAAGGAGTATGTAGCTTGGATGGCGAATATGTGCCGTGGAAAAATACGCCGGTCGGGTCGAGTGAGGGCGGGGATAGATCGATGTGAGATAGGAATGGGATGGAGCGAGAGGTGGTGTGTTGGTTGCGTGCAATTAGGTGGGAGCTGCTGCTTGTTTGCGAGGCGAGGTAACAACACAAGTAGCGCGCCGGGGAGGGGGCCCATGGGGCCAACAAGCGGCAACCTCGGCATGTGCTAGTTGTGCCGGTGGCATTCTCTAATGCCGGCGATTGGCCCGAGGCCTTCTGCAGCTCGGAAAATGAAACCTCACCAGTCAAGTGAACGCTCGCTGCGAAATCGCTCACGAGTGACAGCGCATGGACGGCTGTACAATTCTTCGCAAGCCCATTACATTACATGCAGACTCGACGCTCCCATACAAACTCATTGTCATCTCATTCATCCATCTACTTTTGAAAATGAACCAGAGCGAAACTAACGGCCGAAAAACGCAACAGAAGTACGATCCTCCAGACAAAATGTGAGGTAACCCAAACGAACACAAGAATCATGGTCATATCATACACCACTGTGAAAGAGCAGAAAATAAAAGAGATGTAAGGAGAGTAGTGTAATGCAGGTCATGACGTCAACTGTACCCTCCCAAGTTTACCGCTTCCTGTTCTTCTTCTTTTCGTCGCCGCCGTTAGGACGCGCAGTCTTCGCTTCCTTCATCTCGGCCTCTTCTTCCATCTCGTCCCAGTCCTCTGTAAAATATATCAGCTATCGTGTGATGGGGAGAATGAATTCGGATGTTACTCACCACCAGAATCGATATCAGAAGCCTCGGAGCCCTCGTCAGCGCTGGCATTACCATCGCTGAACTCTGACTCATCCGAAGCACTTCCGTCCGATTCCTCGCCGAAGTCGGAGGCTTCAAACTCAGACTCTTCCTCTTCGACCTCTCCGTCGTCGTCGTCCGAGTCGGTGCCCAAAAAGCTCCAGCCTCCATCTTGGAAGAAGGTCTTCGGATCCTGAATGACAGTCTTCATAATCGTGGGCCAGTTGAGATTCAACGGTCCCTCAGAGTATGCGATGTTACTCGAATCCAACCATTCCTTGACATTATCTAGGAGTTCCATAGGGATGGAGTTGATGTGGGTCACCGGCCGAGTGTACTCCTTGTACACGCAGACGAGATCAAAGTTCTTGAGTCCGAACTACAGTTTCTTGTCAGCATCAGCTCTCCAAAATGTGTCGTAAAGTGACATACCTGTACACGCTCCAGATGGGCAATCTCAATCTCATCCAGAGTGATAACCAGGAACGGCATATCCGTCAGGGAAACCAATGCGTCCGTAGTAGGTGCACAAAGGACATTCGCACGGAACGGGACTCCGCTAAAGCCGAGCTCACGATATGGGACATCAACATCAACACCAGCCTCGATCTTCTTGGCGGCTTCGGAGATCTTCTCGGCAAACGCTTTGAACTCCTTGTCCAACTCGGCCCTCCTTCTCCGTTCCTCCTGCTCCTGCTCGAATTCTTCCTCGTCTCCGTATCGGTACTTCCTCTTCCTGTTTCCAGTCTCATCGAATTGAATGTCGGTAGCCTCGCGGTAGAATTGAACGTCCTTTGTCTTCTTCTTACCGATCATGATAGGATCTTTAAGGTGGACATGAATGAGAACAATCAACTCGTGAGCGCAAGGCTGGAAGAAGAGATGTTTGACATTGCTGAACAGGATATCGACGCGGTGATCGTTGCGCAGGGGTGATTGATATCGCAGACCGTTCTCGTGGATCTCGAGCTCTCCGGGAACACGCTTGCCGTCCATGCCGGGCCGAATGAAGACGTCGGGCAAACGCTGGGGGCGACGGTTGCGCATCTCCCGGAGGTTGTCCTGAGTGACAACATCCTCCATCTCCTTCCGCTCGTTTTCCTTCTTGGTGGCATTCTTCTTCATGTCCGTGATGCTGTCGCAGATGGAAGCGATACGCTCATTATCGGTGCTGCGGTAGGTCAAACTTCGGAGGAAGTGAGCATTGGGATCCTCAAACGGCAGATCGTCTTTTCTTCCGACACCCTGACCAGGCGACAGCAGATTGATGCGCAAGTACGTGAAATCGTCTTCCTCCGTCTTGCTGGCGTTCTTGATGGTCGCGATATGGAAAGGCACGGGGCGTCCAAAGACAGGAACGATGATGGTCTGGTTCCTTGCGTCAACGACGATTTTGAGATCGCCTACAGCGAGAGGCAGCTGGTTCTCCCTCTTGTAGGACTCGAATCGCTTGATCGCACGCTTGCCCTTGCCATCGCCCACAGTGCCGCCCTCAGAGAATCTCTCGAGACCTCGAGATTGCAATGTGGCCCGCAGCTCGGCTTGATGCTCTTTGCGCCTAGCTTCGGCGCCATCATCGACCGTACCACGGTCACCACGGAGCTTTGACTTCATGATGACAGCCGTGCTTCTGGGAGGCGGAGCCCGGATTTGCTTCTGCTCGGGCTTCGGCTTCACCTCGGGCTCATCGTCCTTAAAGTAGAAAGCCGCTTCCTTGAGGTCTTTGGGGCAACCTCCAGTAAAGACAAGAGGGTCTGAATTGGTAACCTTTACGGTATCCGTCAACAACAAGCTGTAAATTTTGCTCTTGGCATCCTGGGGTTTTGGGTTTTCGAGATCGCTGAAGCCAACGGTGACACAGAGAGTCATTCCGTCCTTCAGCACTCTTGTACTCTTGGCGTTAATTGTCAGGCAACTATCGCGGGCCTCGATGCCGATACCGAATCCGATGGTCTTGAGGAAATGCTTCTCGACTTCAGGGTATTTGGACTTGACGTTTTGGAGAGCCTTCTGATAGATTTCTTTGCAAACCGCACCATCTCGCATCGACTTGAGTACTGTCCACTGGAGCTCGATCAAAAAGCTGTAATACTTCTCTTGGGACTATCGGAGCGGTTAGAAGAGATATCTATCAGTAAATCAGCGGGGCGTACGTACCTTGCTTGGATCTATCAAGTAAGTCCTTCCAATCTGAGCAGAGTAGGACTTGTACCGCCAGCCCATCGAAGCCAGGATGATACCCGCGTGAAGTGGGTTATCGTCAGCCTGAGCGCTTTGCTTCAAGTCGTACTTGCCACCACTCTGGACAACGGGCCCAACCGTCCAATCCAGCTGGGTAACATCGAAATCATCCCCGAGCTTCAAAGACTTGGCCTTGAAGAATTTCTGGTCGTCGATCTTGGCTTCGATCTTCCGTGAGAGCGCCTCATGAGTGACCTTCTTCTCCTCGTCGATGATCTTTGACATTTCGTCGATGAAGTAGTCCTTCATGACCGCCACGAGTGCCCTGGAAGACGTGCGCATGGTCTTCAATTCTGCATCATCTTTGACCGCCATGCAGTGCGAGAATGCGAGCGACACATCCACCTCTTGAACACCAAGCCCCTCCGCAGAATAGACTTCCCGCCACGCCTTAGGAAACGGGCCGTCGGCCTGGTCTTTCGCAAGGACACCGACCTTGTTTCCCGACTTTTTGATGGCATCGCAGATCGTTTGGAACTGTCTCTTGTTCTCCGCTTCGTCTTTGCCCCTCATCAAGAACTCAACGGGAATCTTACCCCCCTTGAGTGGCTCCAGATGTCTCGCTATCAAGCAACCGCGTCAGCGCCACCTAACACACAGCATCACGAACACAATGATTGACTCACCCTTCTTTGGCGTCGTGACGACGTAAAACTTCTCTGGGGTAACCAAGAACAGTGTCGCCGGGAATTCGTAACCGAGTAGCCAGAACTGCACAAGTCAATTGTAAGCTTGCCACATTCCTGACAACGAGCGAAATCGGGGTGCACAAACGTGTAGCGACAAGGATTTAGAATACGGGCCCTCTGCGGTCTTTCCCATCACCACCAAGATGGATCCAGCTCCAGCAAACGCCTCATTCTTCTTGGGATCCCTCCATGTCGATACGAGGTTGCTCAAGCGAGTGTGGAACTGCTGCTTGTCGATCTTGACTTCGTCGCCCATGTTTGTTGCTAGTTTTGGGGATGGAGTTGAGTTTGTGCTCTTGCACTATGGGAAGTGGATGTGGCGATGATAGTTGTAGGTTTGCTCGAGCTGTGGTAGAAAAAAGTGTCCGTGGACCGATATGTATGAGGTGGACGAGGCTCGCGGAATGGACGCGACGCGATTACTATGGCCGCTGCGAGTTGTTAGGGCAACGTTATTTCCTAAGCTGCTTCGTTGGGCGCGAATGCAGCTCTGAGGTTGATAGATGACGACGGACCTCGTAAAAAGTGAGGGAAGAGTGAAGTGAAGTGGAAAATGAGAGGAAAGGAGAGCAATCGCGTTTCGTCAGAATGTCGGTCGCGTAAAGAAGCAAGACAGGTGTGTGCCAAGACATATTCTGCTCAATTAGCACGGGTCGCTCAACGTGGCCGATCACTATCAATCACTCACCGTTGCTCACAACAAACCGGGCAAATTGCAAACGGCAACAACCCGTTTCACCATAGTCTAGAAAGGCTGTATGCGAAAAAAAAAAATTGATCTTCACGCACACTCTTGGTAGCAACCCGAGATGCTCGGGCGAAAAAGTTGACGATAAGATCACAAAGCAAAAAGCTTGAAAGGTGACCATGAATTAGGTAGGAAACGCGAAAGAATAAGTGAGTGATCTGCAAATAATTGTACAAGTATAGCGACAATAGACACATTCCCATCCGAGTCCTCCTAAATGCTCCATACCTTGGATAGCATAGTCTCCTATCAAAATCTTTAATAATCCCTCATTATCATCACGATCCGATCCAACCTCATCAGCTGTGCCAACATTCGTTCTTCCCGTGACCTCCAGATATCCAACTCCTTCTTCTCGTTCTTCGACATATACTCTTCGTAGTTTGCCTTGACGTCCGAACGCTCGCTCTTTTCGATGAGATGCTTACGTTTCTCCTTCTCGGCCATGGTCCGTTGAATATTCCTACTCATAGCTTTGTAGACGTCCGAGAGCAGTAGAGCATTGGCCCGTGCCTCGTCGAAGAACCATAGGAAGTATGTCCTCGTTGCTTGCGGTGGGATAGATTTGGGAACCTCCTGGAGCTCAATGTGACCGCACTCGTGAAGGCCGGAGAGAACAGCGCGGATTTGGTTCTGCTTAAGTAACGCTATGTTGGCGATCTGTTGAAGTCAGTATGCAGACTTTGTAAACAATAGCAAGACCGGTTACCTGTTTCTCATCCAGTTTTCCCTTGTCCTTGATGATCCTAAGTAACCGAGTCCCTGTGCTTTCAAATCGTTCTTCAACAATCTTCTCGAGCTCTATGCTTCGCATCGTCTTTCCCAGCTCCTTATAATTAACACTCCACTCTCCCATACCTCGGTTGCCTTCACCGATCAGGAACTTGAAAGAGTCTTCCTGCAGGAGCAGCAAATGCTGCTTTATCAGCTTTATGCGTTTTTGCTTCTCGAGTGCCTCGGGTTCCATGTCTTCGTCCACCTCGGCCCACTCGTCTTCTTCTTCCTCCTCCTCGGATTCTTCCTCGGATTCATCTGAATTGTGACGGCTCTTGCCGTTCGGTTTACTACTGCCATTCCTGCGGGGTTTGTCATCGTCAGAATTGTCGAGTGATCGTTTCCGTGTTTTCGATTTGCTTTCATTGGGCGCAACAGCAATGGAGCCTTCCAGCTTGATGTCTTTGTTGAAGTTTTTCGCTAAATCGCGGCAGCTGAGTTTAATCTCTGTCATGTAGGTCAGCTCCTGAAAGACGTATAAATGGTAGGTGAGCAGCAAACTCTTTAAAGGCTTGTCTTCGTCTTCTTGTACCCCTTCGTCTCCAATGTTGTCCTTGCAGCGGAAGATATGGGGCTCAATCATGCTCAGGAACTCTGCGTAGACCTGCGCAGTAACTTTTCCGAGTCGCTGTTCGGCAAGTGATACCAACTCAGCATTTCGGAAAACGACGAGAAACTTATCGTGGTTGATTCGTAGAACCAGGTTCTCCTACAGACACCGAACATCAGTTAATCAGCTTGCAGTGGAAGCGGCTCCACTTCAGGTCGCGAGCTTACATCGACCTCCCAATCAACATCCTCTTCTTCGTCGTCGTATATTGACACCTTCTTCCGCTTCTTGGACCTTCCGCCCGGCTGAGCAGCCTTCCTCTTCAATCCTGCGTTCTCCGATACGTCGCCGATCTCCATCTCCTTCAATCTGATCTTCATTTGCGCGTTGACCTCCTTCATCAACTTCAATTCACTGCTGAAGTTCTTGTGCAACTTCGAGATGAGCTCGGCGCGCATGCCGTTTTCTATGTCGGTCCTCGTATGGACGTGGTGTTGCTTGACTTCGACCAGAAACCTCTCGCGCAACATATTCGTTATGACCTCCTTCAGCGTTTCGACAGAGGTGATCGGTGTGTCGGCCTCGATGACAGCAGAAGGATCGCTGTCCTTAGCCTTCCGTGCTTTCTTGGTCGAAATACCGTAGGCCGCCAGAAAGTCGCTAACCCTCGCGTGGCCCAACTGGAGCAAGTTGCTGGCGATCAGAGCGCCATCATTGCCAAAGAGCTCCTCGATCGTCCGAATGATCCGCCCCGCGTGTAGCAACTGGTAGGCCTGAGTCCAGTTGCAATCGTAGTAACAGACAGGGTTTCCTCCCTCATTGTGCGTAAAGTGAACGACGAGGTGCTGCTGAATCAATACCACGAGTGTCTGCTTGACCGTCTTCTGTGGCAGCGCAGTGTACTGGCAGATTTGCAGGAGAGGTAATCGACCGCGCTCGAGAAGGATACTGACGACTTTCTGGGATTCAGTGAGTGAAAGCACTCAGGCACAGGACTGGGAAATGCCAACCGAAGACACTTCTCCATATATGTCTTGAACAAGGAGCGTGCACAACTCAGCTGCTGTTGCCTGGGAATTGTCAGCGAGCGGTCTCTCTCCTGACAGAACTCATCGGCGTCGGGAACAGCAATGACGAGAGATTGCGTACTTGCGACATTACATAACCCGGTTTCGTAGAAAAAGAATGGTGTTATTGGAAGTCTGAAGGTGTCTGGAAGATGCGCATGCAAGAGGGATGCTGTTGAAGTTGTGTCCTGGATATTGACTTCAAGAGATGAGGGAAGGCAAATGCTAGCGCGGACTAATATTTTGTGTTGTGTGAGTCGCGCTCTGGCGATCACAGGACTCACTCGACCCCACCGAGGCTGAAGAAGAGCCGCATGAATGGTAGCTCAAGAGCGCCACTGGGGCTGAAGCCGAGCCGCAAGCCTAGCAACTGCTGCCAGGATGAAGAAAACTCACGCTCGCCACACATCTCAGACCAGATCCGAGCCAATCATAGCTTCTCTTTGTCGAATCACACACTCCCGCTTTTCTCCGTCTGCCCAATTCTCACGATACCACAAGTTACCGGTTTCGCCAAACCAACCCCACCACCACCACCAATACAAATACCCCACCCTCCGTCACCACAACCCATCCCCCCCACGTTTTTCGACATGCTCGCGAGGTCTTCCATCGCACGGGGCCTTCCCCAATGCTGCGCCAAAGCCGCTCCCTCGGCCCGCCGGGGTATGGCTGCCGCCGCAAACCCTTTCCACTACTCGGTCGGCAATGCGGGCGGCGTTAAGGTCGCATCCCGGGACGACGGTGGACCAACTACATCCCTTGCCGTTGTTGTGCGGGGTGGAAGCAGATACGAGTCGTCGCCAGGTCTCGCCCACGGATTGGCATCCTTCGCATTCAAGGTACCCCGACAACTTCGGTGATGGGAAGGGGAGACGAGAGACCTTGGAGGCATAGGGGTGCTGATTGGGGTATCAATTATTGACAGAACACCACAAAACGCTCGGCACTGCGCCTGCAGCGAGAGTCGGAGTTGCTCGGAGGGTCCTTTGGCTCGACCTTGTCCCGCGAGAACATCGTCCTGAGGGCGAAGTTCCTCCGTGACGACCTCCCATACTTCGTTGAAGCTCTCGGAGAGGTGATGAGCAAGACCAAGTACATCCGTAAGGATGCCTATCGATTTCCCACCGCTCTTCGTTGCGCCTGACGTTTCCTACCAGACTATGAATTCCAGGAAGAGGTCGGTCCTATCATGATTACCGAACTCAGCAAATACTCGCACAACCCCGCGGATGTCGCCCTCGAGCACGCCCACAACGTCGCCTTCCACTCCGGACTCGGTGGTCACCGTCTCGCGATGAGCAACAAGTTCTCTTCCTCGCTCATCCCTTCATACGCCCAGCAGGTGTACCAGAAGGGCAACATCGCCGTCGTTGCTTCTGGTGCCGCCCAGGCCGAGCTCGAGAAGTGGACCGGCCAGTTCTTCACTGATCTGACTGAGGGTTCCGGTCTCCCCTCAAACGTCACCAAGTACTACGGTGGTGAGAACCGCATCTACAACGATCATGGTGATGCCATCGTTATCGCCTTCCCCGGATCGCAGGGTGGTCCCAACTTCAAGGCCGAGTTCAGCGTACTCGCCTACCTCCTTGGTGGTGAGTCGTCCACCAAGTGGAACCACGGCACCAGCGCCCTGTCCCAGGCCGTCTCTCAGATGGCCGGTGTCAAGGCCATTGCCAAGCACGTCGCCTACTCGGATGCTGGCTTGCTGTCCATCACCGTCACCGGTCCCCAGACCGCTCTTCACCAGGCTGGCGCAGAGGTCGTCAAGGCCATCAAAAGTCTCGCTTCCGTGAAGCCCGAGGACGTCAAGAAGGCCATCGCGCAGGCCAAGTTCGATGTCCTGGCTGCTGCTGAGGACCGGTCCGTCGGTCTGGAGCTCATCGGCCAGAGCGTCATTGCCTCTGGCAAGGCTCCTCAGGTTGAGGGTGTCATCAAGGCTTTGGAGGGTGTTACCGTTGACACCGTCAAGAGCGTAAGTTTCCATCTTCTCCATTCCCTGTTATTTCTCTCCTATACTAACCTACATCTACAGGCCGCGAAGAAGCTTCTGGACGGCAAGGCCACATACACCGCCGTTGGAGACCTGCATTACCTCCCCTTCGCTGCGGACATCGGCCTGCAGGTGTAAATGACTGCATGGCGAGGGAGGACGGGGAGGGGTTGTTAGACTACTATTGGATAGCGTGTCATGATAGCGGAAAAGGCGGTGCAAAAAGCAATAGAGCTGGGGGTGTGTCAGAGACCATGTAAAGAAGCCCTTATGTTTGTTGTTTATCTGATACATACGCTCGACTTAATCGTAACCTCGTCAACACGCTGCACAGAGGAGTATCAATGAACAAAGAATTGCACCTCATCCTCAGTGGTTCGTGGCTAGCAGTGGAACCCGAATGGCATACTACCTATACCCCTTTTCATGATGGTTCCCTCCTTCCCACCTTACAGCTTAGTGCCTGCCGTCCTTACTATCACAGCTTTCCTGCTTGGTATCCAAGCCTTCGAACATTCGATGCCGGATATATACGCCGAGTAGAACAGGCGTCGTTACACGAGCTAGATATCATGACGTTTCAGTCTTTGCTCTGCACTGATATCACTCGTCTTTTGCCACATTTTTGTCATTATTTGCCATTTCGCCATTTTGCCCATTTTTCAGATACCATGATCCTTAACTCAAGTACTAGGAAGTATCTACTAACAAATATCCTCCACCTTGAGATTGGCCTCAAACGGGCCAAGATCCGACTTCAACGTCCGTCCGAACTGCTCCAGCAATATCTCAAAACAGACCTTCGTAATCGCCGGATCATACCTATTCTTCGAGCTCTCGTCTCGGATGAATCTGCGCCAATATCAGCCCAGTACATTACCTAGCCAGCCAGTCAGTAGGGGGTGGAATTGGTGGGTGCATACGCATGTTGGCTCCACGCCAGCTCATAGAAGCTAAACACGACGCCCGCCTCATGGAGGGACTTCCTGATGAGATCCCTCCCATCAGCAGGAACATGATTATCGAGTTTCCCAAATATCATCGCGACCTCCGCGTGGCCGAGGTCTCCGGCCGTGACCCGTTGCAGCGAGTTGTCCTGCTTCCCGGCGCCCAGGCTGTGGCTGTGAATGTCCGTCGCGAAGTAGCACACCGCGCTGGTCACGCGCGCGTCCATCGCGCACCGGAACGCAAGGTGCCCCCCGAGACACATTCCCGTCGCCCCGATCGACCCGTTGATCGTCGGCAGGGAGAGCAGCAGGTCGATCGCGAGCGTGGCGTCTTCGTCGTAGGAGGCCACGGACTGCACATCCCCCCTCATTAGCTGCCGCATACCCACCCACCAACCACCCACCAACCACATACCTTAGTAACCTTCAATTCATTCCCGCGATCGGTCCCTGGGCCATCATAGGCGAGGGGCTCTGGGCCCTCAAAGCCATGGAACGAGCTGGGGGCCGCGCAGATGTAGCCCTGGCCCGCGATCTGCCGCGCGAACCGCGCGACTGGCCCCGTCACCTGGTAGATCTCGGAGAATACTACTACGCCCGGGAATTTGGCGTGCGGATGGTTCGGGATCGATGGGTGCGTGATGAAGATCCGCATTGTCTCGCCTGAGGCCGTAAGGACGTCTTTGTGGAATTCTTTGATGAGCATGGTGATGGTGGTGGGTTGGTGATGGTGATGGTGAATGGAGGATTGAGGGAGGTGGAGTTGGTGAGATGCGGACTGTGGATTGCGGGGTTCGTATGGATAATGGCGGGGTCGCTTTGGGTTATATATACCTCTATGATCGCGGGGTTACATGTTACATCTGCAGGGCTGATGATCATCCCGCTTCTACCGCATTGTTTAACGCATGCGCAAATTGACTCTACTATGGGCCCACGATCCTAACCTCGACCTCCTCCTCCAACCCATACATTGTCCTCCAGTCCACTAACCAATTGAACAGCCCACTCTCGAGTCCCACTGGCCATCTGCATACCCCCAAAACAATTCACCTCCACCGTCTCAAGAGTCAACAGCCCACTCACCCTCTCTCTCAGTGCCGCGTGCACATCAAGCACAAACTTGGTGCCCAATCTCTGGTATCGCAATACCCTCAGCTTCCGCACACTTCCTATGTAAACATCTCATTGCATTCCAAAGTCCTGAGCACCACCTCCCTGAGCCTCTTATATCCAACCTTCCACTGTCATCCCCAGCCCACCAGCCTCTCCGAATACTGCGAAACATCCCGCACCCATCCATACTCCGGCACGAAGACCCGCAGGCCGCGGGCAGCCACTCGTTGTTATTAGTATCCACAACCTCCCTTCTCCCTCCACGGCAGACAATGCATCACCTCTCCCTCCTCCTCCGAGTTCGGCAAAGCCCTGAATACCCACTGGCCGGCGAGAAGGTAGACTCGGCACCACCGCTGCGGCATCCTTGAAGGATGGAGCCGATACCGTCCTTGCTTGCTGAGGCCTTCC
This sequence comes from Tricharina praecox, assembly GCF_024521635.1. NCBI lineage: Eukaryota > Fungi > Ascomycota > Pezizomycetes > Pezizales > Pyronemataceae > Tricharina > Tricharina praecox. The sequence goes on from NW_026250413.1 coordinate 818,244, forward strand.
TCCAGGCGCATGGAATATTTCTCTCCGTTTCTATTGCAGCAGCAACGGGAGTAGTAGGTCCTCATACATCTCGGAGATGCGGCCAGTCTGTATTCTGATCTCGATCTCGGCCGCTGGCGGCAGCGCTGCGCTGCGCATAGCTGCTGGAACAACGAGAGATGGCCGGTGAGGTCTTCGGGGAGGGAGCGCGTGCCCGTCGGCATATTTTGCTGCGAGATTAGGTAGGATTGACCGTCAGCGGGAGAAGCGGGTTTGCCGCAGGTTGTGGCGGTACCTATGTAGGCGGTTAGTGGGACTTGGGAGTGCTCGAGGGATTTCAGGGCTGTGGGGAGATCGGCGAAGGCGTGGTTGCTGGTGTTGTAGTTATAGTTTTCAGGGTTGGAGAGGATCTGGGACAGGGAGAGTTCGATGATTCTGAGGGGGGCGGCATTGCGAAGGTGGGTACCTACCTCCTAGAGAGGTAATGTGAGAGGTTCCCGAGCTCTTGCACGAAGCTCAAGAGTCAAGTACGGTGAAGCTATGGTCCAAAGACGAGCTGACATTATTCTACCTACATTCCTTTGCTGGGGGTGAATGAGACTTCCGGCTTTATAGCCTCTAACTTTACTCGCGTGTTCTCACCCATGGACCGTATGTATAATAATTTTTCAGGCCGAGGATCGCCGGAGCTGAGCCCGAGCCCGAGCTTGAAGCTGAGCTGCACCCTGCCGGCGGCCGCAGCAGCTCACCATGCAGAAGCTAGAGTAAACCCACAAGCGAGCCCTGTCCTGACCTTAATCCCACCTCCCCCCTCCTCCCCCCAGTGCCCCCACCATCCTCACCCCACCCAGCACCCCCAGCAACCCCCAGCAACAATGGCAACCCTCACCAACCCGCGGCGCATCCTCCTCGTGGGGACGCCGAACTCCGGCAAACTCACATTTTTAAAATGTACCTCCCCCTTCGCCCCCCTCCCCCTCCCCCTTCGCCCAAACCCATCTACCTATGCACCAGCTAATGCGTGGATGCGTGGGGGAATAGCACTTACGGGAACTCTCCCGCCACTGCCGGACGCGACCGGGCCGCATGCGGGGCTGTCGCATGAGTATCAGATAAACACGCCGTACTACAGCGCTACCGTGCCCGTGTGGGTTGATGAGCTGCCGGCTCCGGGGGCTGTGGGGGTGAAGGAAGAGGAGTCGAAGAAGGAGGGGGAGGGGGAGAAGGAGGAGGGGGAGGGGGAGAAGGAGGATGCAGCGGCAGCGGCATCTGCAGGGGGGGAGTCCTCTAAAGAAGAAGAAGCCCCCGAAACACTCCAAACCTGGACGACCTCCTACCTCTCCGCCTCCGCGTCGGAGGTGCTGAGCGTTCTCGGCAGCCTAATCCTCACATTCCGTTCCACCTCCGAGCTTTCCTTGCTCCTCAGCTCGCTCCACCGCATCGTCAACAAGATGGGCATGATGTGGGACGGAGTGTGTCTAGCCGTCGCCATGGCGGACGGACCGCTGCCGGAGGGAACAGAGGATACGTGCTTGGGTTACGGGTTTGAGTTGGTGGAATATAATGGGGGAAGGAGAGGGGGTAGGAATGAATATGGAGAGGCGACGGGCATGGATAGGGTTGTGGAGGCTCTTGCGGCCGGGGATTGGGCCGGTGATGGGGGGGATGATGAGGATGAGGATGAGGATGGCGAGGATGAGGATGGCAAGGACAAGGAGTGGTTAGATGGGATTGGCGGTGAGATGGAGCGGGAGATGATGGGGTTGAAGGTGGAGCTTGCTCGGGAGGATAGGGGCGAGGGCGAGGAGGAGGGCGGCGTGGAGAATCTTGAGGCTGTGTTGGCGCGGCTGCAGATGGTCAAAGGTGTGTGGGATGTGCTCTGTGCTGCGGGACTGGCTGACGTGCGTAGACATGGGCGACGAGCTGCCGATGGCCGAGCGCCGGAAATTGGCCGCAAAGGTACTCGCCGATATCATGAAATAAAAATGACATCCTCCTCCTTCAATCCACCCAGAATCGATGTCTGAAGATCCAAGAAGTATGTACACAACCGTAGAAAACCAAAACGCCAAACAGCCAACCAATTACGCATCGCATCCCCATCTATAGTACCGAGTATCTAGTCATCCTCCATCTCCATCGCCATCTCCAATTTATTCCTCAGATCCCCAATCTTCCCGGCCAGCACGGAGCGATCATATTTGATAGCGACCTTGACCGCCATATCGAGCGTGCGCTTCTGCCTGAACAGCCCACAAATCTCGAGAGCCTTCGCTCCCTGATCCTCTTCTTTACACGCTATCATCAGCAGCTGCAGCAGAGCACGATCGATGCCGTTCTCGCGGTCGACGATTTCCATGCGCTCCTCAGCGCTGAGAGTCCTTGCCGTCGCGCTGTCACGCTGAAGGGATAGCAGTATGCTGTTGCGCACGTATGTCTCCTCCAACACATCGGTGCCCTTGGGCTCTGCAGCGGTCTCGGCCGGTTTTCCAACCAGCGGGATCTTGAAATCGAATTCGCTCAGCAACGGCCGCGGGAAGTACGGGTATTGTTCTCCGCCCTGTATGTAATCTGTCAGATCATATCACGGACGTCATCGGGAGAAACATACCTTGAGGATGATGCAGTGAAATTTATCCTGCGCGACCGCAACGGGCCAGTACTTCTCCTCGCGCCTGCCTCCAGCCAGCCGCTCTAGCGTCCTCGTATCCAGCAGCGGCGTCCAGCGGGCCTGTCCCACCTCGCGCCAGTGCTGCAGCACCAGCAGCACGCCGTCGGAATCGTAGATCGCCGGATCACCGTTTTCCGAAAAGAACACGCTCTTTAGCTCACCGCCCGGCGGCAGGGCCACCACATCGTTGCTCTGCAGCGTCTCGTCGCGCGCGATGTTCTCGAGCGTGTATGTGAGCTGCGTCTTCCCGTCGGCGCCCACCGCGCCGTTCCCCAGGATGAGCACGTAGTCGCGGTAGCTGGCGCACGTCACCACCGGCGTGTGTTTCTGCCTGTAGATCCGGAACGGGATGCCAAAGAGCGTGAACACCCGGACGTACCCCGTGTTGGTGCACGCCACAATGTAGTTATCCGACAGCGCGATGCTAGTGATCTCCTCGCCGTCCGGGAGACTGGTGCGCCAGTCGCCGCGGTTGGCCCAGGACTCGTGCGGGCGGTAGTAGAGCATTGCTGGGCTGCCGCTTTCGGCCTGCGGCTGGCACGAGAAGAGACCGCCTGTCTCGTTGAGACACGCTTTGTCGTACAGGAATTGGTCGGTGAAGTGCACGTCGCGGAACGACTCGCGGTCGTGGAACTCGACCGTCACAGTGTTGTGCGTGTCCTGGTCGACCGTCCACACGAACCCGACCATGTTGAGACACAGGTAGCGACGCTTTCCGCGCCACGGCGTGGCCGAGGGCTGGAACGGCTCGTGGATCGTCGGTGTCCATACGTAGGCGGGACGCTTGGGCTCGCGGCCTCCCACGACGATCCCCGTGGTGTCGAGTTTACGCTTGCTGGCCACGTTGGGCCCCCGGTCTGAGTCGTTGTCGTCGTTTTCTATCCAGTCGAACACTTCCTCGTCCCCGTCTAACTCGCCTTCGTCGTCTGTCCCGGCACCAAGAATACCGTCCAGCGGATCCGGAGATGCTCGGCGACCGGGTCTTCCTTGCCCGCTGCGGACGGCTTTGGTAGTGGTCGAGGCAGCGTCGGAGTCCTCTATCAGCGGGGCCGGTCGTGTGGAAAGCTTCAACCTTCCAGCGATCTCGCCGGGCACGACCCCGGGGAGGGTATACAGCCTGCCCTCTGTAGTTGTGAACGAGATAGTATTCTCACTGGGATGCCACGCCAGCGCGCAAACATTCCTATGCAAATACGTCGCGACGACGGTCTGGCCGGCGGCCTCCCACACGACAATCTTCCCATCCTTCGCAGCACTGACCAAGAACGCACCATTCGGGCTCCAAGCAAAATCCGTGATCTCAGCTGTATGCGCTCCCGCAAAGCTCCTCTGCCGCTTCCACTCCCGGCAGTCAACAATAACGACATCCCCCGTCGCCGTCGGCGCCGCAAACGCGCGGCCATCCGGACACCACGCGACCTTTGCACTTGCCTCGCCCGCCGCCTCCACCCGCAGAATCACCCCGTCCACCGTCTGCACCAGCTCCGGCTCCGGCTCCGCGCCAGAGAGCGTGTACACGTACACCGCCCCGTCCGTGCACGACACTGCAATGTACTTCCCCGAAGGGTCGTACGATACGTGCTTATTGCTGTTGCTCTGCCCGCGCAGCGTGAGCACGCGTGTTGGGTCCGACAGGTTGACGAGCTTCACCACGCGGTCGTCGCTGGCTACCGCGAGCCAGCTGCCGTCTGGGGAGAGCGCGAGGCCTCGTGCCGGCAGGTTTGTCCGCAGAAGCAGCCGCTCGGGAGTGTTGGTCGCCGAGGAGAAGACGCTGACTGAACAGTCCTCGCTGCAGGAAATGATTTTGTCATTCTGCGGAAGTTTGTGTCAGCGAGGGGAACAGCGTGGGTGGGTGGCTTGTACATACGGTAGCCACGATCCCCGTGTTATCCGCCGTGGTATCGATCGTCACCGGCTCGTCCTCTGACGCGGTGGTGTATTTCCTTATGAACGTATTCGTGCCGGCGGTGTAGAGGTATCTGCCGTCGGGGGAGTAGTTGACGATTGTTTGGCCGGGCGGGTCTGCGAGCTGTGAGTATTTTCCGGATACCCACTAGGCAGATTAATTGATTGAGTGGCGGTTTGGACTCACGCGCGAAGAGCGGGCCTTGGAGTTGTGTACTCGTCATGTTTTTTCTCTGTGTCTGGGCGATGGAGGGCTGCGAGATTGGTGGGTATCTGGGGCGGACCGTTGGAGGGCGAGCGATCGAAGTGTGAATTTCGAGAGAGTCGAGACACCTGGTACTGGCTGCTGGCTGCCTGGCCGTTCCTGGAAAACGCGTTGGAAGTCGCGTTAATTGGCCAAGGATGGGCCGCGCTAACTGACTGGGGGCGTTCCGAAGGATCGATTGAGTCCGCTTGAGCACGCACAACCCACTCGAAAAAAGATATCTCGTAACTATTGCACCCAGGTTTCAGAATTTGAAGAAACTTGTAAGATATCAGGGCGACGACGAAGCCGTTCCTGTAACTTGATGAGAAATGTAAGGCATCCGCTGCTTTTCGCACTTAAACGGACACTCTACGGTACAGAAAGCATCGAGTAATGAACTTGCCATTGCTCACCCAGCTGGGAAGCGGGAGGGTACCTAGGATATGTAAGAGTGAGGAATGACTCTGCCCGAGAATTCAGCGTCCTATTCCACGGTGAAAGGTGGTGCCTCAATTCCCGAGTAGGTATGATGGGTAGACCATATCGTTCCCGGAACCACTATATCTCACTCTACACATCTTCAGCTTGTTTGTAGGATCATTGCAGTATCCACTGTCCACTGTCCACTGTCCATAGAAGCCAAGTCCGTTGGATACATACGCGGAGTGAGTCTTGCCGTGACATAGTAGACATGTGCAATATGAACCATCACCATCTCTATGAGCCCTACTCGTACACACAAGGTACTAATTATATCTCACCCAGAGAGAGTGATACAGATCAATTCATTCCGCATACACCCTTTCCAGACTACCCAGCTGTATGGCGAACACTAATGAAATCTTTCCTGCCCTTCAGGTGTCACCTCACCCAATAAGTTGTAACTTATAACTTGTCTTCGGCACCGAATCGAAATGCGGTGTGAGTGACCGTTCATGTTTCCCGTACTCCCTGTGTCGTCCCTGCCGAGTCCCGACGAGTTTACTCTACACTCTGGGTGGGTGGATAAACCACATGCAGTGGTGACAGTTTGTATATACATCCTAATGTACATATATCATGCACTCTGAAGCTCCAAACCTCGGTATCGGCCCCTGCAAGGCTGCACCATCGCCGGCGACACCCACTTACATATGTGCAGCAATAACGGTTTGTGTAGGTATCTCATCAATTCGTCACATATGTAGTATGTAGTCGTAGGCTTGGAATACAACCCGCATTCACTCACTCACTCACTTGCTCGAGAGTCAAGTCAAGTCAAGACAAGACAAAACAAGAAGACCATTCCAAAAGCAGACCAATTTTAACGGCGAGAAGATAAAAACAAAGCACCTTATCCTACACCCTCCACGGCACACACGTACTCTATCTACTTCTTCAGCAGCAACAGCTTTGCCGCCTGGGCGCGGCGATTCCTCAGCGTCGCCTGGGCGACCTTAAACAGGGCGTCCTTAAACGCGAACAAAAACGCAGCGGTAATAACGCTCTGTACGAGTTTCGGGGCGATGCCACCATAGAGGCCGCTCCATCCCTCCTCCTTAACGATTTTCCTCAGCGCCGTGAGCACCGATACGTGCTCATTCTTGCCCGCGACGTGCATGCGGGCCTTGACAGTGATGTAGGGGTACGTCAGCCCGGTAGCGACGAGCTTCCCCAGCGCGCCGAGCCAGAACGCGTCCGTGGGTGTGACGCTACGCTTGCGCCGGCGCTCGAGCAGGTTCTTGAGCTGTTCGAAGATCGTGTATTGCAGGATGGGATTGATGACGAGCACGAGCGCGGGCATGACGCCGGCAAAGAACGCGCCGATGCCGCCCTCCTTCAGCAGCGCTTTGACTTCGCCAATGGTCGTGGGCGCCGCGGGCCGTGGCGTTGGCTCTGCCAGTGTAGGCTTGAGGCTCGGAGAGGGCGGGGGAGCTCCCCGCTTGCGCGCCGTCATACGTGTGTTCACTACCCAGATCGGGTTCGTGATCAGAACGGTCGCGGACCCAGCAACCGCACCGGCGATCATCGACTCCACTGTCGATAGCTTCCGGCTGCGACCGGCCTTCACGGCGGCGTTCTCGAACGCTGCGCGAGACCATTCGTACCCTGGTTTGCGTCAGCACCGAGCTACACACACACACGGACACACACACAAACACACACACACGAAACCAGCCAGGTGAGACAAACAGTAGTAGTATACGAAGTTCGTGACCGAGATCCCGAAGACGGCGGAGTCGAGCCCGGCGTAGAGGCCGCTGAAGCCCTCGCGCTGGATTATGTGACGTGTTGCGTCGAGGACGGTGGTCTGTGCTCGCTTGGACTCGACTTGCGAGCGGGTGGAGAGCGTGATTAGTGGGTACGTCAGGACCATGGACAGGACGCCGCCGCCTAGAGGTGGGTGTTAGTGCTGCGCGATAATCGTGGAACGAGAGGGGAGAGAGTACCGGCGCCGGCTACTGCGTGGAGGACCTGTGGATTGTTAGAACGGCCTTGTTGACACGGACGGGGAGAGGGACATACGTTGTCAGACATGGTGTTGAAGTCGTTCGATTGATTGAAGCTGAGCTCAGGTACGGGGGCAGTTGGAAGAATGCAGGAACAGGAACAGGAACAGGAGTCGTAAGAGTAGAGTATGTAGAGAAGGGAAGAGAAGGGACTTTATTATTGCACGGGTATTTTATTCACAAGTATGATTTGTTGTCTCGGTATTATCGGCTGGTAGGGTCGGTGGTGGAGGAGGAGGTGTGGTGATCTGATGACTGCCCAGCTGGTTGGCTGGCTGGCTGTAGAGAGGTAGGCGTGTTTCGTGATTTGGCATGTGCATGTGAGCGTGGTCTCGACCGAACCGGACACTCCGACTGGGAACCGAGGTTGCGGGGAAGACAGACGGACAGTGGGGAAATGACCCGCGCGTGAAGTTTCTTCTGGTACAAAGAGTACTCCCTCGGTCCCTGATGATTACGTAGCATTGGGAAGAAAGAAAAAGACTGTTTATTCACAGGCGCGCTCAGAAGACGGCCACCGTATGGATGAGGAGAAGCTCGTGAAATCGAGCACGCGAGCAAATCGTTAGCTGTCGATTACCTACCGGCGTCAGGACGGCCCCACAATTAGACATTGGTCCTCACTCGCGGCATCCTCGCGCCTGTGGATGGTGAATCTCCACCATTAAATTGTGTCAAAGTCTTGCAATGGGTATCGGTTTTCGATACTGTCCCAAGAAGTCTGGAGTTAGAGTGCCGTACATGACTAAACAACTATCCGCACGTCCCAGCACGCGGCGGCCGGCGACCGCTGTACGGGCCCACTATCCGACCACAGGCCGCGAAGCGAACACAGAAGCAATAAGATTTTAGAAATGCATGGGGAGAAATCCTATGTACATAGAGCTTCCGCCCGTCGTTCCATCGTCAAGCATGGCCTCTCACTCGGTGCATATTGGTTTACCCGCAGCTCGAGCCCACCATCGAAGTTTTTTCGATCGCCAACGGTTGAGCCAAGCTGGCCGCGGAAGAATCGGATGGCCACGCTGTGAAAGCGAGCATGGGCTCATCCGGATGTTCCTGACAACGCATCTCAGGAACTGCTGGTATGTACCGAACGGTACTAGTAGGCAGTCCATCAAAAGCCACAGAGTCGAATGGCTTCAGGACAACGAGAGATGCGGGATGCAAAGCTTGCCTCTGCTCTAAGCGGCGAATCAGCGACAAGCGGAAGGAAGTCCCCGGGCGGTCTCTCTCGTGCAAGGACTGGGGATTCGACACCAAGTGGCCTTCCGGGGGAGCCACGGAGACGGGTCACCACCCAGAGTAAAGTGGATCAACCAGCGAGAGAACGATCAATGCCAACGACATGGTCCGCATCTGTTAGGCTAGACAGACTTGTATGAGGCGGATGGTGATCGCACCAGATCATCACTTCTCTCCCACGTGATTAACGATGAGCCTCGTTCCTCGCCTAAATCCACTAGCCACTAGGCGCCTCACACTTGTTGCTAGTGGCTGATCCAACGATGATCTGCACAGTCACTCGGGCCGCCGGTATGGCTGTTGAGTTCTCGAAGTGGCTGGTGAAGGCTTGAGCCTACCTATGGCGGCCACAAACCCGACCTTTCCTGCCAGCTCCGTAGGCGTGCGGCCAGACCGGCGAGGAGTCTCGCAGGAGTACGTCCATTCCAACCCACCACCGCAATACAGCACCTATCCCCGCGGCACCACCGTCTCCGCATCACCAGCCCAGCCCAGCCCAGCCCAGCCCCGCTGCAGTAGACAGAATCCATCTCGACGATCCAAGGGCTGCAAAATCGACCTCAGCTCGTACAAAGCAGATAGGTAGTATATAAGCAAGTAAGCATCTGCATACTCTGCATTGAAATACCTACCCTGGTCCTTCAGGCTTCCCTCCCATCAACCCCGCCATACCCATTACCCCACTACCCGCCGCCTTAACTACCCCACTACCCGTCGCCCTACCCGCCATCCCGCCCGCCCGCCCCCCAGTGCCCCCACCCACCTAAGGGCTGCTATATACGATGCCGGCCACCGATGACTACATCTACCTCTCGTCGATGCAAGTGTGTAACTACCCGCTCCGTCTTCGCGGGCCCCATCCTCCCCATCCTCCCCATCCTCCGTATCCACCCTAAACCCCATCCCAGGAACTAGCCGACTGGCGCCCTGAATCCGCGTCCACACACAGCAGCAACATCTCGAACACGCCGTTATGCCCACGGGCCCCGGCCCCGGCCCCGGCCACCTCACCCCCGGACACCAAACTCAGCCGCGTACTCCTCTGCCACGACTACCGAGGCGGGCACCACCCTACGGAGCGTACACAGGGCGTAACAAACCCTGAAGGCAGCGAGGATCCCTACACGGCAGAGTACCTTCACCTCGCCACGGACTTCGCATACTTCGCGCACTATCGGGTAGTGGTGCCTCCCGCGCCCTGGACGAACGTGTGTCACCGGCACGGCGTGCGCTCGCTGGGGACGCTGCTATTCGAGCACGACGAGGCGTCAGCGGACGCTGGGCGCCTGTTCGAGAAGGGCTCCGAGGGCGAGTTTTTCTTCGCCACGCAGTTGGTGCGTATGGCCGAAACCTACGGTTTCGATGGGTGGCTCGTTAATGTCGAGGCGGAGCTGCCGCGTGAGAAGTGGCGGGTGGGGGTGATGCAGGCGTTTTTGGGGGAGCTGAGGGCGGGAATAAAGGTCAAGGGCGGGACCGTAGTCTGGTATGATGCTCTCACGGTGCTGAATAGTGTTCACTACCAGAATGGACTCACGCTCTTGAATGCACCCTGGCTCCATGTGACCGATGCGCTGTTCTCGAATTATTGGTGGAGGACGAGGGAGCTGATCGCCACGAAGCGGGTGGCAGAGGCCATGGGCAGGACGAAGGATGTGTTCATGGGAATCGATTGTTACGGCCGCGGCAGTATGGGCGGCGGCGGGTTTGGAGTCGGTGAGCCGCTGAAGGAAGTGAGGAATGCGGGGCTGCAGGCGACGGCGCTGTTTGCGCCGGGCTGGACGTGGGAGCACTTTCAGGGCCTGGGGTTCAGAGGCGTGGAGAGGAAGTTTTGGGGCGTGGTCGGGGAACATGTTGTGGCACACCCGGCGGGCTCGAGAGATGGATTCTATACTTGCTTCAATCGCGGGTTTGGAGATAGGCTGTTTATGAAGGGAAAGGTACTTCTCTCCCCCTCCCCCGCCCCTCCTACTCCTGTCTCAGGAAGCTAACATCACCAGCTGATCTCAGAAACAAAATGGATCCACCTGGGGGCGCAATCGCTGCTCCCACACTTCCCCTCCACAACAGAGATATCTCACAGTCTCGACAGCACCAAAGCGTGGACCGGCAGCTGGTCCTTAAAACTCGCTCTAACCTCGGCCAGCAGTCCATCCACATCTCCCACCTTCGCGCCGCTCTTCCGGCTCTCCGTAGCGCTAGACCAGAACCTCCTCATGACGTACAAGTTCCAAAGGGCGGCCACGTCGTCCACCGCAGGTGTATACTGGGACATACGGCACCCTTCCACCGGCGCAACCTCGCGGCGCACGTCTCCATTGGAGGCGCACTACCCGGGGCGGGTATGGGGCAGCGGAATGCCAAATCTCGCCGAGGACGGCGATGCAGACGGCAGCACAGTCGTGGAAATGGGCGTGTTCTTTTCCGGCGGTGCGCTGGCGGGCGAGGAGCTGTGGCTGGGCGAGGTGCTCATGTCGACGCTGGAGAAGGACGGGCTACCGGACTCGACTATCAGCAGCGTCGTGGTACGGCCCGCCGCTGAGGCTGGGAAGATGAAGCTCAGCTGGAGCGTGTATCCCGGCGGTAGGAGGAGGGGAAAGGGCATGTGGAGCGAGCAGACGAAGGAGTTTGCGTACTTCCTGGTCTGGAAGGGGGAGCAGTTACGAGGTGCGGCGTATGCGTGCGAGTTTGTGGCTGGTGCTGCGGAGGCAGAGGGGGGGGAGGAGTGGAGAGTCAGCGGTGTTACGTGGGACGGGAGGAAGGTCATTCAAGGTTCCGCCCCATCTGCGGTGGAATCGTCAGCGTAAGAGGTAGATATATACCTGCAGTTAGACGAAGCTATTATGCCACCGCTCGCTCTATTGGATATCCATGCCAACTACAAGCCCTATCCTATCTCCCTCTAACAACCATCTCCCGCGCCCTTGCCCTCTCGTCGACCTCAAGCCTCCACTCAACGCCACTATCGTCCATCTCGCCCTTCCGCAGTATCCCGCCGACCTCGTCCTCCTCCATATTAACGACCAAGCAGATCTGAGAGCAGCGCACAAACGTATCCCTGACGCCGTAGCGCCCGCCTCTAACCACAACGCCAACTATCCCCGCAATATCCCTCTCGAGCCTGATAGCCCCCAGCTCATTGATCCGCCCAGAATACCCCCAGATACGCTTCTCCAGGAGCTTCGAGAAGTAATTTGCCGTCGTGGCGAGGAGGCGCGTGTACGCCTTATCGGTGAGGATACGTTTCAGCGGCGTCATGAGTGCCTCCCAGCCCTCCCTGAACCTTCGCTTGACGAGCTCGGCGTTGTCCGCAGACTCGTCGCCATCCATCATCATCATTCCGTCGTCTGCTGCTGCCGCCTCCTCGTCGGAGACTACGTAATCGACGTCTCTAAACGCATCCGCCAGCAGCGGGCGAAGCCGCGGCTTCACCACCTGGTTGAAAACGACCATGATCCCGTCGTTGATCAGCTCGCCGGTCTTGGCCTCGAAGCTGACGGCCATGTTCCTTAGCGCCTCGCGGACCGAGTCCGCCTCGCTCTCGAAGGGGAAGAGGTCGCGCAGGTCGTCGCCGAAGCCGTCGATTATCCGGTGCAGGTACTCGGACGCCGTGTCCAGGTTGTTGATTAGCACGAGGAAGCTGAGGACTTTTTCGTCGGACGGCGGCGTGTTCGAGGATGTGGACCGCGGGTAGCTCTCGTCCCGCATCTTCCGTTGGATCATCCCTACGAAGTCGGAGCCGAGGACTCGACCGACCGTGGAGATCACGCTGGCTACGAGCGCCCGCTGTGAGGTCTCGATGGAGCGTTGGAGGAGCTTGTTGACGATGTACATCACGTCGTCGACCGCGGAGGTTATGTAGGGTGCGTTTGAGGAGGTGGAGGGTGGAGAGGCGAGGGAGAGGGAAAGGTCGGTGGGTGCTTCGTCCAGCTGGAAGGCTTTTTCGACGGAGCGGCGACAGAAGAACGTGGTCATTATGTTGAACGAACTGACAAGTCGGTCCTGTACTTTTTGGGAGAGGTTAGAGTTCGCAATCACGGCCGGGAGAGATAGGAGGCCTGGCTGTCCTCCATCCAATGGCTCCAGTTGGGTCTACGATGGATGAGTTAATACGCTCACCGGCACAAGAGTACGTGCTGCTCACCTGACACTTCCTGGCGAGGAAGCGGCAGTATAGTGACCACCGTCCAAGCATCACGCCGATTTCTGTCAGGAGAATGTCAACTTCTTTGACATCCACCCCCTCATCCTCGTTATCCGGTGCCGCTATTCCGCCAGGTGCAGGTGAGTTCGACCTCGACGCCCCACCGAGCGCAGCCCGCGGGCCCGGGAGAAACGACTGCACTAGGAACGAGAAGGCGTAGGATTTGATATCGGTAAGCTGGCGATCCTCAGCAACTGCATCCCAGTAACAGCGTGGAAGGCAGTAACTACCTTCCTATCCATTCCCCTTTCGTCCATGAACGTGTCGATGATGATGCCACCTTGTGTGTCCGCCTCTACCTGCAGCCGCTCAATCACTTTCACCATCTTCCCTGGGCCATAATGTCTGTCCACGAGAGTACCGTGCTGCTCTACGATAGTCGCGATGTGCTCAAAGAGTCTCGTCATTGCTGTCGCATAGAAGAAGTCCCCCACTGTATCCTCCGGCTTATTTGCGAGTGCCGCCCTCGCCCGTGTCGACACCCCTCCACAAACATACTTCCCATAGACATCGAGCCCCACACTGGCCTTCCCAATGAGCGGAAACAGCTTAAAGAACCTAGTAACCTTCTCCCCATCCGCATTCGCCGCCGCCTTCTCAAACTCCCTCAAGAACAGTCCGCACAAGGACTCAGCGGCATTCTCCAGAGTGACCGCAGGGGGATCCGGCACCTCAGCACTAGCGACCATCTCCTCGGCGAACTCCCCAGCCGCGATTTCCCTCGGGATCTTACTAGCACGGTGGAGGTAGCTCGCGGCGGTCTCCCAATCCTGGGGCGCGCCCATGGACCCGGTAACGCCCAGCACACAAGCCTTCAGCTCCGAGATCTGATCGACGACCTCGAGCGTAGCCTTCACACGCGACTGCTCAGTATCGAGCCGCTTCACGGCGGAGGAGACACGGTTCGCGGTTGTCGCCGCGGTGGAGAGGATAGTATTCGACAATGACCGCGCGGCGACGACCTGCGTGCCCAGGTGCGCGCGGATCAGGTCCAGCCGCGAGATCGAATGCGTCAGCTCCGATTGCGTAGCGAGGAGTTTCTGCAGGCGGGAGGCGACGAGGTGTTCCTGAGCGTTTAGGTACGCGAGCGCGAATTGGAGCTCGGCCACCGTGGTGCAAGAATTGACGGCCGGCGGCGGCGCGGAAGTCTCGTCGTCATCGGGATTGGGGGTATGGGAGACGGCGGCGTGGGCTGTCGAGGGCATTGCGGGGGTTGACGGTGCTGCGAGACATGAGCTCGACGTAACTAGTGTCTAACCTACAACTGTGGCACAACCAGCTACCGGTGCGAGTGCGTAGCGATGAGGCGGTCGGGGGCAGGGGTAGGGTAAGGATGAGTGCGGTTAGATTGACAGCCGCGATCAACGACAACCCACCGCCAGATGTGAAGAGCGGTCGTATTTTTAGCTGTCCAAGTCCGGATTCTTCGGCGAGTAATTAGCCTTCACATATGAACTCTGCTTGCAGCTGAACCAGATACAAATACGGTTCTGGAGGTTGGCTTGTGGTCACCCTCTCTACTGATCGATCATTTCGCTGCGGCGTATTGATCAATTGTACCGATGGGTGACCAGTGGGGGAGTTGTGGTAGGTATTAGAACGATCTATGACTTATATACATACATTCCTAATAACTCATGGGCGTGAAAACAGATATCAACCATAGCATCGTAAAATTGTCATTACACCGCCTCTTCTGCGTCTCACTATCCCTATCCAAGCGGCGGCGGCGCTGCCATGACCCCTTTCCCGAAGAAATCCGCCACGACTCCAAACTTATCCTTGCCGTCACTAAGAGTACTCTTGAAGTAATCGTGTCTCTCCGCCGCCTCATCCTGGCTCCTTTTGAGCGTGCGAATGGTCTGGTTGGTTGGCGCACACGCAATACACTCGAGGTTCTCGCCGTCTGTGGCGTTGAGACACCGTTGGTGGAACGAGTGTTTGCACAGGAAGTGCACTGTGGGGAGATCCAGGGTTAGACTACAGGCCTGACAGCGCTGCGCTTGAAAGACGGTTGGTTTCGACCCGAGTTCACTGATCTCGAAGGTTTTCTTTGTCGTTTCCGAGCGGTAGGTTTCGATCATTTTGCGGTTCTGGGTGAGATATTAGCTGGGAGTGGGGTGAGGAGGAAGAGAGGGAGTACATTTTGAATTTCTCGTCGCTCCCGCTCAATGGTATCACCGAGGTAGCGCTTTACCATTCCTACTGTGGCGACGGCATTGCTGCTGAGTGTCTGCACTACCTGTAGAGGTTTCATCAGGCCCTGCTCGTCGATGACCTTGAGGACGCGCTCCAGCTCCTCTTCGCCCACGTCGCGGAGGACCTTCGGCGAGCTAGTGAAGTATGAGAGTGCGGCGGGGTAGAGCTCCGGTTCTTCGGAGCCGTACTTCTTGAGTGCCCGGACTGCACCGGCTGTGTCACCGGCAGAACAGCATGAGCGGAAGATGTCGAAGCGGAGGCCTTGCTTTTCTCGTACGAGGGTGGTGCCGTCCTTGAAATCTGCTAAATGGGAGAGCAGCAATACGTTGGATGTATCTACCAGCGCCTGTGGTCGAGAGTTTTAGTTCAACAAATTCGTTTGATCTAAGGATTCGAACAGTACCTCTTTGCTCTCAATAATCTTTTTCGCCTTGGCCTCCCACTTCCGTTTCTCCTCCTTATTCTTCGTGGCGTTCGCACTGTGCAGGTATATCTCAAACAGCGTGCTGTAGATATCAACCCTATCATTCTCGGCAAGTTTCCCAGTGCTCTCTCCATCCTGTACGATCCGTTCAAGGAACTCGATAAACTCGGCCGGATGATCCACAAACGATGAGAACGCTGTGCGTGGCTTCGGGAGCGGGTACTGCTTTGGCAATACAAGTGGCACAGTTCCACCTTCTCCTGGCGACTCCGTCGGTGCTGTTCCCGAGGCCGAGCCACCATTTCGGGTTGGAGTGTTCGATTGTGAGTTGCCACCCATGTACGGCAGCTGCTGAAGCAGCGAGGTATTCAAGTACGACTGGAAGCCGCCGTCATTCTCCCTTTGCTGCGGCTCAGTAGTCTCGAGCACTGGCTTCGTGCGCGGAACATATTTGCCACTATAATACTCCACCAACATTTCCGTAGTCGGCTGCGGCGCCTTCTGCAGGAACACCCTAGAGTACCTCATCATATTCGGATACGCGACGTCAGGGTCGAGTCTCTGGATATAAGTGAGAGCACCATTGATATTCTCAAGATTCTCGACCATGATGCTAACGACGATGTCGTGTTCCTGCTGTTTCTCGGCGAGATACACCGCCTGCTCGTAGTATCCAGCCTGTCTGCACATGCCTATCGCCGTGTCGACATCGAACTTGAGGCCTTCTTCAGGGGACTGTTTTATGAATGCCTCAAGTTTGTCGATATCTTTTAGCTTCGCGTAGCAGTTGAGCAGTAGCGTTGTGTGGTCGGATGTCGCGGCATCGTGCTTGTGTAACTCTTCGAGGTACTCAATCAGGTTGTGGATTCGCTGGGTATCCAAGAACTTGCGGATGACGGTGCTGACGCCTTCTTCGTTTGCTGGGCCGAGGGATTTGATGTACCACTGCATCGAGCCGTCGTAATCTCCCTTGCCGTAGAGATAGTCTGCATACCGCCGGAAGATACCCCGCAATTTCGACTCCTTGATGCCAGCCTTCGAGGCCAGGTTGATGGCGAGAACATACAGATTCCTTGAGTAGAGAATATCGAGTTTTTCCTGCAAACCGACTTCATGGTACCGGTAAAGCTTCCCGTCCAGCGTGAGAACGAAAAAGTCATTGCAGGAGATGAACATCTCCTTCACACCCGAAATCAACCTCTCCGAGTGCGCAATGAACTTGAGTTCCGTATCCAGCAACGTAAACTTCGTAGTCTCAAACAACTCATCGGATGCTGAATTCACAGGTGACTTTCCGACCAGCCGCCTGAGCGTATCCGAAACACCCTGTCCTTTGCCGGTTGCCATGGCAGTTGATGGCCGCGAAGCCGGCGGCTGCACGAGTGCAATGTAGTTTTTGAACACCTTCACCGATTGCTTCGGCCCGTCGTAGGAGTAGCAAGCGCCTCTCCCATTCGGCCCATAGAAGTATAGCGCATCGTCTCTAGCGACCACGATATCGCCTCCCTCATGGACTAATCCTCGCTCATCGGACGTAAGGTCCAGCGCTGGGGTCATGCAACCCACTCCGCAGCCCTGCGACTCGAGCACCTTCGCCGGATGACTCGCCTTCCCCAGCGTAATGAGTGTAAGGATCCTCGCCGTGGTAGAGACGTAGAGAGTTTCTCCCCCCTCGCTGCCTGGAATCCCTCGATGTCCCTTCCCACCATCCACAGGCGGCGAAAAGCAAAGGTTCGTAATCGGCTCCTCGGACTCGAAAATAATCCTCTGTTTCGATCCACGGTCGTGTACCAGATCGCCGCGTATCAGCGTAATTGTCCCATTCGCGAAGCCGACCGCACACAGCGCGAGCGAAGGAATCGCCGCAAAAGCTGTCGTCTGTCATTCCCTTCCATTAGCCCCCTCCCCATCACCGAAACTCCACTCGAAGTACCCACTGGAAAATATTTCCTCCCATTCGTAATCGTGAGCGAGCTCGTACACCTCGGATCGCCAGTTTTCTTATCGATCTGATCGAGCGCCCAGACTTTCAGAACGGGCTCCGAGGATAAATCCTCACTGATGGTAACGAGTAATGACGTTCCCTCGATCTGTTTCAGGTGCGTGATGGCTCCGCCGCCCTGTGTGAACCCCGCTTCCGCCGTGGAGAAGGTGCGGATGATCTTGAACGAGGAGTTGACGACGTGTACTTTACTGTCAGACGTGCCGAGAAAGAGGTTGTCGGAGCCGGCGGCGAGTGAAGTTATGTCCACGCCCTATACGACGTCAATTCGTGTGCGAGGCGACAGATGAGCGAACTGGGTGGACCGGACCTCAAATGGCGGCGGAGCATTTTCGGGCTCGTCAGCTGCGCGGACACTTGTCACGGCGAAGAAGTTGAAGGATTTCCACTGCGATACGATCCCATGTCAGTTCTGGAGCTTTGAGGAGCTTTTGGGTGTGGAGTTCTTTCGTACTGAAGTCAGCGCCATTGCATGTGGTTGGCCTTTAGAACACACGCGGGAAGGTCCACGACGACGTCAAGCTCAAGGTGTTTGGGCCCATGCACGCCAAGCGTTGGGGACTCTCGCTTCGCCGGGATCATCCACCTCATCAACGCCGAACTTGTGAAACATTGATATTCTGCAATAGAAATCGAGCACAAGCACAGCGCATTTGTTCGATGATTCTATTGAACTCCTCGGGAGGGTGATACATCCCCATCCCCGTCCCTACTAACTAGTACAAGTTTAACGGCACATACGGTATTACATCTATGATCTCCTTCATCCTGATACATTCACTACGCATATCCAAACACCTCACCAACCGCCGCCCAATTCCATCTCACACCTCCAACACCAACAATAATACACACGATTTCTGTCACAAGCAATGTAACACCGCCCAACATGAACCTTGGACTGAAGATGCGATACAACATCAGGTGCCTCCTCAACCACCCAGCACAAACCATGCTCGCCCCTGCTATCGTTGCCTGGAAGAGCATATATGTGGCACTTGCCCGAGCTACTCTGCCCAATGCACCCTCCTCATCGTCCTGTGCCTTCTTTGGCGGCGCCTTCCACAGCCCGACTAGCGGCACTGCGATTGCCGTGAGAATCTGCGGACCGAGTGTGTTGCCCACCACTAGGAGCGGCGACCATGGGTACCGGATTGAAGTGAGGGGGATGAAGGCGGACTCCCACTGAATCGACGAGAGCGTAGCCTGGTGACCGGTGGAGAAGAAGTGGGAATTGCCCAGCAGCGCCAAAACCACAGGTCCAATCGAAGAGGATGACAGGTTGTTGACATCAATGAGCTCCAGCACCGTCAGGATCTGCCACAACAAGATACCCATTGAGAGTCCACCCATCGGCTTCTGGAGGAGGATGAGGGCCAGAGCCCAACAAACAACCAGGAGAAAGTATCGGCTACCGTGGGCGTTGGCATAACCGAGGATTGTGACGGTACGCCCACTGGCGGACATCACTTTCTTTCCTTCTTCCGGCTTTACCTCGTTGTCTTGGACATCGATGTCAAGGCAAAGGGACGACCATCCAAACCCGACATGGCCAGCGACCAGGGCCACAGCCAGCACAATTTGGGCAATGACGATCTTTGTACCCTTGATCATCCCGTCGTATTGTGGGAACCAGGAACCGTTGTCGGCAGAATCAAGAGTCCAGAAAATCGCGATCAAGAAAAGTCCTGCACGGAAAGCCCAACCAATGAAGAATGGCGCCGGTCCTTCGTACGATCTGCTGCCGGTGTAAAATGACCTGACGATCGACGGAAGCACCAGGGCCATGACGAACAGCATGCCCAAAGTCCATGGAGCCGATACAGAGGACGTAGCAGAAGCATAGAAGGTGCTCTCGCAAAAGGGCATCTGCTCCTCTCTGCACAGTCGTGAAAACGAAGCCGCACGGGTGAGGATGAGGAGCATGATGGAGTGGTAGGTTCCCAAAATCCGGCTCGCAGAGTCATTAATTCTTTGCGAGGCAACGAAAGTGGCAACTGCAAAGGTAGCGATGAAGTACGTGAGCGTTTTGTCCTCCCAGATGGTGAACGAATTGGAGCCAAACATGATCGAGTTGAGGACTGTGAGGAGAAGGGAAAGGAATCCCCAGCCAGAGGTTGGTAGGACGGATGCAAGCCTATTACGGACTTGAATGCTAGCGAAGAGAAAGCCGAGAATAGCCCCCATCGCCGTGCCAAACAGAATCGCATGCAGTTTTGGAACTTCCAGTTTTTCACTGAGAGTGAAAGCCACTGGCAGGGAAGCAAGAGTGCCAACACTGAGTCCATTGCAAATCCTCTTAAGAAGCGCATCCGTGAGCTCCATGTTGTCGCCCACGAATCCCCTAGCGTAGATCGCCAGGACCAGAATGCTGCCGGCCAATACAGACACGCCGGCGCCCATGCTAACCAAATCAAACCTCGCCCAGAGGTATTTGCAGATGCGAAGAGTCTCTTGCTGAAGGGTGGAAAAGTCCCTGTAGATGCCCTGCCACTCGTCTCCGGTGACCTTCCACTTGCCTCGCACGCTGTTCCACTTGGCCTGACCGTCATCCCAGGAAGCTTTCACCAGTGGATCCTCCTCCGAATCCGGCCCGGCGTACTCTCGTTGGTACCGCTTGATTTGGGCAGACGTCAACCGGGAGACAGTAGCCAAGTTCTTCATCCCTTCGTCGCCTCGCTTTCCGAGGAAAGCTTCCGCAATGGGTGCTCCCAGGTTGTTGAACGGGATGGGTGCTCCCAGGAGAAGCGAGAGTGTGGGAACAAGATCAATTTGAGCTACGGACCGAGGTTCGTCCTTGGGCAATAGAGCTTCCGGTAGACGTCCAAATATTGGCTTCTTGGAGTACATCCACAGCGCGGCCTCAATCTCGCCCTGTGACTCTCCACCGTGATCGCCCTTGGGATCCATGCCGTGGTCTCCCATGACAATCAGCAGGGTCTCGTCATCGATGCTGCTAACCAGCCGCTGGATAATGCCGTCCATCTGGGTCAGTTTCTCGGTCATGGCGAAGTGATCGGGGCCGTATCTGTGGCCGGCATGATCCACACCGAGATAATGCGCGAACAGAACATCCCATTTCGTCGAGTTCTTTGGGTCCAGAAGGGGGAAAATGTGTTCGTTCACGCCGTTGTCGACAGTGTGAAGATCCCAAACGTTCAGACTCTCATACGGGTGGTTCATATCGTCTTCAAAGTAGCCTGGGAAGAGCGCCATCCACGTGTCGTCGCCCATGAAGGCCATCCGCTTGCCCAATGACTTGAGCTGCGCGATGACATTGTCCTCTTCAATAGCGGTACCGGCAAAGTTGCTGCCGGCGTCGATAAACGTAGGGAGCGTGCCGGTCGTGAGCCCCTTCAGACGCTGTAGCGTGGTAGTGGGCGGGTCAGCGATGAACGGGAGAAGGACAGAATTCTCGGGATGTTTGGAGGTAATCTCGTATGGCGTCGTGAAGGCGTTGTGGCAGTGGAGAGGCAAGCTCGAGTTGTCTTCCGAAACGAACGGAACGGTAAAGTCGTATCGCAGCGCATCGACAATTACCACAACCGCCTTGTTGAAGGTCTTCGGATGCCAACAGCCATTTTCTGAGTTGATAAGCGGCGCATCCCCGTATGCCTGAAGCGGTGAGATCTGGCAGGAGGATTTGTGCTCGAGCACCAGCCGCGTCAACAGGAAGCCCTTAGTGAAAAGGAACAATCCCACGCCGTGTAAGTAGAAGAAGCTCAGCAGTAATGCGACGAGAAGGCCATGGTTGTATTTGAAATTGGTCAACTGAATTGCGCTCCGCTGTTTGATCTGTTCACTGGAGCGTCCGGATGCCGCTTCCCGTGCTTGTGTTTCCTTTGCAGCAGCGAATTGACCGGCGATCGATTGATACTCCGAAGGTTTCTTCTTCTGCTGCGGCTGTTGTTGCTGTTGTTTCTGCGACCGCGTGGTCATCGTAGCGGATTCAAGGGTGCTGCAACCGCGCAGCGTGCATTCGGTGAAGGGAAACGAAATGTAGAGAGCAAAAAGGGAAGCTTAGGGGATTAAGGAGTTAGGGAACGATGGTAGGAGAACATGGAGCGAATGAGGGACTTCGACGTAGATGGGAATCGGGTGGAGCGGAATAACTACTCTGTCTACCTAAGAGACTCAAAGGGGGAAAGTGTCAAGAGTAGCCGGTCTTGATATGGTCCCGAATCAAGGCCTCGTGGCGGTTGGTGCGTATCGCTCCCCCAGACGTTCCTGTCCCTATGCCGGGTAAATAAAATGATCTCAGACACACAGAACACGCACCTTCTTTGATTTCGACTTTGTTGGATCGCGCACCAGGCACCACACGTCAACCCACTTCACGTCTCAACCCCTCCACTTTCTCACACAACACCGCATATTCTCATCATGGCAGTATGGAAGCTCATTCCATCTTAAGCACACGTGCAATGTAGCTAACGGCTCTCCGTAGAACCTAGGAATCACCACCGTCGGCGAAGCCAAGGAAATCCGCGGCATGAACTTAATAGCAGCTCACTCGCACATCCGCGGTCTCGGAATCGATACCGAAACTCTCGAGGCACGTGCAACATCGCAGGGTTTGGTTGGGCAACAGAAGGCTCGGAAGGCTGCTGCTGTGATCCTGCAGATGGTTAAGGAAGGAAAGATTGCTGGTCGCGCTGTTCTACTCGCCGGCCCCCCAAGGTAAGCTTAAACCGCGTGTGTGTCCCCCCACCTGCGGGTGGTGTGTTGATGAGGTGAACAGTACAGGAAAGACTGCGATCGCAATGGCGATGGCGCAATCCCTCGGCCCGGACGTTCCCTTCACTATGCTAGCCGCCTCCGAGATCTTCTCCCTCGAAATGTCCAAGACCGAAGCCTTGACACAAGCGTTCCGACGATCCATCGGCGTGCGGATAAAAGAGGAGACCGAAGTGATTGAGGGCGAAGTGGTAGAGATCCAGATTGACCGCTCGGTCACTGGCGGCAACAAGCAGGGCAAACTCACGCTCAAGACGCAAGACATGGAGACGATGTACGACCTAGGCACGAAGATGATCGACTCATTGAGCAAGGAGAAAGTGATGGCCGGCGACATTATCAGCATCGACAAGTCCTCCGGAAAAATCACCAAGCTCGGCCGCTCATTCACCAAATCCCGTGACTACGACGCCATGGGCCCTGACACGAAATTCATCCAGTGTCCCGAAGGCGAGATCCAAACCCGCAAAGAAGTGATCCACACCGTCTCACTACACGAAATCGACGTGATCAACTCGCGCACGCAAGGATTCCTTGCGCTCTTCTCTGGCGACACGGGTGAGATCCGCTCTGAGGTCCGCGACCAGATCAACACCAAAGTCGGCGAATGGAAAGAGGAAGGAAAGGCCGAGATAGTGCCCGGTGTTCTCTTCATCGACGAAGTACACATGCTCGACATCGAATGCTTCTCCTACATCAACCGTGCGCTGGAGAGCGAACTCGCACCCATCGTGATCATGGCCAGCAACCGCGGCAACACCGTCATCCGTGGAACGAACTACCGGAGTCCTCACGGCCTGCCGCTCGATTTCCTTGACCGCGTACTCATCATGCCGACGTTCCCGTATAGCCCCGATGAGATCCGGGAGATCCTTGGTATTCGCGCCCAGGAGGAGGAGGTCACGCTGTCTCCCGACGCGTTGGCGCTCTTGACAAAAATCGGACAGGAGACGTCGCTTCGGTACGCCAGCCACATCATCACGACAGCCTCGCTCGTCGCCACAAAGCGCAAGAGCCAGGTCGTCGATGTGGCCGATGTGCAACGAAGCTACCAGCTATTCTTCGATTCCAACCGGAGCGTCAAGTTCCTGCAGGATTACGAGAAGCGGTTCATCGGCGAGGAGGGGAAGGTCAGCCTCCACCCGGCTACGGCCGGTGGTGATTCTATGGATATTTCATAAGCGTGTTTTTGTATCTTCTTTTGCTATATCTCGTTTACGTTCTGGGATGGCGCCTGTTTTTCTGTCTTTCGTCTTGTGTTCTCTCACCGCAGACTTTTGAGTGGTAGAGAAAAGCTGAGAATTTGTACTTTATAATGAAAATGACAGTACCAATCACTCGTGCTCTCACTTTTCAAACTCTCAGAAAACAGTCCATGTACTCCAGCTAAATAATGTGATCTACCGAATTACACGCTCCAGAACGTAAGGGACATAAAATTAAAGAGAAAAAATCCGTTTTTCTTTTTAGATATAGAAAGCGTCTCTAGAAGCAGAAAACCTGGTGGTCGAGCTTGGAAACGGGCTTCGCCGGCTCGAAGCCGAGCGCAGTGGTAGCCTTCTTCATGGCGCTGACCATGGGTGGAGGACCGCAGATGAGGACCTTAACGTCCTTTGCGGGGCCGGGGCACCAGTCCTATTATTCCATTAGCATTAGCAAAAGGAACTCAATCAGGGGGAATGGATGCATGCGCGTACCTTGATCATATCAGCAGTAACGAAACCAACACCGCCCTTCCATCCCTCAGGGGGGTTGTTCAGGACGTAGTGAACACGGAAATTGTCATGGTTGGCCGCAAGCTCATCCAGGTCCTCCCTAAGGAGGATATCTTCCACATTGACGTTCGCAAAGATGAGGTCGACCTGAGTCTTATCGTCGGGGTTCTCGGTGATGGCGCGGACAATCTGGAGCATGGGCGTGATTCCGGTTCCTCCGGCGATCATGGTGAAGGCGCGCACCATGTTGGAGGTGTACACGAATTGTCCCTTGGGGCCGCGGCACTTGATGGTCTGTCCGATCTTCATGTTGGCGACGTATTTGGAGATGTTGCCGGTCGGGTAAGACTTGATCAGGAGGTTGAAGTGGCCACGATCCGCATCCGAGGAGGTAGGGGTGTACGAGCGAACGATTTCCTTGCCGTCGATGGTAGCGGCCAGCGAGACGTGCTGGCCGATGGGAAGGCCGAGGATCGCGTTGGGGTGAGGGAGGGTGAACTTGTAGCTACACCGCCGTCAGTAATCGGTCAATGGCAAAGGCAACACCAGGGGGGAGAAGTACATGGCGACATTGTGCGAGATCACGGTCTTGTCCGCGAGCGCGAACTCCTGGAACTGGTCAGGCTTGAGGACTTTGGAAGGCGCTGTTGGTGATCACATTAGCTCTCCGAGATCTCAGGAACGAGTAGGCCACCGAGTCGACAACGATTCGGCGTCAAGGGCGGGTGATCACTTACTTCCTCGCAGCACCTTGAAGCCACCCAACAAGACAGCGAGACCGATGGCGTACGGAACATAGTACCGGTCGATGATTGCCGCACCGAGGATGAGGAGTCCTGCGGGAATGTAGATTCCGTGTAACGGGGTGCTGAGGATGTTCTGCTTCTTCGCCATGTTTTTTTTCGTGTCGTCGTTAGGTTCCGGTGGTTGGAGTTGAGAGGAGAAGAGAGAAGGAGAATGAGAGAAAGTCGGGGGACGAATGGGATATGTAGTCTCAACGTTCTATCGCGCGGGTAGCCCGGGCGTGAATGATCTGAGCTGATGCAGGGCGAAGGGGGATGGGGACCATTGGGACGGTAGTGCAGCCAACAATTGTTATTTGGGCAAAATAATAGTGGGATTTTTTTTGATGAGGCGCTTCTCCCAGATAGGATAGGCTTCTTTCGGACGACCAAGGGTGCGGCTGAAGAATAGCACTCTTCACCCCCCGAGACGTGTTCTATGTACCCAGCTTACGACAGATAGACCGCTGAAAAGGGTCTCTAGACCGCTGAAAAAGACCTATGGGATTTAAATGGCCCGTAATTCCTGTAGACGACGAGACCACTGGCGGCGGTGGAGATCGCTGGGCCTGGAGAGCTTGCTTTAGATCTTCTAGATATCTCCGAAGCACGGATCAGAGTATGTAACACAGACGGTGCTTATGATCTACATACGCCCGAGACATCTCCGCCGAGCCTGGGAGCACGTTCCGCACTGTTTTCCGTGCTCGGCTCTTTCGGCCTTCTCCACAATCAAACACCGTCGCATCCGCACCATCGGTCCCCTCGCCATGTCGAATTCAAGAGAAACGATGAGAAGACCGCCTTTCCCTCTCTTTTTCTATTGGCTATCACCTACCTAGGCTCCTACTTGGCTAGCGGGAATAGCCTCGGGAGAGCATTTCTCATATGTGGGGAATAGTCAAGCTTCCGAGCCCGAAATTCCGGCGGAAAGAAATTCTCACCGGAACACTCCCGCCTGTGCAGGGTTTTGCATGTGGCATGCGGGAACATGCGGACCTTTGTGGTGGGGCACGGTGTATATTTGCCGAAAAAACGATGAACAAACGTATATGCATGGTTATTCCGACAGTAGGGTACCATGTATAGTAGAGTACCGCCGTTCCACCTAGACAGCACAAATTTTGAGATGACTGCACGGTCACCGTGGACGAGGAACTCGCAGCCAGCGCGCACGCAGTAGGCCCACAGCCCCAGGGCTCTCGATGTACACAGATGTATCCCGTATGGACTCCAGAGCAGCCGGCTACACTGTTGTCTGGCGTCGCGGCACTCAATGGAAGAGACGCAAGGTCAACATGGGACTCCAGCAGGAGGCGTATGATGCGTAATGGGCGGCTATTGCCCGAGCACTGGAAGCAGTGGCACGCCCTTAGCAGAGTCATCATTCAGGCACGGAAGCACATCGCCACCCTCCGCCACACCTATGGGGTGCCATTTCGGGACCACGTCATGTCGAGTCACTCTAGGACAATCCACAACGCAACGGGGTCTATTTTCACCTGGGTGATCACCCAGCGCGAGTACCGTATACCTAAAGTACCCTAACGACTAGTACCGATTAGAACCAGCGGTTTTTATTCAGCGAATGTCCGTACTGCTTCTCACGGCACTGAACCACACTTGTAATGCGCCGGTACCGGGAAAACCCTCATCGGAGCATAGACACGGTACAGCGTAGGGTCGGTCGGTACGGGACGGTCATCGCCGGTACTGTTCACGCGGTACAGCCAAAGGTACCGTTCCCTTCCACCGAGTTTGACCGCCGCCTCCCAACCGATTTTGACCGCCGCCAGCCAGCGGTCAATTCTCCATCAAATTTATCATTCATATGCATCTACTTCATGGTAGATTACTTCAAGACTATGATATGAGCATTATGGATAGTATATTACCGCCCAGCACTGATAGTTCATGGTGAAATAGGTGTTCTTCCGGTAGGATAAGTTGGAAACTCTCGGATAACCACAGGGGAGCAGTGCAGGCAGACCATCCTAGACTTCCTCTCTTCCACTGATGTGGGCAGACGGATCCCAGAGGCCGCTGAGGAAGATGCAGCAAGAGGTGTCCGAGTGAGAGCTCGGTGAGCGAGCAGAGAGGGAATCAGAGCTGAGGCGAGAGGAGGAGGAGGGTGCTGATGTCGAGGAGCCGGAGTCACTCCAGCTGTTCCTCCCGACACCATCTTTCTTGGCATATCCTGTGGAAGAGGCAAAGGGCAAAGCGGGGTAGTAAGGAGCGGAAGCTGCTTTGTCCTAGTACCTATCATTTCCTCGGTGCCCTCTAGGTACTTCTATCATGGGACAGGCCAGGGCGAAGGGGGTGGGGAAAGCCACATCAGGCCGCTCGATGAAAGTCGTGTTGGACAGTGGTGTGGAATCGGAGTGTGTATATATATTGCCATGATCCGTTTAGGTCGCAAGCAATTAATGATTAAACAAAAAGTGCACTGCATGGTGAGAGTGCGGGGTATTGACCGAGGACAATGAGATTATGAGCATTACCATCGCCTAAAACCATGTCCTACAGTTACTGTTAGTTCTATGGCTGGACATAATTTCTGTCCAAAACCGTCTCGTATGGCCCGACGGCTGGGGCATCAAACTTACTAGATAGCAGTATCTCGGACGAGGCCGACTGCAAAATCTAAGCGGCAGCACTGCAGAAATTTTACGGTCGAAGGTAAAATTTCCACCAAATATCGCTTCAGCTCCCTGTTGTCGGACGTTCCGGTAGCATAATGGTCGTTTAAGTTGTTCTGACTATGATTGACTGCCCGGCGACCGGCACCAGGCCCTCACAGCATCTGATGATAGATTTCCCGGCATTCGACCGCGGTGGCGGTCATGGGCTACGGGACACCGATTCTGCGCAGTCTGAGCTGGCTCCCGGTAAATAGCAGCCCATATTGAGCATGGAGCTTCCGATGGCACTGCAGAGCCGTCGCTGAAGTTTCGGAGGGGGGGCTGGTGCACGGCTTCCAACCTCCAGACCATGGGTGGTCACTCAAATGCCCCGAGTCCCTGTGGATAAGCCGTCTGGAGTGTACCAACCCTGGACGAAAGGGGGCACGATTTCCAATTGAGTGTTGTGGCAGTCGTGCTTCATTCATGGTGCGAGACAGCCAGGAGGGACTTCTGTGAATACTAAGAATCTTTGTTCAACTGCGGTATCAAAGAGGTAGGCTACCACATGCCTCCATCAAGCCCGGTGAAGGTATTGAACCGGTTCGGGTAGCGACGCAGTTCTACACTACGTGGAGGAAGCCGGTGGCATCATCAAGCCTGTACTTGCTCACGCTGCGGAAGAGAAGTTGCATATACTTTCGTGACTCCGGGGGAGTGGAGGAATGCGCTGGAGCTTCTCGTTCGTGTGCTCTTCAAAACGAGCGGCATAAGGCCGAGATGTCGTGAAAGGCTGTTCGGAATTGCCAATGTGGAATGGCTAGAGAAGTTTAAGTAACCGAGTCAACATTTAGCGGAACGTGGGGGGCCGGATCAACGGCATCGCGCAAGCCCGGCGGCTATAAACTGGAATAGTCCGAGAAGACGCATAGCGGGAGTGTGACGGCGGGCTGTGGTCCGGCAAGGCGGGGTGTTGGGTTTCTATCATGTCACTCACCGTGTCCAGGGTGTCACTTGTGGAACGGTTGGTCGGTCTTCGGGCGGGGCGAGGTGCGGCCTACCATCAGGCACGACAGTAAAGAAAGGAAGAGATTAAAATGAAATATGAGCTCCCTCACTCGGAAGACAGACCGACAAAGCCGTAATGCTTGCCAGCGATGGGGCGTAGATTGTTCCATATTGACGATCTACACGAGTGACATCAATTGACGTGATTTGTACTAGCCGAAAAATCCGTGTCGGAGCGAAATATAGCGAACAGTAGCGAGCGAAAGAATGGCTCTGGTAAGGTATTATTGAACCATCCATATGGCGGTTTACCAGCATCTATGACAGTAACCCAGCCTCATTTCGAGCTTGAAATCAGCTGTCATTTATGAGTGAGAGGCTGTGATTGGGGTTCGGACAAGTCATTGCTGACATAAGAACGCGACAAGGCAGGGGTGTACTCACACGGCCAGAGATTTTGCCCCCCCTCCCGCAAAGATAGTATCTGAGATTCGATCAGTGGCTGGGGGTGGCTCAGTCAATTAAATCTATTGTTTGACATAGGGTTGATTGCTTATTCTCAGCCACAGATCTAATCTCAAATAATGTTTTTGTAGGTAAGGGGGGCAAGATTTCTGATCATGTGAGTAGTTCTGTCGTTGCACCAAGAGTCGTGACCACCCATCGTACCAAAAATGAGCGTGTGAATAATTGTTACACCCCAACAGACGCTCACGTAGTTACAGCAAGAGCGGTTCGTTCGGAAGTGATTGAAACACAGTAATAGATAGTCATAGCATAGAGACGATTAGGGAGGAATGAGCAAATAAGATGCAGACTCTACACAGTGATCAGTGATGCGGGCGATGCACATTAAAGTTCGATACGGCTGAGACAGCCTGAGGCAGTGCATCATGGAACACCGCAAAAAGATACGCTGATGTAACGGCACAGTCGGGCAAGGCTCCAGTTAGCGTAGTCGGGCGGGGGATCGGGTTCTGGGTTCGGCAGAGGCAAGACGGGTTCAGGGGACAAGGTGAGGCAGGGCTCAGTGCAGACGGCAACTGAGAACAGAGGCAGGGACAAGGACTACGGCGCAGACGGCAGCCGAGGTGTCACAGTTCAGAAATCCTGGCCTTAAGTAGCTACTGGGATGATGGCCATCAGCCATCAAAATACCTTTTGGTCGAGTGGTATAGTACTTTCCCAGTGTACTTTATTACAGTTTGATGGCTGCAAAGGTCATGAGTTCAATTCCCACTGTGAGCAGTTACATTCCTCTGCTGCAGCGTTGTTCAGGAATTGCATGGCTTACAGTGAGTGACGGTTAATGATTCTTATCATGAACTGTCACTCATTGGGGGTTAACTACTTGAAAGCTTCCTGGAGTAAGCCCCTAAAGAGGGGATACTGTCACAGTTCACAAATCCTGGCCTTAAGTAGCTATTGAGATGATGGCCATCAGCCATCAAAATACCTTTTGGTCGAGTGGTATAGTACTTTCCCAGTGAACTTTATTACAGTAGTGTAACGGCACGGTCGGGCAAGGCTCCAGGTAGCGAAGTCGGGCTCGGAATCGGGTTCTAGGTTCGGCAGAGACAAGACAGGTTCAGAGGACAAGGTGAGGCAGGGCTCAGTGCGGACGGCAACTGAGAACAGAGACAGGGACAAGGACTACGGCGCAGACGGCAGCCGAGGCAAGGACAGAGGTAACAGTGATTGAATTAACAAGTTGTTGCGTGAAGAACTAAGTACAGAGGGGTAACGGCCCGTTTATATAGGAAACCCTCCACTTCTTCTCGCCACCTGACAATAACCGTGGGCGTGTGCCAGACCCTGAGAAATCCACCTTGCCAATACCCCGCTTCCGTGACTCATACCCTGCGCAGCCGCACTACCCCTGCTTACTGCACACAGCCCCAATTCCTCCGGCTCATTCCTGCATTGCGGCCCGCGCAGCCCCTTGCACTGCCCCCGCGCTGCCTTCCCACCCCTGTTCCGACTCTTCCTCGAACGTCCCGTCGCGAGCCGTGACAGTAGCCCCTCCTAAGGCTCGAGTTCCCACGAGAGCAAGTTGAACTGGTCCAGGCTTCGTTGGGTAACGTTGGTGGAAGTCGTCCACTGCCTGTACGTCCACAAGGTTCTCCTCAGGTTCCCACGTCGGTGCCGTGAAACCCCTCCACTTGACTAGGTACTGGAGTCTTCCCCTCAGCGTTCTGCTGTCCAGCACTTCCTCCACCTCCCATTCTTCTTGGTCGTTCACAATTACCGGTAACGGTGGCGGCAGGATCTGGCCGGGGAGGGGGTCGTCGGCCGATGCATGGAGGAGGGACACTGGGAAGGTGCGGTGCTTTTGGATGGTGTTCGGGATGTCCAGTTCGTATGCGTGGGTTCCGATGGCTCGGGTAATCCGATAGGGTCCGTGGTGTTTATTTTCCAGTTTTCGGCTTGGTCGCTCCGTCCGCCAGTTTCGGCCGTCCACCCATACCATGTCTGTGAGACTGGGACGGGTTTGTGTCGTCGGAGTCTATAGTAAAATCGAGGATAGAATAAAAGTCAGGGATTTCGATAATTCACAACGGAATAATCTTAAGGGTGTTTGTTCGATGGTTTGTTCGGTGCGATGATTGTAGTTTGTTCGGTTGCCCGCTCGGTTCGACTTATAGTCGTCCCGATCCTCAGCACGTGATTCCTCTAGAGTGCGGCCTAACGTGGCTCCGTTGCTTCCTTTGCATCGGAGTTCCGCGGCCTAGCCTTGAGTCGTCGTCAGCTCTCTTCGGATAGTCTTCTCGACTAGGCAGGTGGTAAACACCACGCGCCCAAGATAGATCGGAGTTTCCGAGCAATTATCTCCCTCATGCGCCGGCAGAGTTCTTCGCTCGTAGTTGTCTGCCCCCATCGGTCGATGTTCGATTCTCTCGTCATAACAGTTTTTTCCTGGATCGGAGTTCCTACTGCGGGGCCCTATGATCGGAGATCTCAAAGTCCTCTGGACTGTTATCCCGATCTCCCGCATCTCCGATCACTGTCTAGACTCTGGAATCCGTTTGCTCCCTCCTTCCTATCCTGTCCTTGATCGCTTCTAACTATCCTTTCGGCTCGCAACTCTATTCTAATCACCCGAACTATTTAATCACATCTCTTGCGACCGTCGTGACCTCCGATACCTATCGGGGTGTCACAATGTCTCCAGGCTGGAAGGCCGGTGCGTGGGTTCGGTGCCGGTCCGTGTTGTCCTGCTGCCGTGCTTGGGCGTAGCGCATCTCACTTCGGGCAACGTCGTGGATCTGTTGGAGTCGCTCTGCCGCTGTCTGCGCCTGTCGCTCTTCGTTCGTGTCGGTTCGGATGTCAAGCTCGAAGTCGCAACGGGGGTGGTAGCCTAGGTTAGCAAAAAACAGGGACAGGGTAGTGGTGCCGGATGCCTGGTTGTTGCCAGCGAACTCTGCTAAGAATAGGTAGTCGACCCAGTCGTCCTGCAGGTAGCTCACGTATGCCCGGAGGTGTTGTTCCATTACCGCATTCATCCTCTCTGTTTGACCGTCTGTCTGCGGGTGGAACGCCATGGAGAGCCGTGCGTCGATCTTGAGGCAAGAGCATAGATGTTTCCAAAATCGTGAGGCAAACTGGGGGCCCCGGTCCGATACGATGGTGTCGGGTAGTCCGTGGTATCTGAAGATCCGATCGCAAAATAGTTCGGCGAGTCCCTCGGAGGTGATGGTCGTGTTGCAGGGGAGCAGGTGTCGTTGCTTGGTGAGGCGGTCCACAAATACGCAAATGGCATCGAATCCTTTTGAGGGAGGGAGTCCGGTTACGAAGTCGACGGATATATGTTGCCAGGGTTTCTCGGGTACTGGGAGTGGGCGGAGCACACCGTAGGGGGCGTGTCTTGTTGCTTTGGTTCGTCTGCAAGTGTGGCAGTTCCTCACGAATCAGTCAACGTCCTTCCGCATCTGGGGCCATTAGTAGTTCCGGGCCAGGAGTTCCAAGGTTTTTGCTCTTCCGGGATGGCCCATAGCCGGCGGGCCGTGGTGGTCATGGATCAGGCGAAGTCTGAGTGGGTCGTGTTCAGGAACGTAGAGGCAATCGTGGTAATGTAATTGTCCGTTGACTTCGCTGCAGTCGGCGAGCGAGATGTCCTTTGAGTGGCGTGTTCCGTTTCTGAGCAGTTGGAGGATCTTGTTCGGCACTGGATCTGCCTGATATGCTTTGGTTATCAGGGTAGAGAGTGCGGGACGGGGTACTTCCAACGGGTTGGTTGCTGACAATCTCAATTCTTCCGGCAGGTTTTGGGGCTTGAGGACTGCTTGTTGGTTCGCCAGCAGTCTTTCATCCCCCTCCTTAGGGAGGTCTCCGGACCTCCTTGTCAATGCATCCGGTTTCCCTCCTGCTTTACCAGGTCGATAGACGATTTTGAAGCCGAAACGCGACAGGAATTCCGACCATCGTGCTTGCCGGCGGTTGAGCAACTTGGTTGACATGAAGTATTCCAGGTTCTTGTGGTCGCTCAGGACTTGGATCGGGTGCGCGGCTCCTTCAAGGTGTGGTCTCCATTCTTCAAAGGCCCGAACAATCGCCAACAATTCTTTGTCGTAGATTTCGTAATTGCATTCCGCCGGGGAGTGTTTCTTTGAATAGAAGGCAACTGGATGCAAGATTCCATCGTCGTCGTACTGGGAGAGGATACCGGCCGATACGTAATCCGAGGCATCAGTTTCCACCACTATTTCTCGGTCGTAGTCGAAATGTCGGAGGGTCGGGGCGCTAGTGAAGGCAGTCTTGAGAGTGTCGAAGGCTTGCTGTTGGTCAATACCCCATTCGAAGGGGACGTACTTCCCATTTTCCTTTTTTGTCATTGCCGTCAGGGGAGATACCACCTTAGAGTAGTCCTGGATAAAGCGTCGGTAGAAGTTCGCGAAGCCCAAAAAACACTGCACATCCGTTACCGTCGTCGGTTTTTCCCATTCGAGTACGCAAGAGACTTTGGCAGGATCCATCTTAATACCCTCCGTGGTTATGATCAGGCCCAGGTATTTGACCTCCGTCTGGTGGAAGTGGCATTTCTCCGGTTTTAAATGCAGTCCGGCCGATGAAAGGGCGCGTAGCACTTTGGTGACCTGTGTTCGGTGTTCTTCCAGTGACGCGCTGTAGATAAAGACGTGATCTAGGAAGCGGTACAGAAGCCGTCCAGGAACGGTCGTAAAACGTCGTTGATCAGGGCTTGGAAGTCGGCTGGCGCGTTGGTTAGCCCGAAAGGCATTACCAATGATTCGAAAAGTCCGTAGCGGGTCCGGAAGGCCGTTTTCCATTCCTCCCCTTCTGCCATTCGTACCAGGTTGTAAGCACCGCGGATATCCAGTGTTGTAAAATACTTTGCACCGGACAGTCGCATCAAGGTTTCCTGGAGCAGGGGAAGTGGGTAGCGGTTCTTGATGGTTCCTTCGTTCAGGCCTCGATAGTCCACACACAGTCGCAAGGAGCCGTCCGACTTTTTGACAAACAGGATCGGTGATGCCGCTGGTGATGAGGACGCACGGATAAATCCCTTGCTCAGATTGTCGTCAAGCCATTCCTTGAGTGCGACCAGCTCGGTTTTGGAGAGCGAATAGAGGGGTCCGTAAGGGGGCACAAATCCTTCCTTTAGTGGGATCTTGTGGTCGTATTGCCGATGGGGTGGTAGGTTCTGCGCCAACCTTTCGGAGAAGAGGTGGAGAAATTCGTGATATTCGGGAAGAATGTGGGCGGTTGAGCTCTGTTTTTCTTCAGATAGAACTTCATTGATCTCCCTCAGGGTCGTGGTGAAGATGGTGAGGTTCTCCTTTTCTGCCATCTGCTGGAAAGGCTTCATTCGGAGGGCTGAGATTCTGACCGTGGGTTTTCTCTGGTTAGCATCCTGCTGGTGTTCATTGATCTGGGGAGACGTAACGCATCGGGCCACGATGTCGCCGGCCCCCGCGCTTACCGCTGGCTCCTCCAGAGCTACGTTTGGTGCGAGAGCGTAAGGTAGTTCCGGTGGGTCTGTGGTGATACCGTGGGCTACTGTGGGTACCGTATTGCAGTGTGCAGTGCAATATTGGGAACCAAAGGTGAGGGTGCGTGAGCTGAATCGGATGGCCACGTCGTGTAGGTCCGTCCAGGGAATTCCGAGTACGATTGGGTAGTGCCCCAGTTTGGTGACGAACATCGGGAGTTCTTCGTGGTGCTCTTGGATTGACAGGGTGGTGGTGGCAACGTGTGTGATGTCGCCGGACTCGATGGGGCGGCCGTCGATGACCTCAAGGGCGCGCGGGGATTCAAGGGGTACAAGGGGTAGGTTGTGATGGCGGGCGAAGTCTTTGTCTACAAAGGCGATTCCGGTTGCTCCACAATCG
This sequence comes from Tricharina praecox, assembly GCF_024521635.1. Taxonomy (NCBI): domain Eukaryota; kingdom Fungi; phylum Ascomycota; class Pezizomycetes; order Pezizales; family Pyronemataceae; genus Tricharina; species Tricharina praecox. The sequence continues at coordinate 852,816 of NW_026250413.1, forward strand.
ATCAGCGCATGCGTGGCAATGGTTTTGTCACCAAACGAAAGGTTACATAGTACAACGAGATGTTTTCCTTCCATTGATGATTCCTCCACTACCATCCCAGACACTGACAAATTGGACAAACGAAAATGAGTAGAAAAGGGAGAAAAAGACTTATCCTGGGTACGACCAACAACGGTGCCATCAAGCAGTTGTTGGTCTAGGCTTTTCCCGACTGCCCTTGGTTGTCGCCACAATTCTGGTTGCAATTGTGGTATGGGTGGTCGGGGGTCAGGGTTCCAGGTTGCTCGTGCATCAGCTGTGCAGCTGCGGCACGAAAAGGGTTCCGATTCTTGTTCGGGCAGTGTCGGGCCATGTGGCCACTGCCTCCACAGTATAGGCAGCGACCCTCGCGGAGACGCGCAGCTCGTTCTTGATCAGAGATCTTGCGACTGTTCGCGCTGAGGTCCATAGCCCCTGGGGCTGTTCCGGTTGCAGTGGTTGCCGGTGGTGTACTGTTATGGGTTTGATTCCTCGGCGGAGCTGGAGGTTGCGGGGTGTGGTTTTGTCGCGGGGGGTTGCGGCGGCCTTCACGGAGTTTGAGGGCACGTAGCTCGGAATCGAGGCTCTGGCAGAGAGCCACGAACTGGTTGTAGGTGAGTCCCTGAGTGCGGCCCACCAGTTGTCGGTGGAGCTCGATGGAGACTCCTTCGCGGAGTGCATCGAGTTTGGCATGCTCGTCCCAGTTCAGCTTGGACACGAGTCTTTGAAACTCCGCAAAGTAAGACGTAAAGTCCTTGTTCCCTTGCTTGAGGCGGTGAAGTTCGGCGCGTGCGGTGGCTGCTGGGTCGGGATCGCCGAAGGCGTTTTCGAGGATGGTGACCATGGCATCGGCGTCGGTCAAGCTGATCACGTTGTTCTGGATGTACGGCAGTATCTGGGCTTGGGCACGGCCTTCGAGACGGTTGAAGGTGTAGGCCATTCTAAGTGCTGGGGACGGGAAATGGGTAGGGTCGCTGTATAGTTTGAGTCGAAGCTGGGCAACGAACCCTTCGAGCTTCTCTCGAGTGCCATCGAACATGGCTGGCTCCGGGACGCGCTCGGCGCGGCCCTGGGGTTGGGTTTCTAGTGTGGCGAGACGGTTGGCGATACGACGGGAGTTGGCAAGTTGTTCTTCGAGGTCGTCTATTCGCCAGGTGGGTGCTGCTGTGGGGGATTGGGTGATTGCACGGGCTATGATTTGGAACTGGCTATACAACCCCGACAGTGTTGCATTGTTGGCGGGTGAGTCGTGGTTAACGATGATCTCGAGTTGTTCGTAGACGGTGGCGGGAATTTCTCGACAGTAGGGGGGTGCCACCAGTACTTCCTCCTGCTGGGGAGGGTCTGGTGCTGGGGTATTGGTGGCCATGGTTCTTCGCTAGGTGGAGAGATGGGCGACGCAACAAAATGTAACGGCACGGTCGGGCAAGGCTCCAGGTAGCGAAGTCGGGCTCGGAATCGGGTTCTAGGTTCGGCAGAGACAAGACAGGTTCAGAGGACAAGGTGAGGCAGGGCTCAGTGCGGACGGCAACTGAGAACAGAGACAGGGACAAGGACTACGGCGCAGACGGCAGCCGAGGCAAGGACAGAGGTAACAGTGATTGAATTAACAAGTTGTTGCGTGAAGAACTAAGTACAGAGGGGCAACGGCCCGTTTATATAGGAAACCCTCCACTTCTTCTCGCAACCTGACAAAAACCGTGGGCGTGTGCCAGACCCTGAGAAATCCACCTTGCCAGTACCCCGCTTCCGTGACTCATACCCTGCGCAGCCGCACTACCCCTGCTTACTGCACACAGCCCCAATTCCTCCGGCTCATTCCTGCATTGCCGCCCGCGCAGCCCCTTGCACTGCCCCCGCGCTGCCTTCCCACCCCTGTTCCGACTCTTCCTCGAACGTCCCGTCGCGAGCCGTGACACCGTGCTTGGGCGTAGCGCATCTCACTGCGGGCCACGTCATAAATCTGCTGGAGCCGCTCTGCCGCTGTCTGTATGTGAGACTGGGACGGGTTGGTGCCGTCGGAGTCTATGGTGATATCGAGGATAGAATAAAAGTCAGGGATTTCGACAATTCACAACGGAATAATCTTAAGGGTGTTTGTTCGATGATTTGTTCGGTGCGATGATTGTAGTTTGTTCGGTTGCCCGCTCGGTTCGACTTATAGTCGTCCCGATCCTCAGCACGTGATTCCTCAAGAGTGCGGCCTAACGTGGCTCCGTTGCTTCCTTTGCATCGGAGTTCCGCGGCCTAGCCTTGAGTCGTCGTCAGCTCTCTTCGGATAGTCTTCTCGACTAGGCAGGTGGTAAACACCACGCGCCCAAGATAGATCGGAGTTTCCGAGCAATTATCTCCCTCATGCGCCGGCAGAGTTCTTCGCTCGAAGTTGTCTGCCCCCATCGGTCGATGTTCGATTCTCTCGTCATAACAGTTTTTTCCTGGATCGGAGTTCCTACTGCGGGGCCCTATGATCGGAGATCTCAAAGTCTTCTGGACTGTTATCCCGATCTCCCGCATCTCCGATCACTGTCTAGACTCTGGAATCCGTTTGCTCCCTCCTTCCTATCCTGTCCTTGATCGCTTCTAACTATCCTTTCGGCTCGCAACTCTATTCTAATCACCCGAACTATCTAATCACATCTCTTGCGACCGTCGTGACCTCCGATACCTATCGGGGTGTCACACCATCTCCCCTCCCACGAGGCTTCGGCCCGAAGCACCCAAGTCCTCGCCTTTATCCTAACTTGATAACTGTGGATGAAGTCCTCCAACCCCTTCATCCTACTACCTGCCCGAGTTCGAGAAAAACCATATGGGAAAAAACTCTTACTCATCTGTGAGCCGGTAGTCCCTCGGCGCATCGGGATTTTTGCGATGAAACTCGCGTAGCTTTTCCCGACCGCCTACTGAGAAGTTGTCGAATGGCTCGTTCGTCCAGCCCCGTCGTTCGGGGTAGTTGAGCCATTTGACGAGGTAGAGCACTCGTCGACCTTTCTTCGAGCTGCCCATAACCTCATCGACGTCGTATTCTTCGTTGCCTTCCACATCATCGGCCTCTCGTAAGATTTGAGAGGGATCCGGTGGTGCTCGGGTGCCGGCTCGGAACGGTTCAACGAGCGAGACGTGAAAGACATTATGAATCTTCCACTTCCTTGGCAGAGTGAGCTTGACAGCGAGCGGCGATACGATCTTCTCGATTTGGAAGGGACCATGGTTCTTGTGGTCCAACTTCCGCGAGGGTCGGCGGGTTTGAATGTTCCGCCCATTGAGCATTACCAAGTCTCCTACTTGATAAGCCGGTGCCTCCTGACGATGTTGATCTGCATACTTGCGCATTCGTTCGCGCGTTCGTTCGAGGGTCTTGATGTTTTCCTCGTGGACTGTATGCATCCAGTGAGCGTAGACCTTGCTGGCGGGGTTGAGAGAATTTGCCGCAGCAGGGTTTCTCGCCGACGGGTGGTATCCGAAATTCGCATAGAAGGGCGACATTCCGGTTGCCGATGTAACCGAGTTGTTGTAGGCAAACTCAGCCATCGGTAGGAGATTCACCCAATCGTTCTGTTCGTAGTTGACGAAGGAGCGGAGGTATGCTTCGATCGTCTGGTTGAGGCGTTCGGTTTGTCCATCCGTCTGTGGGTGGAACGCTGTTGACATCCGGGGCTTAATGCCTAGCAGCCGGATGAATTCTTTCCATGTACCCGAGGTAAACCGTGAGTCTCGGTCCGACACTATGTCTGCTGGTAATCCGTGAAAGCGCCATATCTCGCGGGCAAAAATCTTCGCGAGATCCTCGGCTATCTTTCCATCCTTAGGTAGGGGGATGAAATGCGCCATCTTGGTGAAGCGGTCGACGACCACCCATAGCTGGTCGCATCCGTTGGATTCCGGTAGGTCGGTAATGAAGTCCATGGCTATTGATTGCCATGGGGTGTATGGTAACTCGAGGGGATTGAGTAGTCCATACGGCTGGTGCCTTGTTGCTTTGTCCTTCTGACACTGCGCGCAACTCCGGACGAAGTCTATAATCTGCTCGTCCATCTTTGGCCACCAGAAATTACGTCGGATAAGTTCGATAGTCTTGTCCTGGCCCATATGCCCCGCGACTTTCGTATCGTGTTCCGACTCGAGGATGTGTCTGACGAGTTCCTTATCGTCTGGTACCCATAGCCTTTCTTTCCTATACAGGCACCCCTCTTCCATCCTCAAAATCCTGGCCTTTCGGCCCATCCTGCCAGAGTCCCTACTCTCGGCGGCCAGTTCCCAGGCCTTTCGGCCCTCCGACTCAGTGTCCTTCTGAGCCGCGTCCTCGTTCGTGTCCTTGATGCTGCTCAGAGCCTCCTGATACCCAGCATCTTCCTTTCCTGCCTTCCTGACCCAACCCAGAAATTCTTCATTCCACTTTGGCACGGGGATTGAATGTAGCCGAGTTGACGAAACCAGAAACACGGTGCTCTCGCCTCCGGTGCTGATTGATGAAACTCTCGGATCGCCGCCTGCAAAGTGTGATTTATGCAGGATCGTCGTAATCGGCTGATCTTCACCCCCCCCTTTTTCAGGGCGGTACTCCGGGCGCCTGGATAATGCGTCAGGCTTGCCGTTCTGGCTGCCGGGCCGGTAGTAGATTTTGAAGTCGATGCCAGCGAGTTCTTGTGCCCATCTCGCCTGCCGTCGATTGAGTACTTTCGTGGTTGTGAAGTACTGAAGGTTCTGGTGGTCGCTGTACACCTGGATCTGGTGTTTTGCTCCCTCAACGTATTGCCGCCAGCGTTTGAAAGAGTCTACTATCGCGAGTAGTTCCTTATCGTGAATCTCAAAGTTGATTTCGGCTGGGGTAAACTTTCTTGAGTGGAACGCAACTGGGTGTAACTTCCCATCCTCTGTCCTTTGAGACAGGACCGCGCCCAACGCGAAGTCCGAAGCGTCGGATTCCACCACGACAGGTAATTCTGGGTTGAAGTGCCCGAGAATCGGTGCCGTGGTGAACCTAGACTTCAGCTCCTCGAAGGCCAGTTCCATCTCCGCTGTCCATCTCCAATCCTTCCCTTTTTCTTTTGTGCTCTCGGTCAAGGGTCTCGTGATCTTTGAGAATTCCTTGATGAAGCGCCTGTAAAAATTGGCGAACCCAAGAAAGGCTTGTACTTCCTTCAGGGACCGCGGCGCCTCCCACGAGAGCACAGATTCCACCTTGTCCTTAGCCATCTCAATTCCATCTTGGGATATCACGTATCCTAGGAACTCGACTCTCCCTGTCGACCAGACACACTTCTCTGGTGAGATTGCCAACTTATTTTCTTCCAACCTCTTTAGTACCTCGATGACTATCTTGTCATGCTCCTCGTGCGTCTTCGCATAGACGAGGAGGTCATCGATGTACGCGACCAGTCCCAGGTCCAACATATCCCAAAATATGTGGTTAATCATGTCCTGAAACGTCGCTGGAGCGTTGGTCAGCCCAAACGGCATGACCAAAAACTCAAACAGTCCGTATCGACAGCGGAAAGCCGTCTTCCACTCGTCACCTTCTTTGATGCGGATAAGGTGATAGCCATTCTTCAGATCAATCTTGGTGAAGACTTTCGCACCCCTGACTCGGTCTTGCAACTCTGCCATGATCGGGAGTGGGTAGCGATTGGCTACGGTAATCTTGTTGATACCGCGATAGTCGACACACAATCGGAGACCCCTGCCGTGCGCCTTTAGTACAAATAATATCGGCGCCCCGGCTGGTGATTTGGATCTTCGAATCTTGCCTGTCTGGAGCATCTCCTTGAGCCACTCCCTGAGGGCCTCAAGTTCTTTCTCTGACAGGGCATAGATAGGACCCCATGGAGGAGTCTCTCCTTCCTTGAGATCGATTGCGTAGTCGTAGGACTTGTGGTCGGGAAGCTTATCGGCTGCTTCCTTGCTCATGATGTTGGCATATCGTCTGAACTTCTCCGGAAGCAGATTCATGGGTGGATCTGATTCCGGCCCAGCTGAGACGTATCCAATAATGCGAGCCTCCGAATTGTGAATGACAGACGTGTCAAGTTCCATCGGAAAGCTGGTTGCTTGTTGCAAGGTGCATTGTTCCTTGCATCGGGTGCTGGTGAAGCGAATTTTCTGTGCTTCATTCTTCCACAACCCTGTCGGTTCATGCTTAGCCATCCACCAATACGGGAGGTAGGCATCGCAGTCGTCCAAGGGAGCCACTTCAAAGGTTTCGTTGGTGTAGTGGCTCCGGTGTTGAAGGAGCATCGGCATTGTATAATATTCCCCGGCTCCTTCCACTATGGTTCCGTGGAAGTCCTTGATTTCCACCGGCTTGGGTCGTTGAATGAGGGGCAACCCAAGTTCTCGTGCAAGGCTTCGTTTGATGATCGGAATGGCACATCCTGTGTCAAGGAGTACTCGGATCCGTCGTCGCTTGTACTCAGACCAGAGGAGCATCATTTCTATGATTGGTTGTGGTCCGCTGACAGGTTTTGGGGGCTTACACCCTGAGGCGCTCGGCGCGGTTGGACTCGTAGAAATAGGTTGGTCCGTTCGTCTTCGCTTATCTCTGGATTCGCTGTCGATATCCTGAGGCCGTGGTCTCTTCGTTCCGCAAACATATACACTTGGCCGTCCAGTCTGCGGAGTGCTGGGGCCGCTCAAAAATCCTCCGGCTCACTCTCATTCCTTTCCCAGAATGGAGGGGCCTCCGTCATTGCTTCATCCTCCACCACAACCGCCGCAGCCTTGTGTTGCTTGGACCTCGGTCGAGTGGGTTCGGCATCCTGGGTGTCCCGCTTTCTCTTTGTCACGGATGACACCTTTGGACTCTCGGGGAGTTCGGTACCCGCGACTGTTTTTCTGGCGTAGCATTGGAAGGTTCGGTGGCCGTCTCGTCCGCAACGCCAACAGTCGCACTTGGATGCTTTGTGGGCATCGATCTCCTTCTGGGGAACCCCTACCAGAGCCTCCTTTGCTCCTGCGTAGATGTCCCCTTCCCTTGTCCTTCCCTTCCTGACTCCTGTTGCTTCCTTGGCCTTTCGGCCCTCCGGGGACTCCCCGCTTTCCTTGCGGCCCCCGGGGTCTCTTCCCTTTCCTTGGCCCTGCCGGCCGTTGCCAGGTCCCTTCCGGTCGCCGCCGGAACCCTGGCTACCCGATCCCCCTTTCCTCATTGCCCTTGCCTTTTTCAGCGCGTCCCGTCGTTCCACATGGTTGCCAGCCCTGAGCACCGTTTCCAGGAAGTCTTCATCGTCTTCGTAGGGTCCATGGTGCTGGTTGAAGCACATATCAACGATGTCGGTAGTCATGGCCTGGTTGACTATGTCTTGTAGCGGTTCGCCGGTGGCGCGAGCGATCATGTTGAGCGATCGGAAGGAGGTCATGTAAGCCTGAATGTCTCCTTTGTATTCGAGGGCCCACATCCTTCTTAATGCGTTCGCTCCTTCCTGCGTGTCGCGGTACGCCTCCTTGAGTGCCTCTTGGTACGCCTGCCAGGTATCTTCCAAGTGTAGCTGCCTCAGGCTTTTTCGACGGGCCTGATGCCATTCTGCCGCTGTCCCTTCCAGTCGGGATCCCACCCACACTATCTTCTGCTGCTCGTTTGTCTCTGGGTGGAACTCAAGATATTCTTCAACTGAGTCCCACCATGGACGGAAGGCTGTTCTTTGCTTGCCATCGAACGGCTTGGGCTCTTTAATTTTAAGCTTGATGGCCCTCGGGTTCGATGCGGAGACGGCAGCAGCGATGATCCGAGCGAAGCGACTCTCTTCGTCTTCGTCGTCTTCTCTTGGTAGCGGAGCGTGTCGGTGACGGGGCGGCGAACGACGCGGCAAGGGGATGGAATCGTCATCATCCGATGGTCCCTCATCCGAGGGATCACCTCCAAGGTTAGTCACCGGACGTCTTGGGGGTGGAGGAGGAGGGGACATTCCTGCACCTGCCGGAGTTTCCCTTGTTGCTGACCTTTCTGCCCGCGATCCTCCTCTTGGGGTAGTGTTTACCCACTCCGGGGCCTTTTCCTTCGCCTTCCCTGTCCTTACCTCTACAGCCTTCAATTTTTTCTCTGCTCGAGCGATTTTTTCCTTGATTCGCTGTTGCTCCTTGTAGAGGTATTCTGCCTTCTCTTCCTGTTTCCCTGCCCAAATTTCCACGTTGCGGTTGTACACCGCTTGCTCCCTGCGTTGTTCGACTTGCGCCGTTTCGAGGAACACGATGGCGTCTTGTAGCCGAGCGTTTGCGACGCTTTGCAACTCGCAGTTGTCTTCGTCTTTCTGGTTACGTTCTCGAATGACTGCCCATACGTCGCTGCTCAGGGCGTGCGTCGCGTTCGCTACCGTTGACACCTCGGTTCGAAGCCATTCTGTATTCATTTCGGCATTGTGAGCGTAGAGGTTGTACACATACTTGACCCCATCGCAGAGTTGTTCGTAGTTCCTTCTGATTTCCTGCATTCGGGAGTCCTCTTCGTTGAACTTCTGATCGCATGCTTGGTAAAGCTGGCGCAGGTCTCTTTGTGCCGTTTGGTATTGGTGGTTCATCAGCCTGAGCCAGGCTGCCGGGTTTCGTACTTCGACGGTTTCGGATGCTTGCGGGATGCTAACGAGCGCATTGCTCAGGGTCTGAGAAAGTTCGAGGCGGAGCATGTCGAGGTTTGAGGAGGACATTTTCGATAGAAATCGGTGACTGTAACCTTAAGATTATAGTGTGAGACTGGGACGGGTTTGTGTCGTCGGAGTCTATAGTAAAATCGAGGATAGAATAAAAGTCAGGGATTTCGATAATTCACAACGGAATAATCTTAAGGGTGTTTGTTCGATGGTTTGTTCGGTGCGATGATTGTAGTTTGTTCGGTTGCCCGCTCGGTTCGACTTATAGTCGTCCCGATCCTCAGCACGTGATTCCTCTAGAGTGCGGCCTAACGTGGCTCCGTTGCTTCCTTTGCATCGGAGTTCCGCGGCCTAGCCTTGAGTCGTCGTCAGCTCTCTTCGGATAGTCTTCTCGACTAGGCAGGTGGTAAACACCACGCGCCCAAGATAGATCGGAGTTTCCGAGCAATTATCTCCCTCATGCGCCGGCAGAGTTCTTCGCTCGAAGTTGTCTGCCCCCATCGGTCGATGTTCGATTCTCTCGTCATAACAGTTTTTTCCTGGATCGGAGTTCCTACTGCGGGGCCCTATGATCGGAGATCTCAAAGTCCTCTGGACTGTTATCCCGATCTCCCGCATCTCCGATCACTGTCTAGACTCTGGAATCCGTTTGCTCCCTCCTTCCTATCTGTCCTTGATCGCTTCTAACTATACTTTCGGCTCGCAACTCTATTCTAATCACCCGGACTATCTAATCACATCTCTTGCAACCGTCGTGACCTCCGATACCTATCGGGGTGTCACACTGTACCTGTTGCTCTTCGTTCGTGTCAGTTCAGATGTCAAGCTCAAAGTCGCAACGGGGGTGGTAGCCTAGGTTGGCAAAAAACGGGGACAGGGTGGTGGTGTCGGATGCCTGGTTGTTGCCAGCAAACTCTGCCAAGAATAGGTAGTCGACCCAGTCATCCTGCAGGTAGCTCACATATGCTCGGAGGTGTTGTTCCATTACTGCATTCATTCTCTCTGTTTGACCGTCCGTCTGCGGGTTGAACGCCGTGGAGAGCCGTGCGTCGATCTTGAGGCAAAAGCATAGATGTTTCTAAAATCGTGATGCAAACTGGGGGCCCCGGTCCGTTACGATGGTGTCGGGTAGTCCGTGGTATCTGAAGATTCGATCGCAGAATAGTTCGGCGAGCCCCTCGGAGGTGATGATCGTTTTGCAGGGGAGCAGGTGTCGTTGCTTGGTGAGGCGGTCCACTAACAAGCAAATGGCATCGAATCCTTTTGAGGGAGGGAGTCCGGTTACGAAGCCGACGGAGATATGTTGCCAGGGTTTCTCGGGTACTGGGAGTGTCACGGCTCGCGACGGGACGTTCGAGGAAGAGTCGGAACAGGGGTGGGAAGGCAGCGCGGGGGCAGCGCAAGGGGCTGCGCGGGCGGCAATGCAGGAATGAGCCGGAGGAATTGGGGCTGTGTGCAGTAAGCAGGGGTAGTGCGGCTGCGCAGGGTATGAGTCACGGAAGCGGGGTACTGGCAAGGTGGATTTCTCAGGGTCTGGCACACGCCCACGGTTTTTGTCAGGTTGCGAGAAGAAGTGGAGGGTTTCCTATATAAACGGGCCGTTGCCCCTCTGTACTTAGTTCTTCACGCAACAACTTGTTAATTCAATCACTGTTACCTCTGTCCTTGCCTCGGCTGCCGTCTGCGCCGTAGTCCTTGTCCCTGTCTCTGTTCTCAGTTGCCGTCCGCACTGAGCCCTGCCTCACCTTGTCCTCTGAACCTGTCTTGTCTCTGCCGAACCTAGAACCCGATTCCGAGCCCGACTTCGCTACCTGGAGCCTTGCCCGACCGTGCCGTTACATTTTGTTGCGTCGCCCATCTCTCCACCTAGCGAAGAACCATGGCCACCAATACCCCAGCACCAGACCCTCCCCAGCAGGAGGAAGTACTGGTGGCACCCCCCTACTGTCGAGAAATTCCCGCCACCGTCTACGAACAACTCGAGATCATCGTTAACCACGACTCACCCGCCAACAATGCAACACTGTCGGGGTTGTATAACCAGTTCCAAATCATAGCCCGTGCAATCACCCAATCCCCCACAGCAGCACCCACCTGGCGAATAGACGACCTCGAAGAACAACTTGCCAACTCCCGTCGTATCGCCAACCGTCTCGCCACACTAGAAACCCAACCCCAGGGCCGCGCCGAGCGCGTCCCGGAGCCAGCCATGTTCGATGGCACTCGAGAGAAGCTCGAAGGGTTCGTTGCCCAGCTTCGACTCAAACTATACAGCGACCCTACCCGTTTCCCGTCCCCAGCACTTAGAATGGCCTACACCTTCAACCGTCTCGAAGGCCGTGCCCAAGCCCAGATACTGCCGTACATCCAGAACAACGTGATCAGCTTGACCGACGCCGATGCCATGGTCACCATCCTCGAAAACGCCTTCGGCGATCCCGACCCAGCAGCCACCGCACGCGCCGAACTTCACCGCCTCAAGCAAGGGAACAAGGACTTTACGTCTTACTTTGCGGAGTTTCAAAGACTCGTGTCCAAGCTGAACTGGGACGAGCATGCCAAACTCGATGCACTCCGCGAAGGAGTCTCCATCGAGCTCCACCGACAACTGGTGGGCCGCACTCAGGGACTCACCTACAACCAGTTCGTGGCTCTCTGCCAGAGCCTCGATTCCGAGCTACGTGCCCTCAAACTCCGTGAAGGCCGCCGCAACCCCCCGCGACAAAACCACACCCCGCAACCTCCAGCTCCGCCGAGGAATCAAACCCATAACAGTACACCACCGGCAACCACTGCAACCGGAACAGCCCCAGGGGCTATGGACCTCAGCGCGAACAGTCGCAAGATCTCTGATCAAGAACGAGCTGCGCGTCTCCGCGAGGGTCGCTGCCTATACTGTGGAGGCAGTGGCCACATGGCCCGACACTGCCCGAACAAGAATCGGAACCCTTTTCGTGCCGCAGCTGCACAGCTGATGCACGAGCAACCTGGAACCCTGACCCCCGACCACCCATACCACAATTGCAACCAGAATTGTGGCGACAACCAAGGGCAGTCGGGAAAAGCCTAGACCAACAACTGCTTGATGGCACCGTTGTTGGTCGTACCCAGGATAAGTCTTTTTCTCCCTTTTCTACTCATTTTCGTTTGTCCAATTTGTCAGTGTCTGGGATGGTAGTGGAGGAATCATCAATGGAAGGAAAACATCTCGTTGTACTATGTAACCTTTCGTTTGGTGACAAAACCATTGCCACGCATGCGCTGATCGATTGTGGAGCAACCGGAATCGCCTTTGTAGACAAAGACTTCGCCCGCCATCACAACCTACCCCTTGTACCCCTTGAATCCCCGCGCGCCCTTGAGGTCATCGACGGCCGCCCCATCGAGTCCGGCGACATCACACACGTTGCCACCACCACCCTGTCAATCCAAGAGCACCACGAAGAACTCCCGATGTTCGTCACCAAACTGGGGCACTACCCAATCGTACTCGGAATTCCCTGGACGGACCTACACGACGTGGCCATCCGATTCAGCTCACGCACCCTCACCTTTGGTTCCCAATATTGCACTGCACACTGCAATACGGTACCCACAGTAGCCCACGGTATCACCACAGACCCACCGGAACTACCTTACGCTCTCGCACCAAACGTAGCTCTGGAGGAGCCAGCGGTAAGCGCGGGGGCCGGCGACATCGTGGCCCGATGCGTTACGTCTCCCCAGATCAATGAACACCAGCAGGATGCTAACCAGAGAAAACCCACGGTCAGAATCTCAGCCCTCCGAATGAAGCCTTTCCAGCAGATGGCAGAAAAGGAGAACCTCACCATCTTCACCACGACCCTGAGGGAGATCAATGAAGTTCTATCTGAAGAAAAACAGAGCTCAACCGCCCACATTCTTCCCGAATATCACGAATTTCTCCACCTCTTCTCCGAAAGGTTGGCGCAGAACCTACCACCCCATCGGCAATACGACCACAAGATCCCACTAAAGGAAGGATTTGTGCCCCCTTACGGACCCCTCTATTCGCTCTCCAAAACCGAGCTGGTCGCACTCAAGGAATGGCTTGACGACAATCTGAGCAAGGGATTTATCCGTGCGTCCTCATCACCAGCGGCATCACCGATCCTGTTTGTCAAAAAGTCGGACGGCTCCTTGCGACTGTGTGTGGACTATCGAGGCCTGAACGAAGGAACCATCAAGAACCGCTACCCACTTCCCCTGCTCCAGGAAACCTTGATGCGACTGTCCGGTGCAAAGTATTTTACAACACTGGATATCCGCGGTGCTTACAACCTGGTACGAATGGCAGAAGGGGAGGAATGGAAAACGGCCTTCCGGACCCGCTACGGACTTTTCGAATCATTGGTAATGCCTTTCGGGCTAACCAACGCGCCAGCCGACTTCCAAGCCCTGATCAACGACGTTTTACGACCGTTCCTGGACGACTTCTGTACCGCTTCCTAGATCACGTCTTTATCTACAGCGCGTCACTGGAAGAACACCGAACACAGGTCACCAAAGTGCTACGCGCCCTTTCATCGGCCGGACTGCATTTAAAACCGGAGAAATGCCACTTCCACCAGACGGAGGTCAAATACCTGGGCCTGATCATAACCACGGAGGGTATTAAGATGGATCCTGCCAAAGTCTCTTGCGTACTCGAATGGGAAAAACCGACGACGGTAACGGATGTGCAGTGTTTTTTGGGCTTCGCGAACTTCTACCGACGCTTTATCCAGGACTACTCTAAGGTGGTATCTCCCCTGACGGCAATGACAAAAAAGGAAAATGGGAAGTACGTCCCCTTCGAATGGGGTATTGACCAACAGCAAGCCTTCGACACTCTCAAGACTGCCTTCACTAGCGCCCCGACCCTCCGACATTTCGACTACGACCGAGAAATAGTGGTGGAAACTGATGCCTCGGATTACGTATCGGCCGGTATCCTCTCCCAGTACGACGACGATGGAATCTTGCATCCAGTTGCCTTCTATTCAAAGAAACACTCCCCGGCGGAATGCAATTACGAAATCTACGACAAAGAATTGTTGGCGATTGTTCGGGCCTTTGAAGAATGGAGACCACACCTTGAAGGAGCCGCGCACCCGATCCAAGTCCTGAGCGACCACAAGAACCTGGAATACTTCATGTCAACCAAGTTGCTCAACCGCCGGCAAGCACGATGGTCGGAATTCCTGTCGCGTTTCGGCTTCAAAATCGTCTATCGACCTGGTAAAGCAGGAGGGAAACCGGATGCATTGACAAGGAGGTCCGGAGACCTCCCTAAGGAGGGGGATGAAAGACTGCTGGCGAACCAACAAGCAGTCCTCAAGCCCCAAAACCTGCCGGAAGAATTGAGATTGTCAGCAACCAACCCGTTGGAAGTACCCCGTCCCGCACTCTCTACCCTGATAACCAAAGCATATCAGGCAGATCCAGTGCCGAACAAGATCCTCCAACTGCTCAGAAACGGAACACGCCACTCAAAGGACATCTCGCTCGCCGACTGCAGCGAAGTCAACGGACAATTACATTACCACGATTGCCTCTACGTTCCTGAACACGACCCACTCAGACTTCGCCTGATCCATGACCACCACGGCCCGCCGGCTATGGGCCATCCCGGAAGAGCAAAAACCTTGGAACTCCTGGCCCGGAACTACTAATGGCCCCAGATGCGGAAGGACGTTGACTGATTCGTGAGGAACTGCCACACTTGCAGACGAACCAAAGCAACAAGACACGCCCCCTACGGTGTGCTCCGCCCACTCCCAGTACCCGAGAAACCCTGGCAACATATATCCGTCGACTTCGTAACCGGACTCCCTCCCTCAAAAGGATTCGATGCCATTTGCGTATTTGTGGACCGCCTCACCAAGCAACGACACCTGCTCCCCTGCAACACGACCATCACCTCCGAGGGACTCGCCGAACTATTTTGCGATCGGATCTTCAGATACCACGGACTACCCGACACCATCGTATCGGACCGGGGCCCCCAGTTTGCCTCACGGTTTTGGAAACATCTATGCTCTTGCCTCAAGATCGACGCACGGCTCTCCACGGCGTTCCACCCGCAGACAGACGGTCAAACAGAGAGAATGAATGCGGTGATGGAACAACACCTCCGAGCATACGTGAGCTACCTGCAGGATGACTGGGTCGACTACCTATTCTTGGCAGAGTTTGCTGGCAATAACCAGGCATCCGACACTACCACCCTGTCCCCGTTTTTTGCTAACCTAGGCTACCACCCCCGTTGCGACTTCGAGCTTGACATCCGAACGGACACAAACGAAGAGCGACAGGCACAGACAGCGGCAGAGCGACTCCAGCAGATTCATGACGTTGCTCGCAGTGAGATGCGATACGCCCAAGCACGGCAGCAGGACAACACGGACCGGCACCGAATGTGACACCCTGGTCGCAGTCGGCCCGACTTCAGAGTCCGGCTGCTTACCAACGGGAGTTCAGGAAAGATAGTTAGATAGATCGGGGAACAGGAGGGGATTTTTTAGATTAGTCGTAGCTAGTCAGAGACGAGATAGGAAGGAAGGAAGCAAACGGAACCAGAGTCTAGGTGGGATCAGAGGCGCAGCGATACGCACGAAAAGTCCGATACAGTCATCCTTGACTTGAGGCAGGCGAATCGCGGAACAAGCGCAGAGGAAACTCTGATCGGAGAAAAACCACTATGACGAGTGTTGCCCCTCTTCTCGCGTCTTAAGCAAATAAGAGCCGTGCCGAAAGGCGCAGCCGTTGCCCAGCGGAGAGATAGCTGAAACCGGACTATGCTCGGGTAAGGATTGGTGCGCCATACCTGCCTAGTTTGTATAAACTATCCTGAAGGCTTACGACGACTCTGATGACATGGCGGAGAAAGTCTCCGCACCAAGTGCAGAGATTTCACGCCAGGGGTTCCATCCGGCAACAAACTACGGCAACGGCTGGCACGTGACTCGATCACATCACCCAACTATATAGACTTCCGACGACACGACGAAAGATTCATCATCAGAATCAGCGACCAGAAAACCATCGACACTACCCCTTAAGATTATTCCGCTTGTGAAAGAAAGAATACTATCTATCTTCATTCTTATCCTATTCTATCAATCGACTCCGACGACCGAAATCGTTCCAGTCTCACACCGAACCCACGCACCGGCCTTCCAGCCTGGAGACTTGGTATGGATGGACGGCCGAAACTGGCGGACGGAGCGACCAAGCCGAAAACTGGAAAACAAACACCACGGACCCTATCGGATTACCCGAGCCATCGGAACCCACGCATACGAACTGGACATCCCGAACACCATCCAAAAGCACCGCACCTTCCCAGTGTCCCTCCTCCATGCATCGGCCGACGACCCCCTCCCCGGCCAGATCCTGCCGCCACCGTTACCGGTAATTGTGAACGACCAAGAAGAATGGGAGGTGGAGGAAGTGCTGGACAGCAGAACGCTGAGGGGAAGACTCCAGTACCTAGTCAAGTGGAGGGGTTTCACGGCACCGACGTGGGAACCTGAGGAGAACCTTGTGGACGTACAGGCAGTGGACGACTTCCACCAACGTTACCCAACGAAGCCTGGACCAGTTCAACTTGCTCTCGTGGGAACTCGAGCCTTAGGAGGGGCTACTGTCACGGCTCGCGACGGGACGTTCGAGGAAGAGTCGGAACAGGGGTGGGAAGGCAGCGCGGGGGCAGTGCAAGGGGCTGCGCGGGCGGCAATGCAGGAATGAGCCGGAGGAATTGGGGCTGTGTGCAGTAAGCAGGGGTAGTGCGGCTGCGCAGGGTATGAGTCACGGAAGTGGGGCACTGGCAAGGTGGATTTCTCAGGGTCTGGCACACGCCCACGGTCATTGTCAGGTTGCGGGAAGAAGTGGAGGATTTTCTATATAAACGGGCCGTTGCCCCTCTGTATTTAGTTCTTCACGCAACAACTTGTTAATTCAATCACTGTTACCTCTGTCCTTGCCTCGGCTGCCGTCTGCGCCGTAGTCCTTGTCCCTGCCTCTGTTCTCAGTTGCCGTCTGCACTGAGCCCTGCCTCACCTTGTCTCCTGTACCCGTCTTGCCCCTACCGAACCCAGAACCCGATCCCCAGCCCGACTTCGCTACCTGGAGCCTTGCCCGACCGTGCCGTTACACTTTGTTGCGTCCCCCATCTCTCCACCTAGCGAACTACCATGGCCACCAACACTCAGGTACCCGACGCCCCCCACCAGGACGAAGTACCGGTGGCTCCCCCCTTCTACCGAGAAATTCCCGCCGCCATCTACGAACAACTCGAAATCATCGTCAATCACGATGCACCCGCCGACGATGCAACCCTGATGGGGTTGTACAACGAATTCAGAATCCTTGCCCGCGCAATCACCCTGTCCCCGACAGCGATACCAACCTGGCGATTCGACGACCTCGAAGAACAACTTGCGGATGCCCGCCGGATCGCCAACCGCCTCGCCACCGTCGAAGCCCACCCTCAAAGCCGCGCTGAGCGTGTCCCAGAGCCCGCCATGTTCGACGGAACACGCGACAAACTCGAAGGGTTCGTTGCGCAACTTCGACTCAAGCTATACAGCGGCCCAGCCCGTTTCCCCACTCCAGCACTCCGAATGGCCTACGCCTTCAACCGCTTGGAAGGCCGCGCCCAAGCCCAGATCCTGCCATACATCGAGAATCACAACATCACCCTCACTGATGCTGATGCGATAATCACACTCCTGAACAATGCGTTTGGTGACCCCGACCCAGCGGCCACCGCTCGAGCCAAGCTGCACCACCTGAAACAAGGCAATAAGGAGTTCACCTCCTACTTTGCGGAATTCCAGATGCTCGTCTCCAAGCTCAATTGGGACGAGCATGCGAAACTTGACGCACTGCGAGAAGGAGTATCCATCGAACTCCACCGGCAACTTGTGGGCCGTACTCAGGGTCTCAACTACGACGGATTTGTGGCCCTCTGCCAACGCCTCGACTCCGAGCTGCGTGCCCTCCAACTTCGTGAGGGACGCCGTACCATCAACCCCCCTCGGCAGAGTAGCGCCCCACAACCCACGGCGCCGCTCAGGCACACCACCCAGAACACCATGCCCGTGACGACCACTGCCACAGGAACGGCCCCCGGAGCTATGGACTTGAGTGCCAACAGCCGCAGGATCTCAGATCAAGAGCGTGCCGCTCGACTCCGCGAAGGCCGCTGTCTGTACTGTGGAGGAAGTGGCCACATGGCGAGGCACTGCCCCAACAAGAACCGAAATCCGTTCCGAGCAGCCGTTGCCCGGCTGGAGACAACTCAGCCGACCAACACCACCCCGGCTCACACCTATCACAACTGCAACCAGGATTGCGGCGAGACCTCCCAGCAGTCGGGAAAAGTCTAGACCAACAACCGCTTGATGGCACTGTTGTTGGTCGTACCCAGGATAAGTCTTTGTCTCCTATGTCCCCTATTTTCCGTTTTTCTAGTCTCTCAGTGTCAGGAATGGTTGTGGAGGAATCATCAATGGAAGGAAAACATCTTGTTGTATTGTGTAACCTTTCGTTTGGTGACAAAACCATTGCCACGCATGCGCTGATCGACTGTGGGGCAACCGGAATTGCATTTGTAGACAAAGACTTCGCCCGCTATCACCACCTACCCCTCGTACCCCTGAAATCCCCGCGCACCCTCGAAGTCATCGATGGCCGTCCCATCGAGTCAGGCGACATCACACATGTTGC
Organism: Tricharina praecox; assembly: GCF_024521635.1. Classification (NCBI taxonomy): domain Eukaryota; kingdom Fungi; phylum Ascomycota; class Pezizomycetes; order Pezizales; family Pyronemataceae; genus Tricharina; species Tricharina praecox. Next base: position 871,145 of record NW_026250413.1, read on the forward strand.
CACCACCACCCTGTCCATACAGGAACACCACGAAGAAATCCCTATGTTTGTCACCAAACTAGGCCACTACCCGGTTGTACTCGGAATCCCCTGGATGGACCTCCACGATGTGGCCATCCGGTTCAGCTCCCGAACCCTCACCTTTGGCTCCCAATACTGTACAGCCAACTGCAATGCAGTGCCCACCGTTGCACATGGAATCACCACCGACCCACCTGACGTATCTACCTATGCTCTCGCGTCAAAAGCAGCTCAGGAAGAGCCAGCGGTAAGCGCGGGGGCCGGCGACATCGTGGCCCGCTGCATTACGTCTCCCCCAAGGAAGAATCACCAGGAATGCACTAATTTTTCAAGGGAAAGCACAGTCAGAATCTCAGCCTTACAGATGGAGTCATTCCAAGAACTGGTCAACAAGGAAAGCCTCACGATTTTCAACACCACGCTTGCCGAGGTCAACGGCGCACTGGAAGGAAACAAGGACCCCACGGCACATATCACTCACGAATACCACGAGTTCCTACCGCTATTCTCTGAAGCCCTTGCCCAGAACTTGCCCCCACACCGACACTACGACCATAAGATTCCACTCAAGGAGGGATTTACGCCCCCATACGGACCCCTGTACTCACTTTTGAAAAACGGAGCTTGTCGCACTGAAGGAATGGCTTGACGACAACCTCTGCAAAGGTTTCATCCGTGCCTCTTCCTCTCCAGCAGCATCGCCAATCCTGTTTGTCAAGAAATCGGACGGCTCCCTACGCCTGTGTGTGGATTACAGGGGCCTGAACGAAGGAACAATCAAGAACAGGTACCCACTCCCACTCCTCCAAGAAACTCTGATGCGGCTATCCGGGGCAAAATACTTCACCACCCTGGATATCCGCGGTGCCTACAACCTTGTGCGGATGGCGGAAGGAGAAGAGTGGAAAACTGCCTTCCGGACACGCTATGGGCTCTTCGAATCCCTCGTCATGCCCTTCGGCCTCACCAACGCCCCTGCCGACTTCCAAGCTCTGATCAACGATGTGCTACGCCCGTTCCTCGACGACTTCTGTACCGCATTCATCGATGACGTCTTCATTTACAGCGGATCCTTAGATGAACACCGGAAACATGTCAGGAAAGTACTTCAGGCCTTATCAGCAGCCAGTCTACATCTCAAACCCGAAAAATGTCATTTCCACCAGACAGAAGTCAAGTATTTGGGACTGATCATTACAACAAACGGGATCAAGATGGACCCAGCGAAAGTCTCCTGCATACTGGAATGGGAGGAGCCGAGTACCGTCACCGATGTGCAATGCTTTCTGGGATTTGCGAACTTCTACCGGCGATTCATCCAAGACTATTCCAAGGTGGTATCCCCATTGACAGCATTGACCAAGAAGGAGGATGGAAAGTATGTTCCCTTCGTGTGGGGACCAGAACAGCAGAAAGCATTCGACGAACTAAAAACAGCTTTCACCTCGGCCCCGATCCTCCGGCACTTCGACTACGATCGGTAGATAGTAGTGGAAACTGACGCCTCCGACTACGTCTCTGCCGGAGTCCTATCTCAGTACGACGACAAGGGAATTCTGCACCCAGTGGCATTCTATTCCAAGAAACACTCCCCGGCAGAATCCAACTACGAGATCTATGACAAAGAACTCCTTGCAATCATCCGCGCCTTTGAGGAGTGGAGACCACATCTGGAGGGTGCTCCTCACCCCATCCAAGTCCTAAGCGACCACAAGAATCTGGAGTATTTCATGACAACGAAACTACTCAACCGACGACAAGCGCGATGGTCAGAGTTCCTTTGCCGTTCCATTTCAAGATTGTCTACCGACCAGGCAAAGCGGGAGGAAAACCGGATGCACTGACCAGGAGGTCAGGAGACCTCCCTAAAGAAGGGGATGAAAGACTGCTCGCCAACCAGCAGGCAGTCCTGAAACCGGACAACCTACCGGAAGAGCTCCAGTTGGCAGCAACCAACACCCCCGAACAAGACCGTCCCCTCCTCACGTCACTGATAACAGAAGGCTACGACATAGACCCCGTCCCAAATCGAATCCTCGAGCTACTCCGAAATGGTACACGCCACTCGAAGGAGATCTCCTTGGCCGAATGCCGCGAATTCAACGGGCGACTGATCTACCGAGACTGCCTCTATGTTCCAGAGTACGACCGACTCCGACTACGACTGATCCAGGACCACCACGACCCACCGACCATGGGGCACCCAGGGCGCGCAAAAACCCTGGAACTACTTGCTCGAAGGTACTACTGGCCACAGATGCGAAAGGACGTTGACCAGTTCGTCCGAAACTGCCACACCTGCCGGCGAACCAAGGCCACCCGGCACGCACCCTATGGTGTCCTGCGCCCCCTCCCAGTACCCGGGAAGCCATGGCAACACATCTCAGTCGACTTTGTCACTGGCTTACCGGCCTCAAAGGGGTTTGACGCCATCTGTGTTTTTGTTGACCGACTGACCAAGCAACGCCATCTCCTACCATGTACCACGACCATCACCTCGGAAGGACTGGCCGAGCTGTTCTGCGACCGGATATTCAGGTACCACGGGTTGCCAGAAACCATCGTCTCGGATAGGGGTCCCCAGTTTGCCTCGAGATTCTGGAAACACCTATGCTCATGCCTCAAGATCGAGCCACGCCTGTCAACTGCCTTCCATCCCCAGACCGACGGCCAAACCGAACGGATGAACGCCGTCATGGAACAGCACCTCCGCGCGTACGTCAGCTACCTCCAGGATGACTGGGTCGACTACCTCTTCTTGGCCGAATTCGCTGGCAACAACCAGGTCTCCGACACGACTACCCTGTCCCCATTCTTCGCTAACCTAGGATACCACCCACGGTGTGACTTTGAGCTGGATATCCGTGTCGACACCAAGGAGGAACATCAAGCTCAGAGTGCAGCGGAACGGTTGCATCAAATCCACGACGCCGCCCGCAGCCAAATGCTGTATGCCCAGGCACGGCAACAGGACGACTCCGACCGACACCGAACCCCTGCGCCAGCGTTCCAACCAGGCGACATGGTATGGGTGGATGGTCGGAACTGGCGCACCAAGAGACCCAGTCGCAAGCTGGAAAACAAACACCATGGTCCCTACCGTGTGATTCGGACAATCGGAACCCACGCCTACGAATTGGACATCCCGGACACCGTTCAGAAGCACCGAACATTTCCTGTATCCCTCCTTCATGCCTCCGCTGACGATCCCTTCCCTGGACAAATTCCACCGCCACCACTTCCGGTAATTGTGGACGACCAAGAAGAATGGGAGGTTGAAGAGGTCCTCGACAGCCGGAACCTCAGGGGCAAACTCCAGTACCTGGTAAAATGGAGAGGCTACGCGGCACCAACATGGGAACCAGAGGAGAACCTTACCGAGGTACAAGCTGTGGACGACTTCCATCGACGATACCCCATGCAGCCTGGACCAGTCGAACTTGCTCTCGTGGGAGCTCGAGCCTTAGGAGGGACTACTGTCACGGCTCGCGACGGAATGACGAAGGGAGGGTCGGCACAAGGACCGGGAGAGTTGGGAGGCAGTGCACAGGCAGTGCACCGGCAGTGCAAGGATGAGTCGCAGAGGATTGGGGGCTGTGTGCAGGGAGCAGGGATAGCACAGTAATGAGCCGCAGGGGATTGGGGCTGTGTGCAGGAAGCAGGGGTGGTGCGGCTGCGCAGGGTATGAGTCACGGAAGCGGGGTACTGGCAAGGTGGATTTCTCAGGATCTGGCACACGCCCACGGTCATTGTCAGGTTGCGGGAAGAAGTGGAGGATATCCTATATAAACCGGCCGTTGCCCCTCTGTACTTAGTTCTTCACGCAACAACTTGTTAATTCAATCACTGTTACCTCTGTCCTTGTCTCGGCTGCCGTCTGCGCCGTAGTCCTTGTCCCTGCCTCTGTTCTCAGTTGCCGTCTGCACTGAGCCCTGCCTTACCGTGTCCTCTGAACCCGTCTTGCCTCTGCCAAACCCAGCACCCGATACCCTGCCCGGCTTCGCTGCCTGGAACCTTGCCCGACCGTGTCGTTACACTGGAGCCCAGCCCGACGGTTCCCTTATCAACACACACCCGCACAAGTGAGGACAGCAGGTATAGGTCAGTCTTTGGACATGATATAGCTTGTTCGCTGATGTGAACCCATTGTGCAAGCATCGTTTTTCACACAGCGTGTGTAGTTGAACCCAAGACTAGCCTATCTTGGGAATTCATACTCCTGACAATTGTGTAGTTTCTTTGAAGGTAGACTGCAGGGTCTTAGTATACCTGGGATACGCTAGTGGCTTGAAACGGCACCTGGTGTGTACTAGGACAAGTATTCGGTGTTTGTCCTTTCAAGACCAGCATGTGCACAGTTATTTATGACATTCACATGCAGGAAAAATCCAAGATTAAATCTGCAATGCAGCGAAAGAAGTAGAAAAAAAATGGATTTTACGTACCGAAGCTGTTTGAGCGCAGTCGGATCATTGCAAGTTGTGCTGTTACGTGCAGCGAAGCTGTTTAGATTGTGTTGATGAGGGAGGGGTGAACTTGTTTTGGTTTCCAACATTAGGGCTGCTCCTTCGACATCGGTTTGCTCCTCACATCCCTCAGAAGGGTCTTCTTGGCATTTTGCACGAGCTGTGGTGCGTGTCACTTCTTCGAGCCCTAACTTGTCGCGTCTTCTCCGAAACCGTGGGATTGGAACCCACCTTCTCTCCGTCCCTTTTTCTCACCACACCAATACCCGCCCTCGATCTTCCTTCTTCTGCCCTCAATCATCCACATTGTGACTTGCCAAGATCATTCACCCGCGATCTTCTTTCTTACTTTATCAAGATCTTCTACCCTCGATCTTTTTTTTCCAACCATCCTGATCTCTTCGTTCTTGGTCCCTTTAGCAGAATCAGATAGTGACCATGACCCCACTCCGCTCGAACGGGCACCAGACACTGTCCGAGGCGTTGGACATCTCCACAGCCTTGGTGGGAACAGGAACTCGCGCACAGCCGACACCGGGGCGTCGGGAAGACAACAAGGCTGACGACGAAACGGAACGACGATTGAACCTAAAGAACGGTAAGCTCTTGCGACCGAATCCCATCAAGTACGCGGGGCTGCGGACGGGAATATGTTACGACTCGAGGATGCGGTTCCATGCGACCATCAATGAGAAGGATGCTCACCCGGAGGATCCGAGACGAATCATTGAGATTTACAAGATGATTTGTGACGCGGGCTTCGTCGACGATCCAACGTATTCCGGCTTTGTCAAAAAAGGCGACCTCATGTCTCGTATTCGGGCGCGTGAGGTCACGAAGGAGGAAGCGATGTTGGTGCATACTCTAGAGCATTGGGAGTTTCTCGCGGGGACGGCTGGTATGTTGCGGCTCCGCCCGGTCAGGATGTTTTGTTGTTCAGGGCTGGTGTTGACTCACTTAGTAGAACAAACTCCGGATGAACTCAAGACATTGTCGAGGAGGGAAGACTCCGTTTATTTTAATCGAGAGTCTTTCCTCTGCTCGCGACTCTCGTGCGGTGGCGCAATCGAGAGTTGCATGGCGGTCGTCTCTGGCAAGGCCAAGAACGCCATCGCGATTGTGCGCCCTCCGGGGCACCACGCGGAGCCGAGCAGAGCGATGGGGTTCTGTCTCCTGAACAATGTCAGTGTGGCGGTCAAAGTGGTACAGAACCAGTACCCAGAAATGTGCAAGAAGGTGTTGATTTTAGATTGGTAAGTGTGTTGGCGCTGCGGACGAGTGAGAGGTTGTGGGCTCGATTGACTTGGATACTGACACGACGGACGGATTCTAGGGATGTGCACCATGGTGAGCGGCGATCTCCGAAGAAAACGGCGCTAGCGAGAATGGCGCTAACCTCACGTGACAATATAGGAAATGGCACGCAGACAGCCTTCTACAAAGATCCCAGTGTCTTGTACATGTCTATCCACCGCTACGAGAATGGAAACTTCTATCCGAGCGGGCCAGAAGGAGGCATGGATCAGTGCGGTGAGGGGGATGGCTTGGGAAGGTAAGAATATCCCCGACCTGAAGTGGCGTACTGTTATTGTTGCTGCTGGACACTTCTAACCTGTTAGGAATGTCAACGTCCCTTGGGACAATGCGGGGCTGGGAGACGGGGATTATATGTACGCATTTCAGCGTGTAATAATGCCGATCGCAGTTGAATTCGATCCAGACCTCGTCGTCATATCGGCGGGGTTCGATGCGGCGGCAGGCGACGATCTGGGGGGCTGCTACGTCACGCCAGCGGGCTATGCGCATATGACGCATATGCTCATGAGCTTGGCGGGCGGCAAGGTCGTCGTTTGTCTCGAGGTGTGCTTGCTGCATTGTTACCCACAACACATCAATAGATCGAAGCTGACTGGTAGAATAGGGAGGTTATAACCTCGTCTCGATCTCCAATTCTGCGCTTGCGGTCACGCAAGTGCTCAATGGGGAGCCGCCTGGGCAGCTGCACGATGGAGCCGTCGCCTGTCAGCCGGCAGTCGACGTCGTCCATCGGTGTGTACACCACCAGATGCACTACTGGCGGTGTATGCGCTCGGCGGACCCGTGTCCCAGCAGTTAGTTGACGAGCTCCCGGGCCAGATGATCCACACCGTACTGATAGCGGGCAGATTGTCGTCTCGAATTCGACGACGAAAAGGCGGTGAGGCTGAATGGTCTCTAGTAATGTTCCCACAAGACAATAGCTGCTAACTTGCGAAGATATCGTTCGACACTACCAAGCCAAAAAGTTGTGGGACAGTCACGACATGTCAGTCGTGACACTGTTTCGAGACTTCGAGAACTCGGAGTCATTCGAATACCAGGTGTTGGCCACGTGGGTTTCCCAATACTGTTAACCTTGTACAGGCCTGACAGTGCATTCAGACCAGGAATTGAGAAGAGTCAGACGGTGATTTTTTATATCCATGACCCGTATGTCAAAAACCGATCGGTATATACATCCCCACACCTAAGGCAATCTGCTAAGAAATATGGGGGTTTCAAGGCCACCCGTGTTGGCACAGCCCGAACCGCATACCAACCACATTGCACTCCATGATTCGATTCTGGTATTTGCAATCCTCGTGGTTGTTGCTCGGCGGGGGCTCCCTCAAACTACCAAAAAATAGATGACTAATCTGTTTCACTCGGTGCGGTCTTAGGTGGATGTAGGAGCGTCGTACATCGACTGGGCAATCAGCAACGGTTTCGGCGTCGTTGATGCCAATGTCCCCAAGCAGATAACCGGGCCTCGGGTAGGTAGCCCATCACCTTCAGTTATAAGGTTTCACTGACAGTTTTGTGAAGAAGGTGACCTATGATCGTCTCAAGATGACCGACGAGCTTTGCAAGTATCTATGGGATAACTTTCTACAGCACGTTGTCAACAACTAGTGTAGGATGTTCTGGGAGTTTGCTAATATCTTGCGCAGGCCAACCGACGCAAAAGATCAAAGGATCATTCTACTCGGCGTGGGCGACGCTGCTCAGGGCATAGTGCGACTCTTAACATCGAGAAGTATATATCCATCCGTCCAGGCATTGTTCTCAGACCTCTTCGCTAACACACACAATAGATTGTCATGAGCGCGTCAAAGGAGTTATCAGCGTTATCGGCAGCGATAATGTCTTCCGTGCGATTGTACCAAGCATTCCGGATGATCGGATGCTTAATTGGTATTACCAGGTAGATACACTTCATCCCCGAGCTGCCTGGGCACACCCACTAATATATTCATAGAACTCTCTTGTCATGGTCAGCAAAAACCACGCCTTTTGGACCCGTAGCAGCCGCGGTCTCAAGAAGAAGTACGGTGCAACGGGAAAGAGCAACGGCAACGACGCCCACGAAGTCCACAAATTTGAATTTGAAAGAATCACCAGCTGGATCATGGACAGACTTGAAGATTGATCACACGATATCTGCTTGGGAACTGCTACGGTGATTGTCCTCACACGACTAGAGAGAGTTGGAGCTTTGCTTGTCTTCGCCCGTTCGGTTGGCTCGTTTCTTGGAGCCCGGGCTTTTTTGTTTATTTTTTTAATTGGCATTCGATGGGCCGCATACCGTCGTTCGTCATTTTTTTCCGGTTGGCTCGTTTGAAGATTGATCATCACGATATTTTCTCGAAACTGCTGCGGTGGTTGTCCTCACACGATTGGTGAAAGTTGGTACTTTGTTTGTCTTCGCCCGTTCGGTTGGCTCGATTCTTGCAGCGCGGGCCTTTTTTTTGTGGCATTCGATAGGCCGCATACTGTCGTTCGTCCTTTTTTCCTTTTTTCACTTTTTTCTTTTTTTCTTTTTTTTTTCTATGTTTCTTTTTTTTCTTGTCACTTTTTTTACAATCTACTTCCTAATCTACACAGGTGAAGTACCTATTGGTAGCACGGTGGCTATGCGTCTGTCTTGAAGGAACTGTTCATGTAATATATTCCAGCATTCTTCTGTTCATTGTCTAAATTTTAGCTACGGCACTTGACGACCTGACCTTTGGCGGAGCATTCGTTGACGGTGGTGGCTCGCAGCAGCGGGGAGTCTTCAGTAACCGCAGCAGCGAGCCGCGTTGATGGTGTGGACAGGAATGTTAAGCAAAACTGGAACTCTGTGGCATGGAAGTCGGAACAGGCGATCCTACATATGGGCGGGAGAGCAGAGAAGCAAAATGTCGAGGTCCAGATAGGTATCCGAGCATTTCGCGGACGGAAGGTGTAGCCCAGATATATACTGGACTTCATGGATATCTGCGGAAAGGTCACTTCACCAGGCCAGGCACCGCTATATACATTATGTAGGTAGCGACACCAAGTGGTTTCGGAGGAGACGGAGGAGACGGAGAAGTTGTCAGGTCGGGAACGGCCGAGTCCATATGTATGATGAAAAAGAAAATATGGCTTCACAAGTGAAGACACTAATTTAGAGCTAATCGAGTTCGAAGCAAGCTTCCGGATCTCGGCAAGCACCCTAGTTAGCCCGAGCCATCGGCGAGCGATGACTTGCACGGTATGCAGCACGACGCTCCATCACCGCGCCGAGCACCCGTCACCGCCGCGCCGACCACCATGAGCGGCGCCAAGCCTCTCCTCACGACAGAGGACCGCTTCCGGCAGAAGCAACAACTCTCCGCCCGCCCGCCTAATGCTGCCACAAAACGCAAAACGCCTCCTCCCTCCTCCTCCGTCGGACCAAAGCGCCCCCGTACGCACACCAAAGATGCTGATGCCGATGTCGCACTCCCCAGCGTCGCCCCGGACTGGCGCGGGGACGAGATGACATCCACGCAGCCGTGGGGCTCCACGCAGGCTCCTTTCGCGAATCGCCCTACGTCCCGTCCGCCGCCGCCACCGTCGGCGGTCCCCCGGCGCTCGGCGGATCCACTCTCGCTGGCGCACCGCAAGTGGGGCCTGCATCCAGAGATTGTGAAGGGATTTCGAGAGTGTGGAGTGGATGAGATGTATCCGTGGCAGAGCGAGTGCTTGTCGCTACCCGGGGTGCTGGAGGGCACCAAGAATGTGGTCTATACTGCGCCTACGTCTGCGGGGAAATCGTTGGTGGCGGATATACTCATGGTCCGGAAGGTGGTTGGCGGGCTGGCTGGACTTGGACTTGGAGAGCGGAAGAAGGCCATCGTCGTGGTGCCATATGTCTCCATCGTCCAGGAGAAGACCCGGTTCCTGAACAAATGCCTTGGCTCGGTGCGTGTGGAGATGCCGCGAATGCAGGAGACCCAGCCGCAGGCCTGGAGGAACCTCAATATCGTTGGGTTTCATTCCGGCGCGAGAAATAGGATGCGGTGGAAGGATATTGATATCGTCGTCTGCACCATCGAGAGAGCTAACACATTGGTTAACGCGGCGGTGGAGGATAGGACGATCAATGAGCTGGGCGTGGCGGTATTCGATGAACTACATATGGTGGGAGACGAGCATCGGGGGTTAATTTTGGAACTACTAGCGGCGAAGCTGCTGTGTCTTGAGCTGCCGGTCCAGATTGTGGGAATGTCGGCTACGTTGAGCAATATTACCGTTCTGGGGAAATGGCTTAAAGCTGCCTTGTATGAATGCAATTTCCGGCCGGTTCCTCTGGACGAATACTTGGTCTATGACGGCGCGGTGTATAGCAACTCCCATGAACTGCACGCAAACATACCGCCTAGTGACCATAAATCCCGTAAGGAGACGGTCACCAATTCGATCGTTGCCCTCACACACTCGGCAATATCCGAAGGCCACGGAGTGTTGGTGTTCTGTGAGTCCCGGCGACGATGCGAGGATCTTGCCTTGTTGGTCCTAGGCTTCATTCCTCGGATTCGTGATGAGGAGCTGATTGAGAAACGGATAAACGTTGTGGGAGACCTTGCGACCACGCCCACGGGGATGGATCCCGTACTTGCCAAATCGGTCCCTGCGGGAGTGGCATTTCACCATGCCGGATTGACTACGGAAGAGCGGGATATCGTCACGGCCGCCTACAACGACGGCGCCGTCAAGGCTATATTCTGCACGGCAACAATGGCCGCCGGCGTCAACCTCCCCGCACGCCGAGTAATCATCTCACCGCGGATGGGCCGAGACTTTGTCAGCGCAGCGATGCTCCGACAGATGCGTGGACGAGCTGGCCGAAAAGGCCGCGACACGCGCGGAGAATCGTACGTCTGCTGCCGCAGGGAGGATCTTCCAACCATCGAGAAGCTGCTCAACGAAAGTCTTCCATCGGTGTCATCGTGCCTCATATCGTCCGAAAACACATCCTCCGGCCTCTCCCGTGCCTTGCTGGAAATTATCTCCACCCGGCTGGCAACCTCCCTCGACTCGATCGAGGAATACTTCAACTCTACACTCCTCCAGCACACGCACCACACGCTCTCGGACCTGCCCACACTGCTCAAAGACTGCCTCGAAACCCTCCACGCCTCCACACTGCTCCAAGACCCCACCGCCGACGGCGAGTGGTCCGCCACCCGCACCGGCCACGCCACGGTCGTCGCGGGCTTCACGCCGTCCGACGGCCTGTTCATGTCAACGGAGCTCACCCGGGCGCTCGCGCACTTCAACCTCGAAACGGACATGCACATCGTGTACCACTTCACGCCGATCCACGCGTCGACATCCTCCGTTTCCATCGACTGGAAGCTCCTCCGGGACGAGCTCGAGCGGCTCGACGAGCCATCTCTGCGCGCTGCCACCTTCTGCGGCGTGAACCCGGCGTTCATCCACAAGCTCGCCAGCGGCGGACTATTCCGCGACGCCGGCGGCGCCAAGGAGCGCGTCTACCGCCGCTTCTACACCTCGCTCATGCTGCGCCAGCTGATCAACGAGACGCCGATCCACCACGTCGCCCGCCACTTCGCCGTGCCCCGCGGCTTCGTCCAGTCCCTTGCCACTACGTGCCGCGGCTTCGCTACAACCAGCGCTGCCTACTGTAAGGCTATGGGATGGACCGGCCTAGCCGTACTGCTCGAGCACTACAGCTGGAGGCTCGATCTGGGCGTCAAAGATGATCTGGTCGACCTGGCCCGGCTGCCCTTCGTTAAGAGTCGCACGGCCAGAGTGTTTTACGAGGCGGGCCTGAGGACTATGGAGAACGTGGCGGATGCGAAGGTGGAGGTCTTGGTGAATGTGCTGGCTAAGGCTATGCCCGGCGCGAATAGGGGGAGGGTCAGGGAGAAGTGTGAGGAGCGCGCGAAGATTGTGGCTGCGGCCGCGAGGAGGATTTTGGATAGGCGGAGGCAGGAGGAGCTGGATGAGTTGGAGTAGGGAGGTGGGGGGTGATGATTATTGGGATGAATGGCGAGATGGATAGATGGATAGATGGGGGCCTACATACGAGGCATAGATGGTTTGGTTTAACAGTGGCGTCTGTGGATTGTTTATTACGGGTTGATATCGTATAATTATGGCGTTCATATGGATTCTCATATGGACGAATTCAATGACACGATGTTGCGCAAAAATATGACCAAGTACCGTATTTACCTGCGTACCCACCGTCCAAGCAGCACGGAACGATCGACACCGTGTTCGTCATCCCGCTGTCCAGTGTCGACGCCATCAACCGTTCGTGCAACTTCGCCAACTTCGCCATCACTCACGCAAGACAGAAGCCACAAGATCATCCGGCGCCCTCGGGAGTAAGACGCCAGATCCAGCGTTTCAAATCTGTGGGTGAGATCTGTGGTGAGATCTGTGGGGGGAGGGAGCAGATGATGGGAATTCCAGAAAGAGTGGTCTCGTGTGCGCGGGGGACGCTGGGGGCTGCGCGGGATGGTTGCGCGGGATGGTCGCGTGACGGTCTATGGTGCGGCCGTGCGGTTGTGTGGGAGCCTTATTGGTAGCACGGCGACGAGGAATGATGTGTGATACCTACGGACATTCTGGGGCGGTGGAAGCTTCTTGCTCGGGTCCCTCAACGACGTGCCGCTCGATCACGTTGGCATTCCTCCAATTCTACGTGATACCATACCGATGCTGGAGGCTGGAGGCTGGAGCTCTCGAAGCCGCGATGACGAACCGGCTGGAGCTTAGCGCAATACTCTGGCGGTGATGGGCGGTGATGGGCGGCGGTGATGAGCGGTGGTGGCTGGCCAGTGGCCGTATGTAGATAGCTGGCGGGTGTTGATCAGCCACCAGTGAGCCCTGACCCTGGAGGCTGGCGCTGATTCCGAAGCCTGGCGTGCGACCGCCGACCAGGGTAGCTTCGTGGTGGCTTTTTTTTTGGCTTCGTCGAGCGAGTGAACCAGCAGTTGAGTTGGACTTTGATCCGCCCAGAGCTCTCTCACCTGTACTCACGGCACTGGCACCGGTACCTATCGCGGCATTCTCCATCGAGAAGCTCCGAAACAAAAACAAAAACTTCGACAGTCGGGACTGCTGGCCAATCACTTGTTCCAACGCCTATCTCTGCTATGTAGAGTATGTACCATAACTATCCTGACAATCTGGGTAGGTATGTGCTCTGGGTATGTGCTCTACTCTATGCTCGGCTGTATCCTGCATAATCCTGCTCCGACTCTCCGATTCTTGGACTTGTTCTGCTTGTCCCTCAAGCTGGATAGTATGTGTATATGTAGAGGTATTCAATTGGAGTCGGCGGGAGTAGGTAGTATGTACTATGTATATGGTGCACTCGATGATCCGTTCGGATAACACTCTTGCCGCTGGAAAGAAGTAGCGGTATGTAGGACCTGGAAGAAGAGTTCGAGGAGTTATACCGGTACCAGTAGTTATGCCCCTGTGACGGGCTTGTTCGCGAGGCTTGAACTGAGGCGGTGTTAGATACGGTTGAGATGAGCGGGAGAGATGAGTGGCCGCCGCCGCTGTCGTGACGGCTAACGGGGCCGTGGGGAAAGGAAGCCTGACATGTCCATATCTACCGACGGTCCCCAGCGTTTCGGGCGTCAAAGAGAGTTCCGTACCGTGCCAGCTTCAAACGCACCGACAAAGTGTAATGGCTCTGGCCTCACGATAAACTCAACGTTCTTTGGAAGCTTCCAACACCCATTCTCCACCCTATGTATTCTCTTACCCTCCTCGGAGCTGAGCTGCGATGCGCATTCACCAGCTCCCCTGGTGACGACGTAGTGAACAAGGGTTGGGTCAGTTAGTGAGCTGCCAGCCAGCCATATCACAATCGCAGGGTAGTTTGGGCTTGCTTGATACACACACAACGCGCACCTCCTGCTCTTCACTCACTCTCTACTCGACAGACAGACAGCCATTCCTACAGACCTACAAGCCTCCATTCACTTGCCGCTGACCGCCTGCCGCCTTCCCCCTCCCACCCCCATTCAAACTACCAGTACCGGTCCCGTGGAGAACTTTCCGTTCCAAGGCACCGCCCGCGCATCGAATAATAATAACAATAAAACAAAAAAAACAGCGCTGTCCCTCTTTTACGTTCATCCGGCGCGGCACCCCATCCACAAGCTGCATCTACACACATCACGCACCCATCACGCCTGCCCTGCCACCCTGACCGACCACCACCGCCCCCCCTCCCTCCCTCCCCTTCCCCCACCCCCCCAATCGCTCGCTGGCCCTATTCCGAGGACCACCCGGCGTCCTGGACCCTTCACGCTTTGAGCACTCTGGCTGTGCTTCGGCCGCACAATACCATTCACCATTCCTCCCTCAACATCCTCCCGTCAGGTCAATATCCCCCTCCGTTCCATAACTTCAGCATCTTCCCCAGCTCCGGAAGACGAGCACTCCGAGTCACTGCTACCGAAATCCACCGTCGACACCTCTGATCACGGCAACACTCGTTCGTCGAGGTCGTCCGTTGATTCCGACAAGTCGGACTTCTCCCTCTTCAGCGCCCCGAGCATTAGTGGTGGTGGTAGTATCGTCGCCGAGCGGAGCGAGAAATCGAAGCCTCCCACGAAAGCGCGCGTCTCTCTCTTCCACGAGGATCTCGGCGAAGACGACGACGACGAAAAAAGCCCAGGCAACCGGAACGTCGGCTCGAGCTCCCGCAAAGTACGCTATAGCCAGGATTCGGCCTCGCACTCTCGCCAACGCGACGGCACCGGCAGCGGCAGCAGCAGCGACGAAGTTAAAATCCACATCCCCTCTCCACCTCGTCGCGAACCTGGTTTCGTCAAAAAGTGCTTCGGAAGAATGGTGGGCGGTAGAAATGGGTCGGCCATTCATGGCATGACCGGGAAACCGTTGTTGTATGTCACTCTCCTCGCTTCCGTCGCATGTCCGCATGCCCGCGCGCTCGCGCGACCGCACTCCCCCCCCCCCGCTAATCACTGTCGTCACGATGCAGGTACTTTACAAGCGTGTTTGTGAGTTTAGGCGTCTTCCTTTTTGGTTATGATCAAGGCGTTATGTCGGGCATTATCACGTACGTCCGAGAGCTTCCTCGCTGCTCCTGCTGCTTCCCCCATGAACGCCCAATGCTGATTCTAAAATGTAGAGGAATATATTTTAAAGACTACTTCAACCAGCCCACGCGGGCGCAGATAGGAACGATGGTTGCTATATTGGAGGTTGGAGCGTTCGTATCATCTCTCGTTGTTGGCCGAGTGGGGGACATCATTGGTAGGCGGAAGACGATCCTCTACGGGTCCATGATCTTCGTCGTCGGAGGGGCAATGCAAGCTTTTGCCAACGGAATGCCCGCCCTGATCCTAGGCCGTATCATTGCCGGAGTGGGTGTTGGTTGCCTCTCGACCATCGTGCCGGTCTATCAGTCCGAAATCTCGCCCCCGCACAACCGTGGACAGCTCGCTTGTATAGAGTTCACCGGAAACATCGTGGGCTACGCCACCAGCGTCTGGGTCGATTACTTCTGCAGCTACATCGAGAGTGACCTTTCGTGGCGCATTCCGCTGTTCATGCAGTGCGCCATGGGAGCCCTGCTCGCGCTGGGCTCGCTCATCATTTCCGAGTCACCCAGGTATGTTTGAGCCGGCGAAGTGCATCGTTCGACGGAAGCTAACGGTTGCCAGATGGCTACTCGACAATGACCACGACGAGGAGGGCATCGTGGTCCTGGCGAACCTTTACGGCGGTGGAGATGTGCACAACGAGCGCGCTAGAGACGAGTTCCGCGAGATCAAGATGAACGTCCTGCTACAGCGGGCGGAGGGAGAGAGATCCTACTCCGAGATGTGGTCCCGATACCAAAAGCGTCTTTTGATCGCCATGTCGGCTCAGGCTTTTGCACAGCTGAACGGAATCAACGTCATCTCGTACTATGTGAGTATCCCTTGTGCTCGTAATTACCCAGGACTGGGCTGATGTCTGTATCAGGCTCCCCTCGTGTTCGAACAGGCCGGCTGGGTTGGCCGCGACGCCATCCTCATGACGGGTATCAACGCGCTCATCTACGTCGCCAGTACTCTGCCGCCCTGGTACCTTGTGGACCGCTGGGGTAGACGTCCAATCTTGCTCTCCGGCTCGGTCGTGATGTGTCTCGCGCTCGCTACTATCTCATACTGGATGTACATCGATGTTCACATCACACCGACGATGGTTGTACTATTCGTCATCATCTACAATGCGTTCTTCGGCTACTCATGGGGACCGATCCCGTGGCTGTACCCTCCCGAGATCATGCCCCTCAGCATCCGCGCAAAGGGAGCCTCGCTCTCGACCGCCACCAATTGGGCGTTCAACTGGCTCGTCGGCGAGATGACACCCATTCTCCAGGAATGGATAAAGTGGCGCCTCTACCTCGTCCACGCCTTCTTCTGCGCCTGCAGTTTCGTCCTAGTGTACTTCCTGTACCCGGAGACGAAGGGCGTCATGCTCGAGGATATGGTATTCCCCCCTTCTCCCGCCTATTTCTCAGCCACCCCCCCTCTAACCGTATGTAGGACTCCGTCTTCGGTGACCAAACCGTCGCGCCCACACCGTCAACCGCCCACGCGTCCCTCCTGCACCCCAGCCGCTCCGGCAGTCCGGTACCTACACTCGACATCAGCCCTCCGGAGAACATCAAACCCAGCCGATCTCCGCCCCCGCAAAAGAACGGCAGTGGAGTCGGCGGTTTCTTCCAGGGCATGTTTGGACGCAAGTCGGAGACGGAGGGCGGCGAGTATAGACGTATCGATGAGGGGGATGATGTGTAGATTGTTTCTTTTTTTTTGTTGGCCATGTAGAGGGATTAGTTTTTGGATACGGATACCTATTGTGTGTGGATTTGACTTTTGACTTTGTGATTTCTTTTCTTTTTTGCGTGCGCGACTGTGTGGATGGAGGATGGATACTAGAGATAAATGCAGGATGGACGGGCCGAGATAGGTATATGATACTCATAGATATCAATCAGCTGCACCTTTTTTTTCGTTCGCACTTCTTGAAGTTTGGTGTCTCGTCTGCAGGGTTGGCTTTGAGGATTCATGTGCATGTGCGGGGTGCAGCAAAGCAACGGTGCGGACTCCGGAGGGGAGGGGAACACTGAATGGTCACTGGTGGTTTCTTTTTTGCTTTCTTTGGAGAGAGCAGTGCACCAACTACCTATGAGGTGAGGACTTGCGGTGATCTGGACTTTTTGGGTATACAGATCTGTGTATGGAGGGGCTAGAGGTGTGGACACAAGAGAAGCTAGAGATTATAGACTAGAGAAGCCAGATCCAGTTTAATGTAGAGTATGTACGAGCCCAGCTTCTGTCGTGAATCGTGATGGAGTAACTCCGGAATCTGAATGAACGGAGTGTAATGGTACCCGGCGCAAATGGTCAGTGAGTAGTCTCTATGCTGATTAAGGTCGCATGCTTCGGGATCGTGTGCTTCGAGTTTCGTAGGTTTGCTATAAGATGGGATATTTGACACCTCTTGGTCGGTTTGGGCCGTCTGAGAGGTGGGAGCGACTGAGGCTGGCTGTGGTGTTGATATCGCCAGCTTGCTAGCTAGGTAGCTTGACACCATGAGGGGGTATGCAGTTCCGGCCGTCTTGAATGTGCTTGCTAAAGGCCACCACGAGAGATGGTATGTAAGTAGGAATGGTTGGTCATATACTCGTATACTCGTACATTGCCGCCCACTCGCTCTCTCTCCCTCCCCCCATTACCGCTCCCCCCTCACAACCTCAGGAACACTCAAACTCCTCCATTACCGCCCCCCTCGCCTCCCCCTCCCCATCACTACACATCCCCCCCGCCCCCCACCCCGCCCTCATAAACCTCGACCACAAAAGTCCCCCCCTGATACGGATCCGGCACCGTCCATGTGCCGCCATGGGGACACATATCGACGATCCTCTCAGCCACAGTGGCCACATCCCCACAGAGCATGCTCTCATACGGCTGTCCACAGACATCAATCCTTTCCCCCACGCCGTCGTCGTCACTGCTAGCGACAGTAGTACACCCCCTCACATCGTGGTTCTGCCAGCAGCGCTTGCGCGACGCGAGCACGGAGTCGCCGAGCTGCGCGGAGCGGTGGAGTTGTGTCAGGACGGAGGTGAAGTTTGCGAGTGGCGGTGGAGGGCGGAGGCGCGAGGACGGCGGGGACGGCGGCGTGGGTGCGCAGCTGTAGGTGCCGGCGAGAGGCGCGATCGGAGGGTGGTTTCCGTCGATTTGCGCGTGGACGGGGAGGCCCAGAAGGAGGCAGAGGGTTAGGGGAACGAGAAATGAGTACATGCTGGGTGTCGCAAGTTGCCAAAGAGCGTGGCTAGCGGAGCGGAGGGGGCGGAGGAGGCGGTGGGAGCGGAGCGCAGGTTTTATGGCCTGTGGGCGGCCGTGGTGACGGAGGGGTTACATATTGCTCTGGGGTTGCGCTGGCTATACTCGCGCCGGAATGCGGTCTGTGAGTTGGGGGTGGGGGATGGGGAGAGAGAGAATGTTGTCGCATGCGGCCGCTGTCTTGTGGCCTGTGGTTTGTGGTCTACATAGAGCATGGAGAATGGACATTCCAGCCGACGAGTGCGAGTGATGAGTGAGGCGGCGGGAGGTCACTGCAACATTAGAGTAGAGTACTGCCACATTAGAGTAGAGTACTGCCACATCTCTAGAGCCACTAAGCGTTATCTTAGTGTCCATCACGTGTCACCTATTGATTAGCGCAGCACATCCATGTCACAGATCTACGCAAAAAAAGTTTCCAGCGCCGCGCTGCTCTATTTCACTCTAGCAAACCCGCAAACCCGCAAACCCGCCAGCACTCAGTTCACCACACACGTCGTACTACAAATTCCCAATGGACGCCGCAGCCGCACAGTTGTCGAAGAAACGCAAGCGAAAACACTCCAAGCCGGGCAAAGACGACACCGCGACTGCTACGGCGACGGATATGGCGAAGGATATGGTGAAGGATATGGCAAAACTACGGACGAATACGAGTGGTAGTGACGAGAAGCCGCTCAAGAAGAGGAAGGCTGAGAAGGTCAAGGAGGCGAAGAGGGTTAAGGTCGAGAAGCCTGTGGTTGTGGAGGAGGTGGTAGAGGTGGAGGAGCAGGAGAAGGAGGAGGAGGGGGTGCCGGAAAGGAACAAGATTGAGGAGGAGGAGGAGGAGGAGGAGGAGGAGGAGGAGGAGGAAGAGGAGGAGGAGGAGGAGGACAAGAATGATACAGAGGAAGAGAAAGACTCGGCCAGCGACGACGGCGACGGCGGCGCCCCCATGCACCCCGACCGCATGCTCGCCATGACGATCGAAGACGGCAGCACGATCGAAAACGGCAACATTGAGCTCGAGGAGGTAGACCGCGATGCAACACTCCCCTCTGGCGCACAGTTACACCTTCCGGTGGCCGGACCCGTTCCGCAGCGCTTCGCAGAGCTGAACCTGCACGCCAGCACGCTGCGCGCGATCGACGAGATGAAGTTCGAGGCGATGACGGAGGTGCAGGCGCGGACGATCCCTCCGTCGCTGGCCGGACGCGATCTGCTCGGTGCCGCGAAGACCGGTAGTGGAAAGACGCTGGCGTTCTTGATCCCCGCGGTCGAGATGCTGAGTGCGCTGCGGTTCAAGCCCAGGAATGGAACGGGAGTCCTTATCATCACCCCTACCCGCGAGTTGGCGCTGCAGATCTTCGACGTCGCCCAGAAACTCATGAGCTACCACTCGCAAACGGTCTCCATCGTCATCGGCGGTGCCAACCGGCGCACAGAGGCGGACAAGCTCACGAAGGGTGTCAACCTGCTCATCGGCACTCCCGGACGGCTCCTCGATCATCTGCAGAATACCCCCGGATTCGTCTTCAAGAATCTGCGCTGCATGGTGCTCGACGAGGCGGATCGGATATTGGAGTTTGGTTTCGAGGACGAGATGAGGCAGATCATCAAGCTCATTCCCTCCGAGAACCGGCAGACGCTCCTGTTCTCGGCGACGCAGACGACAAAGGTCGAGGATCTAGCGAGGATTTCGTTGCGGCCGGGGCCGTTGTACATCAACGTTGACCACGCCAAAGCGAATTCTACCGTCGAGGGTCTGGAGCAGGGCTATGTCATCTGCGAGGCGGACAAACGGTTCTTGCTGCTGTTCTCGTTCCTGAAGCGGTTCCAGAAGAAGAAAATCATTGTCTTCTTTTCCAGTTGCGCCAGTGTCAAGTACTACTCGGAGCTGCTCAACTACATCGATCTGCCGGTGCTGGATCTGCACGGAAAGCAGAAGCAACAGAAGCGGACGAACACTTTCTTCGAGTTCAAGAACGCAACTGCGGGCACTCTGATCTGTACTGATGTTGCCGCGCGTGGCCTCGATGTAAGTGTCTATGGGCTACTGATTACCGAAACAAGCTGACATGTTCGCAGATCCAAGGTGTCGATTGGATCGTGCAGTTTGACCCTCCGGATGACCCACGAGACTACATCCACCGTGTCGGACGGACGGCTCGAGGAGCCAATGCCAAAGGTCGCTCGCTGATGTTCCTTCTCCCGAACGAAGTCGGCTTCCTCAAGTACCTCAAGGAGGCAAAGGTGCCTGTGGTCGAGTTTGAGTTCCCGGCGAAGAAGATTGTCAACGTCCAGAGTCAACTCGAGAAGCTCATCAGCCAGAACTACTACCTGGCTCAGAGCGCAAAGGATGGTTACAAGTGAGGCTGCCCGAGTACTACTACCGATGCGACTGGCCATGCTGACCCGCGATAGATCTTACCTCCAGGCATACGCCTCGCACAGTCTCCGCACGGTGTTCGATGTCAACAAGTTGGATCTCGTCAAAGTGGCCAAGAGCTTTGGTTTCACGCATCCTCCGCGGGTGGACATACAGCTGGGTGCGGGCATGGCGCGGGACAAGAAGCAACAGGGACGGCGAAACTACGGGCCGAGTAATGACAAATTCAAACAGAAGCGGAAATTCGGGGCTCAGTCATGATGATTGTTTGTTAGTGGCTTCGGCGTTGTTTACTGTTAATATCAGCAATATTTCCGCTTTGCGAATTGCGTTTCTTCTGTTGTGATTTGATGTTGACGCCCTCTATACTCACCTCCCGCATCACGGCTTACGCGGCACCCCACGGTCCAGTGATGTCCGTCTCTAGATCCAACTCCTTCCACTCACCCTCTATATCACCCTCCACCAGTGCCTCTCGCTCACAACAGATCGCAAGAAAGAAGCCCTCTCCCTCCCCTCCCATCCTTCCCTCCAGAAAACTCACCTCCGTATACCACCTCTTACTCTCGTCCTCACCATCCACCCAAACCTCGGCGCCCCTCCACCTCTCCTGCCCGTGCCACCCCTCGAGCCCTCTAAACTCGACTCTCGTTAACTCGCCCACAATGCCTACGCCCACAGCCTTGGTATAAGCCTCCTTCAGCGCCCATAGGAGGTAAACACCCCTCACTCTCTCCACCGTGTCGCTCGCACGTAGCACCCACTCCACCTCCATAGCCGTAAACACGCCCGCCTCCGTTCCCCCGCCGCCACAAAACGTCTCTACGAACTCCTCCGCGCCGCATCTCGTATACGCCGTGGGAACGACATCGACGCCGACGCGGCGCTTCCGCTGCGGCGTCCTCGTAACCAGCGCCGCCACGGCGACCAAGCACCGCTCGCCGCCGGCGGGGAACTCCTGTCGCGGATTGTGATGTGAGGTGTTGTAATCCTCGACGCCGTCCAGCTGGCCGGTCCCGGCTACGGCCCCGTGGTACGGCCGCCCATTGGCTGGATCGCGGTGCAGCGGGACGGAGCTGAGCGTTGTGTGCGCCGCGTAGTGCGTGCAGATTACGTAGCGCTGGAGAAAGGCCGAGCCCAGTGCCAGCGCCCGGTCCGACGGGAAGTGGTAGCGCGTTATCGACGGGTGCACTGCCGGCGGGAGCAGTGAGAGTGCCGTCGCGAACCCGCTGGGGGTGAGTGTGGAGACGTCGAGGTAGAGACGGAGGAGCGGCATTAGTCTGGTTGGTGGGCGGCGGTGGGAGGAGAGACGGTGATGACGGACGGACGGGGACAAGGTTAGGGTGGGCGGGCGTCGTGTTCGAGTGTGGACACTCTGCGATCTGTCTATCTATGCATGCTACCAGCACTCGCTTCGCTGCATGGTTGCCTACCTATGTTTAACATGTCACTACACGATATGAGTTTCCCTCACAAGCAGACGGCCAAAGTACCCCGCCATCCGGTCTGGACTGAAACCCGCAGCCCCCTCATGGCCCGATCCCTTGCCCCCAGTGGCCAGACCACGAAGCAATCAGCTCTCGTTGGCTGCTTTCGTTTTCTTTCTTTCTTTCGGCACTGAATGACAACAACAAGTGCGGAGCGAGGGGGGAGGGAGGGGGAGGAAGTGAAGGCGGGGGGGCATGTGGCCGTATTCTACTGGAAGGACCGACGCACTGTTGGTGATGGTCTCGGCTCGCGCGTGATTTATATCTGGATCCAACTATTGCGGCTACAAATGTTCCACCTCACCCCCGGGAGTCAGAGGGAGCAAACAAACAACTCACTCAAACCTCCGCAACGCTCCCTCCACCCATCACCATCACCGCCACCTTCGTTAAAGTATCAACCTTCGTTTTCTCGCCACATCCGCATGGTAGCACATCACCATGCCCATCGATCCTCTTGCCCCCGGCCTCACGCCGCCATGGAACCCGACGGGAGCGGCCGGTGACGAGACGCGGGATCCAAAGACGCATGTGCTGCAGGGCTCGTCGGCGGCCGGCGCAAGAGCTCTCGGCACCCAGCTGGTAGCATTCTATTTCCGGGCTCCGGTCAAAGCGTTTTTCCGCATGCGAGTGGACTACATGGTACCGTCCCTTGATCCGTCCCTCCCATCCGCCCGCCCGCCGCTGACCGCCCGATAGCAAGTCGCCCGCGCCATCAACCCCGCCACCGCCAACGCCGGGTGGTCGGTAGCGCAGACTACGCCCGCACTGCTGTACCACGCGGTGCGGAAACACGGGTGGGGGTTCATCCCGCGGCAGGTGCTGCCGCCGATGGTCGCTAACGCCACTGTCGGCGCGATCCTGTACACCAGCTACCTCCAGACGCTGGCAGCGCTACATAAGCCTTCCGCACAGAACACGAAGCGGGTGTATCCGCCGCCGCCGTGGGCCGCCACGTTCCAGGCGGGCTTCGCCGCGGGTGCGATACAGAGCGTCGTTGCGGCCCCCCTGGATGCGCTCGTGGTCAGGTTCAAGGTTCAGGATATGCTCGACGGCGGGTATAGGAGCGTCTATGCATACAGCAGACACAAGCTAAAGGAGATTGGACTGCGGGGGGTGTTTGCGGGGTATTCGTTGAGCTTTATGAAGGTATGCTTTCCCCCACCGCCACCAGGGACGGGAATGGTGGCTGATGAAGATCCGCAGGAGTCCCTAGGCTACGGCCTCTTCTTCGCCTCGTTCGAATTCGTCAAGCAGCAGGCGTACTTCAGTTTCCTAACGTACTACTACTCAGGTCGGGGCCTGATCAACCTCGGCCCGGTACCGATCGTCTCGCCGCCGACGCCCGTCTCGGTTTCGTCGACGACGCACACCACGATCCGCCCGCACTACGCTCTCGAGCCGACGTTCCTCCTCCTCGCGGGCGCCTGCGCTTCCATCACGCAGCAGACAGTGCAGCACCCGCTGTCGAAAATCCAAGGTGTGCACTACGGGCGGCTGGAGAGCATCGACTACATCACGAAGAACGTCTCGCACCAGCCGCTGCGCGTCGTCGAGGCGTACAAGCGCGGCTATGGAAAGACGTACAGACAGTGTCGCGCGCAGGCGGCGAAGTCCGGTGGCTGGAGGAGGTGGCTTTGGAGGGGATTGGCGGTAAATACCCTCAGACAGATCCCGAGTACTTCTGCCGGACTGTTTGTCTTTGAGATCTTTAGGAGGAGGTTTGCCAGCGAGCAGAGGGAGAGTGTCGCTATTGAGTTTGGCGATAGGACTATTCTGTTGAACTGATTTGGTTGTTGGGTTGCGGGGTTGCTTAGAGGGATGGTTAAATGTACTGGAGGAGTTTTTGCTTGGGTTGGAGGGTTGTGTTTGGAGGAGTTTGTGTTTGCGGGATGGGGGTTTGGTGTTTACATGCTATGCTGGTGGATATGCCCCGATGGTTTCGCTCGGAGATAACTGACTACACCTACCTAGATGGATGGGAATGGATGGATGGATGGATGTATGGGATGGATGGGATGGATGGACGGATGGGAGTTGCGCAGTTTCTGTAAATATCAGGCGTGCCTTTTGATAGAATAAGGAATACATATGATAGACTGATAGATTGATAGACTGGACTAGACAGACAGACAGGATCATCACCATCATTCACAGCCGTTCAACAGTGGCCGGTCACATTCATCCCGAGCACTACCTTAGTTATCCCCGCCTGTCCCTCACGTCTCCTTCCCCATCTCCGCCTCCACCGCCGCATCCGCCTCAGCATACTCCTTTTTCCAGAACGCCCTGCGGCGATGCTTTCTCCCCACGCTCGTAATCTCTTTAACCTCCTCCTCAGTGAGCTCCCAGTCCCCCTCGACCTCGAGGACCTCCCTCATCCTGTCTTCCTTCCCGGTCGTCGCCACAACCAACGCCCCCCTCTGGCGAACCCATTTAAGCAGCACCTGTGCCTGCGTCTTCGCATGCTCCCCGGCGACCCTTTCCAGCACCGCATCCAACGGCCCCCCGCGAAACCTGACCAGCGGCGCCAGCGGCGAGTACCCAGCCACGGCCACCCCCTCCTGCGCGCAATAGCGCAAAAGCTCCTCGTCGCAGCAGTACGGATGCAGCTCTACCTGGTTCACGGCGGGGCGTACCCGCGCGTAACCCAGCAGCGACCGTAGTTGGGGGGTGTTGAAGTTGCTTACACCTATCTGCCGCGCTGCGCCCGAGGTGTGGAGGGACTCGAGGGAGGTCCAGACGTCGCGTACGGAGACGCCGTGGGTACTGGGGGTGAAGAAGGGGCAGTGGAGGAGGTAGAGGTCGACGTAGGAGACGCCGAGGCGCGTGAGCGAGCGGGCGAAGGTCCCCGGAGCGTCGGAGACGGTGGGCCATAGCTGTTTCCGGCGGCGGCGTTAGCTGCCGGCCCCTCCCCCTCCCCAGCCCCACCCCACACACACAGCTAGGGAACGCACCTTGGTAGTAACAAAAACCTCCTCCCTCATCACCCCCTCGGCGGCAGCAGCGGCAACGGCGGCGCCCAGCTCGCGCTCGTTGTTGTACGACTCTGCGCCGTCGAGGTGGCGGAACCCCGTGTGCAGTGCCGTCATGATCGCCGTGACGAGCGCGGCGTCGAGCGGTGCGTCCACCGCTGTCGACCAGGAGGTGCCGGTGCCGAAGGCGAGGGGGGGGATTGCGGCGGGGGTCATTCTTGTTGGGAGGGGGTGAGGGTGAGGGTGAGGGTGGTGGGCGAGGAGGTGGAGGAGGAGGAGCTGGTGGGGGGTACTTGTAGTTTTGGGTTAACCTTTATACACGGTGACGCAATGGTAGGAATGTAGAGTGGTGGTGGTGGGGTACACGATTGCGTGGAATAGGCATGTGCAGCTCGGAACGGGACTCGGGACTCGGGACTCGGGAGCGGATGTTTCTGATTTCGAGTTTCGGCTTGTAGCTGTAGCTGTAGCTGGTCCTCTACATAGCTTGTATGTAGCTTTCAGCTTGTAGCTTGCATGAAGCACGAAACATCATCCTCAGCTTGTCCTGTCGGATATACAAACCGGGTGTACATATATCCGGCGGGGACCCACATGCACAGCTGAACCTCCAGAGAACACATACGGCACCGGAATAGGTCTCATCCATCACGTCCATGGGATCTGACATCGGCAGTGACGGATACTCCTAGTTGTTTTGGAGAAAAGGACTGTCGATTGTCGTCTGCCATCGAGTGAGCAGCCATGTACTCGCATGTATGTACCGCCCCCATCTCTCCGTCCACCATCTCTCTCTCTCACTTGTGCAGGACCATAGATCATCCCGAGTCCATAAACGATATCTTCTATGCCGAAACATCCATTCTAAACTGCATCATTACTTCCCCAACTCTTAACGCCCAACGCCCTCCAACGCTCGCCCACGATAGTAGTATGATCATCTCCTCTTCCCCCCTTTCCCACCCGCAGCAGGAGTCGACGGTGCTGCCGCCGCCGCCGGTGCACTCCCGCTCCCACCGCCACTGCTACTACCCGACAAAAACCCAGCCACATCAAAATTGAGCGGATTCTCCGCGCCAGATCCGATAGGGCCCCGCTTCGACTGCGCCTGGAACTCTGCCTTAAACTCCGGATCCACTGTTTTCCCTCGCACGTCAGCACCCATTGCCGCATCCCCCCCCCCCCCTTCTCCCCACCAACGGAGGAAAGCAGAAACTTACTTTTATCCAGCACCTTCGGCAGCACAACAATACTGGCCAGCGAGACGATGGCGATAAGTATCATCGGCGACCCCAGCATCTTGAGGGGACTAAACCCCTCTCGGGTGATAAAGTGCTCCTTCCTCCCGACGGCGCGGACCTCGAGGGCGTTGAGGCGCTCGCCGGTATTATCCCACGCGTTGCCGCGGAACGTCTGCGTTACCGAGATTGCCGCTGGATTGCTGGAGGAGACGTCGACGCGGTAGGGCGCGAAGTGGTGCGTTGACGAGAGGGTTTCCAATAGGTAGGACCCCGAGGATAGGTTGCGGAAGACGAACGTGTTGTCGGCGTGCAGCAGCGTGCGGTGTGTGGAGTACGAGGTCGTGAGTGTTAAGGTCGTGTCGGCGAGCAGCAGCGAGGGGTTGGGAAGGTGCGGCGAGGGCACGATCGCGCCGCGGAGGGTGGTGGCCACGGCGGCCGTGGTCGACAGGAGCAGTGTGGTGAGGGCGTAGAGCTTCATTTTTCGTGTGTCGTGTTGTGGTTGGGGCTGGGGGATGTATCTGGCCGGTTCGGAGGTCTATGTAGCTTAAGCGTCGGCTGGCGGAGCCGGGTAAAGTCTATTCACCGAATATCACATCACCAATCGAGCGAGATCTCAAGTTTGAATAGTGGCTAAACTGAAGGTCTCTCTCTCCCAGGTTGAACAGTGACGAGAAGTACCATTATCAACAATTCTCCTCTCAATCAACCGCCATTCAGTCGCCGTCCATTGAAAACACCCCCAGCTATACAGATCCCTCTCTGTCCCTCTCAAGTACAATCAGGTTGGTACAAAGCTACAGCAGCCAAACAGAAAATGCGAAAAATGCAAGCAATCGGTCGTAAAAACCCAGCATCCTGCCCGTCGCATCCATCACCGGTCGGTGAAGAGAAAGACAAAGACAATCAAGTGCAAGTCTCCGTCCGTCCACAAGTCCACAAATGCAAAGGTAAAAATATAACGTACAGCAAAAGAAAACATGCTCCGATAGAAAACATTTCCAGAAGAAAAACAACCACAGCCATTAGGAAATTCGTCAGAAAAAGCAGAAGAAAAGTAAAACAAACCCCGCATAATAACAAAGGACCAGGCAATCTATGCACAACCCCCTGTAAGTAACATAGTTAACATAGTTTACAATCCCGAACCAGTATTGTAACTCCTCTCCCCGTACTGTACAGTCATAGCAACTTACCCCCCTACCCACCCCAAACCGTTCATGTAACCCTCGTAATACCGTATGAAAGAGAAAAAAAAGAAAAAAGGAAAAGGTTCATCGTCGGACGGTATCGTAAAAATAGGTTGTCGATTCGCTCAGTTGATATCCAGTACGCGCATGTACAGAAAGATCGTACACGTCGTCAGACGAGGAACTGGGTTCCCATCTCGGGGTGGAACGGAGGCGGGTACGAGTGCTGCTGAACGGGAGTGGGACGCATCGGTCCCTGGTTGTGGACGTTCGGACGCATCTGAGGGGGAGGATTGTAGGAGCTCGAGCGCGAGTGTCCGGACGGCGATCCTCCGTTCTGAAACGGCATGTTCATCTTGTTCTCGTTCATGGTTCCGAGCTTGCTCTGAATCCTACGTCCATAGGGAAAGTTGCGAATCGACGGGAGAAGAGGCATGATGACCTCTGCGAGCTTCTGACGGGTAACCGGATCGGCATAGTCGATCTAGGCAATGTCAGTAAGCAGCAAGAGAATACCGCAGACACAATCGGAACTGACCGAAGTCTGGATGACATAATTGGCGTAGCAATCACGCAACATGTCGTCCATGCGCCCAGAAGCGACGATCTCCTCAATCAGAATCTTCTTGGTAGGAGTCTCGGCAACACGGATACACTACAGCCCGAGTCAGTATTGAGTACGAAACGAATCTGCCACTGAGACTCTACCTTCTCGATGACATTCGAACTGAATTTCTGCTTCGCCAGCTCGCAGATCATGCCGCAGAACTTCAAGATGACGGGCTCCGAAAGGGTCGGCTCACCAAGATCCACTGTAACCAAACAATTAGACCAACCAATACGGATGTGGGAAGTGGGGGGACTCACAGATGTACTGGACGACGTAGTTTCCAAAGGCGTCCTGAACAAGCTCAAGGGAATGGGCAGTGATCCTCTGGATCAGCTGCACCTTTTGAAGGCCCGAAGCGTGGTCAATGCACCTCTGAAGAACGCAGCAACCATGGCGATGAGTTCCAACCGGGATGCAGTTTTCTCCAACGGCATCGAAGATGAACTGGTAGAACAGTTAGCTACAAGAATCGTCAAGACAGGCCGCAGTCGGTGTCAAACCTGAGCATCCTCGGGCTTCAAACGGTTCAGGCACTTCTGGATGACGTGGTTGCCATTGAGGTCCTGGATGAGCTCAACGACCTTGCTCTCGAGAGCGTGGACGATGGTATCGATCTGCTCACGAGTCGAGAGGAACTCGATCATCTTCTGCAAAGCGCGGGTGCCATGTTGGTTCAAGGCGATGTCAACCAAGCGGGGAGCGGCAGTGTTCACAAGAACGGTGCGCTGCTTGTCGTTGGTAAACTCGAGCAGCTTCTGGCAGAGGTAATTGCCGAAGGGATCTGGCCACCGGTTAGATGAGTCATGTTTGATGGCATCGGCACACATACCAGTCATCAGCTCGATTACATGAGAGTGGGTTTCCTTGAAGATCATCTCGACGTATTGGGGATTTCCCTCCTCCAGCTTCTTCTGCAGGTAGCGGCAGCCGTGCTGGTCCTTGCAGAGGGTGTAAATCTCGTTGACAAGAGTCTCCAGCTTGACGTTCGCAAATCGGTTGACTGAATCGTCGTCAGCAATGAGTCTCGTGATAGGCAGGGAATTGAGCAACAAACCTTCACCCTCGCTTCCCCTCTTCTGCATGTTACGACCCTGCATCTGGTGGGGGGAGTCGGGGACAGCCCCAGCCTGTTTATAGAGAGGGTAGGGGGGTCCGTAGGGAGTGGTGTGGAACACGGGAGCAGCGCTAATGCTCTGGAGGTTGATGTGTCCATAGGCTCCGTACAGACCAGGAGAAGGCAGAGGAGCCATGCCAGTGTTGGGAATAACCGGCATGTGGACCATGCCAGCAGAGAGAGGAGGACCAAACATGGTGGCCGACTGCATCGGATCAATCAGCACGGATGAAGTCTACATGAGAGGAGGAGTGTGTGTTCTTACGTTGTTAGCAGCAGTAACCGAGAGCTCACGGCTGTGTCTCTGTCTGTCGATGGGTCCTCTGCCGAAGGTGTTGTTCTGCATGTTGTTGCTGCTGCTGCTGGCAGCTCTCATGGTGGGGATGTCGGAGGTCGAGAAGGAGGGCTGCAACTTGGGCATTGTACCTTGGCGGCTCTGACCCGATTCGGTCTGCGTGATCTTGGCACTCAGGTTCTCACTGAAGGTGGAGAAGGGGAAGTCGGTGGAAGAGCGCTCGAATCGACGGATGCCAGGAGAGTCTGTCTGCGGCACAACCTTGGGGGAAGAGTTGCTGGTAGGAGTGTAAGGGAAGTTGTTGACAGGCAAGCTGTGCTGAGCAGGACGATGGGAACGAGTGAAGGTTGTGTGACCCCACAGCTGCTGCTGCTCCATCTGGCCACCTGCATTCTCAGGATAGGCTAGATCGAGAGCTGCGGAAGAAGCAGAGAGCTGCCGAGAAAGGTTAGCAAGGTCCAAAACCGGTCGATCGAGGGCAATTATACCTTTCCGGGATGGCTCTGCGTCAGGATGGGAAATTTATTGTCCGTGGACATCATCTGGAGGTAGGATTTGACGTCCGGGGAAGTGGTGGCAGTCTTCTTCTCGGCGTTGCTCTTGTCGGTGTGATCGTCGTCAAACAGAAAGTCCGCAGTGTTGATCGAGCCGAGTCCAAAGCGAGACGTTCCGGATTGCATGGAATTCTGGTTATCGAGAGAATTGTTGGGCAGGGAATTTCTGTCAGACACCGAGAATCAGCATGAACGTTCGAGCTCTCTGGATTCCGACCATCGGAAGTGGAACGCTACCTAATCATTGAACGTTGGCCGATCGGAGCCTGAGTGGGGGTCCCGCGAGCCTGGTTTTCGTCAGAGTTGCGGCGAGATCCCGGGACCGATCTGGAGTTGCTCTGGGACAGCAACGACAGAACATCCTCGGAAGGGGGCGTAATCAGTTGCTGTTGATCCAGACGGTTACTAACTGTAGGGGGCGTGGCCAAAAGGGACGCGGGAGCCATTGCTGCTTTGGAACGTCCGTAAGGTCCGTCACGAAACTCCGGAGGTGTGGTCGGCTCACTGTGTCCTGCCGACAGCGAAACACGATCGCGGGGGTTGTTGGTCATGGCCATGCGGTCCAAGTTCTGAGCCATGCGTAGAATCTCCTCTTCGTCCTTGCGGTTCTGAAGCTCCATAAGCTTCATGCGTGCCTCGTACTTCTTCTGCTCCTGGCGGCGGGACTCGTATGCCATCTGCTTCTGTTGAATCAACTATATATGGGGAAAAAAGGATCCAGATTAGCTTTCCGACTCGACCATCCTCAAAAAAAGAAGCTTAATTCTAAAGCTTACCATCTGAACCCTCTTACGTTCCTGCAGAAAACAAAGTTAGCCCAACCCATCCTACCACAATAGCTTTTCCCCTTCGGGGCCGGGAATACGTACATCCTCGCCGAGGGAGTCATCCATGGATTCCGAAACGGGAATGCGGGGGAGCCTGGACTGATCCCACACCGATCCGATAGGTGGGGTGATCATAGCGTCGGCGGTGAATCGACGCGTAAGGCCAGCCCTCACATCGGCTGTAGCCGACGAGGGAGGCTGGTTGTGGTTTCCGAGCTCGGAGCCGTTGCGGAGCGGGGCGTAGGAGGTGGAGGAGGAGGGGAATTGCTGTCCCTCGATGCTTCGGAAACGCATCTCGTCGAGGTGCCGATCATGCACGGAAGCAGAGAACGCCATTGCTCATAACTGGCGAGAGTGTTAGCTCGGAATCGACAAGATAGTGCCTCTCAGGAGCGGGCTGATGCATAACGAGGGCTGGGTGGGGGGTGGGGGGTGGGGGGTGGTTATGTGGACGATTGGGGTAATTTCGAAGCGGGCCAACAAGACAGTTCGCCAGCTCATCTCGAGGTCCGCCCGAAGAATTTTTTTGGGACACGGCAAGGAGCAGGAGCAGCAGGAAAATCTTACCACGACGGCGTCGTAGTCCGACCGAGTGTTGTGAGTTGCGGGAAAGGAACAGTAGTTCCCGCGAGGCTGATCGAACGAAGGTTTTGGCAATGGTGTGTAGCGCGCGGGAGGTGAAGGTAGTAGTCCGGGGGAGAGGTCTGGGTAACGACAACGATTCGGGACGAGATCTCAAAGACGAAACGAAACGAGAGGAGTTAACGAGCAGAAAGAAAAGTGAGAGGAGAAAGCACGGCGGGGTAAGAAGGGGGTGAGGAGGAGGGGAGAGGTATGGAGAGGAGAGGGGGGAGTGAGAGAGAGAGGAGGAGGAGGTGAAAGTAGTGGGTTAGGATGGAGTGGTTGGGGGGGGGGGGGGGGGGGGGGATGGTGGATGGTGGATGGTGGAACTTGGTTTGAGTGACGAACGTGCAGTGCAGCAAGCAGCAGCAGCAGCAGTAGGCAGGCAGGGCAGGCAGGCAGCAACAGCGGCAAAGTAATGAGCGAACGGTACGGTCCGTCGGGGGTCCCTTCTATCTATCGTTCCTCCTCGTCTTCCTATTCCTCCTCCGTGGTGTCGTCTCGCGCTGACAAGAGAGTCGACTTTGACAACTCAAAATTCAGCCGCGACGACAAAAGAGCTTTCAGCTCTCAGCTAAGCACATATCGAACTCCACGGAAGGAGTCGAAGACGTATCATACTTCGTACTTTAAATAATGTTTATCTGGCTCCAACTTTGCGCACGAATAAGCTCTCGTTGAATGCCGCGTGCTCAATGTATCGCTCACTCGAGGGTTCGCACTCTACTCTCATCCCAACTCAATCGCCCCTCCCCCTCCCCTCATCCACCTCCCTGCGACACGGTCTCGCCGCCAAGTTCGGTTCAGGCCATTCGAAGGAAGAAGCTTGACTCTAGGGCTGCATCGTCTCCGCACTCCCCGGTGATCCAGATTGGAAACGGGAGTCGCGGCAAGTTCTCCAGCCCGTTGATCTGATTGAGTTCGCTCGGTGACGCAGAGCCTCTCTCGCCAATGCCAGGGACCTAGGTAGAGTAGGCACGATACGTCCCTTATCTAACAAGCTGTCTCTATCTCAGGGTCCCACAGACGACCCGAGCAAGGCAATCGAGCGAACATGTGCGTGTGTGGTTGCAGTTACGAGCAAGCAAGCTATGCTACCTCTCTAGCTAGCGAGCTGCTCCTGCTGCTCCTGCTGCTCCTGCTGAGTCCAGAACTTCCATGAGCCGTGGACGAGCACAAGGTTTAAGGGCCTGGTCGGTGGTGGTGGGCTCGACTCTAACTCTAGACATAGTCGGGCCTTGATCACCCAGGGCCAGCCATCGTTCCACGCCGTTGCGGGCCAAACTTACGGGAGTGTCCGCGCCCGCGCCCGCGCCCGTCCATGTAACCAACTAACCACATCCTCACAGACTTCGCCCATCCTTTGAAGAGTTTGAAGCGCGGCCCACCATCGAGAAACGTATCTAGAGTACGTAAGTAAACACTCTAAAGCCCGGGCCCCGGACGGGAGAGTTTCGAGCGCACCAGCACCAGAGATCCAGAGCCGCAACCACCTACCACCTACCCACCTACCGCACACGTAACCAAGCATCCGTGCGTTATACACTCTACCTACTCTATCATATCGTCATGCTTAACTTAATTTATCGATCTCTGATCATTGATCACAATGCCTCTGTGAGACCGTGGGACTGTGAGACTGTGGGCCTGTGGCCATTCAACTCTAAAAATGGCAATTGGCCAGTGGCCTCGACACTGGACAGTCAGCATCCCTAAAACGGCATTTCCCTCTCTCCCTCTCTCCCTCTCTCGCGAATGGCCAGCCAGCGAATCATGCTCGAGTCTGGGTGAAGAAGCTCAAGGTTGCGCAGTCAATGGGTCAATGGCTTCACGCTTCGTGACTGGACGGAGGCCTGACGGTAGTGAACTTTGAAGGAGGGCACACAACCCTGCCCCTCGACCCCTCGACCCCGCCGGCCGCCCCTCACCACCACCACTGCGGTCTGCCACTATGGTCGACCACCAACCACGGCCAATCTACGACACTGGGGGAGTGGAGGGAGTGGTGCGGAGTGGTGCGGAGTGGCCGGTGGCCGTTGACATGTGGCTCATTAGAGTGCAAAATGTCGATTCCGATTTTACCGAAGGGGAGGAAGAAAGAAAAAAGAAGGAAAAAAAGAAGCAAATAAAGGAGGAAAAAGAACAAAAAGAAAGAAAAAGAAGAAGGGGAAAAAGAAAAAAAACCCCCGAAGAAATAAAGAAAACCCCCCAGGAACAAAGGAAACATTTCCTATTTGTTTAGAAATCAAAGGGCTCGCTGAGTCGCTGAGTCGCTGGACTCGGAATCTCGGATCAGGGCTCGCTTTATCTTGAGTGACAAGTACCGTACTATCACATCTCCCCATGTACTCGTACTCTATCCCCGGCCGCTTACTGGCCGCCTACATACAACTGGTCGATCAAGAATGGGAACGTAATCCACTGACTGACTGGTTCGTTCGCCTCCCTCTTTGCCACAAGCCAAGTGCCGCTCTCTCGCTCTCTCACCCACGAGCGAGACAAAACACCAGCTGGCCGACCACTGCCACTACTACCGTACTCTACTCTACCGTACTCTACCGTACTCTATCTACTCTATGTAAGACGAAACAGCTGCGGCCGTCGACGCCGCCGCTGAGTCGCTGAGTCGCTGACTGGTCCAACCCCCCGCAGGCCGGCGGTCGGGCGGTGGGATCGAGATCGGATCCGGCAAACGAATGAACGAACGGGCGGGAGGTGGGCCGCGCCGCGCCGCGATGGGCTGTGGGTTCTTGTCATAGGTAGAGTAAGTAAGTGGCGGGAATGCCATTGGGGATAGGTATGATATAGTGGGTACTTGGGGATCCTCAAGATCAATCGCTGATTGGATAGTATACACAGGTATGGGGGCTTACGCAGAGCTGACATCCGCCTCGAAGGCTGAAGCTCGTGTGAAAAGTTCACGGGTAGGTATTGAGGCGCTGGACAATGGAATGGAGGCGTACTCCCGAACTCCCAGGAGTCCACGACAAAGGCATGCATCCGTGTGGAACGGAGATCATCATTCGCGAGTCAGCCGCCTCTTCGCGGAAACATGCGTGTTCGCTCGCTCGTCTCGTAGACATGTGTGTGTGTGTGTGTGCTCGCGGCAATGGCCACTGGTCACTGGGTTTCTCACGGCGTCACGGCGTCTATCTGGAGCTCGGGATAGGACCGAGGTATGCACACAGGATACTCTAGACGCATAGCACCCAGCTCTATGCATCTGCTCTCCCGTGGTTCCGCAAGGGCCAACTCCAGCGCCCCGGAGTCCGGATCCCGAGATACGGATGTGTTCGATGACCATGCCAATGCATCCTCTTCAGAGGTACCTACTCCATGCAGTCCCAAACAGTCCAAAGTATGAAGGGGAAATGCCCCCACTGCACCGATGGCAGGACGTTATCGATCCCCCACTTGACGGTGGTGGTCAACATCCCCAACCCTTCCCGAGCTCCACACGTGAGCATGTGCCTGCTACGGTGTTGCACGTCGATATCTTCTAGTTAACGTTGGCGTGGGGCCTTTGGGTGCGTCGGTGAAGATCTACCGGTATCAGGACGTCGAACTCGATCGATTGACCGTCGACGATGCTCCGGGTTTGCGAAACTTCGGAGGGCTACGGTGGGTGTGCGGTCGAGGAATCAATTACTGAGATACCCATCACGGGGAGGATTGTAGTAACCAAATGATGGTCGACTGCCGTCATTACCTACAACATATGATATCACCGCCAGGGTTCTAATGGACATTCGAGACGCCCCCGGGGCCCGTAGGCTGCATATAGTTAACCAAGTAGAGTCCCTACCCGCTGCTCGGTTACGCGAAACCAGCATTTAAGCCTATCCGCATACAGCATACCAACCGCGCGCGCGTCTTCCCATCCACGACTCACGACATCCAGTGTCCACATACGCAACACCAAAAAAATAAACCACACACAATGCCGTACAACGACCTCCTCACGTCGATCTCAGAGCGGTATCCGTGCCGCGACTCACAACTATCGCAGCTGTCGGCATTGATAGGCGATGTACGTTCTGCCACTCCGCAATCCCTAGAAACAAATCCCGCGGCGCGTCTGCAGCTGCTAACACCCGCCACTCCCAGGAAACCTCGCCGAGCCCCTCCTCGTTCGTCCTGTACGGCCTCGAAGCGACGGGTAAAACGCTCATCCTGCGGGCGTTACTACAAGAGTCCGAGGTCAGTTTCTCGTGGCTGCCGTGTGACGAATGCATCACTGCCCGCCACTTGACGGAGCGCATTGCGGCGACGGTGGAGGCTGCACTGGATCTCGGTGAGGACCTGGGGCTGCCAAGGTCACAGGAGGTTGGCGCCCTCGCGGTTTTCCTGCAGGCCGCGCTGGCGAGGGTGAGGGAGGTGAAACATTTTTTGGTGAGTGGAGGTGGGGGGGGGGGAG
Source organism: Tricharina praecox (assembly GCF_024521635.1). Classification (NCBI taxonomy): domain Eukaryota; kingdom Fungi; phylum Ascomycota; class Pezizomycetes; order Pezizales; family Pyronemataceae; genus Tricharina; species Tricharina praecox. Next base: position 906,998 of record NW_026250413.1, read on the forward strand.
GGTGTACTTGGTTGGGTGGGGTTGGGCTGGGTTGACGGGGGAGTGAACAGGTGCTGGATAGAATCGATCAGCAACGGGATCCGACACCGACTTTGGTACCCGCGCTGAGGAGGATGGGCGAGATGGTGTGTGCTATGTTTTTCCCTTTTGCAGCTCGTAAACTGACTTCGGTAGATCCCCAATCTGACGGTGATCTTCGTCGTCTCCGCGCCACACTCCCGGTTCTTCAGTTCCGCCGAAATACCGCATATCCATTTCCCGCCGTACTCGCGCGAAGAGAGCATCGAGATCCTCTCCACAAACCCACTACCGATCAAGAAAACGGGTGAAGAGCAGGATCCGGACGACGACGAGACGTCCGACGACGAAGCGACCAAGGAGGAGCTCGCGAAGGAGGAGCTCTACGTGTGGCAGAAATTCTGCGCGACGGTGTGGGACTCGCTCGCGAAAGGTGCCGCAAGGGATATCGTACGTTTCCGGAACGCGGTGGAGAAGAATTGGAGCACGTTTGTGCAGCCTATCGCGAGAGGCGAGTATGGAACTAGGAATTACTCCAGCTTGTACCTGTACCACAAGGACATGTTCCGGCAGGAAACCAGCGTGCTCGATACGGTTATTCCGCCAGCTGTTAATGAGAGGTCCACCATGGTGGTGAAATGTGAGTCGAGCGAGCGAGCGCCTCCCCATGTGTGCGGACGTGGCTGACACTGGAGATCGATAGCACATGACCTACCGTACTACTCCAAATTCCTGCTCTGCGCGGCGTATCTCGCATCGTACAATCCTCCGCGCTCCGATGCGCTGCTGTTTACCAAAGCCGGCGAGGGCAAGAAGCGAAAGCGCGGAGGTGGCCTCAACAAGCAAGCCGGAACACGAAAGGTACGCCCACCCCCGTCTTCCCCCCACCCCTCACAATGGTTACTAACACCGCCCAGATCCAACGTCGCCTCCTCGGCCCGCAATCATTCCCGATCGAGCGGCTGTCCGCCATCTTCCCCACGCTGACATCGCACACCGTCCCCCCGTCGGTCGACGTCCAGGCGCAGATCGCTACGCTCACGTCGCTGCGACTGCTGGTCAAGGCGACGAGCCTGGATCCCCTCGATGGCAGCGCCAAGTGGAAGGTCAATGTCGGCTGGGAGTATATCCGCAGCATCGCCAGGAGCGTTAAGTTCGATATCGAGGACTACATGATTGAATGATTGATTCGTGCTGGCCCTGGGGGATTTGGGATTTAGTGTGCATACAATAATAGACGAGTCGTTTTTTTTTCTCTTTTGGTTCGACATCTTCAAACAGACGTAATAGCTTCCCTTAACACTGTTCTACGTGTAACCGCGCGTGCACCCGTGCCGTACCTGCGTGCTGGGTGGGTGGGGTGGGTGGGCGAGCGAGGCATTCAGCTCCCAGCCCAGGCAGGCAGAAAGCTTGCATGCGGGGGTGGGTCTCAAATGCGAGTTTAGGCGCTTTTCTCTAGCTCGGTGCGTGGGCAGTTGGGCAGTTGGGCAGTTGGGCAGCAGAGATGGTGGGGTCGCAAAAAGCGAACGGCGCAAGTTGCAACCGTAGTCTCTCTCGTGGCTCGCAAGCCTCTCTCGCCTCACCAACCCAACCCGTCACCTCCGCCGCCAACGGCACCACCATGACCGCACCACTTCCGCGCCGACGACAACGACAACGAAGACGACGCGATGTCGCAACCCGCACAGATCCCCGGGTTCTACTACGGTCCCTCCCCTCTGCCTCCCTCCCCCTCGCCCCCGTCCCTCCCCCCTCGCTCCCCCCCCCGCCTCCCCACCCCCGACACACCAGCTAACAAGCGCAGACCCGCAAAAGCTTAAATACTTCCGGATCCTCCCCTCACACGCGGCGCCTACTGCGGCATTCTACAGCACGGCGTCAGTGGCGACGTCTCAGCGCGCGGCTGCGCGGGCTGAGGAGCAGACCCGCGAGCGCGAGGAGCGCGCGCGCGCCTGCAGGAACCCGCTGGATAAGAATCCGCATGTGAGGGTACGCCTGGGAAGGGAGCTGGAGGGGTGGAAGGATGGGGAGGCGGTTAGGAGGATTTGGGGGCAGGGACTAAGGAGGGGGGTGGTTTATGAGGGGGGCGCGAAGGTTACGGCTTTCGTGGCGGTGGAGGGGGAGGGACAGGGTGGTGGGGGTGGTGGGGGTGGTGGGGGTGGTGGGGGTGGTGGGGAGGGCGCGCTGAGGGCAGTGGTCGGGACGAGTGCCGGGGATGTGGGGTAGGTCTCTTTGCATGTGCGCTGGTGGAAGATGGTGGGAGTGGGCTAATACAACGGGAACAGGATCGTCCCTGTGCGGACGGACGGCGGGAATCTCAAAGCCGACCCCGGGGATATGATGCCGTTGATCCACCTGCACTCACAGATCACGTCTATCTCGCATTCCTCGCAATGGCTCCTCTGCACGTCGATGGGCGAGCGCCACAGCCCCAAGCTACACCTCTCGCACCTCTCGCACGCCTATCCAGGACAGACGCACTCGCTCCCCAACGTGCGCTCGATCTGGACGTCGTCCGCCTCCTCCGACACCTCCACGCCCTCCTTCCTCGTGGGCACGTCCAACTCCGCACTGCACATCACCGCGCACCCACACACAACGCAGCAAACCAGCCACCGCATAAAATCCGACGTATTCGCGACCTGCTTCCTGCCCTCCTCATCGAGCGTATTCCTCGCCGGCTCGCGCGACGGCGACATGCGCCTTTTCGACTCGCGCGCGCCCTCCTCGCATGCGGCTAAGGGCGAGATCGTCGTCCGCCACGGCGGGACGGTGACGCACATCTGCGCGCTATCCTCCGCGTCCGTGATCGTCAACGGGCTAAGCCGGTGCGCGGTGTACGACCTGCGGTACCCGCACCCGCGCAGCCCAAGCGCGAGCTTTGCGCAGGCCACGGGCGCCACAAGGGTCTACGACGGCGCGGTCAGGGAGCGCGAGTTCATGATTGGTCGCGGGTTCGATGTGGACACTGCTGGTGGCGGGGAGGTCATGGTGCTCGCGGACTGCGAGCACTGGGTGCGGCTGTATTCGGTTATTAGCGGTGAGGAGCTCAGGCGGTGGAAATGGGAGAGCCCCTGTACGGGATTGAAGTTCGATGGCGAGAGGAGACTGTGGGCCAGCGCAGGGAAGGCGTTGGAGTGTTTTACATATTAGCTGGATCATGGGCGATCATTCGGATATATGTAGAGTACACTGGGTGATAGTAGGTGGACCAGGTTGACAATCTGATTCCGATCGTTCGTAGCCTGCCCCCGGTTCAAGAGGGCATCATTATCATCAAACGGTTCACTCCCACACAAACACAACACAACACAAGACCACACAAGACAAGACAAGACAACACTACAGGGCTGCTAAACAAACACACAAACAGAACCAAGCAAGAAAAAGAAACCCAAACCCAAAGCAATACATAGCAATAGCCATCCCAACCCTATCGAAGCCAAACCAAAGAATACACAAAGAGCCCATTCAAACACGCGAACCCAGATTTCATCAGCATTAACAAGTAGGCAACTAGCTCGCACTACCACGCACTACCACGCACTACCACGCACTACCTCGCACTCGCACTCGCACTACTCGCCTGGCCACTAAGCTGGAACTCGGCCGTCTTGACGCGCTCCTTAACATCGAGTTCCGTATCCTTCTGCATGAGCTGCAGCCTCTCGGCCCAGCCCAAATTCCGCAGGACGTTGATGCGGCGCTGAACGCCCTCGGCCTCGCTGCCCTCCTCCTTCCATGTGAGGTTTATGACGACCCACGCGAGGCCAGAGCGCACGTGCGGATTCCGGTGGTCCCAGAACCCGAGCAGGACGCGCAGCAGGTCTGTTCGCTCGATGATGCGTTGTCTGTGGCGCGGGGCACCGGCGGCGATGTGCACGATGTTGTAGACGACTGCGTTGACGATTTCCGAGGGTTGGTTTGGTGCCGAAAGCAGAGTCTCGTATAGCGTGAGGAGGCGGTCGGCGCCGATCGAGTTGAACACCACGTCGATCATCGAGCCTACTTCGGTTCCGCAGATCAGGTTGCGGATGAATTCTAGCCCCTGCTCTTGCAATGAAATCGCTTCTTTCCGGGATTGTGTGCCTTGTGCGATCCGTTCTTGCTTTTGGAGGCGGTGGACGGCGGAGCGGATTTTGGGTGGGAGGCGCTGTGAAAGTTCCGGGGTTGGGGTCGGCGTGATGGTATGGTCGGCCATTTCCTCGTCCGCGTCGGAGTCCGAGTCCGAGATGGTGTCGGCGGCTGGGTCGGCATTGATCTTGGAGATGATCGACATGAGGTACTCTACACCGAGGCATTCGAGACTACGGCGTTTCATGGTTATGTCCGCTTCGAGCATGAGGTGTTTGAGTGCCCAGAGTGCGTTGAGCCGGAGGGGGCCATTGGTGCCCTTGACGTGATCGCACAGCACCTCGAGTGCGCCAGCCTCCGCTATCGGCTTCCGCATGGGAGAGAAGTCGAGGACGAGGTTGCAAACCGCTGCGGTAGCGGCGATCTTGACGTCGTCGTTTTCGTGTCGGAGGAGCGAGAACATTGGGATCGCCACTGCGGCATCGGTGAGTGATGTCCGTAGGATACTAACTGAGCGGGACAGGGCACGGATGCAACCGCAGGCGGCGATGAGCACAGACGGCGGGTTGCCTTCGGCGCTGTTGTTCTCCGGCGGGAGCGGCGAGGCGATCGGAGTCAGTGGCTTGAGACATGCGCCCACCACCGTCTTCAGTATGCCGGCGTCAACGATTTTCTTACGGTATTCGTCCTTGAAGAGTCCCAGATTCGCCAGACACCGAAGCACGCCCTCCTTCACCTTCATCCGATGATTGTATTCCGGGCTACTCTTTGATGCGGGCTCCTGTGGCATGTGCGGTGTGTCTCCATTCATGAACCCATTCGCACTTCCAGAAAATGATTCCGAGACCTTCTTGAGGATGGCCGCCAACTTCTTGACTGCTCCGGCATCGATCGCCGCCTTCTGGAACTCCGGATTCTCGATCACCAATCTGGAAAGCACCGCCGGGGCCCTCTCTTCCACCTGCCACCGACTCCACTTCTGCGCGTCGATACCACCGACTCCAGTATTGCCGAACCCGCTAGAGACCTTGCATTCCTCGTCGAGTAGCCGTACCAGGATCGGAATAACCAAAAGCGCCACATATGACACCAATCGTTTGGCCACCAACCCGACTAGGAACAAGTTGGTGAGAACGCTCGCTGCTGTCAACCGTGTGATCGGATCACCCATCCTCACGAGACTGATCAACCAATTGACGATCTCCAACTCGGGAATGTCAACGGATGTATCGGCACCCCCGGCGTCTCCTTCCTGCGTGCCCAGGACAGTACGCAGTCGTTCGTCCTCCGCCAATTCTACCGTAGCCGTGGCCGCGTGCATCCTTCGGCGCAATGGTGTTTCTCCCCCAGAGGTCTCGGAGTCGTCATCTCCCCCGGCAACAGCAGCGGTAAGCAAGTCGATTCGCTGCTCTTCGGTCAAATTGTGGTGAGAGTGGAGGTGGCTGGAGTATTGGTGAAGCGCCGGGAAGCTCATGGAATGACTTCCAGCGGAAGTCCTCAAGGGTGGGAATTGACCAGATGAGGTCAGAGTAACTGCAGCTGAAAGCGGGGGGAACGCAGAAGGTGTGACAATCGGCCCAGCTCCCTGAATCTCAGACGATGGCTTCGGCTGGGGTAGATGTAAGCTCGCGGCCGCGCCTTCCAGCCCACCCCTCATCTCATCCGTCGGGAAGAGCGTGCTTAGAGCGGGCGAAAATAAAAATTCGATGGAGCGAAGCTTCGAGCCCCGGATAATAGTAGCGATGGCATCCAGGATGGGCGCTATCCTCGCATTCGGAGGTGCCTGTGGGGGTGTCCTGGCATCGGAACCACACTTCTTCCTATATTCATCTGGCGCGAATGAGGCCACTCTTGTAGCCAAAGCATCGAGAACCCCGGATGCGGCCAACATCTTCTGGTGCATTCCCTCCTGCTGCGCCGTCCCCTCCGCGGACTCGCCGCCAGCGGTGTGAGGTACTCGTCCGCACGACTTCGCGATCGCGGAAGCCGCCAAAGCAATCTGCTCCTGCGTCAACCTATCCGGCGACTCCCTCGACAAGATCTCGCGCAGATTCCGCAGACCATCCGGAGTGTAGATAACCGACGAGATCGCCACGGCCGGGCTTAGCGGTGCGGTAGGCGAAACGCACGTATCAAGCATCGTGTTGATCGTCCGCAACGAGGATTGGGCGAGCTTCGGGAGCGATTTGTCCGGGTTCAACGAAGCGGTCAGAGGTAGTAGCACGTCTGATTGTATGAGGTGCAAGATGTGCGATTCGCCGCCTGTAAGCGTTGCACAAGAGCTGTTAACATTTTTCTTTCTTTTCCGCCAACGCGCACCCCCGATAATGTAAGCGTCTCATGTGTAGGACAGCTAAGTATGGGAATGGATTAGGGGAGGGCAGGAAGGGATGTCTCCGGCAGAGGACGGAACATCGCGGAGGAGAGGAGGAGTAAGTATTCCGTACCATATGCCAAACTGCCGACACATATTCCGGCTTCTACCTTCACTTCCTGCCAGTGCTCCCCATCCAGATTCAAGATTGCGACGAGTCTGTTGACGAGCCCGTTGCGCACAAACATCTCTTTTGTTTTGTCATGGCCGATCAGAAGGTGCTTTACGGAGCGCAGGCACTCGAGGATTGTCGCTGGATCCCGGGATTGTAACTCCGCCATGCGCGACAGGCAGAACGCTTCCTCTTGCGAGTGGGTCATTATGCCAACGGGGCACGGGTTGGTCGTGTGTGTGGTTTGTGTATTCTTTTCGTGGAACGCGTCTGAAGTGGGGGATGAGGTTGTTGATCGGATTGGATGTTGTTCGTCGGAGGTGGTGGGTGGAGGGTGGGAGAGGTGTGTAGTGAGTGTGGTGGAGAGTGTCGTTTCGTTTGTTGCGCTCTCGCTTCGCTGCTTCTTGCTGTTGGTTACACTTTCCAGACAGCGAGGACAAGACCTTGTGAAACCGACCTTCGACCCCTGCCAGCTGCCAGACCGAACCGGAATTGGGACGAGACAGAGCACGTCAACGCGACGAGACAGCTTGACTTGGCAATCGCAGTGTAAATGCTCTTAAGTAAATGTTTTTTTCTTCTTTTCAAAGTGGACGATCACAGCTTTATTGAAGCACCACAGAACTATTATAGGTTCTGCTGGCCATTTGAAACCGCAACATCGGGAGTAATGACAATTCAGAGAGCAAAGTTGGCGCTACATCCCCGCAATTTATGTAGCTGTTCTATTAATATTAATGATACGGCCATGTCGAAACTTAAAGCTCACAGGGAAGAGCCCTCAAGCCATTCGAATTGGCCCTAGAGAATCATGAGTTCTCACACCACCTCAGTCTTTCCGATTTGATCTATTCCAAGAACATCCTCGGTCAGGGAACCCAAGCACCAAGACATCCCGGGCGACGATACGACAGACAAGTGGCCAAGCTCATAGCAGATGACCCGGAGGTAAGAGGCGTGGAATGGCTCAGAGGAACGACCGGCTATGCCAAGGTCAAACTCCCTCTCTCGAGGTCCCTCGCCATCATGAAGAGAGAGGCCTCCGAAAAAGAAGTGGTAAGGATCCAGGACGTGGTCCAAGGAAAGGATAAAAGGAGCGAAGTAGTACTGCCTACCAAGGACACAGAGGGAGGCAGGCACGACAACGAGGAGTAACTGTTCTTACCGCCGCCCTTCGGCCTAGCAACTACGAACAGCCACCTAATACCATCAAGCCCACCGATAGACTAAGACGCAGTGAGAGTCAGGGCGATGAGAAAAGGGACAGCAGGGACGAGAAGTGGTGGATCCAGAACAGACGGAAAGAGACGATGGCTTGGATGAGATGGTGGCGTTGGGTGGTGGATGGATGGGTTGGACTGATTTTTCTTTCTTTCCCTTGTCTTTCGTTTCTGTAATTTCCTTGGAACACATCACAAAGGAGGGGCTGGACGGAAAGCACTGGGGAATCCACTCCGAGCTTGTGGCCAGCGGTCGGGGCGGTGAGGCAGCACAGGTTGTGTAACTGTCAAGATCTAATCAGATCTAATGCAATGACAATTGCAAATCTTCAGTCAGAGTCTTCTGGTATACCCATAACCATGTCGCCCCATCCACCTCCTCTGGCCAGTGCTTGAGGAGGAGAGTACCCAGGTTCTGCAGATATTCACGCGGTATCACCCAGTAAGCAGTACGCACCAATTGGAACACCACACAAGCTTATTCATTCCATCTTCAAACTTTTCAAGCCGCCGTGCACAACTGATCTGTAAAAGCAATTTTCCCATCCATCTAACCTGAACTCCGAGCCAAACACCAAGCAATGTAAACACATCCCCCACCGTCAGCTCACTTCTTCGGCATCCCTTTCCCACCACTTCCCCAAGTCGCCGCGACCAACATCGGAAACGCAATAGTCGCCTCGCACGTAACCTTAACACTCTCCGCATCCGCCTTGATCTTGCCCCAACTAACCGCCTCATCTGGCCTGGCTCCGGCATCACTCCCATCAAATTCCGAGGCCGTATTCACAAACACCGCCCAATCCGCGCCATTCCTGATCAGATTCGCATTGGCGATATGATGTTTGACCAAACCACCACCGAGAATCACCGCACCCGACTTCGGCGCCCGAACAGCCATGGTGTTGATTTTTCTGATGTCCGCGATGATATCACACCGTAGCTGGGCCGGCGAGGACTTAAATGTGTGGAAATACATCATATCGCCAATACTCCCATCTGTGAGCGCGGGACAAAATACGGGGATATTGTTCTTCCATGCCCAGTAGTAGACGCTGCGCTCATCGTTGATCTCTTTTCCTAGCCGGTGGATAATCGTCGACGGAGTCCAAAACACACCCTCCTCCTCCTGCTCCTTCAGCATCGTGTCGAAAATGGGGACGATCCAGTCCTCAAAAGCGCAGTAGTTGCTGTTTGGCACGAGGAGATTGCCAATGCGGTTCATTCCCTTTTGGCGGAGCGTGGCCCCGTCGAGCGAGAATGACCCTAGGTACGTCGGTGCAAGACACTTAATGAAATCCTCCTCTATCCCCCCGGCCGTCGTGACAATTGCCGAGACGTGCTTGTGTTCGACGAGGAAGCGGAGGGTCTCCCGTAGGCCAGAGGAGATGAGGTTCGATGTGTAGCCGAGGAAGATGGTAGCCTTCTCCCCTTCTTCGCCGCGCCAGGATCGCATGTGGTCTATTACCTCTGCCGCCCGCGAGAGGTTCGAGCCCTGGAAACCGATGCGCTCCATCGACGCCAGTAGCTCAGGGACTGTGACATCCCGTCCTTTGTAGTCGTTGAACTCGATACCGCCTACTTCCTTCCAGTCGTCAGGGACCGGGGCGGACTGTTTCAGGACTGCGTCGGCGGCGACCGAGGGGCGTACGGTGTCACTTGCGGTGGAGGAGGGGGTGGCGGCGGCGGCGGCGGCGTCGGAGGAAGCATCGTCAGCGGCAGCAGCGTCGGCGGCGGCGTCGAAAATCACATTCTCCTCTTCACCCTCGGGGATGGAGCTGGAGCTTGGAGGAGGAAAGGCGGTGAGCGTCAAGGTGGAGGTGTCCAGGGTCGTCATGATTGTGATTGGTTTTGGTCAACTCTATTATTTTTTCACTTAGGTGAATGAGTGCTGATCAGGTGAAGGCAACCCCGCCATTGGCACTGCAGGGTGCCCCTCCATGTCACGTGCTGGGCTTTGAGCGAGTGAGAATGTGAGCTAACTTACCTCACGCAATATCACTCGTGACAACGACGACTACATGAATTTCAAGGAAATTGCAGGAAAATAAATTCTCTCGACATATGATCCACAAGTTAATAATGCCGAGCTAACAGGGAGAGCGTTCAGCTAGCCGTGGAGGATATATAAGTAGGTTAATCTACGAATAGTATGGTAACCGTGTGAGTAGCTAGAAGAGGGACTCTGAGTGAAGAGACGCGAACTGCCACTTCAACCATATCCCATATCTAGTACATTACGCAGCAAGGACAGATTTTTCAACAGCTGAAGGAGCCCCGCCGATTGCCTTCAGACGCTCAACCTACGGTTCTTCTGGGTGTTTTCGGTCTATAGTAGTAAGGGTGCGTATGGCCTGGCCATACGTCCGGATAGGAGGTACAGACGGGGAAATCGGCCACTTCAAGGCTGAAAATGATGGCTATCGGGATAAGCTTATACTAATATTGGTCGGGACGATGGAAAGGAATTGATCGAAAGTTCAAATTAGTCACCGTTCAATGGTCTTATTGCTAGAAAAGAAGAAGTTAAAGAAGAGAAGGCACACCTGATCCTCTCACCCCTGTGTTAGCCAGGCCAGTAGTTGGTCTGGCCATCAGAGGTTCTCTAGGGTATTTTGTTAAAAGGAACATATGTACACCGAGCTCCAGAGCCCGTACTCTACATGCAGAGTCACATGCTCGCTTGCTCCCCCCGTTTCCAACGACAACGACAAACATGGCTTCTCCTCCCCGTGTAGCAACTCCTTCGTCCCCGTCGACTACTGCTCGCAGCGCTCCCTCCTCAGCTCCCATCTCTCCCTTTATTATGCCTTCTACCGTGCCTCAACCATCTAAGAACGTATCACTGCCGTCGACAGTATTCGTACCACCCAATACAGGGCATCACACCATGCACATCACAGTGGGGAAATGTATCAGGCCGCCAAGCAAGACCGTCTGTGATTGCGTCAACGGAACTTGCGTCACCGGGCCTAGTCCAAGCGAGGTTCGTTGTGAAGGTTGCGACCATCTGATGTCCCAGCATGAAGCCTATGGTAAGGACGTTGATTCCACTATTTTCCGAAACATGTTGACAGAGCACCAGTTTCTTCACCCTCCGCCGACCCTGCAGAGCCTATCGGTGCTGCTGGCGGAAGGTTGTTCAAACAAGGATTTTCAGTTGGAGACTACACGCTCAGGGAGGAGACGGTGCGTAAGCTCTTCGAGCTTGTCATAGTGCAGAGGGTCGTACACTTGCGGGGAACTCCCACTTGTGGGAAGACAATTCTGTCAAGGCTCTTGTACACGCATGTCGAGGAAGTTCGTCTGGACTATGCCGTCGTCTACGTGACGTGGCAAACGCTCAACAGCCCTTCACGTCGAGGACAAGGCTGGCGGGAGTTTCTTTGCAGCCACTCAATGGGTCGCATACAACTCACGATTTCTGGAACAGAAAGAATGTCATCTACATTATCGACGAGGCTCAGTTAAGCTACAAGGATGAGTTATTCTGGATGGAGTGTATCAAAACACATAAGGGGAGGACGGTCGGTCCACACTTCGCCCTTTTCTCTTCATTCGGGTCCGCGTCCAGAACCGTTCTGGAAATCGAGGGGTCGGCACTGGTAGACTTGATGTTGAAACAATGTGTACCCCTCACACCACAGCCAGACTGGCCCCACGACATCACGCTCTGCTTCACAATCGAGGAGGTCAAGGACCTGTGTCAGAGGATTATTGGGCGACGTGGATTCACCGTTAATGTCGACGTTCTCGAGCATCTTTTCTTGCTGACCAATGGGCACCCCGGGTTGACCGGTGGACTCCTCCTTTCCTTACTCGATACAGAGGTAATTAACCCCTCTACTTTGTAAGTCTTGACGGTATTAATCGGTGTCATTGGCCAGGACATCCGCCGTGTGATTTTGGCAGGCGGGGACGTAACCCTTGCCCACGCATCGAAGCTATTCGACGACGATATGAAGCTGTTCGTCTGTGTGCAAGAACGGGTCGGGCGTTCGCTTCTGGATCCGGAGGTGTTCAAAGCTGAGACAAATTTGGACCTGAGAAACGCACTGAAACGTGCGGTTCAGCAACACGGCATAGCAGCTATCAGGCCGGAGGACGATCCTGGACTCCAGAGGGCATATAAGTCGGGATACCTTCACGCAGCATACGTAGACCCGGACGATAGACGGACACTATATGCATTTCCGAGTCTCCTCCACCATCGGTAAGTAAACATAGTCATCCTTCTCTCCTATGCTTATCATCCTAAATCATACCAATTGATTAGGGCTGTGGAGAGGCTTCTGTTTCCGGACGATGACGACGGCATTCATTTCGTCTCGCTAAAAGACTTATTTTTTGAGGCCATATGCCATTTCTCACCAACTGCACTCACTTCACACAAGCACAAGTTAAACCGAATCCCCGGGGCGACCCAGCCGGAGGCCCCGTACGCGTATGAGTTGTATAGATGTCTTTACCAGGTGACCAGGGGGAAATCCATCGTTCACAGCGAGTATTCGTACACCGTTGCCGGCCGGATCGATTTCTTTCTAAAGGGTAGGAAATGGGGTATTGAAGTCTTGAAGGACGGAGACCGACTGTCGGAACACATCAATCGTCTTGATCCTGAAAACACCTGTGGCTCTTGGAGCATGGTATCGGAACGCATTCTTCTCAATTTTTGCACCTCTTACCCGAAAGTGAAACGAGGTAATAACACTCGTCGCCCCAAAGATTTCCTCCTGCTAATAGCACTTCGTTAGACGTTCCACAGTTATTCCACGTGATCTTCAGCACGGCTTATGACGAGTGCCATGTGTTGGATAGTGCGCATAATGTCGTCGCCGTGTGGTCCCGTTAATGCCTGACCCCACCCCACCCCCTTCCCGCGCGCGCAACGACGTGGATATAGTAGATAGCAGTATGGTCAACGAGCATGGGACGGATAATTGGAATGTCGTGTGAGGGCCCGTAGAGGGTAGATGTAGTTGAGGGTCTCACGACTGATGGGATGGTTGATTATTTCTTTTTTTGTCTCTTCATGTTACAGCTATGTGCTTAGCTTCTTCTTGTTTCCGAGTGGTGAGCTCACTCTTGTGACGACTGAGCAGAGTCTTGTAACTTCAGCTTGTTTATGATACAACAGTCAAATGGATTACCACACCTTACGAGCTTGTCCGCTCAGATCTCTGTGGGCCCTTCTCCACGAAGTCAGTCGGAGACGGCACCTACTTCATCCTGTGCATCGATGACTATACACACAACACCGACGTCTACATATAGTACATACTGAGCAACAAGACGTCCAACACCTGCACCTTGGCTTTTCAACTGTTCCAGGCCAAGGTCGACACAATGGGGCACCACATCAAGAGGTTCCGATGCGACAACGGTACCGGTGAATACAACAACCGGAACTTCCAGAGCATACAGGCGGCGAGAGGTATCCGGTACGAGCCGGCACCACCATACACGCAGCACAAAAACGGCATTGCAGTGCGCTTGGAGTCAACTTTCAAGTATCATGGCCCCAGCCTTCTCGGTGAGAGTACCACTCATGCACTCTCCAATGCCTTTTTATGCTGTGTGTATGATGGTACAGGCTTGTATCAGACGCCACTCGCCAACAGTTTGCTCCGGAAGTTCCGGTTGTTGTATTCGCCGGTACCGTTTTTGCAGCGGAACCTGTGGGTGTTGTACTCCGTGTTGGAGACTCTGGCCGGGAACTGTTGGAACTTGGAAGGCCGAGGTGTAGGTGTCGGATGTCGGTGTTGCGCGTATAGGCGTCGACGTACCTACACGGTGAAGTATCTAGATACCGTCCTCGTGGAGAATAGCCCACAGAGATCAAGGCAGAGGGGGCGGGAGCTGGAGTTTCCGCGGTGCGGAAGTTCGGAGATCGTTCGAAGAGGGGACGCGGTAGAGAGAGAGAGAGGTTTTGAAGGACAGGAGCAGGAGTCTCAATGGTGTAGGTATTGGCTATCTGACTTTACAGAGAAGAGATGCGAAAGAACGGCCCGGGGCAACTTAAGTGGTTTATATAGGTATATAGGAGAGCCCGTAGAGGCATACAACTTCCCGACATAAGTCTTCCATGATCCATCGACCTATGTCGCTCTGCCCTGCTCGAAATGCTTTAGGTTATCGTGATACCTACTTCGATCGCTCGCCTGAAAACATGGCCGGCTCAAATACTTAATTTTACTTCCGAGTTAAGTCATTCGAGGGGTGAGAATTCCTATTACGGAGTTGTTTTTTCCCGCCGTGTTAGTTAGCATACCTACTCCAGATAGAGATGTTCATACGGTATCACTCGTCGGACGAGTTATATTATGTGACTCACAGCATTCACCAAGCACTTTAGGACATTCAAACCTCACAGCGTAGAGCACTACTAACCAGTATGTGCAGGCGAGCATTCACCATCGGTGTTCCGCGAAGCGACGGGCTGATGACTACACAAAACCGCCCGTCGGCGGGCTAATCCAGACGGCCCAAACACTGCAGCGCCAGTACCGGTAGGATGTAGGTACTAGGTGGTGAGCTTATAATGGGCCTAGATATAATGGGCTGTTTTTTTGAAGCGTCCGGGCCACAGTTTACTCTACGCTAGTGGTTAAGTAAGTACTTCACACCTCCACGTTAGTCACAGACCAGCGCTTGATCCACCAGCTAGCTTGCTGGTGGGCTACATATAGGTGGGCAGTGTAGCTGATTCACCGATTAGACCGTAACTAGGGAGACACCGAATGCTATATGTATACCCTCTGTGGGCCTGTGGCCGTATGTTGATTTATCCCGCTAGCTAGCAACGAAGGACACCCAGCTTGACAGCTCGGGATTCGCCGCCGCAATGGAGCCACCACCATCCACGCAGTGGGAGAGTCAAGCGGGTTTCATGCTCGGACGTGACGCGAGTATACCTAGTAGACATCATATGACTGTTTCCGATCGTTATGGGCCGACAATCATAGAAGTAGATATACAGTACTCGTGGTTAGGGACCTACGGTACCCACCGTGCGATCTTGACACAACCACGGGCCCGGTTGGCGTCTATTACCTTAAAAATACCACCAAAGGTACCTAGATACCGGTACCTACCGGTACCTAGCGGTAGACAGTTCGGGGCATGAGCGGCGAGCGCTATCGATACCTAGTTAGCCCGAACACTTTATGTAAGTAAGTACAGATGCCCTCGACTCGAGTGAAACAAAGGACCAGATTCAAAGGATAACTAACGACCAGTATCCGGGAGTTGACCGATGGAATGGAGAGAAGCCTTGATCAGTGCGGCACCGCATTTCGCTCGTCGATTCTCCCAATCGCGCATGATGGCCAGATGCAGCCGCCAACCGGTGACAAGTGGGCTTACTTGATTGGCAGTGCGACACAGTTACACGACAGTTGCCGCGGTGGGGGTTGCGTTGTGGCCGCGTAGCCAGCTGCGATACAGGTAACAGGTTTTTATCCGTGTGGTCCGGTGGAGTGTGTAGTCAGCTACGGGTTTGCAGCAAATTTCGTTTGTCGATGCGAATAGGAACGATGGGAGCCTTCGATCCTCTCTCGTTCCGTACGGAGGGGCGTGGAGGCAGAGGCGGCTTGGTGGCATCGGTGGGCGCCGAAGAGAGGAGGCCTCATTGAGATCTGGTGGGACCCGATCCATGCCCGATTCGGCCATTCAACGTTTATCTGTCTCTGGAGTCTGTTGTCATCTTCTGTCTGCCTGTATCAGATCATCACCGTGTATCATCATCACTACCTTTCAACTTTTTCTCGAATTGATCCCCTTTTTGAGCCTTCACCCGTTTTTGGGTCTCTCAGTGCCGTACAGTCCGAGTTCGTCCCCACCGTATCCGTCGCTCTCGTTGCTCTCCTCCCCTCTCCCCCCACCATTTCGTGTGTGAATGAATACATATCATACCTATAGATACAAAAAAATTGCCACTGTCGCAGGACCGGCCGTTGCTCTGATTCGTTCGTCCCGTTGCCGTACATATGCACAAGTATGATGACGAAACCTTGTCCACGCTCGAGATCGGATTGCCGCCATAAACGAGGAAATACCTGTATACCTGTAGTCAGCAATTTTTTTTCTTCGTCCGGAATAACATGTAGGTGGTGCTTCGCATCGCACTTGTTTCTTGACGATAAGTTAGAGTCTGGGGGTTCCCCACCCCCCTCCCCCGCACGATCCTCGCTACGGCCCGCGCGAAGGACTAAAGTGCGGTTTTGAAGTGACGGGTAACCACTAACGCTCCCTGGTGGATTCCGACTCGAGCTGTTGTTGTATGGTATGATATGAATCTACATGAGGCGGCAGAGGCCGGCGACAGGCAACAAACGGAAGGGGTTCACCGAAATCAAGCGAACAGGTTGTTTCCGCCGATTCTGGTCGAGTTGACCGGCAACTTCGCTCGGCACCTTTCCCGTTGGAGGTGGTCAATCGGCGGTGTTAGCTTGGTCCGTCCCTACTGCACCACATGCCCGCATAAAGACGAATGTTGGGGTCGAGTGGGTGCGTGAAAACCAATTGCAGATGGCCAGTAGGTACGAGCTTTTTGTAATGGAATTCTGCGTACCGCCCGTGATCTACTGACCCCGCCCCGCCCACACTTGGGATGCATTGAAAACGTTGAACCAGCAGGCTGCCTTCCGCTAGATTCTCTGTCCCGCTGCTCGTCTCTCCCTACCAGAAAAACGACCGTTACAACTCCTCCCTCTACCTCTACCTCTACCTCCTCCCCATCCCCCTCCCCCCCTCAGTAAGTTCGACAAAATCCGATCTTACTTCCCTACACCTTCTCCCCTCTACATCACCTAATACGACAACCCCCCACCCCCAGCATTATGACTGTCATCGATGAGGAAACCCCCGAAGGTCGTGGTACCGAGCGTACTACCATGGCCATCAAAATCTCCGAGACCCCGGAGATCCAATCCAATGAATCGGTGGCCCCTTTCGCTCGAGACGACCTGGAGCTGAGAGCTGTGACGACCTTGCTCGCCGGGCTCAATGCCGTGGACCGCCCAGAGGAAACGGCCGACGAGGACCCCCACGACAGCATGAAGTTCCTGCAACGCTTTCAGCTTAGACATCTGATTGCCATTTCATCTCTTCTCGCTCGCGATGGCGAGGTCGTTGCGTGCATCCCCAAGATTACCGGCCCCGGTCTGGAGATATTCATCACCGCTACCGTCTCGGCCCAAGTGCAATCCTCGGGGACCGATACTAACCCTTCGTACTCCAAGCCTACCGTCAAATTGATTTCGGAGGACGCCATCAAGATCAAGGACTGCGATGACGTGTGCACTTTCATCGTCAATAATTGGATCCTCGGATTCGAAGGCCATGCTCGGGTCGTCGCCAAACTCGTGAACGACTGCATCGAGGTTGGAGCCAAGTCCTCGGACGCCTGGAAGAAGTTGAGTCGCTACTGTGTGGCCCAGAGCTCGCCGAAGCTGGCCAAATGCTTTGCCTCCAAGTATCTAAACATCTTCATCGAAGCCCTCCACGAATCGAACCGCGAGCCCGAATCGGCCCTGGTGATCCCGGCCATGAGCTCGAACGACTGCGGCTACATCAAGGTCATGATGAAGAAACTGCGACTGTTCAAGGCCTCCGAGTACCCCGAGTTGACGCAGGCCTTCGAGAAGACCCAGGGTAATTCTCGCCAGATCACCCCAGCGATGCTGCCTGAGATCAGTCTCCTCTTCAGGTGCCTGATGAACGAGCTCTGCAAAGCTTCCCACAAGGTGGCGGCAATGCGTGTGGCCCCGGCTTTGCCTTCGTTGGTTGCATTCACCAAATCTGTTAAAAAGCTCTGGCATCTCCTTCGCTACCTGGAATACCTGGTCACCTACAGCAATTTCTTCAGATGGTTCATCACCGAGCACCTCGAGAAGGCGATCGAGAAGGCGAGCCTCAACCACAAGCCGGAAGCCGGAGATGTCGCCAAGGAGACCGTCAATCTGGAAACCATTGCTAGATTCAGGGAGAAGTTCAGCTCGGCCGTCAGCGAGCCAGCCTGGGAGGTTATGAAGTGGTTGCGTCTCGTCACCTCCAACATCCACAGCGCTTGCATGTTCTACAAGTCTCAGTCTCTGGGCATGACCGCTGGAATCGACCGCAAGATCAAGTTCAAGATCCTGCAGATGTCCCCGCCGTCGGCTGGTATCAAGGACTGGAAGGAAATGGTGAAGAACTTGTACTCGACTGACGAGGAACGAGAGCGCGTGATCAAGTTCCTGGATGGAAAGACCTTTACCAATGACTGGAAGTTCACCGGAGGCATGCACTCTGCCGCGATCCTGTGGTGCCTCAGCACGCTAGCCATCAGCGAAGTGAGCTCTGTACGTATATCAATCCTGCCTTTATGACCTTCGCTGACAATATATCTAGACGACTATCATCCCGCAGTCAGTGATCAGCGAGTTCTACGACGTCCATAATCTGATCGCTCCCTCCCGTCAATGCTGTCCGGTCTGTGTCGCGATCTGCCACGAAGTCAACACCTATGCCGCCATTCCCGTCAACGCCATCGAGACACACTTCAAGATTACGCCCTGCACGTTTCCGCAGGGTCTTCCCGAGGAGGCAAGAGCCAATGTTCTCAAGCACTTCAAAGGTGTCCTCAAGACTGCCCTTCAGGATGTGGCTAAGGGTGTCGAGAGCACTGAGGCGGACCTTCAGGATGTGACCAAAGGTGTCGAGAGCCTTGAGGTGGAGGAAACAAAGGCTGAGTGATTGGCTGGTAATGGTGCACATGTGAATAGTTCGGTTTTCTTCGCCGACTGGTACTTCTTCAGCATTTCCTAGGGACGGAGTCATTTTTCTCTTGATGTTTTTGGTGGCGCTGGTGTCATGTTTTTTTTTTGTTTTTTTTTCTTTCATATGAATTGTAGGTACTTTGTGTCCGCATGGACGAATGGGATGGAGCTTCGGGAGCTGGGATTAACATGTACGTACTGTAGATACGTACGGTTGTGACTTGTAATTGATGGACGAATGAACGGACGAGGTCGCCACTTTGCGTGAATGCTCAGCCGCCACAAAGGACGTCGGCTGCTGACATGATATGATACGGAAGCCAGATTTCAACGGACCGGAGCGGCCGAGGGCATTCCGCAGGTACATGGACCTGCACAGGTCCGAGTGCTCGCTCGTGCAATGCACTAACACTTCCCGAAGCGGAGATCTAAGCTCGACGGGGACAAGCCAGCAAATGCTTACTCCTGTAACCTAGCAAGCTGCTAGCATACATATAAGAAAGCTTGAGAGCGGCAGAGCTCGCTCGCTCGATATCTCACCTCACCGTTCCAGTCCCTCGCTCGCTCAATTTTTTTACCCCGACCCCACACCCCACCACACCGCACCGCACACCGCAAAAATGACGATCCCCGAGCACCCGCTGCCAAACGCCGCGGACATCAAGATGATAGTCTCGGACGTCGACGGTACTGCCTCGCTGCCTCCCCCCGCTCTCTCCTGCTCCCCAACTAACCCGTCGCAGGCACGCTCCTGGACTCGCACCACGCCCTCCCGACGACCTCACCGACGTACCAAGTCCTCCGTCGTATCCGCGCCGAGTTCCCGGACCTGCCGATAATCATCAGCACAGGCAAGCAGCACCGGTCTACATCGGAGCTGCGCTCGCAGCTGCAGCTCGAGGGGGTGTTCCCTTCCTGCCACCTGAATGGCAACGTGCTGTACGATGCTTCGGGTACCGTTATTGCCGAGAGCGGGTTGGACGTTGAGGTTGTGTTGAGGGTGATCAAAGAGATGCGCGAGCTGGGGACGAGTACGTTTGTTTATGATCATGCGACGGTTTACCAGCTGGGATATGCGCGCGGGGAGTGGGGGGTGGGAGGGGAGGAGGGGGATGGGGAGGAGGGCTGTCAATGGGCAAGGATTCTGAGGGGGTATGGTGAGGATGTGGTCTGTGTGCCCCCCCACGAGGTCGACGCCGCGCTGGACAGGATCAGGAACGGAGAGTTGAGGGTCGTCAAGATGGCGGTATGTCAGGAGCCGGAGACGATTGACAGTTTGTCCCCCCGCCCTTCCCTCTCCCCCGCTTACCCCGCCACCACTAACCCCCCCTTCTAGTCCCGAAAACGCACCTCCTGTCGACCTTCCCCCCCACCGCCTTCGCGCCCACCCAAGCACTGCCGTTCTGCTGCGAGCTGATCCCGGCAGCGCACAACAAGGGGACAGCACTGATGCAGTGCCTGAAGTACATGAACGGGCGGGGCTACGACATTGCGCGCGAGAACGTGATCACGTTTGGCGATGGCGAGAACGACGTCAGCATGTTCCGCGTCGCTGGTATGAGTGTGGCTATGGGGAACGCCATGGAAGCGGCCAGGAAGGAGGCGAGGTATCAGACTACTAGTAATGATGATGGCGGCGTGGGGAGGTTTTTGGAGAGGGTTTTTTGGGGGTAGGGGGGCGATACTGGGTAGATGGGTAGATGATAGAACATAGATCTGGTCAGTCGTAGATACCTAGACTACAGTACTAGATAGAGTAGACTCGCATAGACGCGGATTGGGAATGATGGAGTATTTGGGTAGACGGTTTCAACGCGTACGGCTTCATACCGCACATGTGCTATTGTGTCGTGTCGAATCTCGATTGCAGGAGCGTGGGTGTAGGTAAGCGCGCGGCGACGGACGGTGGTGACACGATGGATATTGTATATGGACAGGACAGGACGCAGGCACCGGGTTTGATGGACAGAAACGGCGACAGATCGGTATCACAGTATCACGGTGATATAACAGGGTGTTGTGGCATCACAACACACCACTCCAACCACCACTTTTCACGAGCACAAGTCAAAGTCAAAGTCAATCGGAATCATCATCAATTCACCATCTACCTCTCCCACTCCACCCGGGCACATCCTCATCCCCATCCACAACCACGCACAACACCTCGGTCCTAGAAGCAACCTTTCCACACATGTCAGCGCCAACTCTGGACAAATTTCAAGACAAAGACAGCAGTAAGAGTATGGTAAGAATGGAAGATCAGAAGAGTTTATAAGGTAGCGGTGGTTTTTCATCAGCGCCGCACACCCGCAGAAAGCGAGTGCGCGACTAAAGCCAAATGCCTGCGAATCATCATCGAGGTATGGGGGGCATATTTTCGGTGTTCGGTGCTTGGTGCTTGGTGTTGAAGAGGGGGGGAGAAACGTACCTGGTGTTTTCCGTGCGCGGGTGGAAGAGATGCGGTTGATGGGATGGTGAGATGGTTGGGTTGGTGAGGAAGGCGGGAGGGACGGGAGGGACGGGGGTTTTGTGTGAGCTGTCGGCGAAAAGTTTTTTTTTTTTGGTTTGGGAGGGAGGGGCTTGGCGGTGGGGTGGGTTAGGGGAGGGAGGGCAGGGTGGGGGGGGAGGCACGTGATATTTTGGGTTTCGTTTTCGTTGTCTAGGCGACGGGCGGATGGTTAGCAGGTGGCGCTGGTATCAAACACGACAAACACGACAAAAACGACGAGAGCCGCGTACGTGCACGCGGACATGGACGCGGACGTGGAAACGGGAGGGCACAGAGAGCACAGAGAGCACAGAGAGCACAGAGATGTCCGAAGCGGAGATGCGCCCGGCCGATCAGGAGGCGGCAGGCGGGAGGTTGGAATGTTCCCCCTCCCCTCCCCCCTGTGTCGCACTGTCGCACTGTCGCGGGTGGAGTGGTGTAGAGTGGTGTTTCGAACTTTCGATACTCTAGATAGATAAGGCATGGCATGCACCGAGCGCTCGTCGCTCGTCGCTCGAGGACGGGTCGGGTCTCTGCCGCCGCCGTCTTCTCCATCGCCATCGCCGTCGCCGCATCCGGCGTTTCTCTGTACTCTATGCAGAGCATCTCCGCATTCCCTCCAGCACCAACAGAGCCCAAACAAAGACGTCACACCTCTTCCGTCCATGCCCTGCCCCCCGTCCCCCCCCGCCCCCCCGCCGCACCCCCGTCCATCCGATCTTTTGCTTCAGGTCAGGACCGGGCGCCCGCGCCCGCGCCCCCCCCCCCCAGCGCCGCGCCGCGTCGCGTCGTGTCGGGCGGCGGGAACTAAGGCAGAGTCCGGCCCCCGGGGTGGGTGCGGTGGGATGGGGTGCATCGGGGTCTGTGCGTAAGCAGGTACGCAGGCACAGGCACACACGCACCGCACGCACCGCACGGATGGTGGGTAAACCATGGTGGGTTGGGTTGGCGTCTGCAGCTTCATCATGATCATCCATCGTACCTACCGTGCGGGCGAGGGATGTTGGGGCAAGAAACTTGGAACTGGAACTGGGAGGGCCGGGGAGGGGAGGGGAGGGCTTGGTTGAGATGATCTCGGGGTTGTCGTATGAGGAGGAGGTGGATGAGGTGGTGGTGAGGAACGGGCGCTGGGATGGTGCGTGCTGTTTGGGAGGTGAGGTCGGGTCTGGTCAGGCTCTGCAAGGGATATCGCTAGAGAGTACTGAGATGGAAGAGGCCGAGTGTACTAGGTAATAGTTGAGTGGGGCTGTGAATCCGGTGGGCGATTTCATGCTCAGACGCAGTGGTGATGATGGTGAGACTGGCCTTGTGCTGAAGGATCCGGGGCATCTAGCGATCTCTCCGGCCCAGTCAGAATCAGGCCTCAGAAGAACAGGCAGACTTCGGACGAAAGAACACTCGATCCGGATGCGTCTTCGACTCGTTGCCGGCGAGATGCCACAGATGCCACGAGTGAGCAGACATGATGGTGTGTTTCTAGCCTGTCTGTCCCCTCCCCCTCAGATTTAGTGCGACCCAGCGACATCCACGTTTTCCGGGTAGGGCGACCGACGCACCACTGGTCGGGATGTCGGTTGTCGTCGTGAGACTGATTGGGACGTGAAGGGTTTCAAGCACGGAGCAGAAAGGACCACTCTCAAACGGCATCGCCGAGTCTGAGGTTCGAACAGAGCTCGAGCTCGAGCTCGAAGCAAGTGCATGGGCTGTGCTCTCTGATCGCCTCGGGATCTTCGCCGTTGCTGCCGTAGACACGCCGCTAACTAACAGTCGACGTGCGCACTCACCACCACCACCGCCACTGTCGCTCCACGGATTCGTCAGGCCTCTCTGACGGCGAGTAGAATACCGTAGTAGTTGAGCATCAATCGCGACCCAGAGCGCTGACTCGGCGCTACGGACTGTTCGTTCGTCATTCGCGTGGGTGCACTTGTGGTACGGCTGCACGTCTTACTCGACTACTGCACCTGGCAAGGACTTCATTCGCCTGAGACGAGCACTCGCCCAGTCTTGTCCGGATCCGCGTGTTTCGTGCTACGCTGAGAACTCTCGCCAATAACAACCAGCCGCTCTGCTCCCCATCGCCCTCCTCCTGCTGCAACGATCCTCCCCCCCCCAGATCTGTCCCAACCACTCGCTCAACCCATCATC
This sequence comes from Tricharina praecox, assembly GCF_024521635.1. Classification (NCBI taxonomy): domain Eukaryota; kingdom Fungi; phylum Ascomycota; class Pezizomycetes; order Pezizales; family Pyronemataceae; genus Tricharina; species Tricharina praecox. Next base: position 930,195 of record NW_026250413.1, read on the forward strand.
AAACCCGCCGCTGCCAACGCCCTCCATCCAGCTCGCCCCTCGCTCGCCCCTTCATCCCCCCAACTCGCGATCGACTCGGTCTGACCCTGACATCCCGAGAGAGAATCACCACCCCCGCCGGAAATGCGCTGTGTGTGACGGGCGCATTCTCCACCCTCCTTTGTTTGGTTTCGCGGAAAGAGTAAGAGAGAGAGAGAGAGAGTGAGGGGAATTTTGTTTTTCGCGACCGCGACTCTGCACCGCACCGCACCGCTCTCTGCAGCCACCTACTTCCTATCTTCCATACATACCAATCCGCTCCCAACACAACATTCATTCGCAACACCGAATCCACCACAACCCACCAACGAAGCAGCCCTTCTCTCCCTCCCGCAGCCACCACCACCACATCCACCGCATCCACATCCACTGCCAACCACACACACCATTCTCCGCCATTCATCCACACAACACCCCATACCCTCACCTCATCCTCTCTCCCTTTTGACACGACGACACGATCTAAAAAAAATACATCCGAATAGCTCCCCGACAGCGAACTTCTCCTGCAAGTTCCGTCGAGTGACTAAATCCAATCACATACCCTCCCGCAGTTCCAAATACTTCTGGAGAAGAAAAAAAGAAAAGAAGAGAGAAAAAGGCCAACTACTTCCTGCTCGACTGCTGTCCTGTCACTGATTGCTACCTGACGCGCCACGATTTTATTTTTTCCTTCTCCATCTTGACGTCTTCTCCTTCTTCGGCTTCTTCTGCTTCTTCTGCTTCATATTCGGCCTCGGATCGAACTCGCGCGCATTGCTGGTATTAACGACGAAACGAAAAAAACAACTTCGAAAAATTCCCCCCGATAACGAATCTCTTCTTCTCGCTGTACTATTAGAACGAAGACCTACGAATCTTGAAACGACCCACAACTTAACCTTACATTCTCCAGCTCGACCAACCCCCCTCTCTTATCCCATCTACGATTGTGCATACCATTCCCACATTGGCTACAGCTACCGTTCTCTAATCGCCAGCTCACACGTCGCCGCTCAACGCTGTAACGGATCGCTGGGGGAATCGCCCATTCCGCCCACCCCACGCACACACCCACATATCCACACACCAGCTACCCCCCCAACCCACGCGAAAATCAACACGACACAGGTAGCACTCTGGACAGCATGGCAAGCCGCTTGGATATAGCGGTGCAGGCGCTCCATCGTCGTGCAGACACAGTCGAATGCTGGGACGATGACCCAGACTTCGCCGAACTAGACCAGATCCAGCATCCCCCGGCCACTGCTACGACACCTACGACAACGACGGCGCCGGCGCGCGCAGGTGCAGACTACTATCGCCGTGAGCCTTCCTCCGCCGTCTCGAGTCGGAGATCCACCATCACATCCGCCTACGACCTTGACGCCCTCGAGGTTGCCGACCGCGAACACCAAATTCCTTTCGACGGCTCGCCCGCCGCTGCGATCAAGTCCGCTCAGTCCGCGGGTATCCCCATACCCGAAAACGTTCCCTTATCGGCCCTCGTTGGCGGCACCATCAAACGGTTAGGACCCAGCACCAGAGCAAGGAAGGTCACGATGCACGACGACTGGGGCGAAGATCTGGAGTTCCCCTCCATGGGAGATGCCTTCACCGTCAAGACGAAGGAATTTCCACAGTCGCTACATCACATGCCGAGCAAAGGCAAAGGCATCCGGAATATTTCGCCGTCGAGGGTGAATCTCTTGCCCGTGACGAATGCAAGCGAACAACTCAACAAGTTCCGAGACATGCCTGAGGATGAGATGTTTTTCGGTGAGTGCGAACAGCTCCCGTCACTCAAAGCATTTGCGGCAGGGAGAACACCGATGCAGGGAAGAGGAGCCAACATGTCGCTGCCGACACCGCCGTTATCGGAATCTGCATTCAGGCCTTCGCCTACGTTTGCAGACGATGATTTCGACGCCGATTTCGAATTTCCTGCCGATGCACCATTACAACTTGGAGGTTTGAGGGGGATGGAAAGATCCCGACCGATAGATTTTCATGCGATAGACATGGGATTCGAGGATTGGGGGGATGGGGACAGTGGATTGGGCTCCAGCTATGCGGGCACCCGGGGTGGCGCCGATCATGGAGCACATTCGGTTGTTTCGCCCAGCATCTCAGCTATGACCATGGAGAGCGAGGATGACATGTACGGTTTGGAATTACCCGGCGGTATGCTTCCCGATTTCCACAGGGCTCTCGAACGACGCCGGCGGGCGGCCGCGGCGGAAGAATCGGACCTGGCTCCAGCCCCGATAAACCACCATTTCCACGCTCAGAAGGACTTCGACGACCCGGCGAGCGAGGAGGAGTTTTTCGAGGGAATTGAAATTGGCGATGTCTTTGATAGCAAGAAGCTATCGCTGAACGGCAATGTGAGACAAAAACAACAACCTCGGAAACCGAGTCCTATCAGGCGAACTGCCATGAGTCTGACTTTTACAACGAAGCCACTTACCCCACAGTCATCCGCCGGAAGACTCAACAGGCTTACGCAAGGCCATCCCACGCTCCTACCGTCGGCACCCCTCGAACCTGTCGCCGAGCGGGAAAACCAGCCGAGCACGGTCAAGCGGATTCCCCGTAATAACCGTTGGGGAAGCGCGGATTACAGGTGGAATAGTAGCGAACAGACACCCCCTCCACCGCCGATACCCAGAACTGACAGGACGAGAACACTGGCAACGGATGGGCGGAGACCTCTGTCGACAAAGTCCACACGGAATCTGCGCGGCGACAATGCTCCACCACCAACCACTACTCACGCTCAGTTGCTGAGAGCGAAACGCTCGATGCCTAACATACAGGACAGTCCGAATTCGCAGAAGGGTTCACGACCGCAGAGCCGTGCATCGAATGGGCGACCACCCAGTCGTAGCTCTAGCGGCCGACCTCCTAGCAGCGGCAACGCCTCGACAAGACCGACAAGTAGCGGCACTAGACCTCCTCCTCCTCCTCCTCCCAGCAGCGCTACCAGACCGACGAGTACCGGTACCCGACCCACGAACAATGGTTCCCGACCGACGAGTACTGGCGCACGACCTCCCAACGCAAACGTGCGACCACCATCACGGAGTAGTAATGGGCGTCCCCCTAGTAGGAATGATCGTACCAAAACCGCCAATGCTCCTGCGGCTAGACATCCTGCTCCGTTCATGTGTGGTGGCAGTTCGACCAAGAGTAGCCATCACGTCGCCGCGAAGACCTCGAACAAGAGTCTCGATAGCCGTGGGGAAGGCAGCACTACCGATCGACGACCCAATTCTCGCCTGCAGAACCGCAATATTACTCCTCGTCACTCGCCCAGCTCCTCTGGGGCCAGCAATACGACCGCCAAAAGGATAACACCCGCGATCGCACCAGAGCAACTACGGCGGGAGGCGGCGACCATCGGAACACTCACTCAGCCGACGAGAAAACGCAATTTCGGAGACGGAACCGAGCTCGAGACTTTCGATGATTTACCTACCAACGCAAAGGTTGAGAATACATTCACCAAGGCTCCTGCCGCGAGAGGAGTGGTGAAAGCTCGACCAAAGAGCATACCGACTCGCGAGGCCGAGAGCCCAAGGAAGAAGAAGCAGCAACACGAAACTACTCCTCGACAGGACGATGTTCCGAGGTTCGCACGGGACACTACCGGTATGTTTTTCACGAGCCCCATCTCTCATCACGTGCACATCTAACGTCCATCAGCATCAAGAAAAGCACGAGAAATCACCCAGCAGAGACTCGGCATGGGCACGCCTGTACCCCAGACGCCCAATGCCGACCGTTGGCGATCAAAGATTGCGGCACGAAGTCAGGCACCGTCTCGCGTCCTTCCAAAGAAGACGTTGCAGCACAAGCCTCATCTCATCAAGCCGATGGGCAATATCACTACTCTTCCTAAAGGTTCGTCTCCACCCTCGGTTTCACGAGCTATCACTCGACTCATTTCCCATACACTGTATCGGAGACAATGGCTAACCTCGCTTCGTCCGAAACAGAGAACGCTGCCAACGGGATGGTTTACAATCCACGCACGTTTCGGTGGGAAGGAAATGACAAGGACCTCCGGGCGTTCGAGGTGCCCGATAGCCGTACGCCGCCTCGCCCGGCATTAATCACCAAAGTCAATCAGTCTGGTAGCAAGATGGGGATTCAAGTTGTCGGTGGCATGGTCTTCGATCCCAGTCGTATGTGCTGGTTGAAAGTGGACGAGGATCCGGACGACGAGGATGATCCTTTCGAGGGACTGGATGACTTGCCCGAGGACATCATGTCTGTCGACGGTCAATCGGTTGCCGGCGCGCAGACAACCAGTAACTCGGTAGTCATGAGTGGCGTCGGGGGTGCCTTCGGTGGAGCGGCAAGGATCAGCGGTGGCTTTGGGGAGTTTGTCGTCGGAGAGGAGTTCGATGTGGGTCCGGAATTCGTGCGCCGGCAACGCGAGGAGGAGGACAGGTGGAGGAAGACGACGGATGGGTGGATTCAGCCGTCGGCCGACCTCACGACCAGAGAGAACCGATACTATTGGCGGGAGCTGCTGGCCGAATCCCGGTAGCAGTATCGATGGAACTCTGAAACATTTCCTTGATTATCGGGTGTTTCAAATCTAATATGGACGACGAACACATGGTATGCATTTTTGGACCGGTCCGATGGATGCGCAACACGGGAGCATGGAGGAAGGAGAGGGACTGGTGTTCTTTGCTGGCGCACGCTGCTTTGCTTATTTTCCATTTCCGCACTTTGTGGTTTTTCTTTGCGGATGGATCGAATCTGGACGTCTTTGCTGGCTGACTTTTTTTATCTGTTTTATCGTGTCTGGGTTGGGTGTTTTCTACACTCCCTCGTCGTTTATTTTTTTTGCTTACTTTGTTTTGTCGTTGTTGGTGTTGAATGTAATTGTATACTATTGATTGATACCCATACCCATACCCATTCTTCTTGTTCTTGTTCTTCTTCTTCTCCTTCACCTTCCACCTCTACGGAACCCTGGTTTCCTTACTATATCTGATACTCCTACCTACCTTCCCTCCCTTACATCATTACCTCTCCTACTCTTACCTACTATATCTGACACTTCGCCAACCCCTGAGGCCGTGTTGCGCGGTGTTTTTTTTTCCCCAGCCACGCACTCGGGCGAGGGGGCGCGGATCTATTACAATTTCATTTCTTGTTTTTTTTCTTCTTCTTTTTTCTCTTTTTCTTTTTTCGGTCTTTCTTATTTTGGTTTTGGTTTTTAGGGCTGTGTTGCGCTACCATGAAGGACTGGGCTGGGATGTCACTGGGATGAGGGGCGTTTTTTTCTTTTTCTTTTTCTTTCCTAATACCGTTTTTCTTTTCGATTTGAGGGAGATCTTCCCGTCCTATCCGTGCTGTTCCGAAACGTTGCCGGGAGGGGGGGAAGGGGGGGGGGGGGGGGGGGGGGTAGGTTAGGATGCGCTGCGATTGCGCTGTTATGTTTTTGATGCTTGATGCGTTAGTTAACGTTAGGATTTATGTAGCTTTGGGTTTCTGTGTTCTGTTTTTGTCTGGGTTTTGTTGGGTTTGGTTTGGATTCGGTTGGCTGGTTGGCATGGACGGCATGGACGGTTTTGATAATGGCTGGCGGACGGTGATGTGATGTGGAGGCGGGTTGGGTGGGTTGGGGGGTAAGTGGATGTGGGATGGAAGGGATGGGAGGAGTGGAATTATATGCTATGCTGTGCTATGCTGTGCTGTAGCCTGTGCTCTTTGGACTTGGACTTGGACGTGGTATTTCGCCTTGGCTGTAATGGCTGTAATGGCTACATGGCTGCGATGGCTGTGAACATGATGTGCTCGATGTATGCGAACTCGTTTTTTTCTCTTCGACGCAAGACAGGACGGGTTGGGAAGGTTTGGGAACTTACGAAGGGTGGATGGACGGAGGAGGGAGCGCCGAGGGAGTGCCGAGGTGCATGGACTGTCGAGAGCTACATAACTAGGCGGAAGCGGGGTGGTGGTTTGCTTTTTCCGCACAGGTTATCACTGGGGATGTAGGTATGTGGTCCGGCTTTTCGGGAGTTGCGGCGGGATCCGCACCGATGAGCGGGACGGGATCTTTGGTAGACCTCTTCTCCAGCGGTGGAATCGTCATGGGCAACGCGGAAACGACCACTCTGGCCGTAGCGAGGAGTAGAGTCACTACGGTGGTGGCCAGGCGTGGAGTAGGAGGATGCTCAGATCCATGGTCTCCATCTCTCTGCTAGATATGGTACCATACCGCGGGCCGAAAGTAGAACCCGGCCCTGGCGGTGCCGAGAGCAGTGTAAGGAGACAGCCGAGGGAGGGGGGGAGGGGGAGGTATCTTCCAAACGTCATCACGAGGGCCAGCCTGCCAGGAGCAGGGACTACGGACGATGTTCTCCCTCAGGCTAGGAATGGTGATAAGGCGAGTGGTGCTGTGCGGGTCAGGTGGAGGGGCCGGGGGACGAAGAGGACGACATCCTTGCGAACAATCTCCCACGTTTCTGTCTGGAAACGTGGATGCTACAGCCACGCAAAAGGGACGTCTGGCGGACGGATAGCAGGGGGGACACGCGGCAGAAGACGACGAGACCCGCCCAACCCGGTGCGCATCAATGGCAATGGAAGTTAACTGCAGGTACATATGTGCGGCCTGGAGCCCGAGACGGCACGACACGGCCTCAAGGTTCAACAAAAACCGAGGAATTCGGCTTGATTGGTGGATGCCGCGCTCGGGAGTCGGAATAGGTGGTGTGCCGAAGATCGCTCAGCATGGACTGCGGGGCTGCGGTTCCGCTTCGTACTCCTTGGGGGTCGGGGTGGACTGTTTCGGGCGAACGAGCTTCGGACCGGAATAGCACGGCCGCGTAGTCCCCCCACAGCCACAGCCATAGCCATAGCCCGGACAGCATTGTATTACGTTGCCGCCTCGTTGCCGCCCCACCCCGCCTCACCTCACCGGGACGTGCTCGGACTGCAGCCGGACAGCAGACCGACTCTCGGCCTGCGTGCCGGGCAGTCGAGTGACCGAGTTCCAGGATCAGCCTTGTTACTACTAGTATGAGTATGAGTAGTATCACTCGGCCCGCGAGTATTCGTGTCGTCCGCAGGAAGACAGCCCTGGCTACAGCGCTACGCAGTTGTTATCCTGGGCTTTCACTTGCGCCCCTCCACGCCAGGGTGCGTGGAGGGGGCGGGACGTTGACTGCGCCTCGCCTCGGACGGCGACGGCTGCGGATGCACCGGGGACTCGGGGAGGGAAAAAAACGTCGCACACGCGGCCCATATACTGGACTGAGCATTCCGTAAGCACTGAGGGCAGTTCCCGTCAATCGTCAGTCGTCATTCTGCTATCGTCCGGTAAGCTTGCTGCCTGCGGGTATGTACCTAGGTAGCGAGGTCGACCGCTCGTCCAGCTTAACCACAACCCGGAAGGTGAGGGGCTATTGCCAGTAGTTGTGTGCTAGGGGAGGTGGGGGGCACTGGTTTTCTGACGGTCGCAACTCTGGAGTCTGCATCGCCGCCGTCGCCGTGCCATGATACGGCTCATCGAAACTCGAAAGCTGGCGTCCTCGAAATAGAGACCAAGACCAAGACTGGGTCCGGATTTTATAACAGCTGGACGCACGGGCATACATGGTAGTGCCGGCTCTACTGCGCACGATAGGTGAAGATTGGCAATCACCGCGATCACTCGACTAGGAGTGATACATTATGATGCTGAACTTCCAAACGGATCACCGTTTCTTCGCTGCATGCGAAATATATTGAAGGTCTCTCTCTCTCTCTCTGTCTCTCAAGCGAATCACCGAGAAGCTTAAAGGATGGGCCGTATGTGACGATAACTTGTTCTCTCGACTCACTGAAAAGGAATCCGAGTAACTCCGCCGATCGAAGGAGGTCGCTCGGAAAACACTTACATGTATAAACTGGTATCACTGTATGTAGAGGATATACCGGAACGTAAAAGCCACGCCCAGGCGCCGAAAAAGCTGAGGAGCCTAGAAGTGTCTTCCCCTAGTAGGATATATAAAAAAGGCATTAGCCTAGTGCCTAGGGGGCACATTCACCATCGGACATCATAGTTCCAGCCTTCCAGGCGCGCGATGTCCCCTCACATACGGTGGTTTAACTCCTGAGATACCAACCATTGAGACCTTTTGACCTGATGATGGAATACTTATTTGACACGCGGGCCATGTATAGCTGATCTTTCAGTGCGGTATGTACCCAGCCCTGCATTCGGTGCATAGATTTCCGAGGCTCCGTAGAACCGTCCCCGGGAGGCTGTGACATCTTCCCGCCGTTCGCCTGCCAACAAGACTGAAGAATAACAGAAGCGAGCCTTACAGTTGCGTAAGGTGATATATATGCCTCCAGGGCGCTTATGGACGTAATGGATGCGGGGCGGATACTGGTATGTAGAGTAGGCACTTGGGTAGCTACACTTAGTTAGGTATCGCAGAGCTCCGTTGGAAATCATCTCTCCGCAACCGAAATCGTGAATTTCGATGCGTCCGCGCCTTGTGGAGTAAGTGCTCATTTACTGATGCACCGTATTTCATCGGCCGGGATAATCCGTCAACGCAAACGTACTGGTAGCAAATACCCCCATCGGGATCGTCGGGGTCGTCGGGTGGTGGAGTACGAGTGATGTCGCATGCACACATCCGCGCAGAACGGAAACAGGAAAGCAGGAAAAACTACCGACGCTTGGCGCCCCCCCATGGGAATGATCACGTACATAGAGGTCCGTCTCGGGTCGGTTGTGGCTCGGCAGACAGCAGGGGGTTGTAGCGTCGACTACGGGAGGGATCGTCCACTTTCTTGGGAAACTACCCGGGCCGCACCGCTGCGTGGCGCGGTGCGGCGTGGCGTGGGGTAGACGAGCCCGCCGAGCTCGAGCGCACATACACACGATCGCGGATGACTCGGCGCGTGCTCCGGTGCACCTTCCATGCGAAGAGCTATTGTGCGTACGCACTGATTCGTCGGCATGGGTTGCTGGATCCGCCCTGCTTTCCGTTCTTCACGGGTTCCTGGGGTTTCGTGGTTGCGGTCAGCTTTAGATCTGCCAACGGGGATTCCCACCGCCTTCAATTTTAACGCCTTTCCGTGCCTTTCTTTGCTCTCCCGGTGGTTTGCTGCTACTTCCTACTAGATACGCACGCAGCAAGAGCGGAAGTATTGTATTATGCACAAGCGATCACTCCGGGGCCGGGAGCCTGTCGAGTGAGTAATTGTGACTAGTCACGCTTCCAGCCCCCCCTCCACCCCCAACCATGGGCCAAGGCGCCGTATAGAGTGTTGCCAATCGCTGCGCACCCGTCGGTGAGCCGTGAGCATCCACCGCACACACACACGCATCTACCATACACGTACATGTACGCACGCCGAGCCGAGTGTAGCTCCGAGCGGCGAGCTCGGCGTAGCATCCCCCACCACGACGAACAGCGGAGTTCTGCCGGCGCATGCACGTACTGCGTACCTGCGGTGTCGGGAAAGCTACGGGATAACTACGGTACTCTAGGTACATACCGTACCCAGGTAGGTAGGCAGGGCGGTCTTGGCCGACCCACACCGCCACCGCCACGGCCAGCTGTCGCTCGCTGCCGCTGTGGTGTGCGCTGTCGCCTCATCCTCGGGTCGGGTCGGTCCCGCGACTGCCGTACCTACTTCTTACTCTGCCTACTACTGCAGCTCGCCGGGCCCCTTAGGTAATGCCGAGCGCTGGTGTAACTACAGTATGGACATATGCCTACCCAAGCATGTAAGGATGTGCATAAATAACCAGCTCAGCTCTCCGACGCCTTGTGCATAACGTCCGGAGTAACTACTCGGTAGTGCGATGCAGCTACTCTAGATGGCTACTAGATTCGTATAGTAGATGATCACGGCTACATCCCTCGTCCTCATCGTCCCCGTTCCCGTCCCCGTCCCCGTCCCCGTCCCCGTCCCCGTCCTCGTCCTCGTTCCCGTCCCACGGCGTGACTTGAACTTCCCTCCCCCCACCTCCCCTCCCCCAATAGGCCGTGTACATATCATACTCTCTGCACAGCGCGGGGGGCTGGGGGTAGAGTAACTACTCGAACGCAGAACCTTCACGAGCACGAGCACGAGCACAAGCACGGCCCAGATTCGGACATGGCCGAATCCGGTGGGGTGGTAGCACATACCGAAGTACCTACCCAAGTACCCAGGTATGATACTTACTCGTAGATCATACGGCTCAGCACCGCAGTCCATCTGTTTATATTTTTTCCTTCTCTTTTTCTTCTCTTTCTCTTCCTTTTTTCCTTTCCTTCTTTCCTTTTTCTTCCTCCTCCTAAATTTATGTAGGTAGATCCTCGTGGAGCAGATGGCGGCCGTAGCCGTGGTTGCTTTTTTGCCACTGCTGCGGAGAGGGAGAAAAGAAAAGAGAAGAAAAACAGAAAAGGAAAAAGAAAAGAAAAACAGAAAAGGAAAAAGAAAAGAAAAGCATGAGGAAGAAAAGCAAGAGGAAGAGGAAGAAACACTACTCTTCACGGCGCTGGGAAGGAGGGGGGGGAGGGGGGGACCGGATGGGATCTGGAAATCCACCAACATCCACATCAACGCTCACGGCGCAAGAGGGCAAGCAAGCAGGCAAGCAAGCGCACGCACGGTGAAAAAGTCTATCCCACGTCTACATACATCCACATCCACATCCACATCCACATTGCATCCACATCTATCCACATCCCCTCGGTGCGTTGCATGCATACCTCCCCACCCACCCACCTCCCCACCTCACCACGTACCCACTACATACCCACCTACACACACGGCAGCACAGTTTCGCGCCGGTGGAGTATCTTCACGAGCCGCAAGTCGCTCCTCCATCTCCAGAGTCACGAAGGCATGGATGGGATGGGGGTGGGATGGGGGTCGCCCGCGCGGTGTGTGGGGTTATTTTGCGGGGTACTGCGGGTGTCGTGAAAATCGCGCCATGCAGGGGCGACGGGGCGACGGGGCGTGCGTGTGTGGCGGGCGAACGGCGCGCGCGCGGGGCGTGGGCGTGGGTTTGGGCGTAGGAGTGGGAGGGAGTGGGCGTGGGGCGGAAGGGAAGGGAAGGGAAGGGAAGAAGGGAAGGGGTGAGAGAACGTGATCAGACGTATACCATACATACCCAGAACCGTACATAATACGGTAGGTAGAGTATGTAGAGTCTGCGCCTACCCCCCACCCACCACCCACCCCCCATCGGGAGGTTGGATTGGCGCCCGCGGGATGTACCCGTACATAGACTCGACCCATCCGCTCTGCTCTGCTCTGCCTCCCACCACCGGGGCGCAAACAGCGGTTGCTTGCTTGGGGGGCAACAACACCGGGAATCCGCGGGAGTGGATTCCGGGCGGCCGGCCGGGGGATTCCCGCCACGCACCCACGCAGAACGCAGCACGCAGAACGCAGAACGCAGCCACAGCGCGAAAGCGAGGCGGAAAAAAAAACGGACGGCCGGCGTGGGATGCGGAATATCGGACGAGACCACGGCGTAGCTATAGTAAGTAACCAAGAAGGTGGCGGCCCGCGGGAACCCGCTTGTGTACTGTCTGTGGCTGCGGCTGCGCCGTCCGACGTCCGAATCCGACGACGACGATCGTGAGTACATACATACTTGGGACTCGGGAGATTTCTGCTGCTTTTACATACTTCTTCCTTTTTTTGCTTCCTTTTTTTCGTTCGCTCGCGGGAAACGGGAGCGTGAGCGAGAGAGAGATACCGTAGGTACCGTACCCAAAGGGATAGGTATAAGTCGCGGAGCTGGTTACCTATCGCTCTCCTCACCTCGCTCGCTCGCCTCATCCGCAAGCAAGCAAGCACATCACCCCACGTCTCTGACCCGGAGATATAGTATATATAGTATAGGCAGTATAGTATATATTATCGACACCGCACAGGCACCCGGTACCGACCGAGCGAGGGACCTCCCACGCCCACGCCCACGCCCACGCCCACGCCCACGCCCACGCCCACGCCCACGCCCACGCCCACGCCCGCGCCCACGCCCACGCCCGCGCCGGTGGTTTACGGTTTGCGGATGGATTACGGTTGCGTGCTCGTGCCCGTGCTCCTCGCGCGCATAGGTACTATAGATATACGGTACATATATGGCAGTTGCGGTGATCGGGAGGGTTGTTTGGATGGTGGATGGTGGGGTGGGGTTGTTTTGGTTGGATGGATGCGTGGATGCGTGGATGCGTGGATGCGTGGATGCGTGGATGCGTGGATGCGTGGAGGGATGCCATGGGGGCCGTCGATTGTGGCCGATATATTGCGACGCCACCTCCACGTCTCTCGCTCGCCTCTCGCCTCTCGCCTCTCGCCTTTCGGAGCTTTGGTGCTTGGGCGTTTTGGCGTTTCGTTTACCTTATAATAGTTATACTAGTATCAACAAATCTAGTGGTTATATATGCTGGTATATGCTAGTAGTTATGCTAGGAGAGCGTGCTAGGAGAGCATGCAAGTGTTGTTTCTCTGGGGTTGGTGGGAATTAGATGCCATTCCCACACACACACATTTTCATGATACAGACTTGACACACACACTTGGCATGAGCCCTGTAGAATATAGAGTATCTAGAGTAGGCAGAGGACAGTTAACCAGTAGAGTAGTTAAAGTAGAGTAGAGCGGTGTATGCAGAATAGTTACAGAATATGTAGAGTATCTAGAGTAAACTGCAGCCAATAAAACAGTCTACATACATACAGACGTCCAGCATCTATCTACCAGCATCTATCTACCGGTATCTGCTTGCTGCTGCTTACTGCTGCTGCCATAAACGTCCCCCACGTTTTCCGACCGTCGATAGCTATGGATGATATGTATGTACTCTATCGATTTCCATGCACGCACGCAAGCAAGCAGGTAAGTAAGCACCATCCGACAGGGAGAGGATTGCCGACCGCCCCGCCCCGATGGGGCCTATCTGCTTATCGTGATGGATTGATGGATTGATGGATTGATGGATTGGATTGATGGATTGATGGATTGATGGATTGATGGATTGATGGATTGATGGATTGATGGATTGATGGATTGATGGATTGATGGTGGTGGATGGATGGGTTGACGCGACCGATGGGGGGGCGATGGGATTGGTTGGTGGATAGATGGTGGTGGTGGTGGTGGTGGATAGATGATGGGTGGTGGATAGATGGATGGATGGAGTGCACAACGTGCGACATAACCAGATATCTACTCTAACTACTCTAACTATCAGTCGCCAGTGCTGAGTGCGTCCTCGGGTCCTCGAATCCACTCGGCTCCACGCGGCGGAGGAGGGAGCGAGCGAGCGAGCGACTTCCACGGGGGGCATGTTGGTAGAATCTACATAGAGTAGGTACCGTAGGCCGTAGATGATGTTTAGCAGTTGAAGCTGCCGATGCTATTACTATTAATAGTCGCGGCCGTCGAGCAACTTGAGACTTGAGTAAGAATGGGTAAGTAGACTGTAGGCCATGGACACATTGGCATTGGGCATTGGCATTAGCATTGTTGCAGCAAAGCAGACTGAATTGGCACTCGTCCTTCCTCGTCGTCGTCGGAGAAGTCGGAGGCAGTTGCTGTATGTATGTACATTCCCGATTCGGCGGGGATTCCTGTCTTCGTTGAAATGCAGCGTGCTTTGCCCTTGCCACTGCCACTAACTCACTGACTACTCCATGCCGTGGATCGATCGAAAAACGAGCAGAGCAGAGAAGAAAAAAAAAGAAAAAAAAAAAGTGGGATGCTTGGGTGTGGATGGTGGTTGGGTGAGGATCGTTGCGAGCGTTGGAGCGTTTATGTGCGCACCGACCGAAACAATGTTTTGCATGCGTAGTCGGCCGTTACACTGGTTAGACTAACTGGGTAATTGACTAGCTGAGGGACTAAACGAGTAACTAAACGAGCGACTGAGTAATTGAGTAATTGAGTAATTGAGTAATTGAGTAATTGAGTAATTGAGTAATTGAGTAATTGAGTAAAGTAATTGAGTAATTGAGTAATTGAGTAGTGGATGGATTGGGTAATTGAGCGATTGACTGACTGGAGTCAGTTGTGCGTGCACTTGCATGTGCGACGGAAAGGGAGGACGACGCGTACGTAGAGTGGAGTGGAGTGGAGTAGAATAGATGCTGAGACTGACATCTGTGATCTCGTGTTTTACTGTTGCCGTTCTCTTTTTTTATCGTAGTTGTTTATTTCATGTTTCCCGCAGCACAGGACGTAGTTGATGGTAGGAGGTGGGTGAAGGGCACTTGAGCACGGCGGATCACTCACGCTCGTCCGCGCCGAGCATGGGGGGTTCCAGTCGCCAGACGGGCATTCAGTACCCACAAACGTCCATGTCCGTACGGGGCCGGACGCAACCCCTACCTACCTCGCACTCCCTCGCACCCTCACTCCGTTGCGACGCGCAATCCGTACTATATCCGACTATGTATCCCGCGGCTGGTGGTCCCGACGTGATGTGCGCGAGACGTCGACGTCGACGTTTGCATGGGCCCCCCCGCCCCGTCCGCCTCCCCGGGGACCCGGGAAGACCAGTACGCCCTGGTGGGGGACGTCTCTCCATCCGTCCGCCCTCCTCCTCGGACGTGCGTGTGTGCGTTGCGTGCGTGCGTAATACTAGTATATATTGGTGCTATGTATGGAGCATAAGTCAGCAGCGGCAGTAGCAAGCAGCATGCTGTTGGAACTTGGGAGAAACACTCCATTCCACTCCATTCCACTCCCCTCCACTCCCCTCCACTCCCCTCCACTCCCCTCCACTCCCCTCCACTCCCCTCCACTCCACAGGGCCGCCACATGGCAGTGGGGGGTGGCCGTCGGCTTGGAATGCTCAGGTACATACGACCAAGCCTACTTACATACCTCTGCGTCTGCAGAACGAATCCATAGATGTGCAGCGGAGAACACCACCAGCGCCGTCTTTTCCGCCTTGTTGCTGTTGCTGTTGCTGCTGTTGCTGCTGCTGTTGCTGCTGCGTGGATGCCGCGCGACTACTACTAACTACTAGTATACATACAAAGCAGTAGAGGGTGTAGAGTAGAATATGCTATGTTCGGGTTGCATGGCCTGTGCATGGATGGATGGCCTCTGCAGTACAGTACAGCGCCGCGCAGCGTGCGTGCGTGCATACATCCCAGGTATGTACTCTACCCAGGTAGGTACACATCCCACCACCATCCACCATCCACCATCCACAGTCCGCCCAAACGGTGCTGGGATTCATAGTTACATGCAGACATACATCCATACATACGCTGGCCCCTGGGTACGCCGTACATAGGCTGGGCGACGCATCGATCTCGGAATAGCAACTTCACGGGGGGACCCGGGGGCGAGGAGGCAGAAATCACAATGCAAAGTCGATCCTCAATTCAATTCAATCCAATTCAATGCAATCCAGCTGTCTGAATACATAGATATCACATCACATCTTCCTCTCGCACGCTCGCTCGGCCATCGATCTTCTGCCTCTCTGCATTCAAACATTCAAACATCCCCCGGGGGCTGCAATGCATTGCACTGCTGGCATCCTCGAGGAAGGGAGGAACTGAACTGAACTGAACTGAACTGAACTGAACTGATCGAGCGACAGCGACATTAGTTGTGCTGGTGGTGTGAATGGTTGGATGGGATGGGATGGGTGGTGACTGGGTGACTGGGTGACCGGGCGAGAAAGAGAGACTACATACGGCACCCACCGGCGCGATGCAGGGCCTCCGTACATACACACATACACACATACACACATACACACATACACACATACACACATACACACATACACACATACACACATACACACATACACACATACACACATACACACATACACACACCTCTATACATACACACACACATACACACACATAACTACACCCAAGCCAGGAAACAAAAAGACCGAAGCAACGGATCGAGTAGAGTAGGTTGTGTTGGTTGGTTGGTTGGTTGGTTGTGATATGTGACAGCTACAGGCTACAGCCCCCTGTAGAGTATCTAGGTGGATGACACATGGAGCTTCGAGCTTGGTGGATGTGGATCCTACCCCGGGGTCCGGAGGTAATGCCCGCCGTGGGATTAGGCCGGCTCGGGCAGTCAATTCGGTCGGTCTGTCGGTTCGGTTATGTATGGAGTTCTTTTTTTTCTTTCGTTGCTGGTCCTTGGTGCTCGTCGAGGGTATGTAAAGAGAGACACGGACGTCGGACGTCGGACGACCATAGCGACATCATACGATTGACGGCGATTGACAGCGATTGACGGCGATAATCAACGCGGGAGAGGATCCTGCCACTATGTTACTAGCAGGTACCTGGTCGACCAGGTGTGCACGTCCCCCTCCACCCCGGAGGCCGCCGGGGGGGCCACGGCTGATCTCCCCTCCGCTACCAGTATCACAGAGTAACTAGAGTACTACTTGTGGTAGTTGAACGACCGGCAACCACAACCACACGAAAGTGAAACACCGGCGACGATTACATACCCTTCCTTCCCTCGCGACTACATACATATGATATACATACATCTCGCGTGTGACTATTCGAGAGTCTCGGAAAAACGAAGAAGCAAAGAAACCCCGCGAGGCGTCGTGCCCGTCCCCGACTCCCCGTCCCTGGAGTATACATAGTACCTACTAGTTAGTACCTGCTCCAGTTCCAGCCGGGGATGAACATTCCCCCGTGCAGCGGCGCAGCCGTGCAGAGGCACGAAAAGAAAAGCAAAAGAAAAAAACGACATCGCCGGCCCAGCTCAGCTCAGCCCTGCCCTGCCCTCAGGCCCTGCGCCGTGATTCCCAACCGTCCGGGTACATACAACATACAACATACCTACCAAAAGATCGAGGAGCACGCGCAGGAAACCCCCGTCTGGTCTGCCGGAGCACAAAAACGATTCCTTCCAGGGCCACGCGCTGTCTCGCCGTCCTCCAGGTTGGTTCCCTCCTACTCGACTTACCTGCACGGCCAAAAGGAAAAGGAAAGGGAAAGGGAGAGGGGAAAGAAAGAAAGAAAAAGTGACCTGCGCGATTAAATCTTGGAGGAGCTCGTTCGAGCTCGAGCTCGAACTGCCACTGGACAGTTCGATGTGCTGTGTAGAGTAGTGCAGTTGCCAGTGCAGTGCAACCACAAGATCAGTCCGGGGAAAGAAGAAGAAGAAGCAGAAGCGCAAAAAACAAAGCAGCAGCAGAAGAAGCAGAATAGTTAAGGGGAAAAAAGCACTTCCATTCCCTTCCATCCCTCCCTCAGCAACGCCTCCCGTAGTTACTCCGTATCCCGTATCCCGTAATCGATCTGTCTCAGAATCCCTCTGGGGGTGGTCAGCATTATAGTAGCGGCGCACCCGGAACTTGGCTCCGGGACCCTTTGCGGGGGGTGGGCAGGGCAGGGCGGAAACGACAAGACAGGGCAGGACAGGGCCCAACAGGACAAGACAGGACAGGGCAGCACCAGGCTTCCACTCGGCAGGGCGAGACGTTTGACGCCAGCCAATGATGCCGGAGGGAGCGGATCAACTACATGTGTAGATATGTGCATACATACTCTACATACCATACGCATGAGGGCGTTGCGACAGCTTGTGGTCCGAGCGCGATCGGGCTCGGTATGATACGATGGCCCGTCTGAGAGCCCTCGACAGCAATCGTGTCTCACACCCAGAGTAGTTGTTTGGTTGCCTAGTTGCCTCGTTATCGGGGATGTTCGTTTAGTGTCGGGACGCTTTTCGAGACTCCCGGGGCTCTCGGGAATCCGTGAGGACGTACGGGGGGAGCTGGTTATGCCGAACCGCACTACCCACATACTACTCAACTAGTAGTCAAGTAAGAAGTAGGCAAATATGTGACATATCGCAAAACCCACGACCGCGAACTGCGAGATCGAACGCTCGTCGCGGCGCCGCGCACATGAATGGAAGGTAGTCAGAGGGAGGGGCAAAAGGCAAAAGGGCAAAAGCAAAAGCAAGTACCCATGCCAACGACCCCCCCAAAAAAACCTCCATGCGGATACTTACCTTACCTGTCTACATATCATACCTGGGTATGAGAGTTGACATGACAAAAATCCGATCCCCCAACCCCAACCCCAGCCTCAAAAACAGGCAACAAAAACAAAACAAGGCGTCCAAGCACGCACCCCCGACACGACGACACCAAGCGAGGATGGATCACGCATCCGATTGGCTCGTTTGAAGTTTCGCTTCCCGGGATGTGGATGTGATGTGTGATGTACATACAGCGGGATGTGATGTACGGTGGGATGTATGATATGTATGGGTGGGTGAGGTGTTGGATGTGATGTGGATGTGATGTACGGTGTGCGTGCTGAGTGCGTGTCGGTGTGCGTGCTTGCTGGGGGAGGAGTGCGCGCGTGCGTGCGTGCTGAGTACTGTGCGGTGTGCTGGGTGCTGAACGCTGTGTGTAAAAGTACATTTCTTTCGGGTTGGTGGATGGAGGATGGAGGATATATCTTCCGCAGGGGCGCACGCACGCACGCACCTACTATATTACTCCCAACTGTTGCGATATCGATCCTGATGGGGAGCGGTCCTGGTGAAACTGCAATCGTAATCGCAATATGTGTGGGCAGGGTGGACGGGGTGGACGAGGGAATGTAAATTCGATGGTATGGATGGTATGATAGTACGGTGGTCCGAATACCGGGCCGTATGTACGATACGATATGGTACGAAGTCCGTTCGTGTCGGCAACAGTTCCGAGTCCAAGCCCGAGTCCGAGCCCAAGTCCAAGCCCGGGTCCAAGCCCGGGTGCTAGGTAGTCCAAGCCCGAAGCATGCGGAACCTCGAAGCCACTAGTAGCTAAGTCTCGCCCCGTCCCGTCCAGTCGGCCCGCACCCCGCCTGTTCGTCTTCTTTCATTCCCGACGATCATCTCGGCCCACCAGTTCTCGGCCTCCACCACCACCAGCACCACCCCCGCCGCCGCCGATCTCCCCCCCTCCGAGCAACCACAAGCAACAACCCACCGATCTCTAGGATCTCAACGATCCCCGCCTTCTCCCACCTACTCGTCTGCTCCTGTCATCGATCCGATGCTCCGACACCGCGATGCTCCAATGCTCCGATGCTCCATAGCTTTGCCAGCCGTGCTCCGTGCTGATTGGCCGCAGTGTCGATATATTGTTGATACCGATACTGTGACTGTGATATCCGCCGGGATCCTCCCCCATGAGCCTACCAACAAGCCAACCGACTCGACGCGGATCCTACATTATGTATCGAACTATGTGTGAGGAAAGTTCAGCAGCTCAGATACAGCAGCACATCCCCGTATACCATCCCCGTACACCATCCCCGATACCATCCCCGTATACCGCATACCATCCCCGTATATAGGCCTTCCCCACCACCATGGGCCATGCAAGTAAGCAAGCAAGCAGGCTCTCGCGTCTGCTTCTCTGTCCTGTCAGTTGTTAACTATGCACCTAGATAGTTGGACCGGGCACGCTCGGAGACATACGCAGACATAGACATACGCAGACACAGACACGCTCGGAGACACACACAGAAACTGACAGATACAGATGCATACAGACCCATACAGACACGGATACACAGACCCAACAGCCAACACACCCACCCACACCCCAGGAATCGTATCCAGAAACACATGCTTTGTGTATGTACGGTATGATATGTAGTCGACACGGTGAACACGGTGAACACGGTGAACACGGTGAACACGGTGATTACATTGGCGACCTGAATACCTAACACCTCGAGCACGCCGTGCAGGCAGCCAGCATCCAGCAGCAGAGCCTACCCAAGCAAGCAAGAAAAGAAAGGCCCGAGAACTTGCAGCATTGCAGTATTGCAGCAGCAGCATTGCAGCAGTACATAGCAGGAGCAGCAATGCAGCCGTGCAGCCATGCAGCCGGAACTACAACGCGCCTGCATTTGGATCAAAAAGGTCTTCACAACACAAGACAAGACAAGACAAGACAAGACAGAACGAGCTCTTCTTTCTCAGCGTCTCATTAGCTATGTAGGTAAGGTAGGTAGCGACAGAACCATTACAACAACAGCAACAACAACAATAACAACAACAACTGCTGCTGCTCACTGGCACACACACACACACACACACACACACCTGCCCTCTCTCACCCCCCAGCTGTCGTCCATCACTTGAAAGCAAGATATGCGCCCCCTACACCCAGTCCCCGAAAAGAAAGAGAAGGAAAGAAGGGAAAAAAAACGACTTTTCGCGAGCAAAAACAAGAAAACAAGGAAAAAAAAGCACACATTTTAAGGAGACCCAAAGCAAGAAGGAAAAAAGAAAAGAAAAAAAGGAAAGAAAAAGGCCCCGATATAATAAGTTTCTCTGGAGTGGCGGTTTGGAAAATTAAGCACAAGAAATTCGATGTATGGAGGTACATCTCGATTAGGCATTATGCCACCCCGTAGAGGCGTTGTTGTTGGTCGGTGGTGGTGGCGATCGAAGATGGTCGGATTGTACCCGGCCGGCTCTGCCGCTTCGAACGTGACACCCCACCAACAACGGCGCAAAAAAAAAACAAAGTCAAAAGTCAAAAGCAGACAATGGTGAACCCCGTATGGAAATAGATGCGGAACAAATTCGGTATAGTTGAAAGGCAGGAAAAAAAAGCCGTCTACGCCCATTGGGCGGCGAACGGCTGGCTCGAGTGTTGATTCTGGCTGGGCATGTTCTGGAAATGGTGGTACTCCTGCTGAGGGGCATGCTGCTGCGGAACGTGCGCCGGAACCTGGTGGTGCAATGGCGGCGATCCACCGACGACCACCACGGTTTGCGCCGAAGGTTGAATCTGCTGCTGCTGTTGCTGCTGTTGCGGCGGCGGCGAATTGTGGTAGTCGAGGGGAGTGTCGGCGTGTGGAACGACTCGCGGAGGGGTGCGCCTCAATGGAGAGCGTCTGGGAGGAGACGTCCGCCTGATGCTCTGGGGGCTTCTGCGAGCCATGCAGCTGGGGCATCCCCTGACGAAGCGCGCAATCAATTCCTTGGGAACCCTGAACAACTCGATTAGGCTCAATCTCAACGGGAAAAAAAGAGGTCGCAACTATGGGGGGAGAAAGCTTACCACGAGTAGAACTGACGGACCTGAGAGGACGTCTTGTCCCGTCCCCCGTGTTGGCATTGGATGTGCGCCGTAGTTAGGATCCCAAACAATTGCTCACGGATGGCAACCGGCTTGTTCTCGTGCATGACAACCTGGCTGGTGCGACCATTCTCGTCCTCCTGAAAGTCCAAGACGAACATCTTCTTGGCCCAGAACCGGAACTGCGCCGACTCGATAGTCGTGCACTTGGGGTCCCGCAGAACGGCGCTGATGTTGTTGTAGCGGACCTGTCCGATCAGAGCCTTGTCGCGTTTCTTCTCCGAGAGCGACATGACGTAGTCATTGAGCAACACGTCGAATTCGCGGAGGGTGGGAAGCTGGGAGTCGTGGGTCAGCGCCGCTGGAACGGCACCGCTGTACAGGTTCATGTGGTAGAGGGGCGAGTATGTGGACGGATGCGGCTGCATCTGCACGTCCATGCCGATCATCGGAGCCGGTAGCTGCGGCTTCCATTGCTCGAAGGCGGTCTGATTGTTGTGGACGGGCATCTGCTGGGTGGGTAGGCTCTGCGAGAACACCCGGAAGTCGGTATTTCCACCGTAGCCCAGGTGGCCGCCAGCGATGCTGGGGCCGTTGTTCATGCCATTGGCCGTGGAGGGTCTCGCGGCGTAGGGGTAGCCGGCTTCGAGGGAGTGTTGGGAGCGGCGTCTTCTGGTCGGGGATGCTTCGTGAACCTCGTCGTAGTCGTAAGTCTTGGTATTCATAATGCGGGTCTGGTTCATGGCGTCGTTATATGCGTTTATAGGTGCTGGGCGCTGTAGCGAGAGTTTGGAGGCGTCGAGGAAGAGGTATATATGCGACGGGGGAGGAGCAAGATGGATGGGTATAATGGTGGGGGTATGCGGTGCTTGCGAGGAGAGCTGTAGGCAAAAGGGAGGCGAAGAGGTGAGGGGATTGGCCTGCAATGCGATCGTCGGAGCTGTTTTGATGTTGAGGAGGAGGACGAGGAGGAAGACGAGGAGGACGGTGAGGATGAGGAGGTCGAGGTCGAGGTCGAGGTCGAGGAGGAGGAGGATGCGCGGTGATTTAACGAGGGGCAGCTCAAACAGCGAAGGGTTTCCGTTCTCTGAACAGGTTCTGCGTGTGATGAAGTTGGAGCTGAAAGGAAGAAGAAGGGGCAGGAGATGATAGACATGAAGCTGTATTAAATAACAGCGGGATCGAAGAGGCAGATTCAGGTTGAGAAAGCCCCACGCACCCACCGATCCTAACCTTGATGATTGCTAAAGGGATGGACGAAAAAAGCAATTTAGTTATTGCATTGCGCTGCGTTGCCGTCTTTTTTTTTTTCCTTTCCTTCCTTCTTTCTTTCTTTCTTTCTTTCTTTTTTTTTCTCCCACTTTCTGAGAAGCTACCAGCTATCCGCTTAGCTCGATTTCGTTATCAGTAGAGTACTGTCCCGGTTGGACGGGATCAAGAAAAAGCAAATATAAATCAACCTGTCAGGCTGGGGGGGGGTTTGGTACACAGTGGCTGTTGTGACACGATAGCTTTCCTGCGAATACCGTAATTACCATACATACAGCTCTTAGTGGATGATGGAGGTGAGCTTGCGCGGGAATTTCCACTAGTAGAGTACGGTATGTAGGCTGCCTGTGTTTCCATATCCCAGGTGGAAGGAAGTGCCCTGTTCAGCCAAACAAGCAGCAGGGTAGACGAAGAGAGTGGGATATCGGGAGCCAGTAGGTGGAGCTAGAGCAGGTAGCTAGCTAGCTAGGGAGGTGGGCCATAGCTCGAGGTGGGAGGCAAATGGGGTGGGGGGTTGCTATCATGTTGGGGTAGTGCAAGTGCATCGCGAGGTGCCTGTAGGAATCCTCCGAGGAGTATGTATGTAGCAGTATCGGCGTCGTATTGGAGTCGAGCAGTTAGAGAGCAGTGCGATAATGGTTGCAACGAGCGCAGTAGCGGCGGCAGGCGGCAATTGCAAAGCATAGCCGGGTGGGGAGGGCGGGCAAGAAAGGAGAGCCAGGTTTGTATGTGTGTAGGTAATGGCGACAGACATCAGACATGTTTGTTGGAATTCCGTCTGATCTAGGAGGATCAGTAGCAGAGGCAGAAGCAGACGTCTGCAGGTCGCGCACTCATGCGGGAAGAATGGAATTGTGTGGAGAGAGAGAAAGAGAAAGAGGGAGGGTGCCGGGGGAGGGCCAACGGGGAGGGCCGTAGCAGGTCTTCGGAAACATTGAAGCGTTTGTTTTACTCCGATATGAAGATGGAATGATTCCTGTTCGTTTTTGCGTGGTGAGTCCCTCCCTCCCTTCCGTATCGGTTGTCTGGCACATACATACTTTGGCAGTTGGAGGCGATGGCCTGCCAGTGAACCCGGAATCAATGGCCTGCCAGTGGATCCGGAGGCAATATCACGACGTCGAAAGTTCTCGGCTCCGATTGAGCTTGGCAGCTTCTTGGCTCCAACATCAAACACGTTGAAGTCGATCGCACCGCCTATAGATGGCAATGTTCCTGAGCATCATCTTCTTGGATGAGGCATTTCACATATACCGCATTTGCAATACCGATCAAAATACATACTTGGGCAACTATAGATACACCTTGTACCTACATAGCAGGTGGTACGTGTGTACCCAGATTGCATATAGCCCCGCGATGAGGAACTTCACCCCCACCACCGAAGAATGTACAGAAGTATGTACCTACATACTCCCGATGGCATTCAAACTTCAACGTGAAGTTTGAACTCGTTTCTGTTTGTTTTCTCTCACTGGAGCTTCGAGCTTGATAGCTTTGATCGACCTCCCAACCTTAGTGTCGGTCTCATCATCTATTTCGGACAGTGTCAGACTTGGAGCCTACCTACCCACCTAGCTCCACCGTGCTGTGGCCGCTGGTTTCCCCTCGACCGACGACGGCTCGCGGCCTGTCAAAGAGTTGCCAGAATTGGTCGCTTGGACTTGAGCTTGATGCCCTTCTATTTTTATCCGATTTGGTGAATCGGTATCCCACCCCCCATCATCCATGGCCGAACCGCCGTTACCATATCCTGAACAGAACCCACCCCATATGCAGAGCATCCATGGATGTTTGAATATGCTGTGTGCGTGTGCGTGTGCAGTGCGCCAGACACGGCCGGTCTCCGATAATCCTCCTTGCAGATAATGCAGACTGGCGATAGTTATCGATTTATGTCTCCCAACTCCGCTGCTGCTGGACATCCATCAAACCTGATGCGTACAGACATGCGCCGTGTGCCTCTACAGTACCAGTGCAGGGATATCCAGAGAGAGCATTAGCGAGGGGGGGAGAAACTGGACGCCGGACGCTCGACAGCGGTGGGTGAGTGTGAGTGTGTATGTGGTGATACTCTAGGGTATATGTGTGTGTGTGGGTGTGGTGATATGTACTGTGGATTGAGGCGAAACTCCTCGAGCGGAATCTCCGATGTGAGGGTTATGTTAGGGAGTTCGGTGGTGGGGAGCCACTCCTGAGTTTGATCCGCATTGGACACCACTTTGGACAGCGTGGAAACTTGAAAGGGTACAAAGTAGGCAGATACATGCACCTACCTACTTGGCTACATGGTATATGTAGGCATGGATGGATGAGCTGCCGCTTGGAGCCGATGGCCAATGAGCTATCCGACATGCACGGCGCCGCGATGGGGACTGATCAATGCGCTGGATGGGGGGTTTACCGACCTTGCTCGCTGCACCTGAATTGCGCCGCCACTTTCGCTCTGCAAGCATCCAAGTAAGTCCTTATGTACTCCAAGTACCCAGGTACCAAAGTACCCGAGTACACACTTACCTAAGCACTTGTGTGACTTGTGTAGTGTATGGTTAGTACATGCCATTCAGTCCTGTGATACGTGGTTGCGTGGTACGGACGCTAACCTCCCTCGCTCTTGGCCATTCAGCTCAGCTCGGTCCAGCTCAGCTCGGTCCAGCTCAGCTCGGCTCAACTCCACTCGGCTCAACTCAGCTCAGCTCGTCAATTCGGTGCTGGACACATGGCGCTCCTCCGTCCGGCTATCTGCTTGTTCGCTCGGTTCTCAGCTTCGGCTTCATTCCCAGCAAGTAAGTGCCAAGTAGCAGCCGCTACGATCGTTGGCATACCGTACACACCCACGGCACCGAAAGGAGGATGGTTGAGTCGGAACTGCCCCACGTAGTCGAGCTGAGCTGTAGTTAGCAGTTAGCATTTAGCACTTAGCACTTAGCACTTAGCACTTAGCACTTAGCGGCCAAGTTCTATTCGAGAGGCAACCGGTTTTTTCTTTCTTTTCTGGTGTTGGCAGGTGAGTATTTAGGACCTGCTGCAATAGCGGCCCGTCCGGCCACCTCCCTCCGTGGCTCGACAAGGTGTGTCCATCGCACGTTTCGGATGGTCGTAGGGCGAGGCGGCAGTCGTGCTTACCGATCCGTGCTTGGCTTAACTGTGTCCGCTACCACCGAAAGATGGTGGTGGTGGGAAAGCCTTTCCCAGGCGTCGACACATCCCACGTTCGCCGTTGTCGTCTTCGTTGTTGTTGTTGTTGTTGACCGTACTGCTCCGGCGACAGCGCACACTGCATTGATTTCGGGCAACAGTTCCACGCCACGATGGTGTGGGATTTTATTCCTGGCTGCATGGCCAACCGAACGCCGATCATTAGTGCTCAAATTCAATTTCCGGGAAGCCTATGGCAATCCGCCATAACTAAAGCCCGAATCCGATGGCAGTTAACTTGCTGCCTGCCGGACACGCTCTAAAAACCACCAGGACTGCAGAGTGGTTGCGAATCGGACCGAGTTGCATATGGCACCTGCCGGGCTTCCGAGAAGAGTCTTCCGGTGTCTCATTGTCCTTTTGTGTACGGGCGTTTTTTTTTTCTTTCTTTTTTTTCGTTTTGTTTTTTCGTTGTTTTTTTTGTTTTCTCGACTTATGCCGTTGAGAAATCCCGCGCATGCGAAGGCAATTATCGCTCTCTCTCTCTTCTCTCTCTCCCTCTCTCACCTGAGAGTATGATACTCGACGGCAGCCACCTCCGCTGAACGGACAACCGTGATCTGTTTTTGCTCGGCAGCGACAACGACAGAAACAAAAAACAGCCGTTTCGTCGCGTTCGGTCCGCTCTCTTCTGTCCCATCCATCCAGTGGCGCTCGCGTTCGCAGGTACTTTTGGACCTATGGATGAATAAACCGCCATAACGGCCCGGATGCAAACGCTTGGCGCTCGCGATGTGACCGGAGATCCTCGAGCTGTTTGTTTTTTTTCTTTCGCGTATCGTGTGCGCTAAAGAGAGTTGTCCGGCCGGTTCTGAACGAACTGGGGGAGGAATGAGGGGCACAGTAGAGCTTTTTTTTCGACGTGAGCGAGGCCGAGAGAGTCTGGGGGATTCATTGTTTTTGCGAACCTAATCGTGGAGTTGTGGCGGAGGATAAAGAGTTTAGGGCTGAATCCGACGATCCTCGGATCGTTCCGAACCGTCCAAGACAAGGTCCGTGTCCCGGCGGTACGGCGGGAGCGCCTATCGATAAGCTTAATTAGGAGCCTCCACAGACAACCCCCAACAAGGCGTCCGAACGGACCACCACCAATATCACCAAGCACTCTCAAAGTCGTAAGTCCGCAAGCAAGCCAAGGCGCGAGCCTTGACGAATCAGCGTTGCCGTGGCCGTGGAAGGCAAAGCGGGAGTCAACATCGAGCTCTTCCGCCGACGATTGGCGCGGTCCGTGCGCATGGCCATGATGGGAAAGAGGAAACATGGAGTAATCCGCTATGCATCTCCGGCGGCCAGTCACCACACAGCTCGGACCGGCGTGTGTGCGGAGGTTAGCTTATCGTGCTAATTCTTTCGGTCGTGGGTAGTGTGGCAGGCTCATTTCGAATTCGGCCAGATAAGGCCCAGTTGATATTCCCGCTTTGAACGGTCTGCATGCGCATGTCTGATATGTGTGTGCTTGCGTGGGTGGACGGGTGTGTGTTGGTTCCCTGGGTCTGCCACCCAAGGGGATCAAATCCGTGGGACGGTCGCCTCGATCCATCAGATTTTGTCCTAGCCGATCCTCCCGCACTCCCATCCAGACTCTCGCACCACCCATCCCCCTCCCCCCCGTGGATAGCTACCCGGTGTAAGTTTTTTTTAGATTCCGCTAATCTGGTTCGCCCAGATTGCTCTCGTGGGATAGCTGCCGTGCGATGCCCCATACCCATACGCTGTACCGGTAGTTCGGTTTGGATCGTTGCGAAGAGGACATTCTGTTCGTTTGTCCGTCCCCGGTGGGGGTGATACCTATGGTGGGTGGGTAGGTGAGTGTGGTGGGCTGCAGCTAGAGTCGTAGGCTGGATGCAGACCGAACAGGGTCCGAGTGGGTACAGAACAAGGCCGCGTATGTTGGTGTGTGGGTGTGGGTGTGTGTTTGTGAGATGTCGATTTCACGTGGGGGTCGTGCTGCCTGCTGCATCCCGAAACATGGAAGCCGAGTTTCAGCCAAGTCGGCGTTCGTTCTGAGCTGTCCAGCAGCGGCCAGCAGCGGCCAGAGCGGCAGGGGCTATGTGCTCTGTTGTTGAGCTGAACAGCGGAGAGAACGAATGTTGAACCCCTTCAAAGTTTGGTCGACCTTTCCTGGTGAGATTTGCAGGCCCTGATTGCTTGCTCCACATTGCACTGCTGGCCTGACGGGATATGCATCCTTGATCCGTTGAGAC
The DNA here is from genome assembly GCF_024521635.1 of Tricharina praecox. Taxonomy (NCBI): domain Eukaryota; kingdom Fungi; phylum Ascomycota; class Pezizomycetes; order Pezizales; family Pyronemataceae; genus Tricharina; species Tricharina praecox. Next base: position 957,966 of record NW_026250413.1, read on the forward strand.
GGCATGTTGGGATCCTACGAGTGAGCACAATAAATCCTGCCTCGGGATGTTGGCCCCAGCGAGGACATCCACCCATTTGCCTCGGGAAGTTGGCTCCAGTGAGGACATTCACCTATCTGCCTCGAGATGCCTCGAGTGGCCGCGAGGAATAATCGATGTGGCTTTTCTCGGCGAGTATCCGGCGTAGGGTTAGGGTGTATGGACGTCAAACGCATTGAGGTAGGAGGTGAATTTTTTGTCGAAGCCCAAGCAGTGTCTGGCCGACGGATTCTGAGCCGCACTGGCGGGTGCGCTGACAGAAAACAGTTGTGTATGGCGACTGAAGGAAACTTATATCCCTCTGCGGCAATCGTGGGCAATTTCTGCAAAGAGGCCCCTGCGGTGTAATTGTATGGGAGTCGCATGCAAGGTAACCCGTAGTGCCCTGCACAGATAGTGAAATCCGTCTCGGTGGTTCCGGAATGATTGCGTTGGTATCTTCCTGCAAGCGAACGAAGAGCAAGGTGACCGGAAAAGTTTGTTGCAAGGCTGAGAGGGAGGGGCGTCACCTCCCTTATATATCGACCACATATGCTCCCACTACGCACTTGTCATTCCACACCAGCAAGTGATACCGACGAGACACGGTTGACGGGAAAGGAGCCGAATGCTGTTCGTTAGCTTGAACCCAAAGGGAATTTTTTCTAGCGGTGAACGCAATAATATCCGGACAGCAAAAGTATCCAGATTTGCGGCTCCATTCCACACAGTGCCCTTCGCACCAGCAATCAGCGCCTATAGGTCTCCGCGGAAGGACCATTGGAGTCATGCCCCTTCGAACTGACTGCGGATCGTCCCGCCGAGGCCGTGTCGGAATTCTGCACCTGGTTGTACCCTTTACGAGGAGCATCGTGATATCAGCAGTGATGGACCGCAGTTGGGGACGTCATCGTGCTGCTGGCGATCGACATCGAAGCGGGAGGTGTATAAAGGGGTCCCTCTCCAGTGCAGATCCTACCGGCATGCATAAGCCTACGATAAAGTCAACCGTCACATTCCCAACAGCGTGTCGTCGTACGATAGAGTCTGATGTATGCACGATCCGCTGGGGACATCTTACCAATGAGGCCAAGAGCCCAAGTGCACGCGACCCGTCTCCTGCGGAACCCGAACGGTGGGATCTCCCGATGAGCCGATGCTAATGATAGATGTCATTAAAGGTATTCCTCAATTGTGATCTGTTCCTGTCAATCGGGCGGCTCTCGAAGCCCCTGGAAGGACGATACGAGCGTTGCGGACTTTGGAAAAAGAAAAGAAAAGAAAGCTACCACCCACTACCTGCTGTCGCCGCCATCCGGCTCCGCCCTAATTGTTATGCCACCACACGATCGTCCCGAACCAGATTTCTCTTGGTCATATGCTTCGGAACAACCACGATCGATGGCCACCCAGACGGTTATAGCCTGGTCAACCTTCGCGGCAACTGTTCCCGTTACCGCTGCACCTTCCCCGGTTTCCCACTCGTCCACCGGTAACTAGATCCTGGCGCAAGATTGTCCCACGCTCCAAAATCCCCAACCTCCAGCATAGCACCGCATATCGCTTCGTCGTCACACCTTCATAGGTTGCCTCGGTGGCACCATCTCCCGTCACATATCAGAATGACAACGGTTTGGTATGTGCCATCTGCCCCCCGCTGGTCGATGGTCTGCTGAATTTGCTATGCCCCCCAAGCTTCGGCAGTGCCAACAATCTTCAATCCCAATGCCATGGATGCACATGTTGCCCAAACCAGGCTCTCGGAATTCCAACCAACGCACTCGACGACGAACACATTTCCCTCGGGCCAGACTGATCCACACCCACCGCCAGCTTGTATGCGAATCAAGTTAAGGTTTGTAACCGGGTACCGTCATTTGTCGTTGCCGTGGATGTTGTGACGACGAACCAACAATTTCATCGTATTAGAGTCATAGAGACAGTGCTTCTTGTGGTACCTCGGGACCACCATACGCCCGGCTATATTTTGGTCTAAGAATTTCGGTTGGTCCCCGGTATAGGAAATAAATCTATTTCCCGTTTTATTTTGCAGGCCGTTGTGTGGAGGCTCTTGGTGATGCAATGTTCTCTGACCGCCGAGCCGACCGGTGCAGTTGCAATTTCACCAACCTAGCCCCCCCCGTGGCGGATCGATACCGAGAATTCCACGGCTCCCAGTATGAATGCAGTGACTTCTCGTGCCGAGACAGTATGTAGCAACGTATGTATCTCCCGGTGTAACTCCGAAGAGCAGCCATGATTTTCAGGAACCCATCTACTTGCATGTCAGCGATAGCTAGCCTGAGTGACACGTATGTAGTATCATCCTGATCCGTTTTTTTTTCTTTCCGTGCAAAGATCCAGATCATTATCTCCAGGCGGGCATCAACCCTTAGAGTACGATGGTCAGAGTCCATGACCCCAAAACATGCCAATTTGAAAGATAACTTGCTCGCATGGCTGAGCACAAATTTCGCCGCAGTGGGTGCTGATAGCCCTGGCAGGCAGAGACGGCCTCTCAACTACGAAAGTGATCGTCCGACGTCCTCGAGAATCAAGACCTAAGAGTTTTCAGAGTCGGACAAGAGGGAGTTCTGAGTTGATGGAAAAGTGATAATTATTTGCTAGTTAGGTAGGGAAAGTAGGTATTATAGACGAACCTGACGAGAACGTCAAGCTCTCTGAGTCCGTCGTCGTAGATCCTGGATCCAAGCAGGACCGGTCATCGAAGGAACCCACGCATCTCTCCTCGAACTGTCGAACACCAGAAGTACCGTTGGATGCGAGGGGGGGGGAGACGCCCGCTTCACCCGCGGGGACGTATGTGGCGTCTGCGGGATCGATTCTTCGCAGCGCGTAGGATTCAAACGGAATCGTTCCCTTTCTCTAGGGCGGGTGGGGGAGGGGGGAGTGTATGTGTGGTGTGCTGGCACGGGAGACGATGGCCGGTCGAGGTTGGAGGGTAAGAGAGCAAAGCGCACAGATAGCGCATTGTCGGACAGCTGATGGCCGCTTACCGAGAACCCCGCCAATCGTACCCCCGCTGCGTGGGTAAGCGTGTAACGCGGCTGGCTGCAGACGCGGGGCGGGCACGGGAACTCACTCGTCGTGGGCGATCCCAAGGAGTTGTTCGTGAGGCGGAGAGTGGTGAAGTGAGGATAAGGCTGGGTTGAGATGAGTGGATTGAGGAACTTTATTTGAAGTACGTACCTTATAGGGGCGTTGGTGGTTGGCCGACCCCCCCGGCTCCAACGGGCTGTATCGGGTATCGGGCTGATTAACAACTCCGGCTACAGCACCGGGGGTTTTGATACGGTCAAAACCCGGCCCGATCGCGCTCGCCGCATCGCGCAACGTACTGTCCAGCCCTGATCGATTTGAAAGGCTATGGAACGCCGATTAGCAGACCCAAAAGACCAGGGAGTGCTTCAGGATTAGTATTCAGAACAGCCTGCTCGCTGAGTCCCTAGGGTACAAGGAATGCGGCAAGCGGCACTTAAGTGAATGCGAGTCTGCATGTAAACTGGCTATCAGCACAAAGTGCGGCTCATTCATTTTCACTGGTACCATTCAGTCTTCTACTCGTAAGTCGGCCTTTTTTTCTCATAGCGTACAAGTTGCAATGTTTTCTTTAGGCGAAGCCGTGTCAGTAGGCGTTTGGTAGTAACTGGATTCTCGCCTCCACAGCCGGCAGCGTAAGGTGTGTCACGTGAACTTACCGAGTGATATCTAACTAATGCTCCCTCCGTCACGCCAAAAACAAAAAACAAAAACCGTCACCACATCCGGCGGGTGACTTGGAAGCCCCAAGAGCTGAATACAAAGGTCTTTTATCTGGGTTGAAGCCGGAACTTTCCCTCAACTGCCTTCGCTATTTGCATGGCCTAGACCACTAGACCACGCGGGTTTTTTCCGTGCTGGAAACATGAATTCGATGCTTATAAAGTGGTGGGAAGTGCAGGCGATAGCTCAGCCCGGTCAATGCCAGTCCGCAGCCCGGAGCGAGACAGCCCAGCGTTGAGGAGCCCGGGCCGGTGGGCCCAAGCGGGCGAGTTCCAATGATTCGCTTCACTGCTAGTATCGTTGAGGGTGATCCAGCATGGCCACCTCCTGTATCCCAACAACAACCGCAACAATCACCTCCCGTAACAGGATCACCTCAGCGCCAATCTCGAAGACTAAGATCACTGAGGCCTGACGTTCTCCTCGTTGTTGGGGTGATGGCAGATTTCTACCTCACCGTAGTGACAGGCTTAATACATACGAGCAGTCTTTCGGTGCTGATCACGTTGCCGCGAATGGTGTCCGGACAAGAGCCCAGGCCCCAATCTACCCACCGAACGGATGGTAGGGGGTGGATCGCTTTCCACTTGAAGCTTCAGCCTGACCAAGGGATGGCAAGACGCCCGGAGCCGGCATTCCTTCCGGAGAAGTGGGATGACCCCAATCCCACCTCCCACGAGCATGGCGAATCGAGTGATACGTCGTGGGTGTGATATACCCCTCCACGGATTGTCCGCCGCGCAACCTGCCAGAAGTGCAAGGAAACAAAGACAATAACCCCACTGTAAAAATACTGGCCCGATTTTACGGGAATGCGGAGGGTAGTTATAGGGGACTAAAGAGGACGAGAGTTGGTTTGCAGCCTTGACTCACTCGACCCACGTTGAGCGCAATATGTGTGCACCATCAGAATGGAAAATTTTCTAAGGAAAGAACTGACAACAATCCCTATGACTGCGTTCTCAACCATCCACAGCCACCCTCCTCCTCCTCCCCCCCAGCACAAAATCAAATTCCCACCAGAATAACCGTCAACATCGGCTCCATCAGCAGCATATTGGCCCCCCGCCCACGAAATCGCGTAGCTCTGCATTCATCGTCGCCAGCAGCACGATAAACTTGGCCCTTCTCGTCACCTCCTCGCTGCCGGGACACTCGTGAATTTAAGTTTGCAAGTGCACATTCACTCTACGGTAATGGTCAATGGGTCTTTCAAGCGGGCATTCTATCACCCAAACACCCACCATGTAACAATGGCCAGATAATCCCTCTTTGTTCATGGTCAATAGGTCTTTGCAGCGGCCATTGCCACTTCTACTCTTCAGTGGTTAAATACCTATTCTCCCTGGCCGCACCGACTGGCCCCTCGACTGGCAATTGTTCAAGCACCTATTCTGGTTCGCTATTATGCTCCTATCGGACAATCATACATCTTAGCAACTCAACGCATCGGTCCTTTGGGCGGGTTAGCCTCCCCGTTGCCTTGGATGGAGTGCGTCGCCGCTAGCGGCTGCGCACGAAACTTGGAAATTAAGACATAGCTCGTCACCTCAACCCCAGATCTTCATTCCACTCCTAGATTCTCGGCACTATGTACTCGGAGTACTCTATGTACATAGGCGAGTTAGACGCGCGCATATATCCTACCAAGGATGATCTAAAGCTTTCTTTGGGTGGTGTCTACTGTCGTAAAAAAAAGTCGAGTGTGATATCATGATCAAGCGAACGACTTGACGTGTGGTTCACCGTCGGTTTCGGCCTGGTGCTTCTGGATCAATTCGGACAGACTTCTAATATGCTATCATTCTCGTGCTTGGAAACCACAAAGGTGTCAGGATCCAGTTGCCGACATCTTCTCAGCAGCCAAAGCCGAGATCCTCAATTCCTCATGACGCTAACGCCAAGCCCCGCGTAGCTCCCTAGGTATATCTAGAGTGGTAGCTGGAGCTAAGTCAACACTTCGGTATGCGAATTCCCAGCACCTCCGAACCACACCGCCACCACGATGATACCAAACTCCACCCTCCTACCGGCACTCACCAGCACCTTTCAGGATCTCCTGGCGAATCCGCCACCCGCAATCCCTTCTCCCGTCACAGTCCCAAAGCGAGCTTCAGTAGCTCTCGTCCTCCGAGTGCGCACCGCTCCGTCCCTCACCTTTAGTTACCACAGCGCATCCATTCATTGACGACCGCATGTACTCTAGGTGCAACCGAATCCAGCACACCTGCCCGCGCCCACCGCGGGCACTCCGGCGAGCATAGAAGAGTTTTTCCAGCAGGAGTGGGTGAGTCATGGCGAGGTTGAGCTATTGTTTATCAAGCGCGCCGCGCGGAAGGGGGATCGGTGGACCAGCCACGTGGCGTTTCCGGGTGGGAAGCGGGATCCGGAGGATGGCGGGGACCGCGAGGCGGCAGAGAGAGAGACGCTGGAGGAGGTGGGCCTGGATCTGAGCACGGAGCCCAACTTGTATTCCGGACATCTGCCGGATAGGATTATCACCACCAGCTGGGGAACGACACCGTAGGGCTCCCCCGCCGCGCAAATGACCGATCGTGCTAACGGCGACGACAGACTGATGGTCCTCTGTCCATTCATGTTCCTCCTGCTCTCGCCCACACCGCCGGCGCTGTCGCTGCAGCCGACCGAAGTAGCATCGATCCACTGGGTGCCACTGCGCACGCTGCTCTCGCCAGATTTCCGCACGTTCGAAACAACCGACGTATCCGACCGGCTCGCGCGCCAATTCACCGGGTTCCACGGCCGCATAATCCGCTACGGTCTGCGGCTCTCACTCGGCCACATGTTCTTTGCCGCGATCGAATTGCAGCCTACCACTAGCGTCTTTTCGCCGTTCGGGAACGACTTCCTGGGCGAGCGCGAAAGGCTCGTGGTCTGGGGCCTCACCCTGGGTGTCCTGGCGGACTTCCTGGATATGCTGCCACCTGCGGGCGGCACGTTGGATATGTGGGTGTGGCCCACGCTCACGGCGCCGGATGTGCAGTTGGTTGCAAAGGTGATGACGTCAGGCTTGAGGAAGAGGAATTTGGAGGCGGCGAGGGAAGCAGTGGCGAGCGGGAGAAACGACAGAGGGAGTACTGTTCATATGCTGTTGGAGGGCTACCTGATTGAAGTCAGGAAGGCGGTGTGGATTACCATCGCGGCGAGAGCGGCGGTAGGGACGGCGGTTATTGGCACCGTCTTGGCGAGGTGGCTCAAGTGAGCTGAGTGAGCGGTAGATGCCCGTAGATATAGCGATTAACATAGACATAGATTAGACAGAGTAGATATCATGGAGAATGATGTAAGTAGGATACACATATCATCATCTCACCCACCCCGATCACATGACACTAACCAGCCCTACCGCCCGTAGGATCCGTAGGATCCCTACCACCGCGGCTCAAAATTTCCCCCCGCGTACCACCACCACTTACCTCCCCCACCACCACCACCACTACCACCACCACCCCGATACGACACCATGATCACCCGCTACCTCACATCGGCCACAATCTCGTTCAACCCGTTCGTGCGCGGCGGCCGGACGGCACGGATCTTCGCCTCGCTGCTGCCACCGGATGCGCGCGCTACCGGCGTGAAGGTCACCACCACCGTGCTACCGCGGGACAGCAAAGTCGGTGGAAGGGTTGACGTTGTGTTCAGTGAGTGCTCTTAGATACGGGGGGGGGGGGTGGGGGGCGTGACGGGGCGGGAGAAAGGGAGAACGAGTGACGGACGGGGGGAAGATATCGCGAGGAGAATGGGACTAATGCGGGTGACGGCGCATAGAGGACGGGAAGGAAGTGAAGCTCGATACCACCAAGATGACGATTGCGGACGTGGTCGAGCAGATGGATCGCCATTCGAGAGGACTGGCAAGGCAGGACGAGCTTTCCGGTTAAACCGGTGGTGGAAGATCGATGCCACGGGGAGTGGAGGGTGTATACTACTTGTACAAACATTGCAGGGCTCGGTCATTGTATCCTACTCGAAGGAGCAGACGGAGGACCAGCGAGAACCCTATGATACTCAATCAGACACCAGACGCAGTCGGTAGACCGCATGCATAACATACACACAAACTCAACGCATCCCATCCCATGGTCATCCAGCATCTAGCCCGAACTCCAACTCCACGCAAAAACAAAAGCACACATTTAGTGAAACCTCTCCTATATGATGTCCCCGCACTCATTTTCTCCAAAAACCCACATCCTTTTCACTCTTTGATGGTAGAACTCGACTCAATGAATCCATTACCGTGACTTACACTGGTGTGTTTGATGTGGTGACCTCCGCCGCCAGTGCTGTGGTCAGAGCTCAATGGCAGGAGTGGCTCTTCGTGTTTCAGCTGCGAGGCTCTCAGCGCCTTCTCCTTACGCGTAGTATCACCAGCGCGGTCGTAGAGGTATAATCCGAGGAAGCTATCCTCCTGTCAGCCAACATTCTTCCGCAACCGAGGGGAGAAAGAAGACGTACGTAAGCGCAATCCCGCACGCTTGTAAACCCGTCGTCGGATTCCCGAACCAAGCAATAGCCATCAAGATGACGAAAATCCGCTTGATGAGCGAAGCAACCGAGTACGTAACCGGCGACACCAAGCTCAGCAGTACAAACGCAATGATGTTCTGACCAAAATGCACGGTTCCGTTGAATACGAACTCGGCGACTAGCTCCCAGCCCGTGAGAGCCGGCTGGCCATGCTTCCCCGGCTTATCCGTGAGCACGAGGCCACCGGTGTTGTGATACTGGCTCATGAGTGTCCCTCCTTCGATGTAGAGCCACGGCAGAAAGGTGAGCAGAAACGCCTGCCCGCTGGAGTAGCAAAGGAGGTTAAGTTTATCCAGCTTCCTACGGTGGATCGGAACCATCGTTTCCGAGGCGAGCGAAGACTCGTTGAACAGCTTCTTGGAGAAGATGTTTTGCGTGACGAAGACGATGGCACCGAAGAAGGCATTGAAAACGCCGAGAAAGTTGCCACGGAACTCGACCGAGCAGGCGAGCATTACGCCGAGGGTCAGCGGGACGAGGGAGAGGTAGGTTGCGGTGCTGTATTGGATGTTGAAGATGAAGCGGTAGGCGGCAACAGTGAAGAGCGGCGACATGCCCTGGATCAATCGCACCCTGTCAACTCATCGTCCGGGAAGGAGGGAGCGGGAGGAAGATGAGATGGACCTTGATCGTATGGACCAGCGACACGGGAATCTTATTCGTCGCCATGGAGCTCGCGATATGACCCATGACCTGGAAAACCGCGAGTGGCGCCGTGGTATAGATGACATGTCTGCTTGGATACCTCAAACCGCCCTGCAGTCCTGGTATGGCTCTTCCGACGAGGGGCACGTAGCGCGCAATGATCGCCAACAGGATACACCACGACGACACGAAGCCGAATTGAACGATGGTGAGCGTGACCGGTCTCGGCAGCGCATTCAGTATGCTCTTTGAGGAGGTATTCGATAGTGCCGACACGAGATACCTGCATTCTCGGGACGTCAGCTTCCAACACCACCTTTGGTTTCATCTTCAATCACGATCGGGAACGGTACCAAGTCATGCACAGAACCTGCACCCATCAGCTCTGATCCCCCTTCTCACCCTCCCCCCTTCGTCAGTCTCCCGGAAGAACTCACAACAAGCCTGTAACTGATCGGTGCCTTCAGTGTCTCCACCACTTCAGTCGCGGTAACACTGTGCGCGCGCCGTCTCCCTCTCTCGATAGCATCGCTGATGCTCATGCTCCTAGTGCGCCCATGACCGCCAACCATTCTTGTGCGCGTGGTGTGTTCTAAATTTTGTAGCGACGAAGCGGGTGTGTAGCTGCAGTAGGCCTCGTAGTAGTGGTGGTGGTGGTGTTGAGCTGACGATGGTGATGATGATGATGGCGGCGGCCGAATCGACATTATATCTCTCCCGTGCACACACACGACGGAAGGGGGGCAGGGGGGGGGGCACTGGGCAAGGTCTCGCTTGTACCGTAACCAGGCAGACGAGCTGAAGTTTGATGCCCGCCAAGGAGAGCTTATGCCAATCTGCGAATTTACTCTATTCCAAGCGGTGAATAGAAGAAAGTTTATGCATATTCGCGTGTCGAATTGGTTAGTTGCGGTCTCCGGTGGGGAGGAGACTCGGAGATGCGACTTGGCGCTAGGTGGCCGGCGTTCTCACTGCATGCCCAGCTACAGAGGCTTCACATCTCCACCGTTCACAGCCACTCCGGATCACTCCGGTAACATGAGGAATGCTCGTATTGATGTCCAAATCGTATGTACTCCGTACGCCTGGTATATAGATCCAGTATGAACCGGCGATCTCCAGCCGGTGCAGAGCTTCTATGTAGGTAGACACGCATCATCACTCACTCACTCGGAGAATAACTAGTAGTCTGCTCCGAAAGTTTACCGCGTGCTATGTCTACCGGTATATATAGAGTACCTACGCTACTGTAGGTACAGTGCATACCGGTATCTCACCGGTATGTAGCTTGTGGAATAACAACACAGAGACCACGCAGAATACCTAGCAAAGACAACAGAATGATATTTGTTTAGGCGTCTCTCAACCTTACTTGCACCTTCCCGGTGAGCCCTCGGTGGTAAACCGCCAAAGCCGTTGCGGCAAGCGGGTCAAAACCCAGTATATAAACAGAGTCACTGTTCAAGCATAACTTCACGCCGTCACTCCAGGCAAGTCCCGCTCTCCATGATGAACTACCTATCATTCCCTCAGAAGCTTTTATACTTAGTACACGTGCATGCAAGCTCCAGCAATCAACGATGAAAGGCAATTAAGCATCCTCAAGGCTCATCCACGGTAAGTTACCACAAGCCCGTAACAACCGAGTCCCGCCATCTCGCACCCAAGCCTTCGCCTTCACCTTCATCAACACTTCGCCTTCCATGCCAATTCCCCATCCCCATCCCCATCCCTATCTATAGTACCATGTATACCACCTATACCGCACATATCTTTACAAATTTCCCGCGCTTGAATCTGGTCCACGGCCGGGTCCAAACGCACAGATACCATGAAAAGCAAGTACTAACTAAGTAGAGGTCATAACGCAGCGCAACGCAATCAGAAACCACCTTTGCACTGCACATCCGTCATGGGTAGTCATTGTACAAGATCTCAAAGACCGAGTAAATGTCCGTTCCGTCGACATGCAAATGCAAAATGCAAAGTAAAAGCGTCAGATGAAAAAGTAAAAGGAAAAGGACATGTGAAAAGAAAGAAGAAAAAACGGCCAGATGAAAAAGAAAAGGGGCATATGAAAAAAGAAACAGAAACAGAAACAGTCAATTGGTAAAGAACGAAAAAGGGTACTAAAACGCCGGCTCATGCCTCGAAAGGAATCACAACTTCCATTTATCACCATCCATGCCGCCCAACTCCATGGACGACGCCTGCTCACCCGTTTCCTATTCGAGCGAGACTTCCTGGGCCGCCTGGAGCTGGCGTTCCGCAACCTCGACACGGTAGCTCGCGATCTCCGCCTCGCGCTTGCTCTTCTCCCAGGCGTAGAGTCCCTTGCGTTTCTTCTCCTGAGAGATGCGCACCTCTTCCTCGAGCTTGACCTGTTCCGCGCGCAGGCGGGTCAAGCGGTCCTCGCTCGCCTTGTCGATGGGCGGGAGGAGTTTGCCGCCGGGGATGAGAGTTCCTGGACCGGTTGCAGCGGGGACATACCGGACTGGCGCCTGCGCGGGGAGCGAAGTGCGGTAAGGGAAGTTGCCAGCGCGGGGACCAGTGGGAATTGCGGTTGGCTGAGGGGTGGCGGATTGGGTGGCGGGGTTGCCAACGCCAACGGCGGATCCACGTCTCGGGCCGAGCGGGGGAGCAGGTGGCGTGGGTCTCTGCTGTGGAACGGGGGGACCGCGGTTGATCGGTGGCTGCTGCTGGGCACGGGGTGGTCCGAATCCTCCACCACCACGGGGATGCGTGGGTGGGGCCCTTCCACCGACACCGGAGGGACCTCTCGGAGCAGCGGGAGGAGCACCGTTGGTAGGTGCAGCCGCAGACGACAGATGCTGCAGACGGTCAGGGTGAATTCCTTGGCCATTAATCGGTGGCTGTGGCGGAATGTCATTTCTAGGACCTCTCGGGGGCGAGCGGGCTCTTGACGGCGGGGAGCGATGGGCAGAGGGTGGGCAGGCCGGCGACTGTGGTCCACGGGAATTGGCTCCAGATCCAGGAATGGCAGGCGATCCAGGGAACCATCTCGGAGGTGGGCGGGGCGACTCGTGGCGGGACTCGGCGTTGCGAGCCGGAGATCGTGAGCGAGGACGAGACGGCGGCATCTGCGGCGATGGTTCAACGGCTCTAGTCACTGGAGACGCTGCGGTTCGCGGTGTGGGCTCCTCCACGGGACTCTTCGACCTCGATTTAGCACGGGCAACTGGACGCTGAGCCGGCGGAGTATGAGAACGTCCTCTCCTCGTGGCAGCCGGACCATTCGGCGTACGAGCACGCGGCTGATACGGCGAACGGGCTCGAGCACTGCTGCTCGTCCAACGATCACCAGCTCCTGGACCTCCACCGCGACGATAATCTCCTCCACCGCGACCGAATCCTCCACCTCCACCGCGGTATGGCGACCTCGACCTGCGGCGAGGGCCGGTGGGCGTCCTCGAACGACCTCCACGACGATTCATCGGAGACCTTGGTGAAGCCGATCGTTTCCTTGGGGACCTATCTTTATAGGCAGGACGCGAAGTACTTCTGGTCCTGTCGTTGATACGGGAGGCGAGCGGGCTCCTCTCTGTTGAACGAGCTCTTCTCGATGTCGGCGGCGGTGAACGGCCCCGTCGGAGAGCTGAAGATGGGGGAGATCTCTCTTTCGAACGTGGACGACGAGGCGGCGGTGGTGATCTCTCTCTCGATTTGTCCCGGGTGATGACCGGCGACTTCTCCTTCTCCTTGTCTTTTTCTTTCTCCCTGGAGGTGTCCCTTCTCGTTGCTGCGGGTCCAGTTGGCGGTTGACGCTGAGGTGAGCGGCCCTCTCTAGGTCTCGCGGGAGCTACTGCCGAGCCTGGGGTAGGAGGAGGCGGCGAATTTCGCTTCTCGCGCACCGGGGACTTATCCTTCTGTCTCGCGACGGCGGGGGACGGAGATCTCCTCCTGAACCTCGGGGACCTAGATCCACCTCTCGGGGGCGGCGGGGAGCGTCTCCTTCTCAGCGGAGACCTCGATCTGGAGCGGCGGCGAGGTGGTGGAGATCTGGATCTCGCTCTATCCCTCGCGGAATTCCTCGAGATTGAACGTCTCCTTCTCGCAGGCGGTGGTGGGTGGTGTGGTGAGCGGGATCGGGCACGTGCAGGCGGCGGTGGGGAACGGGAAAAGCGACGACGCGGAACCCAGCTGTCGCTGCGTAGAGGAGGGGGTGGGGAGCGCGAGGGACGACGGCGGATGGTGGGGACATACGAGTCGATACCACCGAAGTCTCGGTATCTGCACAGCACGCCGAAACGAGTAAGCATCATTGTTCGAGCTGCAAGATACGAACGGGATAGCCTGAGTAGTCAGGGAACATACCTCCTGTCCCTGTCCCTATCGCGGTCTCTGTCACGGTCGCGGTCACGATCTCTGTCGCGGTCGCGGTCCCTATCCCTATCTCGGTCGCGTTCTCTGTCCCTGTCCCTCTCACGGTCCCTGTCCCTCTCCCGATCGCGTTCTCTGTCCCTATCCATTATTATTATTGCTGCTTGGTAATCGATAGGAATTGTTTTGAGAATCTGAAAATAGAAGTGGTTGTCGTTGAGGGAAGTCGTTTGCCCGGGTTGGTTGTGTGTGCAGATGAGTAGTATGAGGTGAAGAGGTCGGACGCAGAAACGAGCGAGAGCTCGTTGCAAAAATCCAGATGTGGCTAGCTTCATTCATGTTCCCTGCCACACCTGCACCAGCTTCTTTGGACCTCAAGAGCGTTCAATTTCTGGCGTCATCGAGCAAGTGACAAGAAGATCATGAAAGCTAGGTATCAGAGAATCCTACTCACTCGTTTCCTCTCAGATATCCTTTGGCCGGCAAACCGTAACTTTCGGCTCACCTTTCACGAAATCCTATTCAACATAGGGTCTCGTAGGGACTTATACCGACTCGTACCGCTACTCACACGGCATCACCTAACGATCTGCCCAGCGAACCGTTTGCAACAGTTCACAAGCAAGCCAAGGCCTCGACCTCGAAGAAACGATATAAAATCCGTACTAGAATTGGTATAAAAGCCCTGTAACTACAAAATCATATGTCTGGTATAAGTACGTATGTGTGTATCATACCAAATGGAATGGATCTATCAGGTCGTAACGAAGCAAGCAAATATCCCCATGCCAACCCAGTTCACAATTTTTTTCTCTATCCTCGTCTCATCATCCCCACACCGTACACAATATTCTCTACACTCATCATCTAGTGCTTTCCGGTAGGTACCTCGCCGGTGAGCGCCGCGACTGCTTCCTTGGCCCTGTATGTAGTCAGTATCAGTTGGCTTGGTGGAAGTGCCGGGGAAACTTACATGTCACCGAGTCCGACCATGCAGACCGTCTGCCAGACACCGAGTCCGATCCTGGGGGTGACACCACGGTAGAGACCCTTGATTCCGTTGAAGGAGTAAATGTACTTGGCGGCCTTCATGACAGTCAGGTTCTTCGGCCTGTTGGGGTCGGGCTTCTTCGACTGCATCTCCACACGGATGACCTCGATGGGCTGGTTCCACGCAGAGAGACCTCCTCCGATAGCGGAGGCCAAAATCTTCTCCATAGCACTGAGCCTATCTCCTTCCGCCTTGCCCGTGATATCACGAATTCCCTGCTCTGCCAGGCGCGCAAGACCGAATCTGCTTCCCCAGTTGGTCATCTGGCGGATGGCGACGGCATTGACTCCCTTGTTGATACCGGCGATACCCTCCTTGCGGTAGATATCGGCGAAAACGACGAAGGTCGAAGGAGGCTTGATGCCGGACATGGCCTGCTTGGTGCGGGTGATTTCAACCGTCTTCATGCATGTGCAGAATCCCATCGTGGCATACGCCTGCGCAACACCTCCGATGACACCTCCGGAGATACCCGCAGTGAAGTTTCCGGCGCCGAGAGTACGGGCGTAGTATCTGCCACCCCGCACTCAATTAGCTAGCTGGCAGTTGCGCGGGAATCGTCGGGACGTACTCGGCCTCGGCGGCCACGAAGAGGAGCACAGCACCCTTGGTGGAAGCTTCAATCCAGGCCTGCAGGATCCTTGCATTAGCCTCACGAATCCAATCATTCCCGGAGCACATGTCACGCCGGAGAAACAAGCGCCAAGCCGAGTTTCTCCACCGGAGCGACAAGTGCAACCTCGGAAGTA
Organism: Tricharina praecox; assembly: GCF_024521635.1. Taxonomy (NCBI): domain Eukaryota; kingdom Fungi; phylum Ascomycota; class Pezizomycetes; order Pezizales; family Pyronemataceae; genus Tricharina; species Tricharina praecox. Next base: position 973,107 of record NW_026250413.1, read on the forward strand.
GAACACAAAAAGCGAGAGGAAACTAACCCACGGGATCAACCCCTGGTAGACTTGTCGTCGGGAGAGCGAATGTCAGCGTGTGGTTCTCGATGTATGCTGCGGAGTTGTATGTGGGGACTTACACCCAAAGGGTCCTCCACGCCCCCAGGTCTTCGTGACCGCCGTTACGATGTTGTCGCCACGGTTAGCCGCCATATGAGTCTACCGAGCACAGTCAAGTCAGTCCTTCTGCATCGATCGCGAGAGAGGGGTGCGAGGAGATAATCACCTTGATGACCTCGAGCGGCTATTGTCAGGCGAAAAAGAAGCTGTTAGCTGGCTGTTCGCATCCTCAACCCAATTGCTCTGCGGAACATCATACCTGGCCCAAGGTGGTAACCCTATGGAGAATCAAACGTCAGTCACCTTCCCTCATTGCACCAACCCACGCCTTCCAACGAGAGTACTTACTCGAACATGTTCAAACCGGCTCCGACTGTGCAGCATCCATCGTCAGCGAGTGGTCCATTCCCGGATGGACCCCGATGGGTAGGAACTTACGGAGCAAGTTCGAGAAGCTCACGGGCTTCTTCTCCAACTTCTGGGGAACAGCTGCTGCGGCGGCCATCGTTATTTGTGTGCGGTGTCAAGGGCCCTGACCAAGGACGACTGTAGTGGGATGGATTGGAGGGTTCGAAGCTGGAATGGAGCTGAGAGTGTTGGGTTCGACGGCGAGGAAGACCGAGAAGGACCGAGGCGCGGACGGGAGTGGTGTAGAGTGGTGAGTGGGGTGAAGAGAGAGTTGGTTGCAACGGGAATGGATGAGGAGTGAGGGGAGATTTATGTATGCAGCACAGCAGGCCAGACGGCAAAGGACACTTCGGTTGCAGTGTGAAGGCGGATAGATAGGGGATCAAGAGAAGAAGAGGAAGAGGACCGAAGAAGTGCAAGTAACTTTACCTGCTCGCAGCTCTCCTTACCTCTTAGGGACTCTATCTTAGTCTGGCATCTCTTTCCTGCGGGAGAAGCTCGTGATTTGTTGAGTTTGGACAGCTCGCCCTTTTTTTTTTCTTCGGTTCCTTGCTCACTCAGGGCATTTGGGATTGCAGGGGGAACAGGGTGCCTCAACAACATGCAATTAGAGCGCCAGCTATTCCCACTTGCGGTTACCGACTAAACTCCACGTCGAGGGGACTTCTGGGCAGTGGAGATGGTATGTAACATACGTGCTCGCAGCCCAGAAGTACAAAGGCATCGCCGACAGGCAGTACCGCAGTTATGCCAAAGCCGGAATCTCCTCAGCTTGCACCAGTGCACATGTGATCGCACCCTTCGATGTATTTCTGATTGCGGCCCTTTTATCTCGCCAAGGGCATGGTCCATTGCTACACATCCACAGTGTCCGGGCCCGAGCTCCTCGGCAAATCGTTTGAGGTGCCGTCGGTATCATGTTTGCCAGCCGGGCCACATGCGAGCCGAACATCCCCCACTTTTCGTGAGATAAACCGAAGGCATAACTAATTCTACAGACCAGAGTGGATCGCGCTTGTCGACAAAGTGCTCGAGCGAGAGGCGGATCAACGGCGGACTGTGATCGTCTGCGGTTGGCGGGGTGGCCGGTAGGTACTCTAGCCTGCTTCTCCCCGCACTGTGCACATGGTGGCCCGTTTGGTCGTTACAGATACATACAAGTGTGCGAAACATTTCGCGATATCAACCGCGTTGGGTTCCTCGATGGACAGTCGGATTAAAGGACTGGACTGATGTCCCCCGCTTCCTTATCGCAGCGCGTGATCTTGATTCATGTTCCATGGCCATCAACCTCTTTTGTGGTTTCCATGATCGATACTCTCCACCTGGAGCAATGTTACCCACTGGAGAGATCGTCGGCATATCTTGACAGCCCCACAACGACGTGGGCTAATAATATATCTACTCCCCGCAGATACATACAACCAAGTACCGAAGTACTTACCAACCTATGGTATCACCAGAAGATGCGGGGAAATCACCAACCTCACTTCATACAAACTTCCCCACATGGAGCTATTCATTAACCTCAGCTTCCCGCACGGTGAACTTGAACCCACCATGCCCGAACCCGCCATTGCGCGCCACCGCTGGTGGAAAGAAGCCAGCATCTACCAGATCTACCCATCGAGCTTCTGCGACAGCAATGGCGACGGCATCGGCGACATCCCGGGCATCATCTCAAAGCTGGACTATCTCCACGAGCTAGGCGTGGATGTGATATGGCTCTCTCCCGGTTCGTCTTGCTGCTTCTCCCCCCCCTCCCCCACTGATCGTCCGCGTAGGTAGCTGATGAGGTTGGTGGTGGTGGTGGCTATCAGTGTACAAATCTCCCCAGAAGGACATGGGCTACGACATCTCGGACTACCAGGCGATAGATCCGCGGTACGGGAGCATGGCGGATATGGACCGCCTGATCGCGGGGCTGCATGCGCGCGGGATGAAGCTGCTCATGGACCTGGTGGTGAACCATACTTCCGACCAGCATGCGTGGTTCCAGGAGTCGCGGAGCTCGCTGGACAACGACAAGAGGAAGTGGTATGTGTGGCGCGATGGTTTCATGAATGAGAAGGGGGAGGAGGGGCCGCCGAATAATTGGCGGTCTGTGTTCGGAGGTATGTAGAGTATGAGGTATGTGGGCGGAGTTTAAGATCCAGGCGGGCGGGCTGACGGTAAAAACACAAAAACACGAAGGCAGCGCATGGCAATACGACGAAGTCACAGGCCAATACTACCTCCACTGCTTCCTTCCCGGGCAGCCCGATCTCAACTGGGAGCACCCGCCGGTGCGGGAGGCCGTGCACTCGCAGATGAAATTCTGGCTGGACAAAGGCACCGACGGCTTCCGCATGGACGTGATCGATCTGATCAGCAAGCCTCGCTCGTTCGCTGACGCGCCCGTGGTCCTTCCCAACGAGCGGTGGCAGCCGGCCGACAAACTGATTTCCAACGGTCCGAGATTGAACGAGTTCCTCGAGGAGATGGGGAGGGAGGTGTTGAGCAAGTATGACGTCATGACGGTGGGGGAGATGCCGTGGATGACGGATAAGCGCGAGGCATTGAATGTGGTCGGTTGGTGGAGGGGGGAGCTGGATATGATTTTTCAGTTTGACATGTATGTGCGGACGAATTCCTGCAAGCCGCTGGTACGTACCTACGGTATTGACGATGGTATGCATGTAGGATCACGATGGACTTTGGCAACAACGGGCGCTACTCGTGGCCAGAAAAGCCCTGGACATTGTCGACGCTCAAGGGAGCACTGGAGGGGTGGCAGACATTTATGATCCAAAACGGCGGTTGGAACTCGGTGTGCCTTGAAAGCCACGACCAGCCGCGCTCAGTCAGTCGGTTCGTCGACCGTTCGCTCACCGACAACGACCCGGTCACGCGCGTGCGCGTCGCAAAGATGCTGGCTACACTCGAGGCCGGCCAGTGCGGGACGATATATGTCTATCAGGGACAGGAGCTGGCGATGAAGAACATGCCCACGCATTGGCCCATTGAAGAGTATAAGGATGTCGAGACGCAGAATGCGTATAAGGAGTGAGTTTGGCTGGCCGCCCGCATCCATCCCGGGTATACCGTATACCGTAGATTGAGCTGACGGATAGCGAAGGGCGCTCGAACAGGCTGGAAGGGACGAGTCGAAGATGCAAGATTTCATGAAAGCGCTGCACCTCAAAGCGCGGGACCACGCGCGAATTCCCGTACAATGGGACTCTTCCTCGCACGCCGGCTTCACGACGGGGATGCCGTGGATGCGGGTGAACGAAGACTATCCACAGTGGAACGCAGCGCTGCAGGTGCCCGACGAGGACAGCGTATTTTCGTTCTGGAAGAAGGTCCTGCAGCTGCGGAAGCAGTACAAGAATGTGCTGATATATGGAGACTTCGAGATGTTGGTGCGAGAGGATGCGAGGGTCGTTGCGTATCGACGTACGAATGGGCAGGAGCGCGCCCTGGTGCTGCTGAATTTTACGAATGGGCCGGTTGAGTGGGAAATACCCCGTGGTAGAAGGGTAGAGGAGTTGGTCGATGAGCGGTATAGGAAGTTGGGGAACCATGGGAAGCTCCTCGGGGAGGGGGATGTGCTCTCGTTGCGGCCGTTTGAGGCGCTGATGTTTATCAAGTGATAGTGGGTTGAGTGATTATCTATGAATATGTCCTACAGACAAGTAGCGCATCGCCAGGTATCTAGTGTCGAATCGACTGAACGGAATATCTACATCTTGGTGAACCTCTTGCTTCCTCTCCGACTGTAGTCATAGCATGACTCAGTCTCGCGCGGCATTTTCCGGCACGACATCCGACCCCATTGACCCGACTCTCGCCAATGACGGTACCAGTATTCCGAATTGGCATGATACCTGCTTTATGTATGTGAAGCGGGGTGCATCCAGATTAGCCGCACACCTCCATGTTCCTACACCCTGAAGAAGTACCGGTATGCTCTAGGTAAGCATACGAGGGCACGGTAGCACAAACATAAGCGTTTTCTCCACTCATCGTTCGTTCGTTTGGCGGATGATGGCCATTGGCCATGGATGTAACTATGGATGATGGACGGTTCCTGGAATGCAGCCGGCAATACTTTCGGATATACCGTACATAACAAGCCACAGCGGACACGAATCGACTGTCAAGCAAACGCAATGGTCCCTCCCGTAAGCTGTAGTTAGTCATGTCGTTTTCTTTGCTCGGATTCTCTCTCTCAATCTCTTTCTCTTTCTCGGACGATTCGTCGATGATGAACGAACCGAAGCACGTCGTTGCGTTATATCTCCACTTGTGACTACATAGCTCGCCCTTCCTCGGGTACTAACACGTATGATCTCGCACGGGCAGGGGGCAGCTGCTTAAAGGCACGCGGGGTCGCCAAGTTTTCGTCGATTGTCTTTCTGCAAGGATTTTTTGGTTGGTGGTGGTGCGATCGGGGGCCGCGGCAATCTAACGGCTTGCTCGTTTTTTTCTCTCGTTCTTTCTCGTGCTCTGACTGCACTGACTCAACCACAAAAACCTACTCTTCTCCTGCCAACACCCACCCCCCGAAAGCCAACCCATTCTATCCAGCAAGCAAGCAAGCATCGTGTCTTTCTAAGCTTTTTGCTTCCACTATCCACTCCCTCAATCCAAGAGATCCCTCTCGAGCGCACTCATCTCACTCTTAACGGCACACATTCACCACCTCCGCCACAATGCTCCGGTCACCCGCCCGGGCGTCGATTCGATGCCTCTCACGAAGCCAGATTGTAAGGTCTGCTACGGCCAACACCACAAAGTTCTTCCAGACTTCCACTGCACCGGCAGCTATTTCGCCGTACAACAGACCAGCTGGCGCTGCTGAGCTCCCAAAGCGCACCCGGAAACAATCGACAGCCACTGCTCCGTGAGGCTCCACAATCCTACTACCGCGAGGTACTCGCCCAGAGCTTTGTGACTGATACTTGCTTGGCTACAGCGCTACAAGACCTATTCCTTCACCGGCCTTCAATGCTATCCCCGATACACCGGCGGCCACGCATAATGTCCACCCTTTGCGGGGGAGCAAGCAGCCCGAGATGGATGACTCGTGAGTCACCCTGAGTGGATTGGATGTGTGGTCGGTCGAGTCATACTGACATACTTGGCTTTGTAGTATGGTGGGAATGTCGGGTGGTGAAATCTTCCACGAGATGATGCTGCGGCATAACGTGAAACACATCTGTTTGTCGTCCTGAGCTCCTGAAAGAAATAATTTTTGCGGGTTGATTCTGATTCTGACTCATCATAGTTGGTTACCCTGGTGGAGCCATCTTGCCTGTGTTCGACGCCATCTACAACTCCAAGCACTTCGAGTTCATCCTGCCCCGACACGAGCAGGGTGCTGGACACATGGCGGAGGGCTATGCTCGTGCGTCTGGAAAGCCCGGTGTCGTCCTTGTGACATCCGGCCCGGGTGCTACTAACGTTATCACCCCCCTCCAGGATGCACTCAGCGACGGAACACCGCTTGTCGTCTTCTGCGGGCAGGTCCCGACCACGGCGATTGGTACCGACGCTTTCCAGGAGGCTGATGTTATCGGTATCTCGCGTGCGTGCACCAAGTGGAACGTCATGGTCAAGAATGTTGCCGAGCTTCCTCGGCGTATCAACGAGGCGTTCGAGATCGCCACTTCCGGACGACCCGGTCCTGTCCTCGTCGATCTGCCCAAGGATGTCACTGCTGCCATCCTGAGACAACCCATCCCCTTAGCCTCCAACCTGCCTGCCAACCCCTCCGCCGCTTCCGTCGCCGCGCGCGCCTTGAACAAGGAGCACTTGGACGCTACCATCAAGAAGGTTGCGGATCTCCTCGCTGTCGCCAAGAAGCCCGTGATCTACGCCGGCCAGGGTATCCTCCAGAAGCCTGAGGGCCCTGCCCTGCTTCGCGAGTTGGCGGACAAGTGTAAGATTCCTGTCACGACCACTTTGCAGGGACTCGGTGCCTACGATGAGCTCGAGGAGAAGTCCCTGCACATGTTGGGTATGCACGGATCTGCCTACGCCAACTTGGCTATGCAGGAGTCGGATTTGATTCTCGCTCTCGGTGCCCGTTTCGATGACCGTGTCACTGGAAACATCGCCAAGTTCGCACCCCAGGCTAAGGCTGCCGCCGCTGAGGGACGTGGTGGTATCATCCACTTCGAGATCATGCCCAAGAACATCAACAAGGTTGTCCAAGCCACCGAGGCCGTTGAGGGTGATGTCGCCGACAACCTCGCCCTTTTGATCCCCCAGCTCAAGGCCGTCGATAGCCGACAGGAATGGTTCGCCCAGATCGCCGACTGGAAGAAGCGCTACCCTTTCGAGTTCGAGCGTGAGACTCCCGGAGGACCGATCAAGCCTCAGACCGTCATCCAGGAGATCTCGAAACAGACCGCCAGCTTCAAGAAGGACGTCATCATCACCACCGGTGTCGGTCAGCACCAGATGTGGACTGCCCAGCACTTCCGCTGGAGACACCCGCGGTCGATGGTCACCTCTGGTGGTCTGGGAACCATGGGCTTCGGTCTCCCCTCTGCCATCGGTGCCAAGATCGCCCGCCCCGACGCTATCGTGATCGACATTGACGGCGATGCCTCGTTCAACATGTCGTTGCAGGAGTTGTCAACGGCCTCCCAGTTCAACATTGGTGTCAAGATCTTGGTTCTGAACAACGAGGAGCAGGGAATGGTCACTCAGTGGCAGAACTTGTTCTACGAGAACCGATTCTCGTGGACCCATCAGTCCAACCCCGACTTTGTCAAGCTGGCCGATGCTATGCACATGACTGGTATGCGGTGTGACAAGCTGGAGGAGCTGCCCGCCACCATCAAGAAGTGGCTCGAGACCGACGGCCCCGTGCTGTTGGAGGTTGTCGTTGACGTAAGTTCCATTCGTTTACCACCTTGTAGTTGACAGATTTAACACCCACACAGAAGAAGGTGCCCGTCCTGCCTATGGTGCCCGCCGGCAAGGCTCTGCACGAGTTCCTGGTGTACGACCCCGACACTGAGGTTTTGCGGAAAAATGCTTTGAAGCTGCGGTACCCCGATGGAAAATACCACGAGGCCCCTAAGTCTGACTGATTGATCTGATTGGGCTCTGGATATGTTGTCGTTTTCCTATCGAAAAGTACTATCGTCGTCTGCATACCATTTTCTGTACAAACATTTCTATTTTCTTCCTTTTTTTTCTTTCACTTTACTACAGCGATTTGGGATTTGGTTTCGGGATTGATGTTATGCTGCTTGCTGCTTGCTGGTTTTGTGTTTTTGGCATCGTCGCTTTAGGTATAGGAATGGGAAGTACCGGATAGGAGGGCTGGGTTTGGTTGGGTGATCGAATTGCAGCTATTGCGTTTATGTTCATTTTCGTGTTCAGTGTGCAGATGTGAAGACGTGAAATTATCGTGAAGATGATGTACCTAGTGGTGATGGTCAGTCAGTGGTTCCATCTCGGTCGGCGGTCTCTGCCTGCACTCCCTTCGGACCGTATGCGATGGCAGCCTCATGTTAAACGATTGAATAGCTTGAACTCCGCTATCACTCTAGTTTATCATGTGCGAAGCCAGTGGTGGAGAATCGCGAGACAATTACTTCTCAAGCTTTTGGTAGCTACGAATAGCTGGTGGTTGATGGCTATTGACGGTAGAGTCTCCTTCTAGGCTTTAGCACATGTAAGGGACGGACTTTTGTCACCTTGGGTTAGGGTTTCTGATCCATGTTGCACCAACTGATTGGCGGCGCGTCAAACTGAGGCTGCTGCTGCACGAACCTTTCTCCTCGCCCTCACCCACCCCACCAAGCACCCCACCCCCACCACCACCGAAGATGCCGATCTCCATCCACGGGCCGACCGCGCCCCCCAAACTCTTCTCGCTCCTCCCATCGCGGCACACCGACGACGCGATGGACACGGACCTGGACTCGCCGTCCACCTCGCTCGTAACCCCCGGCGAAACGATCACCAGCGACCCACAGTGGATGCGCGGGCACGGCACGTACCTCTCGCGGTCCGCGGCGCTCCCGCCGTCGATCATCGCATCGCTCAGCGGCACGATCCAGAAGACCAACAAGCTTTTGTCGGTAGTGCCGCTGCGCTCGCGGTACCACCCCGAGATCGGCGACCTCGTCGTCGGCCGCATCGTCGAGGTCCAGTCGAAGCGCTGGAAGGTCGATATCTGCAGCCTCCAGTCCGCCGCCTTGCTGCTGAGCAGCATCAACCTCCCCGGCGGAATCCTAAGGAAGCGGACGAGCACGGATGAGCTGCAGATCCGCACGTTCTTTGCTGAGGGCGAGCTGCTCGTCGCGGAGGTCCAGAGTCTGTTTCAGGATGGAGGGGCGAGCTTGCATACCCGCAGTCTGAAGTATGGGAAGCTCCGCAATGGGTACCTCGTCACTGTGCCGGCGGGGTGTGTGCGCCGCGCGCGGAGCCAGCTGGTTACACTTGCGGCAACGGATATTGAGGTCGTTCTGGGCGTCAATGGGATGGTGTGGATTCAGGTCAAGAAGGCAGGCGCCGAGGGGAAGGACGGCGAGGCTACTGAGGAGATGTATTCCGACAAGAACGATTACATCACGCCCGAGAAGCGGAGGGAGATTGCGCGCGTGGGCGCCTGTGTTAGGGCCATGGTCAGGTGCGGCCTCAGGGTCGATGAGGACCTGCTGAACGCGGTGTATGAGGCGGCTGTTGAGGAGGCCGAGGGGGAGATGGACGAGAATGCGGATGAGAGCCTCGAGGGCGAGAAGGGCCGGCTGGTGGTCGAACGCGCGGTCGCAAGGAGGTTGGTGTAGAATCGAGTGGTAGCCACACATACCACTGCTGCTCCCGTGACGGTGAATTCCGAAGTGTCTCAGAAGTGACGCCCGATGAAGGAGTCGAGTATTGGCATCTACCGTAGCGCACGATCTTGACGGGATCTGCATACGCAACATCACGTGGCGGAGATGGGCATCGCATAACTTGGCACGTCACTGCACATATGTAACTATCCTCCGCCACCGTCTAGTTAGAGCACACCACATTTGTTTCGTTTGAGTTGTTCATGTAATGGCTTTTTGCGAGTTCCGCATCGAGCAGTCGCATCCCATGTACGGTACGGTAAGTACTCAGACGACGAATGCCGACATAGCCTGCTTCCGGAAGCTAAGAGGCAGCGATCCCGAGCAAACGAGCGCCAGCGGGGGACGGCCCATGAGCTAAGCGAGTGAGGCGCCGAGAGGAGACAAAGCCGTGCAAGTGAGCCATAGAAGTGCCGGGCATCACGGCCAACAAAGAGGGCCAGAAGGAGAGAGGTCTTGTTTCGCGTATGTAAGGATGCTGATTCCGACTTGCTGGAATTCCTCATTGATACCGCATTTACGTGAGCAATACCTAACGTCAACCTACCACCACCACCTTACCTTACCTTACCGAGCTCTGGCTTCCTTTCTTCCTTCCTTCCTTCTCGCCTGCCTTCCGTGCATCCCTTCCCTTCGTTCCTTCCTTCGTCGCACACTCGCTGGTCTGTAGATAGTACACTCGTAATACCTAAACTATTCGCACCCAACCGCGAGCAGCCAACCCTTCACCCACAACACCACCACCACCACCATCCAACCAACACCCGCCAGCCAACCAACCACTGCTTCTACCGTACTCTACCTACTATTGCCCCACAGACAACCCATTCTACTTCCTTACTACTACCACCACCTCCTCCACCTCCATTCACCTCCACTACCACCACTATCACCACCACTATCACCACTACCACCACCACTACCACCACCACCTCCTCCACCACTATCACCACCACCACCGACTACTCCCCCGCGTCCAGCGAAAACAACACCCGCCTTCCTTCTCCCCACCAGCCCCCATTCTCCCCACCAGTCTTCTTCACTCTCACTCGCACATTCACTCAACTGCGCCCCAATCCCAGCCTGGCCATGCTCGTCCCCCGCCTCTGAGCCGCACTCGAATCGGTTGCTGCTGGCTGCTGGCGCTGGCTACCCGTCGATCGGCGTCCGGCCTTACTTACCTTACCTACCACCTACCTTACCTTACTTTACTACTCTACTTCACCCTACCACCACCCCAAATTCCCACCCTACTACTCTACTAACCCCCTCCCTACCACCCCAACTCCATTCACCGTGCGACGTCAATTATTATTGGCGAAAGAAACCCGCCCACCGCACTGCACCGCGCCTACCCACGAAACTGTGTCGACCTGCCAGCACAACAAAACTCTTTTCCTTTCCTTTCCTTCCGTCAAAAAGAACTTCAGCCTTGGATGTGCCCCGCGAATTAGCGACCCGAACGACCCATCGCAGGCAACGAAGCACGCAAGCAGTAACTGAGTTTTACGCCCAGGGGCACATACACACATACACACCCAGCTCCACATCCACACCCATACCATACCCACAAACACACACACCCATACACGCACACCCCCACAAACACAAAACGCATCCCGCGCTATATACCTTTTTGTCGCCTATCCTTATTTCACACGCGCGCGCGCTCACAGGCTCGATGGCGAACACGGTCGCCCTCGTCGTCGACACGGACGAAATCGGCGTGCGATTCCAGAAGCTTAACCTTCCGCCGCGCCCACTGATCATGGACAAGTCGAGTCGCCAGTGCCAGCACCATCAGCACACGTCTTGTTTCTGCTACGAGTACACCACGCTGCTGGACCGGCCGGAATACACGGGAAAATACCTGCGCGAAAGTCCCGAGCCCGACTCGGCCGCCGCCGCAAGGACGCCGAAGGTCTCGACGAATGGCTCAACGCCAAACTCAACGGCCGCTATCGCGACGAAGAAGTTCAAACTGGGGCAGTACCTCGCGGGAAAGACGACAACGCCGAAGCCAGACCACAGAAGCTCCGAGACGTCGCCGAGTAACGCGACGAACGCGCCTGTCAGAAGCACTCTGCCGCCTCCGCCTCCTTCGTTACCGCCGCCACCTCCTCCGCCTGCTTCTGCTGCTTCGCATTCCTCGCATTCGAAGACGGCGTCGCGCTCAAATACTCCAACCACTAATAAGTCCAATGCCGCAAACCCTGTGATGGATCGGTCACGGGGTTCGTCGAAAACTGCAATTCCAATCAAGAGGTATGACGAAAGCTTTACCACACCAGGAGAAACATGTTTAGTGAGCTAATGCCTGTCTCTCTCTCGTGCAGGACCAGCGACCTTCCTCCAATGGATGAGCCTAAACCATCTCCAAAGATAAATTATTCGGAACTGTCGCGACCTTCGAAACGGCCACGCCTGTCGCCGCCGCCTCAATCACGACAACCCCTCCCTCCTCCTCCTCCCCGACGGGAGCGCAGTCCACACCCCCTTCCAGCCTCCGCTTCCTCCTCCAGACAGCGCAGTCCCCCGCCACCGCCTCGTCGGAATGCAGCTTCCCCACCTCCTCCACCTCCTCCCCCTCGACGCTCAGCCACACCCGCCCTAGTTCTACCGCCAATACTGAGTCCCACTCTGCCGAAGATCATCGAAGATGCGCTGGCGGCGGAGGATAACTTGGACGACGAGATCATGGCGAAGCCGACTCGCGATGGGACCCCGTTGTCAGTGAAAGAAGGGCGAGGCAAGGCGTCCCAATCGAGCAAGAAACCTCCGACGTCATCATCAACTCCCTCCGGGCGGTCCCCGCGCTCGGTCGCTTCTCCGGCCAAAACACTTCCCAAGAAGTCGAGCCTTGGCGCCGCCGCCGCCGCCTCCAAGACTACCGGCAAGCGACCAGCAAGTCCGAATCCTTCATCTCCGAGATCTCGGATATCCGCAACCTCGTCCAAACATCCGCCGGCAGCTTCTGCTACTACTGCTACACCTCAGAAGTCGCGGATAGTCAAGTTCCGGTTCAAACGGCGGTTGAAGGATTTCCAGAGCTTCTGCAAGATCTCGCTTAACAAGCGCCCTCGCCCGTCGGCGAGCCTAGAGGAATCCAATGGCTTTGCCAAACCGAAGATGGCGTCGGCAGCGTCGCTCAATGTGCCGAAGATCTCGGCCTCGGCCGCTCGCTCACCCGCCTTCAAATCGCCGGCACTCAAGGCTCCGGTCACGGAGAGAGATGTTGTGACGCCGCCTCCGAAGAAAGTCAATGGTACCACCGGGGGAAAGAAGCCGGAGCGATCTGCAATCACGCCGGCTTCCAATCGCGATGACAGGAACGGTGTGCCAAGGGTCATCCCGCACATAAGCCAGCAGTTTAGCCAGGATTACGAGAAGTATGTGGGACACGAAAATTAGGGTAGGTTGCAGGAACTAATCGTCATCTGCAGATTCGCGTCGCTGGGTAAATCCACGAAGCACGAGGCGGACGCCATCTTTCGGTCGGGAACGTCGGACACTAGGGAACTTCACCGTGCTTTGGTCATTGCCGCCGACTCGACGTTGTGCTTCATCCTTGCATTCGTGCTCTCGGACCGCGCGCGGGCGCTCGATGGCGGTAGACCGCCAACTGCGGATATGTGGAGGACTTTCATCCCGTTGTCGATGTTTGTGTCGGACAAGGCGAAAGCTAGCCACGCGCACACGCTGTATGGGTTCTGGTATGTGCAGTCGAAATCGATCCATGTTCTGTCCAAACGATGTTGACGGAGTGGGGCGCAACAGCAAGCAGATGGAGACGGTGGTCCGCCAGCACGTCTTCGACATGGACGTGGCGCAATTCGGCCGCGCCAGTCTCCCGGACGCCACATCGAAAGCGCCCACGCCGGACTCGAGCAATTCGGTGAACAACGAGCGCAGCAGATACCTCGGGCTCAAATCACGGCTCGTCCAGGACTCTCGGGACCTCCGGGAATGCTGGAACGAGGGTGTGCGCTACCTCTCGTTCGACGACATCTCGGGGAAGTTCCCGCAGACGTATGCCGCCCGCAGTACTAAGTGGGTCGACCCCGAAACGCAGCTGCCGAAAGCCGTCGGAACCTACAAGCAGGCGTTCCAGCTCCCCCTGCATAGAAACAGCACCCCGCTGGAGACGGTCAACTTTGGTCGCCGATTCATCGAGGAGTGGGCGACGGGTAATCGCGTGCAGTATCGGAGTAAACTGTATGAATGGTTGAACTGACGGCGATGGTCTTTTTGGTTGATTTCCTTTTTTCTTTCTTTCCTTATCTTCCTTTTTTCCTTCCTTCCTGTCTTCCTTGCTTCCGGTGCGATCACGCGAAATAAATTTCTTGCTCTTTTATCTCTATCATGTGTACTCAAATCTTTTTCGTTCGTTAACTTTTTATTTTTGTGTTTATTTTGTGTTTTTGTGTTTTTTATGTTTTTTGTATTTTTGTGTGTTTTTTTTGTTACTCAGGCGTAAAGCGGGGGGTGGGGGTGGGTTTTCCAATATCCATTGTTTTTGCTTTTACTTTTGCTTCTGCTATTTTGTGAATTGCTGAGAATTGCTGAAAATTGGTTTTGACTTGCCTGCGAATGGGGGGTGGATGGGGATGGGGATGTAGAGGGGAAGGGGGAGGGGGATGTGGATGTGGATGAGGGGATGATATGGGGATGTGAATGGGGTATGGATGTGGACGGGGATGTGGGTGTGGATGGCGATGTGTATACTAGTTACTATCTTATTTTACTAGTTTTACTGGTTTTTGCTGGTTTTTGCTTGCGTATAAAGGGTGGAGGAGGGAGGATTGAGTATGGTGGTGGTTTTGGCGTCTAGATGCGTACTGATGTATTTACTTAGTAGTTGGGAGACAATTGGAAGAGAATTGGAAGCAGATATGTAGACCGGACCAGTACCTCAGCGTTGAATAGGAGCTTGAACGGGAGGTGATGGTTGCGTGACTCATGAGGCTATTCAATCGGAGGGGGAGGGCAGTCGAGGTCAGATCGAAGCTGAGCTCTGATGGATCATTCTACCAAATATGAAATTTCTCACCGCCATACATACGCACCGCCATAATTGTCGGGAGGGGTGTCATTCCAAGCAAGGCTCCGCCGTCAATGGCACCCGGAGGTTTCAGGTACCTACTTAGGATCGGTAACGGTAACGTCTTTGTCTTTTTTTCTTCTTCCCCCTTGGTTTCATGATCAATTGCATGCATGCAGTCTTGCGGGACTGCGGGGACTGTGGTAATGTGGACTGTGGCAATGTCGCAATGTCAGTTAAATCTACATAAGACGAGCTTCGGCCTTCGGCCTTTGGGTGGGTGGATGCTCGATGGTACATACTAATAGTACAGGAGTGTGCCCAGTCGGTCGAGCGAGTGAGCGGGCATGGGTAGTCTACAGGAGAATACAGCGAGCCACGATATATGTACTAGGCAGTAACTATCAATTCTCACTCGTCCACGCTTCTTCCAGAGAAAGCATGAATATCCAAAATGCTGCAAATATAACCAAACAACCCAACTCAAAAGAAAAACAAAAACAAAATAGGTAGCTAACAGATCCCCTCCTCGCCTCGCTACAACTCATCATCATCCGTGGTATCATCGGCGGCATCATACTCCACCTTCTTCTCCACCCTCTCAACCGGCTTCTCCACCTTCTTCTCCGCTGCCGGCGGCTGCAGAGGCTGCGCAGCCTTCGCCGCCCACGCAATCGGCTTCCGCACGGGCGGGAGCTCGTCATCATCCTCGCTCTGTTTGGCATCACTCTGCGGCTCATCTTCATCGTCGTCGGAGGCGGTGAGTGCTGTTTCATCGTCCGCCACTGGAGCGGCCTTCCGTGACGGTCCAGCATCAACCTCCATCCTGTTGTCGTCGGAGGAGTCCTCGGTATCTGATGGTGGAGGAGCCGGTTTCCGACTTCTTGTGGCGCGCGCGGCGGGGGCGGGTTTCTTTGCGGGCGCTTTCTTGGCTGGCGCTTTCTTCGTTACGCGCGCAGGCGGTGTAGGCGGCGGCGGGGGTGGGGAAGCCTTGCGTTTCCCCTTCGCCTTGGCCTTGCCCTTCGCCATCACCGGCTCCGGTTCCTCCCCCGCGTCCCTCTCCTCCCCCTCCTCCCCCCTCCCCTGCTCCTGCTCCTTCTCCAGCAACCTCCCTTCCAACTCCCTTATCATTTTCTTCTTCTCCTCCAGCACCCTAACAAACCTCTCCACCAACAGCTCCTCATGTTCCTTCCTTGCCTTCACCAGCTCCTCGAGCTGTTGCTTAAGCTCATCCACGGCGCCCGCCTCCTCCTGGATCTTCCCGGCCACATCCGCCGCCTCGAGCCGCGCCACTGCCGCGCATGCCCACTCAAATATCTCGATCTCCGCATTGGGGTCACACGGAATCAACAGCGTCGCGAGCGTTTGCTTTACGCGCCCGAAGATGCGGCGGAGGCGGAGCTGCGCGAGGGGGGTCAGTGCCAGCACCACCACTTCGGTAAAAGGAAAAGGCAAAGGGAGGAAGGTACACACCCCGAACCCGTCCTCGCCCACAGTCGCAAAGTCAACATCCAGATTCGCGAGCAACCTGGGCTCCACAGGCCGCCGGAATAGCACCCACCCCCAGATTTCTAGGAGCTCGCTATCGCTGCCGGCGAACTTCTCGTTCTTGGAGCTTAGCAGCTTCGCGGAGTCGACTGTTTCCCCCACTTCCCGTCAGTGTCGTGTCGTGAGAAAAAAAGAGGGATAGGGTGGGATGGTGTCGTACGCGTCAAGGTGAATGCCCGCTCGCCCTCCGTGGCTTTGATCGTGCATGCGAGGTTTTGCGGGAATGGTGAGTCCGCCGAGGTCGGCGTGATGTGTAGCAGGAAGTGCCCGTGCTTGTCGAAGCGCGGGATTCGTAGGAGCGGGTTGGGGTTGGGGGCGGCCATGGTCGTCGTCGTGCTGAGTGCAGAGGAAAGTCGCGTCGGAGTATGAGTCGGGACGACGCGATGGACGCACGCACGGGGTGGACGCGTAGCGCTAAGTTGGTGTGACACATGTGCACGTGGTGGTGGCCTTTGCATAGGGCGTCACTCGATTATCATTGTTCCGACTCGGATTCAGTCACGTAGGATGAGCTCGTCTTTCTTAAACTTGTAATTGCCGGAATAAAACAAGAAAAAGATGAAGCCGATATCAACCGTATACACTGAATCCTCCACATCCCATCTCCGCCCCCTCTCTCCCCTCTCTCCGCCCCCTCTCTCCGCCCCCTCTCTCCGCCCCCCCGCGTTCCCCTCCAGCTGCCTCTGCCACTACACCGGCAGCTCAAACTTCTTCCCCTTCATAACCTTCGTATAGTAGATATAGAAAAAGTCCGAGTAGAGGACCGTCTGCACGATGCCAGCCAGCAGACTGATCTGGTCGACATGGCCCTCCATGACATATCTCCAGACCCAATTTGGGATGTAGAGGGCGCGATAAGCGCCCAGGGCAAATAGGTAATGCGTGGTGATCGTTTCCGCCTCGCCCGTCCTCTGCATCATGAACAGCTGCGGTAGGATCGCGACGCTCTCGAGCCAGATGCTGAAGCTCCACAGGATCTCCGAGAAAGTGTACTGGTACGGGAATGCGAGCGCTAGCACGCCCGCGCCCACCAGAAGGAACTCCACCCGGAACGTGTCGATTGCCGGGTCGTGTGTAGGCTTGAACGGCGAAGTCATCAGGTAGATCGTGTACCCCGTTTCCCCCAGGAATACGACCTTCATGATCGTGTTGTAGTACGAGATGTTGAATGTCGTGAAGATGTCTAAGGCCCTGTTAGCTCCGCTGGCCTGCTTCCGCTTCCTCCTCCTCCCCCTCCCCCCACACAGCACGGAGCGACATACCGAGGTAGCGCGTAACGAAGATCAGTAAGTAGAGGCATTGCGACTTGAGCGAGATTCCTGCGCACGTCTGTCCGTCCGGCATCGTCAGCACATCAGCCATCCCATCTCATCTCGCTTTCGTCCCTCCTCTCCTCCATCCCCCACTCCGCTCGGTCCCTCTCCAGCAGCCCCCACTCACCCGTGACGTTTTCATCTTGTGCAGCAAGATAAAGATACTCGCCAGATGCGAGAGATCTGCTGCGATCCGGAAGATATTCATTGCAGCGGCGGTGGTGGTATGTGGTATGTGTAGTCGTGAAGCGTGGGTGGTGTGAGTGGTGGTAGTGGTGGTGTTTGCGGCGGCGGCCGCGGGCGGGTGGTAGATACGAGGTAGTTGGAGCACTAAAAAAGTTTGGGTTGGGTTGGAGCTGGCTTGCTTGTGGACACGTTCGTTTGGATGAGCTATGTAGGAATCTAGTGATGCTGGCTGGCTGGCTGAGCTACCCCAACCTTATGTGCTCGATGGCGGGGCTTGGTATTCGGGGTGACGAAACAACGACAGAACAAACAAACAAATTGAAGGTGAATGAATGAATTCGAAGGATTCTAAAGATCTGAGATGTGGCCTGAGTGGAGATTGAATAGAAAAAGCAATTGGGCGTGAATAGAAGATCAGGGGTGAGGGCTGCCATGCGATTACCCGGCAGGGAATGCATGCTGTTGCTGTGACAGCTACGGTTTCAGGTGTCACGTGGCCCGGAGGAGTGAGGTACTGTGATGAATTGCCGATCTGAGGGATATTCATTGTCAGCGGTGGTTACCCACACCCTCCAGTACACACATACACAGCCCGCCCCACGAGTCACGAAGTGTGAAGATGCCGCTGTCTACTATACGTGCTTACACTGCCACTGACCCATCGATAGTGGGCGTTGTGGAGCTGCGGCGGTAGCGGCCCGCACCTTGCACGGTTAAAGCCTGGGACCTGGATGGACAAGGTTCGTGATCACGTCTCCCCGCACACCCAGCTCCATCTACAACCTCGATAGCTACTCGAGCACGCCGCCCACCCGTGATGGCAAACTTCTGTCCCATCTGCAAGCTACCTACCTAGTTTTCTCCTCAAGGATTTGGCCTTCGTCGACCAGGCGGACCATATCATACGGGGTGACGGAATTGACACGGACTGCTCGACACCTACAAAATCCGGCTGGAGGAGAAAGCAACGCAGTTGGCTTCTTTGCTTGTGCAACAGGAGCCGAAAGTGCTCTCACCGAAGGAACATGTGCTTGATCTGGAGGCCCGGACGAAGGGGTTCCAGGGGTTGCCTCTGGAGAAGGATCTACCCCGCAAGGCTCGAGGTGAAGAGGTGCAAATTGAATTGGAGGAACTGTATGCGAGGAGTGAGAGGATGTATGATGGTATAATATGGAGCTCTCGCCAAGTTGACACATCGTGGATAAAGACACAGTATTGATGCGCATGCTAAAGCATTCATCCACGGTCACTCGCCATAGGTAGCAGTTCTCGGAGCTGCAAAGCGGGGACCCTGCTTCGTTACATGTAGGAAGCGAGCTCCCCGGAAGAGGCAGGAGAAACGAAATCTCGAATTTGTACGATGGTGAGTAGAGTATTGTACATATAGTGAGTGCGGGGACCTCGTCCCGAAAAGACGACCTCTCATCTAGACGGTCGACCTCCTACATACCAATCCTCACATCATACTTCACTAGCAACCTCTTCATCCCGCATACCGTGTTATTCCTACGTCCCCTCCTCGGAGTAGTTTATCAATCGGCATCGGCGTGATGGACTTTGCTGCATCTTTGGTGGATGGATGGGCATTGAGTCGGCGGTGGTGCTGGGAAATCTCGTTCCAGTGGGATTTCTCCAGCTGTTGTCGAGTAGGTGTTGTCGCTAGTTATCGCCGTTTCTCTCGCCTCTCGAGGGCCGTAATAGCTACCTACGGTAGGTATGTAGTATTTGGCGGGACTCGGGCGACAAAGTGCTTCCAGTTGTAGGATTGCAGGGCCGACTGGAGCGGCCATAGTAGATGAAGGTGCATATATGTACAAAAGCTGTAGATGAAGCTGATGGGGACCGAGATCATGCATCTGTATGCATGCGGTGAGCAGTAACCACGAAAGTATGATTCATTGATAGATACATGACCGACGGACCGACCGTGACCACTCACGTTTCAACGGGGAGGGGTAGGGGACCTCCCAGACTCAGACTCAGACTCAGACTCGGGTCTCAAAGCCCGCGCCATCGTATGTATTGTACATGCCATGTACATGCCAGAACCGATTCTACGGATCCTCCCATGTACCTACCGGCCGATGACTCAGTAAGAGGCCTGGAGCCTGGAAGCCTAGAGCCTGGAACCTGGAACCTGGAGCCTGGAGACGCGATGTCAGCTGTTTGCTGTCTTGCTGTCTTGCTGTTTTGCTGTGTGCTTCAGCCACATGCACGTTCGGCACTTCGGATTGCTATGCGGCCGGGGTTCGACAGATCCGCAATGCGAAGAAAGGCGCGCCATCTGCCGAACGCGCTAGTCTCATGGCATGCGCAGGTGCTGTGTTTCGCGGTTCAGCCCGATGGCGGTATCGCGAGGCATCCTCAGCAGTTGGATGGGTAGTTGGGTATGTATCAGAAGCTTTGAAGCTTGGTGCTGAAGCTGACATGGCCTGGAACTCAATGGCGATCTAAGCGGTAATCTGGGCACTTGGCCACAAGTACTAGTAGATGCGCACGAGATGCGCACGGGAATAAGAGCTTCCATTGCATCCGCTGTCAATGACTTCCGCTGTCAACGACTTCGAGAAAGAGCCCCATTCACGAGCTTAAGTTAGGTACCACAGCCGGTCCGGGGAGCGACATTGAGTATCGATGGAGCTCCCCACTTCCCATTCAATTCATCCCCCGGCCACCACCACCATCACGTCACCGCATCCATCTCCCATCTCCATCTCCATCTCCATCTCCCCATCACCGGCGAAGTCTAAAAACACCCTCCAATTGCAATCGCAACTTCCGAGTCCCGGGTCCCGACTCTTAAGTCTCCGCACCGGACATGTAGCCCATCTAGGCTCTCGCTGATACCGGTACATATCCTCCTTTTAGCTTTTCTGCAGCCTGCAGGTCCCATGATCCATCGCATCCCATGATGCATCCCATCCCATCCCATCCCGAAGCCTGCGAGTGTGCATGTCCACACTGCTAGTAGATAACCAGCTACCGCCAGCCTCAATGTGTTCATATCCAGTAAGCCACCAGCACCACCACCGCCATCCTCCATCATGGGTACGCAATTCCTCGCTCATCAGTCTTTCCGACCGAGCGACCATTGAACATCCCCACCCATCCCCATCCATCCAGCAGCTTCTACCCACGCCCTAGTGGGCGCAGCAAACGCCCACATTCCCCAACCCAGCCAACACAACCACGGACTGGGACTGGGACTGGGATGAACCGACCGGGTGCGAGTCCGTCCATCTAGCGTCCATCAAATCCGTCCAATCCATCCAGTCCATCCAATCCGCCGAAACAGAGACACAGAGACAGACAGAGACAAGCAAGCCATCCATCCAGCTGCAGGTCCGAAACGATAGCAACGCGGGGCTTTCGGGAGTTTTGGATTTCCTTGCTTTTCGTTGATTTTGCTTTTTGCTTTTTGTGTGTTTGCTTTTCCGGGTCACTCTCCATCTGCGTAGAGTAGAGTACATGCCTATCTTCGAGGCGGCCAGTGGGCTGGCTGGCTGGCTGGATGGCAATGGATGGATGGGAAGATGGGGCGAGCGGGCGGGCATTCCTGCGCTGCTGCTGCTGCGCATGCACACAATTGCAGCCACGTCTCCCGCCCGGTGATAGGTAGGATGATAGGTAGGATGGAAGATAGGTGCAGAGAAGCGGCGAGAAAGAAAGATAGAAAGATAGAAAGAAGGGAAGGTCGTCATGCCATTGAGCGACAAATGCCTCTGTTGCTGCCAGGCTCATCCATCCACTGCCAGGTCCATCCATCCACTCCCAATGGCAAATCCCAATCGCCCGCCGGCCGTAACTATAGCGTACGGTACCTAGTATACCCGTAACCACTATCGTATATCCTCACTCTCCCACCAATTCATATCTGCCCCCAGGGCCCACCTCAATGGCCCACCATGCCCACGCACCGTCTCGTCCGCGTTTCACACGTCAGCCAACCCCCTCCCCCTCCCCCCCGCAGCCACCACCACTACTACCACCACCACGGGCCTGTCTTGGCAGGGGGCACAGCTCTAGGTTTAGTTCGATCCCCACTTCCCTCGTGTTCGCGTCCGGGGCGGCGTGCGGGGCCTGGGCTGACCATTCTTCCGTCGCACAAGATGGTGAGAAGAGAGAGAAGATGCTTTTTCTTCGCTGGTGAAGTGTAGGAGTGGGTGTGGGAGTGGGTGTGGGAAGTGAGGGGAATGGGGCGGGTGACTGACAAGTGACATCCCATCGCGCGCGGCTAACTGGTCACTTCCCTTCACTTCCCTTCCCTTCCTTCCTCTCCACCCAACAGGTTGGATTGGATTGGATTGTTCTCGCCCAGCCAGCTCCAACCGCTAGTTAGCTAGAGTACGCTGGTTATCTGTCTCTGCCTCTGTCTCTGCGCGGAACGAGGAACGAGGGAGGGGGCGACGGGGGGCGAGAGGGGAGTGGGAGGGGGAGGCACAAATAAGTAACCGGGCGAAGTGGGGGAATTGAGCTGGAGTCTACTCGTTCTGGAGTCTAGAGTACCAACATCTACATCATATGTATCATATCTACCTGAGTCCACCTAACTCGAGCTCGAGCGGGGTGGAGAGACACCGCTAGGTACTTCTAGATACTAGGTAGCAGCCTTGCTTCGCTCGTCAGTGGTGATCGTGATTGTGATTGGTCGGGTCACAAGTCGTCACAAGTCGTAAGCTCCTACGCCGCATCCGCCGCCGCCGCCGCCAACACAGGACACGGACAGGGCAGAGGGATTTCGCGAGCGAGCGATTGAGTTGTTTGAGTTGTTTGAGTTGTTTGAGTTGTTTGAGTTCCTATGTATGCAACTACGAGTAGATTGCTGAGAGCGATTGAATCGAATTGAGTTGTTTGAGTTGTTTGAGTTGTTTGAGTTGAGTTACCATGTGAGTATGCACGGTATGTAGAGTAGATTGCTGCGAGAGGGGAAACAATCAATCGATCACCCGTGGGCCGTCGTGGATGAGTGAGTGAGGAGTCGCACGACCCGGTAGAGCGGAGTATCGCCCACCTCCCCTCCCTCCCCTCATGGGTACCGTATCCCCGCCCCGCGCAGTCGGACAAGCACAAGGTCCGAGGATTACCTATCACCCCTCCGACCCCTCCGACCCCTCCGACCCCTCCTCACCAATTTCTCGGTGCTGCTCGGTGCTCGCGATGCTGCTGCTCACGATCGGTGTGCGATATTTCAAATCGATAGATTATCTGACTGCTGCTGCGCCGCGACAGCGGTAAGGTTTGGATATAGTATATTAATCATAATCATCCCCCCTCCTTCTCTCTCTCCGATCTCAAAATACGGTACGGAGTGAGGTGGGTGAGGTGAGTAAGAGTACCCTCCAGGCTCCACTCGACTTGACTCTATATTCAGAGCATAGATAGCATAGGCAGCATGGTAGCATACCCAGCATGGTACGTAGAGGGGAAAGTTATATCCGTAACGAGACGAGGCGAATAGTATACCGGGACTCAGGTAAGCAGTGTCGTCATCACACATAGAGTACCTAGAGTGCATCAATCAGCAGCGGTGGAAGCAGCAGCAGCGGTGAAAGCATCACTCGTAGGCATCTCTCTCCCTCTCTCTGTCGGTTTCTCTCCACTTTATTCCACTGCATGTTTCCGAAAAGCACAGACAAACAATGCGCTGGCGCTGGCGTTTCGATATCACAAGCAATTGAAATCAATCGCGCAGGAAACGCAGGCAGGCAGGTAATCAATCGCGCGCGCCCAACTCAATTCCAATCGCACAGTGCTCAATCGCTCAGTTCCAATCGCTCAGCGCTGTGCTCAGCGCTCAATCGACATTCCCTAACCATACTGCTGCTAGTGGGATGGTGGGATGGTTACTCTACTCTGCACCCAGCCTGCTCCAATGCTCCTTCAATCCGTGACGTTTACTCTAATCGCAGGGACTCCAGCATCACACTCCCGGAGTCCGGAATCAATTGCGCGCGTGGGTCGCACTTGTCGCACTCATCGCACTCGTGAGCCGTGACGTACGCATAGGCAGCCCAGCTGCAGCTCGGGAGGGGTAGTCTAATCTAGTCAGGGAGCTGGTGCTTGTGGTGCTGCTGCTGGAGCTGGTGGTTGAAGAGTCCAGACTCCAGAACTCTCCCAGCGCTAACTACTAGCCATCCGCCGCTGGATTAAAAACCGCTCCCCTCTGGGCTCGCCAGTAGAATTGTTAGAGGTGCGTGACGTAGTGTGTGTATGTAGGGTGGGTGAGCATCCCGGGACGAGAATTGAGAGGCGAGAAAGAAGGGTCGAGATGCGCCGACCATCCATCCACGTTTTCTTTTTCCTTCTGCTTCTTCTTCCTTCCCTGGGAATCTTTCCGGCAAGTCGAATGTGCGCGGCGCTGGTATGTGCTTTTATGCCGGACAGAGCAGAGGGTTTCAAGCTGAGGGTTTCTAGCAGAGCAGAGGGTTCCAAGCAGAGCAGACCAGAGGGTTCCAAGCAGAGAGCAGATGAGAGGGTATGTGGAGGAGAGACCAGAGCGAAAATGTGACCGCCTTACCCTCTTCACTTCCTCTTCGCTTCGAGCTCGCCGCGCCGCCCCGCCTTGCGCCGCCCCGCCTTGCGCCGCCCCAAGTCCCCCAAGTTCCAAGTCCCGCCCCGCCTCAAGTCCCAAGTCCTTACTCTAGTGGTCCCACGCTATGCCTCGTGGCCCATGGCAGATGGATGATGGCAGTGGGTGCATCCGGCCGGAGCCTCACCACTTCACCACCTCACCACCAGTCAACGACCACGGGTCCACCAGACGGCCCTGCAGCAGTGAGTGCAGCAGTGAGTGCAGCCCCAGATCGTACATGCACAAAAGTAAGCAAGTAAAGATGTGGTTCAGGAAGTGGTTATGTGGCTATGCACAGCCCCACGATTCGCGTCACGAACTTGCCGCCTCAATGTGTGCTCAATGCTCAATGCTCAATGCTCAATTACCTATCAAGGCTCAAGGCTCAAGGCCCAAGGCTCAATGTACCCCACCAGCAGCACCAGCAGCACCACTACCACGGCCTGACAGCAGTACAGCCCCAGATCGTACATAGTAAGGTTATGCACAGCCCCACAAACTCCCTAACATGTGCTCAATGCTCAATTCTCAATGCTCAATTCTCAATTCTCACTGCTCAATTCTCACAGCTCGATTCTCAATGCTCAATTCTCAATGCTCAATGCTCAATTCTCAATTCTCACTGCTCAATTCTCACAGCTCGATTCTCAATGCTCAATGCTCAAGTAAAGCACCCAACCGCGCATCCGCGCACACCGCACACAGTCTTCAACCACAAAAGTAGGTGCGCCTCAACAGGTCAATTCGTAATCCTTCCGCCACCACCGCCACCTCCCACCGCCCACCTCCCACCACCGCCACCCGCGCATCCAGGGCTCGGTCCGAACCCAAATCACCGCATACTCTACCTTCCTCTAGGTACTTCACGCTCAATTCAAGGTTCCCGGCACCCAGCCAACCAGCCAGCAATTCAGGCACAAAGGGGTCGCGGGGGAAATAAAGACGTCCTGAGACGTCTCGCATATTCCAGGCACCTCCAGGCACCCACCAGGCACGCTCCAGGAATCCTCCCGACATAGGTACAGTACATCAAATACCTACATCAAGATTCAAGATTAGCGGGGTCGTCGGATTTTTAATTCTTAAAACTCAAAGCTTCCATGTAGACTACCTACTTCCTACCCACATTTTTAACGAAGTACTTGGGTGCATAGGGACTCCACTCCACTCTTCCGGCTCCCCTCCCCCGCCATTTCACAATCACAATCACAATCACGAGCGATGCATGGAACAAAGCGTATGGTATGGTATGGTATTGTACCCGAATCCCCCCGCCCAAAATCCCCCCTCCAAAATCCCCAATCTTCCTTCCCATCCCCCATCCCTTCCCATCCTCCCAAATTCCACCGTCCAGCTCCCCCGTCCACCGTCCAATGCCAATCTGCCCCTCCATCTCATATCCCATCCTAGAAAGAAAAGAAGAAGACAAAGAAAAAACGCCGATATAAACCCCCCCGATCCCCCCATCCCCATACAAAAAGTCCGGCGCATAAACAAAAATCTTCTGGCGCTGCGCAATGCAAAAAGGTAAGTAAGTAAAATATAAACAAAAGAGACCAGACCAGACCCAGAAACACCTCTCCCATGTGCCAGCGCGACAAAAAAAACCAACAAATACATGGTGTGATGAAGAGACAATAAAGAAGAAAAAAAAGACATGATAGTGATGCGCCGACCGACCCCCCTCCCATACCCCCCTTCCCATACCGATACCAGGTAATAGTGCTGCTCGTAGATGAAAGAAAAAAAAGGAAATTGTAGGAAAATACAAAAACTCCGACCGACCCGAAACCACAAAGACAAAGGGAGTTATACATGACCTCGTCCCTTGTTGTGCGAAAAAAAGAAAACCCCAACCCGGAAAGAAATACAAGTCAACACCAAACAAAAAACAAAAAACCCCAGTTCCGTGTGTACTGTAGCTGTAACTCATGCAAATCGTCCAGATCGTGGAAAAATAAAATAAGGGGAAATAAGTATGTAGAAAAAGGGGGGGAAAAGATGAAACCGAGCGAGGAACCCAAGAAATGATGCGTGTCTATGAAGGGTGGTAGGGAGGGGGGAGGGGGGAGGGGGAGGGGAGTCGTGATAGTTGGGCGGCCGGCGCGACAACGATGAAAGCCAAAAAACAAGCAATCAAGTCCTCTATGGCTCGATGGTAATCTCCTTGTCCATGTGCGGTTCGATCCATCTGCGCTCGAACCAGCCAACCTTGTCGAAAGCCGTCCACAGCTTCGATGCCTTGTTGACGTCAATCTTGCACGCCTTCTGCGAATCCGTCTTCCTGAACTCCTTCCCGATCTGTGTCCGTCGAACCTTCTCGATGAAGATCCTCCGCTTCGAGCTAAGGTAGATGGCTGGGGTGAGGCGCAGTGTGGACGCCAGCTTGGCTTCAGCCGGGTGGAGCTTCTCAAAGTGAGGCTCGTGCTCGATCGACAGAGGGTTGCCTCGCCAGTCCATCTGAAGCGAGCGATTGTGCGGTGGCAAGCTCTCGAGCGGCGGCGTCAGGTCGGGCAGGGCTTCAAAGTTGCTGTCTTCCCGAGTAGGTGCTGTGAGCCGCTGGCGGGTGGGCGCAGGGGTGCCATCGGCAGAGGAGCGCGGTGGAGTGTAGAGTTGGCGCTCAAAGCCATCAAGAGCGGCAAGCTTCGGTGTAGCTTTAGGGGCTCTCGCAGGGCGTTGGATCTGTCGCTGAGGTGTTCCAGCGGGATTCGGTCGTGGCCGCGGCACGCTCATAGCTTTCCTGATGGGCGACATCGTCTTCATCGACGACGACTTGTGCACTCCAGCGCCGGTGCGATACATCGACATGTTTCGCTGCTCCTGTCGCAGCCATTCTCTCGGGTTGCTCTGGCACAGCCTCCACGCCGACGAGACGAACAATCCGTACTCCTCCGCAGATGGCCGCACGCTGGGCGCCTCCTGTGATCTCTTGGTGACCGCCTTGTGGATGAGAGGCTCGTCCTTCTCGGCGACGTTGAACAGTGGTGTCTCGAGCGAGATCGAAGCGCCATCCTCCGGCAACAACGGCTCGTCGGCCATAAGGATATCTCCGTCCGACGAGTGCATGTGTGGCGACGATCGCCGCAGCGAAACGTGCGACGTCTCAGGTGACTCGGGCGGTGAGAGCAAGCTCATGGGAGCTGGGTTGGTAGCGGCGGCGATCGACATCTTGTCTTGCAACCGATGGTGAATATGGGTAAGCGGGAACGGTTCCACCGAAAGACTGCGACTGCCAGTGGACGGAGAGGGTGAGATAAATCGGTCGTGTGTTCGTCGAAGCTCTGGGGGCGAAGCTAGGGAGTAATGTGAGGGAGCAGGGCTCTTGAGGTAGTTCTGAGGAGAGCGATCCATAGCTTTAAGGCCTGGGGGGAGGGGAGGTTGGAAAGGGGTGTGGTTGCTAGAAGGGTTGGGATGGAGCTGTAGCCTGGAGCTGTAGCTCAGGGTATGTAGATTGAATGTGCGTCGAGTCGGGATCGATAGATGCCAGAACAATCTCCAAGTCCGTCGGAATTCAAAGACAGCTATGGGGCATCAATGAGAGATAGCTGCCACTGGCAGCAGACAACACCGAGAGCCTTGTGAAGGCTATTGAACAAGGCGACAACTTAAAAGGAGCCGAGGGATTGAAAGGCGACACGGCGAATAGCTATAGAAGCCTGTTTTCAAAACTTGTTGCTGAGTCGAGAGAATTGCGGAAGGTTGACAGGCGAGCTGTGAATTGGGAGGGAGAGGTAAGTAAGTGTAGATAATCGGTGAGGTCGAAGCTATGGGGGGGAAGTCAAATCAAGCGAAGAGGGATGAGGCAGAGGGGAACGGGCGTGTTAAGTACTCCGACAACCAGGCGCGCGAAGAAGGTCGCATGAGGCACAGGACCAAGGACAAGGACAAAGGGGGGTGTGTGAAGAGGGGGGGGGGGGGGTGTCATAGTGGTCATGGAGTGTGTATGGCGGTGGAGGCGGGATGGATGGCTGTGGGACCCAGAATAGCTCAGGCTGGCAGGATGGCTCACTCACTCACTGCTCAATCACCGACTCCCAAACTCGGCTGCTTCGCTCCCTTCGCTCCTTCGCTCCCTGGCTCTCGCTGGGGCCCCAACTCACAAACGGATCCCCGTGTTCATCCTCCGTTATTTTTCACGTCGCACCGTCGCAGTTCGCAGCAGTTGCACTCCCTGTTTGGCGCTGTCGATGTCTCTCTCTCGCTGTCCGGTCCAGCTCACCGAATCGAAGAAACGTTTGTGCGTGCGTGTATGGTGTGCGTGCGTGTTTCGCTCCGTTGTCGCTGTCTGTCGCTGTCGCCCTCTTTTCTTTCTTTGAAGTGCCCGCCCCCCCCCCCCCCCCCCTTCCCCCCCCCCCCTTCCCCCTCCCTCTGCCCATTCTGTGTGAGCGCTGCCCAGACGAGCGAGTCGCTTGATCGCGCAGTCGGTGAAAGAACGATCTCTTGTTCCCTAATCCACCCGCTCTAATCAGTGGTTCCACCGCTACCACCGCCGCAACCACCGCTACCACCACCCCCCCACCACCACCACCACTATCGTCATCATCAGCTCTCTGCGAGCACCCTCCGTCCGATCACCACATCTAGGCCCCAGTCTCAGCGCACGCATAGTGTGCGGCGAGCGGGGTGAATGTCTTTGATCTGACGCCCGACAATTGCTTCCCAGCTCGGTCCAGTTCCAGTTCGTGCGGTGGTGGTGGTGGTTGTGGTTGCGATGGTGGTGGTCGTGGCGAGCATGTTTGGTAGGTATCGGGAAGTCGAGGATCGTATCGTTAGAGTAGTTTTGCCGAAGAGCGAGAATCACCTAGGCGTAGGGTGTGAGTGTGCACATCGTGCGTGGTGTGGGTGCGTGGTGTGTGTGTGAGGCGGCGGCGTGTGACCGAGATTGTGACCGGATCCTCGAGATGTGGATGCGGAGCAAGGTACACACACCATATGACTGGATGAAGGAACGAGGTGACTGACTTGGTGGACCTGGCTCTGCTGCGTTGATGGAAGGGAGGAAGAGTTACGGGGGTGGGACAGGCTGCCAAGAGAATGTGTGAGTGCGAATGGAAATCGATCCAACCTACCCAGTTATCGAGCTAAGGCTCGCTGCTCCAGACACAGAGCGATCTCCACGAAGGACACGAAAAGCGAGAGGAAACAAAGCGAACGACCACCAGAAGCACAACGTGGACCATCGGGCCCAGCTGGAAGAAGAAGCAGAGGATGAAGAAGCGCATTGGCATTGGGAATTGCCATTGTGGCTAGAGTAGATCTCCGCTGCACTGCCACATCGCATCATTCGTTGGTTCTCACTCGTATTGTACAACGAGGTAAGTCGAGTACCCAGGGTAAGTACCCACCTATAGAGTAGTATGGCCAGTAACTACATGGTTACTCTGCCAGGTAAAACTGGCCGGTCGAGATTCGAGGGCTGCGGGGGCTGGCTGCGAATTGGATCCGTGCAGCCAGCCAAAACAGACGGGATGGAGGATCTGGGATTCTGGGCGGCGACTCCAGGCAAGGCAGCCAGGCTGTGCCAGCAAATGCCATGATTGATTGATCCTCCAACAGCGAGTGAGTGAGTGTCACCGTACTCTACCGACCAGCTGGCCAGTACCTAGGGTAGAACAGGTACGATGGTACCTTTGGCATAGTAGAGTAGAGCCAAACGAATTCCGCCCCCCTCCCCCCCAGAAAAGAACACACTGTCGTCTACCCCGAGCAGCTTTCCCCATAAATCATTCGCCCACTACTAACGCTGCAATGACAGCTCTCCGGGCCCCAACGGGTGCCACGGGCAGACCAGCAGACGGACAAGCATGACGAGAACGTTTGTCACCGATGAACGAACGGACGGCCAGCCCACCAGCCATCCAGCCATCCAGCCATCCAGCCATCCATCCAGCCAGCCAGCCAGCCAGCCAGCCAGTGAGCCACCCAGCCAGCAAGCGTGTTTGCGGCGATTAGGTCTACATGGTTACCTCCGAATCCGAATTGCCTTCTCACATCCCTCCCCCATGTCGTGCCAATGTAGAGTGGGTACTCTAGAAGCTTCTTGGGCTTACGCACGTTACCCAGAGTGCCGTACGTGTGGAGGATGCGAGCATGGGGAATGCGAAGGATGCGGAGGATGTGTGGGCATGTGGATATGTGGATGCTGTGTGTGGTTCTGCTCAATCGTATGGTCCTCGAGCCACTCTATTACCGTGCACTACCCATACCATAGGTAGAGTACAGTAGGTACCGTGGCAATCCCATCCAGCCAGCCAGCCAGCCATCCAACCAGCCAGCTCGTGAATCACAATCGATCGTATATGTATGATCCGTGTACCTGTCCCGCACGGTGCCCGCAGGCCGCTGCCGCTGCGATCTCAATTGACACATTTGCGTGCAGTGACTCTGCCTTGTGCTGGTCGACCAGTTGAACTGCAGTGGTGGGCCACTCTAGTTTCCGCTCAGGGATGCGAATGGTTAGTTATGGCTGGCATTGGACTGCCAATTCGAAGGAACGACGACGTTGCACTGTTGCACTGTTGCAGCTTGACAGCGCAACAAGCTACAGGCAACAAGCAACGAGCACAGGTGCAAGCAGAATCTAGATGTTCCAGGTACGCCCCCTCCCCCCACCGACCCCACCGACCTCCGGTTACAGTTACAGCTGTAGCTGTGACCGCGGTGTTGGTGTTGGTGTTGTCCAGTTCTCGTTTCCCTCTCCCCCACGACCCATCCTGGTCGTTGGAGAGGAGGACGAGGCGAATGAGGCTCAGGCGATGACTGACCCACCCTTACAGATAGTCCGATTCACCGATTCGCCGAATGCATGAATGCGAATGCATCCACTGCATCCAATGCATCACCACCACCGTCATCACCACCGCCACGACTACGGTAGCCAATCAGCTCGCTCCCCGTTGATGTTTGACATTTTTCACTCTCTTCGCTGTTCCCGCTATCATCTATGTAGGCATGTAGGAGGGTGCGGTTAAATACTGTGGATTCTGCCTGGCCGGAGAGGAGGACGAGAGAAGGGGGGGATAAAAAAGAAAAAGAAAAACGCAGCTCGGGGCCTGGCCTGGCCAGTTTCCAGGCAGAAGCGAAACGCAGAAAACGCAGAAACGTAAAACGCAGAAACGCATGGCGCAAAACATACGCGATGCGATGCGACGTGCGCAACACGCAGGGGAAGGAAGGAAGGAAGGACGCATGATGTCGTCGGTGTCGCGCGTACTATTAGGATCTATAGAAAAGTACATAGGGTATAGAATGGCGATAGAAGAAGCTGCCACGGTATGGAATGGAATAGAATGGTATCTTTTCTATCGTTTCTATTTGCTTTTTCTATTTGTTCTTCTATTTTCTTTCTTCTTTCGTTCGAATTCTACTAGTAATCGTCTCGTGTTGGGGATGTCGAATGTCGAATGTCGCATGGCGAATGACAAATGACAAATGTCGCAATGTCGGATTGAGGATTCCTCATCAGCATCATCCCCCTTCCTCCCCTAAGTCCTCCTCGAGAAGAGAAAAAAGTTCCAATGGCTTCTCAGCCCCTTGCTCGCAGCGCAGGTCGATGTTGCTCATAGACACCGTGCGTATGTGCTGTAGATGTAGGAGTCCCTGCAGGAAATCCGCATCCACGCAGTCCAGTTCAGCTTCTGTGCAGTTTCTGTGCAGTGTGCACGACGCTTAAGACTCATCATATCACCACTGCTACTACGGAAGTGGGAAGTGGTATGCACATAGAGTAACTAATCCCCGCCCCGCCCCCGCCCCCGCCCCACGGGCACGAGCACAGCACAGGTCTGAGGTCACAGCGAACTTCGAAGGGGAATGGAAGGATAACTGCATACGTAGTGGATGTACTCATACATGCATATTTGCCTAAGTCACCCAGTACCTACGCATGAAGCTTAAGAATGTGCGCCGCGCCGGGCTGTGGATACATGATACATCACAACTACGACGCGAACCGAACTCAATTCCTCAAAGAAGCGGATGGAACCGTGGGACGCCGCTGACGATTGTGCTGACGAGCTGGTGGTAGCTGTGGTAGTGGTAGCTGTGGTAGTGGTAGCTGTGGTAGTGGTAGCTGTGGTAGTGGTAGCTGTGGTAGTGGTAGCTGTGGTAGTGGTAGTGGTGGTGGCGGTCGGTGGTGGGCGGTCCGTGGCGGCGGGAGAAAGAAGCCATCGTGAATCGTGGAACGAAGTGCGTGGAACGACGAGATGGTGGATGGTGGATGGTGGGGCTGTCCTACCGTCTACATTTGTACTCAATTCCTCACGCCTCGCGCCCCCCGGGCCCCCGCCAATCTGTCATCATCAAGCCTTAAGCCTCAAGCCTCAAGTCTCACGGCCGCGAATTGAATTATTGAATTATGCACCCCGGCGCCCGCGCTTCGCTCCCTTAATTCATCACCCCTGGGCCCTGGTTGCCCCAAGCCAGTCAGTCGGTCGGTCAGTCACAAGGCAGGAACGATGAGCCATCAATGATCAGCCATCCAACCCAGCCGTCTATTGGGCTCGTACTACGAGTCTACGACGCGTACCCAGAGTACCCGTGTACTCTATGTGAGTGTGGTGGTGGTGGTGGGGTGTGTGTACCGGCGCAACAACCGACCGACCTTCGCAATCAATCAATCAATCAGAACGTGAAGGCTCAGGGAGGCGAGCCGAAGTGTGGCGAAGCCGTGCTGTGGTATGTAGTATCTAGAGCACCTAGTAGCAGTAATAATGGTCGATACCTTCATTTTTCTATCTAGGCAGACATTTGCAATGCGCATCGCATCGCATCGCGTTGAGATATAAATAGCGACAACGGTGCGCCGTGCGGTTCGGTGTGGTCGGTTGGTGTGGTCGGTCGGTGTGGTCGCTGTAGTCGCCAGTCGGTGTGGAGTAACACTCGCCGAAGGCTGGATGAAGGCTGAAGTGATCGGAGTCTCTACGTTGGAGTGGAGTCTGGTGGGGCGTAAGTAACTCTATTACTCTAGGTATTACTCTGCTATATAGTAGGCGACCGTGCTATATAGTGCTATATACTGCATGGCCCGAATTGGACGGCAGTGCAAGAATGGGTGTCTGTCTGTCTGTCTGTCGTACTCCAGTCGTACTCAAGCGAGGTCGATACCCACTATCAGAGAAACCGCAAGCTGAGACGGAGACTGAGACTGCGACTCTGAGACTGCGATGCAATATGGGCATCATACACACACACATACCGGTACATACAGACATACAGAAATAGTCCACACCGGCTACTTCGCAGCCCAATCCCGTATGTAGGCAACTCCCTACCTGTAACCTACACACACATACTTCTCCAGCAGCCCGCGCACGGAGCGGACCAAAGCAGTTCTCCGGCGAAGTCACCGGAATCCCCGGAATCCCCGGAACACCGGGGACCCTCACCTGTACCCAAACCCAAGTATGCGGTCGTGATTACCTCAGCTGACCGTTGACCTTCCATGGACACATCCCGTTCAATTGCAGGTCCTCTCTCTCTTTCTCTCTCTTGCGGGGGTGGGGACGTTAATAGTAATCACAAGAAATCCGGAGAGGGCTCGGGCATTGGGCCGGCTTTTGGATGTGGCCGAACACGACGCGACGCGACTCGGGGTTCACCAACTAAAATCCATCCGGACTGCGGGCCACAGCTGTGGGCCTGTGGCACGTAATCTTTTTCTGTTACCGACTGGCAATGACTGACTGACTGACTGACTGACTGACTGACTCGGATGTACACCCCGAGAGAACTCCATCGAGAGAGAGGGAGGGAGAGAGGCATATGACTGGTCGCAGCCCCCCTCCCCCGACGGGTGCGATTGGCACGAGGTTGGCGTTTGCGACGTGCGTAAGTAGACCTTCAGGCTTCATAGTCCGTGACTCGGACTTTCCCCCCCGTACCGTCGATTGAGTCCTCTCCCCCCCCCTCCTCCCGCCCCCCGATAAGCAGCCAGTCAGCGATGATGATCATGCGGCCCCTCGACGCCCCAGATCATCATGGATGCGAGATTGGGATCGAAAATAAAAAAAATGTTCGTGGAGAAAAACTACGAGTCTACGAGTCCATTTACACGCCTGACCCGCGCCCGACCATGTCCATGCATGTTCACATGCCAATGCACCCCCCCCCGCTCCCTGCCCTCCTTCCTTCCCCGTTCTCCCCCGTCCTCCCCCGTCCCCGTCCCCTAGTCCCCCCAGTTCCCCATTGGTGTCGTCATCGATCGCAACGCGCGACGAGCGAGGGCGAGTGCTCTCGACTCTCGAGTCTCGCTGACCCGAAACTGTGTCTACCTATTTCGTGTATTTTAAATCGAAAAATAAATAACAAATCCCTTCTATTCTATTCACTGCTACTATCGGAGCCCCGTGGCCATGCCATGCGATTCTCGTCCCCGGAACCCGACTCCGCGCTCGCGGCGTCAGCCCCACGGTGGCAGCCTCGTCTCTCTCTCTCTCTCTTTTGTATAAGGCTGCGCAGACACTTACGTGCGATGAAGACGAAGACGGCGACGACGGCTCGCGCGCTCAACACAGCTGAGTGCTCTACATCCCATCCCGTCCCATCCCGTCCCCCCTCTTCTCCTTACAGAAAACCCCAACTCCAACGCGGTCGAGCACCAGCGTCCACAGTCCACGTGCTATGCAGGGTCTACATACATACCAGCAGCCAGACGAGACCAGACCAGACTCCAGCGACGAGACCAAAGACCAAAGACGAGACCGCTCGCCCTCATCCCCATCCACCACCCATCTGGCTGTGACCCAGCGCCGGACCAACCCCTGCTGGGTATCATTATCATATCATCGCTCCCCTAAATCCCCCCCAAAATTGTCTACATACATGCATGCGCGCCTGCGGGGCCTCGGATCAGTGCAGTGCAGTGCATCACACGATCTCCATCCACCATCCATCCATATCCATCTCTTTTCCTGTCCTCGCACTCCCCCTCCCACTCCCACTCCAACTCCCACTCCAACTCCCTAGCGAGCGAGCCCCCCCGGTCCGTGAGAAATACACACATACACACATACACACGCTGAAGTTCGAAGGTCTAGAGTCGCTCATCCGATGTTTCGCCGGTGGACTATGAACTAGGCTGGCGAACGTCATTGCGCAGGAGCGGGGTGGGCTGGGAGGGGGGAGGGTGCGAGGGGGGGAAGGGGGCGCTTATCGTGCTGTGGAAGTTGCGCGTGGAGCGGGGGATTGGAGAGGGATTGGGGGGGGGGGGGGGGGGGGCTTATCGGTGCGGTGCATGCTTCCCTACCTACGCACGTACTGGGGCACTCGGGGTCCGGGGGGGAGGGGGCGGGGGGAAGGGGGAGAAGAAACGTTGGGACGAGGCACAGAGATGGAGATGCACAGTACGGTGCAGTACGGTACGGTAACTATGGTATGGTATGGCATGGTGTGTTATGCTTGTGGTTGTGGTTGTGCTGTGGTGTTACGGGTACGCACGCAGACAGGCAGTTACAGACAGGCAGGCAGTTACGGACAGGCAGGCAGTTACGGACAGGCAGGCAGTTACGGACAGGCAGGCAGGACTTGCCCACTCCATCCCTCCTGCGCAGGGCAGAGACGAGTGTGGAGACGGTGCACGACTCGCGAGGACTTTCCTTCGCTCCCTGCCGGCCGGCCGGGTCTATCGTGTACGTACGGGTATGTATGTGTGGATGTAGGAACCATAGTACAAGGTATGGTACAGATCTCGCTCGCATCGCGATGGGGATGGAGATGAGGATGGAGATGAGGATGCGGACGGAAACCGTAGTGTACCACCTACAGCACCGTGAACGCCGTCCGCTCCCGCCCAATGCAATGCCCGCGTGGAGCATCACCGCCCGCAGACGCCCAATAGATACGGTCCGTAATCCCCCTTCACCCTTGTGTCTTCGCCCCTTCACCACACCCCGCCCGTTCAAGATGCCAATCCCAATACTAGTAACCAGATCCTACTCGTGAGTCGCAAGTCGCCGTCCGTAGCCAATTCGCCAATTCGCTGTCTGTAGTCAGCGTGGAGGGGGAGGGGAGATGGGAGGTGGGAAGTAGTGCAGTGCGGGGCAAGAGTCGAGACTCCTACTCTACTCTACTCTAGTAGAGCGTAACCACGCTCGTGCTCTGGCTCGTGCTCTGGCTCGAGAGTCGACACTTCCTACTGTCCTCACTTCCTACGTCCTCACTTGCTACTGTCCTACAGCTCTTCAGACAAGCAAGGGAAAAGGCAAGACCAGAACAAGCAAGACCAGGACAGAACAGGACAGGCCAGGCCAGGACAGGATGGGCAACAAGAGGCAAGGCCAGGATAGGCAAGCAAAAGGCAAGCAAAAAACAAAACCAACCAGAAAAACCAACGAATGAATAACGAACGCATAAGAAACGAACGCATAAAACCCCAACGCATAAAACCCGAACGCATAAAACCCAAACGCATAAAAACCCAACGAATAGAAAACGAACGCATAAAAAACGACCGAAGAAAAACTAACGCATAAGAAACGAACGAAGAAAACACCAACACAGTACGGAACTCCTTAGTATGGAAACGGCGAGGAAATGGTGTGTGGAAACGGCGTGGGGAAACGGCGTGAGGGAAACGGTATGGAAACGGTGTAAAAACGGTGTGGGGAAACAGTGTGGGGAAACTTTCCGCTGGGGTTCTTCTCTGCCTACATACCGCCTACATACTATGCCTAGATACATGATCTGCACCGTTCCCCAGGGCCTCTTCCGAATCCGTTTC
This sequence comes from Tricharina praecox, assembly GCF_024521635.1. Taxonomy (NCBI): domain Eukaryota; kingdom Fungi; phylum Ascomycota; class Pezizomycetes; order Pezizales; family Pyronemataceae; genus Tricharina; species Tricharina praecox. The sequence goes on from NW_026250413.1 coordinate 1,009,837, forward strand.
CTTGCTCTGTGCTCACTGCTCGCCCATTCACGACCCTTGACTCGTGACTCGTGATTTGTGGCGGGCTGCACATAAGGCTCACGCCTCACGAGGTAGAGCTCAATTCTTTTCGTTCGTGGTCGCAGCTCACGAGATGCAGGCCGCGAGGTGCAGCCTCTCTTCTCTGCATTAGGGCCTTCGTCGCAGCCCAGGTACATTCACTTCAACTGCACTCCTCAGTTGTGCGCAACATGAACCGGACATAACCTTGAATCACATCGGACACGCACACAATGATGTTTGGCATCAATGACCCGAAACTTGCATAGCAATTCCTTTCTTCCTGATTCCCGTACAAGGAAGAAAGGGTCACAGAACTAGAATGCCGAAGGAAGACAAAAATGCCATGCAGAAATGAAAAAAACCCGTAGAAATGTAACTTTTCCAGAATGCCATGTGTCCCAATCGTCCCCTCCCGTTGTGTTTGCATTGAAAAAGGAAACAGTAGTTGCTGAGAAACAAAAGAAATCTCCCACCCGAAAGGAAACAGACTTGCTGGAATCAAACATTGCAACTGGCACTGCACACCTTGTTGACCGTCTAGGCGTTCTGGCCCTCAGGGCAGGCGGCCATCACGTGACCGGGCTGCTTGCACCTGCAAAATTGTTAGAATGCGGACGGTCGGTCAGTGGAGGAAACTCACTTGTAGCAGACACGGTCCTGCTCGCTAGGGCATTCGCGCGACAAGTGACCGATCTGGCCGCAGTTGTAGCACTTCTGTCCCTGGGTACAGTCGCGAGACAAGTGACCTGAAGAGGATCGATTAGTAAAGGGTTGGGGGAGAGCTGTGAAAAGTGCGTACCGTAGCCGCCGCAAGAATAACAGGTCTGCTGACGACCACCTCCGAAACTGCCACCCTGGGCCTGGCCACCGAAGCTACCTCCACCTCCGTTGGTGGGGCACTGACGAGCGATGTGGCCAACCTTTCCGCACTTGTAGCACTCGGCACCACCTGCGCTGGCTCCGTAACCTCCATTACCACCAGTCTGGACGGCGTTGGGGTCGTTGCAGTCACGCGAAAGGTGACCTATCAAGGATGGTTAGTAAGCCGCTATCCCCCGCAGGGTGAATCGGAATGGGCGTACCAGGCTGGTTGCAACGGTAGCAGGTCTTTTCCTTCTGGGGACCGGTACACTCGCGACTCATGTGGCCGTCCTCTGAATGCGCCAAAGAGCGAGGGTTAGTCAATCATTCTCATCAATTCCGATTGCGACGTGCTTCAAAGAGCGTGGAGTGCAAGCGATCGGGCGGGGTAGAAAAATGCTGGTACATACGACCACAGTTGTAGCTACACAAGGGATCTTATGTCAGAAAAAACCGTTCCTGTGAAACAAAACAAGCTCGCCTGCATGGCGGGGTAGGTGCCATCATCGGCTTCAACATCAAAATAGGAGCAAACATACCACACGGGAGTTCCACGCTTGGGGCATTCACGAGCCTGATGGGGAAGAATGAGTTAGCTTCCATCATACTGCTGGACAGTGAGTTTCCTCTGCAAACCTGATGTCCAGACTCGCCGCCTGCACCGTCACAATCAGCTCCACACCCCACCACAAAATGAAAAGACAAGCGACACCGGAAAAGGCGGGAGGGTGCGGGGCGGTGTGAGATGAGACTCACACACACCGTCCGACCTTTTTTGACCTTTCCCGGCACGCAGCGGAATCGAACAAAATCACGGCTGGAGGCCGCAGCAGTGGCAACACAGCAAGCAACGACGGGCTCGGACCGACGGCTACACGAGCCGACCGGTCGGCATTGTGTTGCCTGACTGACGACAAGCAGAAACGCTTTTGGGGAAGGGGGGGTTCATGAAAGACATACAGTTGTAGCAAGCACGACCTCCAGCTGCTCCTCCGCCGTAGTTTCCACCCTGGAAATCCATTGCGCTAGATGTTTGTTTGTAAGAGCGTACGTAGGTTTTCGAGAGGGTGCTGAGGCGTAAGACCGTACGGAACCGAAGAGAAAAAATGGTGGCGGTGTTTTTAAAGGAGGAGGGGAAGTGTAGATGTGGTGTGAGTTGGGAGAGGAAGGAAGAAGGTTGGTGGGGGAGGGGAAGTAGTGATTGAGAAAGTTGGGTTGGTGGTCGTTGGTGGAGAGCGAATGAGCAGACTAGCGCGGATGAAAAAATCAAAATAGTGAACTTCGTCCACTTTTGTATGTCTCGTGCTTTGACGCTGGGGGCACTTTTCATGCCTTTCTTTCTTCTCTCTCTTTCTTTCTCGTCTCTTCCTTTTTTCCGCTGCCTCCAAATCTCCCTGGTCTTTTTTTTTTCCTTCGTTCTTTTTTTTTTTTTTCTTCTTTCTTTTTTTACCCCGGTCCGTTCTCTGGTCGAGCCCAGGCGGCAAACCCTCTTCGCACACACAACAAAAGCCAGCAGTCAGAAGTGACGGTGTCCGGTACGTACTCGCTCTGCTCTAACTGAATCTTCACAGCTAGAGCTCGAAGGGGAAACACGTGTGCTTGGTAGCTGCCAATCGAGGGCTTGCATGCGCTTAGTCAACACCACAATCGCCAGCCAGCAGGAAAGCGGCGAAAAAAAAGAGCAGCTGCGGCGGCGAAAATGATGCTGCCTTGCTGGCTGCTGCCGGTAGACGGGCTGCCGCGGTTTGTCTCGTAACGGTGATCAAAGAACCCGGACCGGACAAGCCGGAAGGAAGCGTTTTCCCTTCGCCCCGTCAAACGGCCAGCTGCTACCAGCCAGAGATCCTCGCGAAGTGACAATTTACTCGACCCTACTCGACTCGACCCTACTCGACTCGACCCTACGACTCGACCCGACTCGACTCGACTCGATCACTGCCGGCACATGGCAGTTGTCCCGCGCTGCGTGGTTCGTCCCTCCTTCGGAAATTCAAAGACCTCCAACCACGGTCCCCCTACTGTACCTGCCTCGCACGTCAGTCCTCGTCCCTCGCCCCCTCAGCGGACCGGAACTCTACATGGAGGAACTTATGCACCGCATGATCATGACGGAACCGATTGAGTAGAGCAGAGTAGTTGCATCACTTTGTCGTTTGCAACCCAGCGCAGGTGCGCGATACCTTCGTGCCCTCACGTACCTCCCTCGCCGTGTATGGCTGGCTAGCAATCCATCTTCCCCTCGTCGGTCGCTCTATGCGTTCGTCTAGCTGGCAATCACTGGGCAATCATTCGCAGCCGGTCGCACCGAGCCTTCCCTCCTCCCCACTCCCTCCCTCACCGCATGCACGGATCCATCAAAGCTTCTTCTGCCTGGCGGTCAGACAGACAGACACAGACCACCACTTTATCCATCCAACTTATCCAACCCGGCAAACCCAATCGCAGGAATACCGCTACCCCGGATTCCCATTGGCCATCTCGCTCATGGCCATGGCCCATGGTTTGTGCTGTGTGTGCTCCGAACGCAAGAGAAGCTTTCCCAACTCCATGCTCTATCAAGTGAACTCGCCTCCCCTACTCGACTCTACTGGAGATTCAAAACCGGCCCAACTGCTACTGCCACTGCGCGCACAACGTGTTTGATCTCATGACAGAGCACGAGCTCGCTGGTTGGGGGGAGCGAGGGATTGGGATTTCTTATTTTGTCGCACGTGAGCGGGGAATTATGATTGCTTCTTTTATCGCACGTGAGCGGGGGGTTCAGAATCAAATTCCTTGGTTTATCGGCACGTGAGTGAGCGAGGGAGCCGGATTGCTTGGTCTACTCTACTCTATCGGCACGTGAGCGGGAAGCCGGCTACCTTCCCACAGACAAACCACCTACCTACAAAACCAGAGCAGGGTATAGAGTAGACGAGAGTTCGAAACGTCCTGGCCCACGCCACCGCTACGATGAAACGAAACTTCCCCCCACGAAACACACGGAGAAAGAATGAAACAAACAAAGCAAGCAAGCACGAAGGAAAGAACGAAGAACAAACCGAAACGAAACGGTGCCGAGAGATCTCCCGTAGTTACGCACCGTACCGTACCGTACCGTACCGTACCGTACCGGTACTAGCACGAGGAACCGCACGCACGCATCCAGATTCCATGACCCCCCTCCTCGTCTACCCTCCCCTCCCCTCCCCGTTTCCTCCAGCCGTTTCTCGTGATCGCGATAGAGCGATGGATAGATAAGCGAGCCAGCCAGCCCTCCAGCCTGCCAGAAGAAACAAAACCGTCACTGTCACGTCGATACATGCATACATATTCTACACGGCTCAATTCCTACATCCGTGTGGCCGTCACATGCCATGCATGAACCTACCACCTACCACCGACCCCGACCACCAACCCCGACCGAGCGACCACTGACCGACCAGGGCAACAGCGAGCAGCGAACAGCGAGCAGGGAAGTCATCTGGTCCCAAGATGCAGGTTGTTCCACGACGTCGAGCGACTGTGGGTGCACTGGGTGGGTGGGCGGGCAGACGGGCAGCTGCGAGATGGGAGTGATCTTGAGGTGCTGCACTGCACTGAAAAGGATGGGAAGTGAAGTGAAGTGAAGTGGAAGGGGGGGGAGGCGTGAATACCGAATACTGAAAGCGGCCAGACAGCAGGGGAAGAGGTCACAGCGACAATGATGAGTGTCTGTATGTCTGTATGTAGAGTACGCACGGCTCAGTTAGTTACGCAAGTGCAGATAAGTGCGTATCTGGTAGATGAGGTAAGAAGTCATAGGTAGGCAAAGAGCGATGATGACGGCGAGTTGCGAGTCGCCAGTCGCGACAGGTGATAGGTAATGCCGTCCCGGCCGGATATCATCACCGGTTTGTACGTAGAGTAGGTAGGAGGTACGTATCATACGGTATCTCCACAAGTATCCACCGCAAGTATTATACCACGAGTAGGTAATTCGACCACGCCAGCCCCTCCTCCTCCTCCCCATCTTCCTCACGAGCACAATTCAGCCTTCGTGTTTTGTATGCATAGGTTCTTATGTAAGTATTTACATGCTCGTGGAAGCGCCTTGGAAAAGTTGACACTCCTCCCCTCTCGCCTCTCCATGCGAACCTCCGCAGAATCCGCAGCCTTGTCGAATATCGAACGATTACGGTAGGTATGCAAGACTCAACTGTGCTGTAGAGTACCGTACCCCATGATCGCCCAGCTGCAGAACAATCCCAACGCAACCTTGCTCTGCTCTGCTCTATCATATCATTCTACATATCATATCGTTCTACATATCATAGTAGAGTACTCTGATATGTACTGTATGTACTGTACATCTCGCGAGCCGCTCGGGATCTACCGCCGGTTAAACACCTGCGAGTCTGCGACACCACCACCTGCACAACCACCACCTGCACAACCACATCCAGACTCCAGACTCCACCTCCAGAGTCCACATCCAGAGTCCACATCCAGAGTCCACATCCAGAGTCCACCACCACCTCCAGAGTCCACCACCACCAGAGTCTACCACCACTACCAACTCCACTATGTACCATACCGTTGTTGCGATTGTTCCAATTGTTTGCCTCGCCTCGCTTTTGCTTTTGCTTTTGCTTTTGCTTTTGCTTTTGCTTTTGCTTTTGCTTTTGCTTTTGCTTTTGCTTTTGCTTTTGCCTCGCTTTTACTTTACTTTGCTTTTGCTTCCTCGCTGCTTTATTTTTCGCTGCTTTTGTTTTGTTTTTTCCAGTACCCTATGTAGGTGTCTGCGGCCCTCTGGACTCTACATGGAGCTCGTAGGGAGCCAGCTTGGCTATTTTTACATTCGATTCTCCTTCGGGCCCTCCCTTCTCCACCATCGTCCACTTTGAGGGCTGAGGGTCGAGGGTCGAGAGGGCTCAGTCGAAGCGAGAGAAGGAGGCAGGGAGGGGCGGAGGGAGGTGAGGGGGACGGGAGAGAGCACTGCAGACAACCGAGCAGACAACCCGACCGGCGGGCAAGCAGGTAGGCAGGCAGCCTCGCCTCGACACGTGGATCCTACATGTACTCTGTATGTAGCCTACCGTCCTCTACCGCCCTCTACGCAGCGCAGCGCTGCAGCATTGAGCCATGGGAGCAGGAGGAGCACAGCACAGATGATCAACGTGCATGTCTGGGGGGACGGTGTGAGTGTGCAAGACTGGGAGTGTGGGACGGCGCGAGAGTGTGGGAGTGCGAGAGAGAGGCTCGATCGATCGCTGCTACCTTTGTCCTATGTAAGGTGATGGTGTTTGCGCTCCAGGTGAGGACACATATGTAGAGTACTTTTTTGAGCTCTCTCTGAGCTCTCTCTCGCACGGCTGACGATGCGGACGATGCGGAGGATGTGTCTATGCGGACGATGCGGAGGATGTGTCTATGCGGACGATAGCCATGGGGATCGGACGGTGGTTGTGGTGGTGACGGTGGTGGTGATGACGGTGGTGGTGGTGGTGGTGGTGCTGCTGGTGGTGGGGATCGAACATCTCGTAGGGAGCTCACCAGCTCCGCAGCTCCCAGCTGTGATGCAATACGATATGCAGTGAGGTCGAGCAGGAGCAGCAGCAGGAGCAGAAGAAGAAGAAAGGATTGCTACTTGATAACGTTACCGCTCGGCTTTGTCCAGCGGTGCTGGCGATCGTATGCTATGCATCGAGGACGCATATTCCTGTCTCGTATGTACTACACATACCTGCCACTGTGTACGAGTACCTGTGAGAGTCGGTGAACCCGCTCTGCTCTGCGGTGGGAGTCATCATCGGCTGCGTTTCGAATGCTGATCCCCAAGGCCTCGCAGCTAGCCAAGCCTGGCCAAGGAAGGTTCATGCTCATGCTCATGCTCATGATCACAAGGCTGAGCATTCTTCACCCCCCCCCCCCCCCCCGCCGCCCTCCCGGTTGTACGCATTTGCTGGACGTGGGAGTCGGGACCTCCTACATACATTCTGACATACTTGGAACATTCACACTTTCACTTTTCTACCTGGGAGAACCGGGAGAACCGGGTGAGTGGACTGGACAGCTACAGCTACAGCTACTTGTGTACCTACGGTAAGTATCCCAACTACGGAATCCCAACGACGGTATCCCAACTACGGTATCCCAACTACGGTATCACAACTACGGTATCCCAAGGTGCAGAACACTCAACACCAGTCGTCAATGAAGCCGCAGCCTCTCAGCCTCAGCAATCCGCCCATTCTCTCCCCTCCCGACCGCACGCCACGATCTGGGTGAGCACTGCCCTCAAGCCGTCAAGCCCAAGCCCTCGTACCTTCCACAAGGCAGCCATGATCGCCGCCGCTCCACATGAACGGATACACGCGCTTGCCGGACTCACGGCTCGCGGTTATATTCGCATCCTCCCCCTCCCCCTCCCCCTCCCTCTCCTGCTTCATTGATCGTCGGCGCTATATGCTGGTAACCACTCCACTCCGCACTTCAGACTTCAAAGAGTAGCTCGATTTCACCCTCGCCATAATGGAGGCTGGCGATCAAAGATGTGAGTGAGCACAATCGGTCCCACGCATCGTATGTGTGTACGGTATGTAGTAGTAGTAAAGTAGAGTAAATGTAGAGTACTGTACTGTAGATACTGCACTGTATCCCTCTAAAAAATTAAGCAAGCAAGCAAGGCAAGCAAGGCAAGGCAAGCATCGCCCAGCCCTCCCTCCCACCATATATCAGATCAGACCAGACACTGAAATTTTTCTTTTTTTTTGTGCCGTTGGTAGTAGGCCGGAAGAGTCGGAAAACCTACGGGTCAGCCAGTATTCCGCGTGTGCGTGTGTATGTAGGTAGTATGCAAGACATTTCTCCACACAGCACACATCCTCCGCGTTTGCCCCCCCTCCCCCTCCCCCTCCCCCCTTCCTCCCCCCTTCCCAAACATGACAGGAATGAAAAGCAAAGACAAGACAAGACAGGGCAGGAGAGAGAGAGAAGAGGTAGGTAGGGAGGTATCATCTCGAAAAATCGTAAACTAACAATCGTGCGTCTTCCTTGAACACGACCACCTTCTCCTCATCGAAGCCGCCCAGCCTTCCGCGGGCCGTGTCATCTGCATCAGCACGGTGGTGGAAGACGACGTCATGCACCGGTTCGACGCGAACACTGGCGGCGTCCCTCCGGCGCTCGCTGACACCCCCCTCGAGCTCCCACACCCGCATCTCCCTTCCGGCACGGTCAACGGATACGGCCTTTCCCCTGCTGTCGACGAGGACATCCGATACTGCCGCCGTGTGACCGTACAGTCGCTGGCCTGCGTCGATGATGAGTGCGGAGGACGTCGAGCGCACTAGGTGGAGTGTAAGCGTGTTGTCGGCGTGCGAAGTGACGAGGTAGCTAGGTGTGGGGCGAGGTTTCGTCAGCTGTAAAGCAACTGGGAGAGGAACATGCGCAACCATCGTTGTACGAGGTTATCTTTCCAGAATCATGGGGAAAGATTAGCGAGAGCGAATGGAGAGCGGAGGAGGGGGGTGAGGGGGTGTACGAATGCTTCACCGCCCCTCTCGAAGCCAAGGGTAAGCTCAGCCGGCGCCCATATACTCACTCTATGTAGATTGCTCTACTTGGAGGAGGAGCGAGGGTGGCATGCGCCGCCGCCGATCGCGCACGCATTGGACCGGAAAGGAGGGGGGGTGGAGGGGTGGCCTACGGATGACTGTAGCTCACACTGGTAGGCTGCGCCAACGGCGGATCGTAGTGCTGTGACCCGCCGTGACTCGACAGCATCCTTGCGGGTCCTGTCCCAACTCCCCCCGGTGAGCTGCCAGAATTGCCAGAATTGCCAGGAGTCCCACTCGCAGCACCGACAGGTGTGAACGCGGATGGGACAGATGTCGCAATCCGCGATTCTTCAAGGATGGTGGTGGGACTGGTCGAAAAGCGCAGCTCCTGCATGCCTACTGACCATCCAGCCGTGTAGAGCGGACTTGCATACACCACCGAGGCGAGGAGGGTGCCGTTGACAGATCGACGCAGCGATAGCGTTGATGGAGGCCATGCGGTCGACGATTGGAGCGAGGCTAGGAGCTTTGGAGGGGGCGCGTGAAGCTGCGGGGTGATTGAGTGTATCATGCGGTTGCTTTTTGTCGTTCCGGACGAGCTAGGAAGATTGCGCGAGATTGATGATGATGCTGCTGATGATGTTGCTGCTGCTGCTGCTGATGATGACGAACTGCTTCTGCCGCTAAGATCGTCATCGTCAACTGAAACCACAACGTGGGCGGCTTTGGGCTCCCCCTCACCGCTGCCTGTGGTGTCCGGGACATCAATCGCTCCGCGCTCATCTGCCCCGCTTGCTGCGCCTTCGAGTGAATCGGAAAAATCGTAAATTTCCCACGTCTGACCCGCCATGGTGCTCAAGTACGGTCCCAGATAAGCCATTGCAGTGACCATCGTATTCGGGGCCTCGCGGCTGGTCCGATTTCCTGGGGGGCGAACGTGGCTGGTTCGAAATATGGGAGCTTCCTGCAGCATGTCCAGCTGATACGTCGCGAATGCACCTTTGCTGAAGCCAACCGCCACATTCACCCGGCCCGCCGTGCCCCCGCTCGCCTCATCCACCGCCAATGCCGTCGGAGCCCCAACGCCAGAAAAGGGAGCTGCATTGGAGTAGAGTGATGTACTCGCAATAAGCTCATCTGTGCTGTGCAATCTCCATGCACGGAGTCCGAGTGATGGTGAAGCCGTGAAGACAATCCCCTACCGAGCGATACCGTAAGCTCTCACACACCCACACACGCACGCGCACCACACACATACACACACGCGCACAACTCGTCGGTCTGCCTTGGATGCAAAGTCATGGCCGACGACAATAGCAGGCCAACAAAAAACGCACGAGGCCATCGTACCTCGAACAGCCTGACCAGCAAGCCACTTTCCATCTGTAGTTCTTCCTCGCCGTCCACCACACCCCAAGCCCCATCAATCTCTCTGACCCCACAAGCTCCCCTGACCCAATTATGTTTCAACCGGTACAGAGCTTTCCAGTTCGTTCCGACCTCCCGAGCGATTCCCTCTTCCTCTAACCATATTGACCTCCGCGACGAATAATCCCCCAGTTGTGTCCTCAGCAGCCCTGGAATCCTGGATGCCCTTGGCCGCACATACCGACGGTAATACAGCGCCTTCCAGATCTGGCCGTCGACTGCGATTCTGGAGCACCGATGTGACACGAGTTGAAGGGCTGCAAGGTCGCGCGTGGGCAGGTGCGAGGCGATACGGAGGAAGAGTTCGTCGCTCAGCCGCAGTATCGGAGTTGCACGGTTGGGCCTGTGGCGTTTTGGAGCTGGGTCGGGATCCGTGGAGCGTGAGCGTTGCCGCTTCACTTTCTTGGTGCAGGGCATGTCGAGAGGTATATATGTGTGGTTGGACTGGACTGGAGCTGGCCAATTGGCGGGAATGCGGAGATGTGGAGGAGTTGTGGGGGGGGGCGGTGGGATGCCGATGGCTGCTGGATCTCCTCTCGTCTTGTTCTTGTGTATACCTGTAGAGTGCTGTATCCATCTGCACGATGAGCTGGCAAAGCAGCTCTCCCCCCAGGCAATCTGTGATGGGCGGAAGGTTAGGGTTACACACACTACGCCAAACTTTTGTCTCGCACAGGACCAGAACGGATGGAAGACCGAGGTGGGATCGGCTTGGGCACTGGGTATGATGTGATATGTTACCAGTGATTATCGGTATTAGTCACCTAGCGATTGCTGATAAGATAAGATGATCGCGATAAACCTACGCCCGATAAGATCGTGTGCGAATCGCGCAACGATACGGTATGGTTAATACTGGTAACCTTGCTCAAGTACGATTCTGTGGTCGCGTATTCATCGATTCCAAGCTCGAGTGAGAGGCATCCTCCTTCGCGAACACCTCCGGACGAACTCGGTTGCAAACACCTCACTCGTTCTATCATACCACTGCTCTTGCTCGAATACCGGTTACAGACTTTCCAGCGACGACGTATGCACGGGTGCCGCCACTGATAGTCACGACATCCATCTCCGAGCTCCCTAGCAGCAGCAGAAATGGACGAGTTCATGCGACGCAGTCGCAATTCCCTTAATGACTGGGCGTACGAGCACTTCAAGGGCCTAGAGGAAGCAATCAAGAACAGCGAGGAGATGACGGCAAAGTTCGCACTCGTCATCGAAGAACGGGAGACGAAGATCCTACAGCTCAGGGAACAGCTTTCCAGGGATGAACTCACTACGGCGATACAGGTTGGCGAGCAAGACCTCGAGATTGCACAGCTCAAGCAGCAGCTACAGGATGCTAGGAATCAAGTTGTTGCGTTGACCTCGGCGGAAGAGGAGAGGTTGAAGCGGACGTAAGTTGTATCAATTGAAGGTGGTGGTGCTGTGTTGATGCGAGGGATGCAGTGTCCAATCGACGAACGACAACGACGAGGATGGTAAACCTGTGAGGCCTTTGAAGACACTGGCGAAAGATGTGACGCCACCTGCTGGCTCGCCTGCCGGTATCGCACGACTTCGGCCTGCCATTTCAATGGACCCGGTACCACACATTGATTCGGGTACACAGACGAACCATGGGCATCCACCATTACCTCTAGGCTTTGACTACCCCGAGGCATACGCCGAACTGCTTGCCAAATATCACGAGCTGGTGCAGGATCACGACGAGCAGATGGGGATGTACGGGGATTTGAAGCAAGAAAACACCAATTTGAAGAAGGAGATGGATTTGATCAGGAGCTTGAAGAGTTATAAGAATGCTTACGATATCCTCAACGAAAAGTATCACCAGGACAAGGCAAGATGGAAGGTGTGGCTTGAGAATTACAGGAAGAAAGAGGTTGCGAGGGCGGAGAGGAAACTGAACACTGAAGTTGAAAACGTTTTGATGACTCCCGGCCCGACGAGCTCGCCGCCGAGACCTCCGGCGTCCTCGCCCGGTAGTTCGCTTGCCAACCCTAACGAGCTCTCAGTTGAGCTGGTCAGAACGGGCAGACTATTCTCGAACCTTCAGCCATCTAGGAAGGTCAATTTTCAGTTTGGGCCCAATGATGTCGGCGAACCCGAAAGGAATATTCCAAATGAGGAAGCAATCCATTCAGATGCTTCATCATATGCAATTCCTGAAACTCAGGAACAAGATCAACCCCAATTGCCGCAGTCAACTCAGAAGCCGGCCGGCAACCCGGACAGGAACACTGATCCAGACCACCCAACCAGTGACCTTACGTCGAGTGACACCGGTGACGAAGGTGAGATCACTCCGAGAGCGAAGATACCCATTGTCGATCAACAGATGCACCCTCCAACCCATTTCAAGACGCCAGTACCAGCAAACAAGGAGGGAGCGAGCTGGGCCAAACCCGTGGTGATCAAGAGTGAACCTCTGTCAAGCCAGGACGACCCCGGCTATCACCTGTTCGATCAGGAGAGTTTGGACCTGGACGATGTCGGACATCTCGCGCCCCAAGAACAGCAGATCACGCCGAGGAAGAGGCGGAAGGCGGATATCATCAAACAGGCCATCAAAGGTGAGGGAAGCGGAAACGGCGATGAGACTCACGATGGTGATGAAAATGACGTCTCTTTACCTCACAAAATTCGACCCAACATGATCGCTGAAGCGGATACATTATTGCCTCCTCCACCGCGTCCCAGAGTGCAGAAGCCAGTGTCCATCCCAGTTCAGAAAACAGACTCTCCTTCCGGCCGTCTCGGTCCCATCTCCACCTCGGCTTCCGCTTTCCGCACTCCCATCAAGGCTACCAAACGAGCTTTGCGCTCACGCAAGGGTGCTCATGTCCCCGTTTTAGAAGATGGTGCCGACGGAAAAAAGCCCGTGGGTCTCGGTGGAGATACCCCCAGCGTCCAAACCGCAGTCCGCCTCGATGACATCCTCTTTACACCGCCCCCCAAATCCGTCAGCCTCTCCGCCCTTAGTAAGGAAGCGATCAACACGCGCAGTGCTCCCCAGAACAGGCGCCCCAAACTGAGAGCGGAAGGAAAGGACATGTTGACCACGCCCAACAATCCCACTCTCAAGAAGCGGGACGCCGCCACGGACCCTCTCCCCAGCAAGAACATCCGGAAGCAGCCCGCCACCGCGGCCGACTTCGCCATCAACCCGGCCATGAACGACGGCATCGACTATGCGTACCACGAAGTCGTCCGCAACCGCGAAGCACGCAAGTGTCTCCCAGGCTGCACGCGCACCTGCTGCAAGGAAGTCGGCAAATTCGTCGAAGCCGCCGGTATGCCGCTGCTCACAAAGGCGGGTCCCCGCTGGCGCAGCAGCAGCCCCGAGCAGCCCGCCGAAAATACCGATGCCGTCGGCGAGAAGGAGTTCCTAGATCTCTATGGCCGCCACCGTGAGGCGTTCCCCAGACGCAATACGCCCCCGGGCTTCTGGGATAGTGACATGCCGGATACTCAGGCGCTCAAGAAGAGGAATGAGGAGGCGGATAAGCTGGATCGCGAGCGTGTGGAGCAGCGGAATAGGGAGGTGATGAAGGGTTCGAAGGGACGGTTTGTGAGGAAGTTCTAGGGAGAGGGTTGCATTTGATGGTATTCTTCGCTTTGGGGTTTTGGCGTCGGTGGTGGTCTTTGATTTGCACGTATTACTCCTTATTGTTGTACTGGCATACTTTACTTGATTTTTTTATTCTTTGCGGTGGCATACCATTTTTGCTCGCCTTTACTTTGCTCTCTGTATCTAAGTAAACTACTTGATGATTCTGGATGATACACCTTTACCTACGAGGTGTCATGTATGTACTATTGTACGTGGTGTATTGACTTTGTTCTACTCTTTACCTCATTTACTTGCTCTCACAGGTCATACTTCCATTTCCATGATCGGAACAATTACCATCAACGCAGCAGCTTCCTTTTCCTCTCTCCGGATTGCACTCGCCAGCACTCGGCCATGAGCCACGGGATAGCCATATTAAACTACAACCGCGCAAAACCATAGTCCTCGTATTTATGAGCTAGGTAATTGAAGGATATGGCCATCGAAGTAGTAGCCGCGCAACTCTCTCCCGGACGACGGCTGTTCTGTGTGCTGTGTGCTGTGTGCTGTGTGCTGTGTGCTGTGTGCTGTGTGTACTAACGGGCCGTCATGGCCTCGATGGTCGACCCGATGAACTCGAAGGGTAGGTAATTTACATCCCTACATTACACCTCACACCTCACACTACCTAGTAGATGGTCCTAGTCCTCTATAGTAGGCTATCAAATCATTATCCAACTACAGGATGCATCATATGTACGAGTACGATTACGAAAAAAGGCGAACGAAGGTATTCAATCTCGACAATCGCAGAATAGAGTAACAGAAACAGATCAAATCAAGCACATCGCAAAAAAAACATAAGAAATCAGTTGACAACAGCAGAGGATTAGAGAGCCACCATACAATATTAGACCCCTTCGCAAATACAAAGGAAACAACAAGCCCAGATCGACAGGCAGACGGAGAAAAAACGAGATACGAGATACGAGATATGAAAATTGTCCAAATGGGGGTGTTCTGGGAGGGTGTGTTTTACAAAAGAAAAAATGTATTGGAAAAAAGTGCATATCCAAAACCGTAATACCAACAACAGCAACAAGAAAGTAAGAAAAACGATCGACCTAACAATACCTCCTGCTCAGGCTATGCTTCGTTGATGAGGGAATTGATAGCCTACACACCCGTCCCTCGTCAAAACTGCCACAAGTATACACTAGGAGGAGGCGGAATAACTCACTCGGTCAATATCCCATCCATTCTTCTCAAGCGCTTTCACCGAACTCTCTCTGTCAAAGCCCATTCCGGTCAACTTCTCAACTTTCCCATCATCTTCACCTTCCGAAATGGTAGTCGTCGTGGTAGGAGGACGATCAGAGGAGGAGAAAGATAGAGAAACACCGCCCTCACCGGGGTCCGTACCACTCTGATCTGCTGTTGCCACGGGCACAACATTCTCCTTCAATGGCTGTTGCTGGGCCGACGACGAGGGCACGACACAGTTGGCGAAGATGGCGTCCCAGTCTTGAGGACTGGCCGCTGGTTGTTTGTTCGCGTCGCCTTGAGCCTGACCTTGCTGCTGAGTGCCGTCGGTGTTGTAGTTGAATTCAAAGCCATCGTCCGCCGTGTTCTCCGCGCTGGGCTCGCCGAAGTTAAAGTCGCCACCAAAGCCAGAGGGATTAACGAAATCAATGTCTGCACTCTTCTCGTCTGCCTCTTTAGCCTCGGCGAGATCGCCAAACGCATCATCGTCGAACTCGTCCTTAGCTGCCGTAGGAGTAGAAGGGAAGACGACGGCGTTAGTGCTGCCGCCAGGTGTGGGTGCATCGTGCTTCATAGGGTCGGTGCGAGATGGGAGGAGACCGCCAAATTCGTATGGCTTCTCACCGCTGTATGCTGGAGGCGATTGCTGGGCCGAGGCAGACGGCGGTGCGCCTGAGGTGGCATCTGTGGCAGCGGGATCAAAGTTCAAACCCTGGTTGGCATTAGTAGGAGTGGCCGATTCCAACTTTGCCTGAGGGCTGGCTGTGGTGAAGTTGTCATCAAAGCCAACATCACTGTCACTATCGCTATCCGGCCGCACTTCTTTGATAGGAGGGAACTCGTCATGAAACTTGGAGGCACTAACGCTTCCAGAGCCACCGGTATGATGCTCCACTGCCGTAAACTTGTTGAACGCCTCATCGAAATCCTTGCTGGATGCGCTCGCAGCCTCATTCTTACCGATGCTGAATGGATCGCCACCGAAAGCAGCGGCGCGACTGAAATTACTGCCTCTGCTCAAGTTGCTCATCGTGCTTTCACCAGTCGGCGTGGCCTTGATGGGTGTGCTGCTCTCTCCCATAGGGAATGCTCCAGGGACGTTGCTGTTAAAGCTGAACGAATCCATCTTCTCCAATCTGGGCTTGTTCTCGTCACCACCTGATGTCGTTCCAGTGATGTTCCGCTCAACGCCGGCGAATGGAGAGTCATTGCGACGATCGAAAGGCGAGAAAGCGGGCCGTCCCGATGCTTCGGTACCAGCATCACTCTTCACGCTGAAACTGCCACTCCTGTCTTCCCGCGCGGTCCGTCCAGGGGTTTCGACACTAGCGGTGGGTCCAAACACGCCGGTAGGAGTGTCAGGACGAGAGAAGTCGGTGTCCCGAATACTGGCAGAAGCATTAACCGCCACGGATGACGTCGTGGAATCTGCACGGTTAATAGGCAGGGGTAGGAAAGAGGATGTCATCTGCGATCCGACAGCGAGCGAGGGAGCCTCGGACGGCGGCGGCGAACCGTGGTAGGACGATGGAGGTGCCGAGGTAGTAGGCGTCGACCTGCCCCCATGGGCACTCTCAGTTCCGGAAAGAGTGTAGGTGCTGGAATCAGCTGGAGGCCTTGGGAAGCCGTGGCCGGGTGGCGGTGTGGAGGAAAACGCGGGTCCAAACACATCATCCATCGAGTGTCTGGGAGGAGCAAATGGCGAAGCCGAGAATCCACTCTCCGAGATAGGCGGAGGCGACTTACGGGCCGCAGCATGGAAGGGGTTGTGGCTGCCACCGATGCTTCCTGTGGAGAGGGTAGGGCTACCTGGAGGCGGCGGACTGGCAGCACGGGGTCTCTGTGCCTCTTCGATTCCACTCTTGAGCTTGTCACGTTCCTGCTCACTCTTCTCCACCTGCTTGCGGTTGATAGCCACCAAGCCCCTCTCCCGGCGCGCCTGCAATTGCAATCGCTCGAGTTCCTCCTTTAGCGACCGAGTTTCCGTGTTGACAGAGTTCATCCTCTCCTTAAGGTTCTCGTTCTCCCTCCTGTCCCCTTCCAGCTGAGACAAAAGCTCCTGCTTTTTGTACTGCAACTGGGTGAGCTCTGCATCCATCTTGTGGTAATCCTGGGTCGCCGTAGCGGTATCTCGTCGGGAAATCGCAAGCTGCTCCTCCACTTGCATGACCTGGGCAGCCTCCTTCTCATAAGCGGCACGAAGCTGCGCCAACTGGGCTTCAATGTTCTGCTTCTGCGTGGTAAGTGACGATAGATCGGACTCTGCAGAAACACGTTTGATATTCAGCTCTTGCGTCTGCCTGGTCAGACTGCCAATTTGGTTGGAAAGATTGGCCAGCTCCATGGTTTCGTTGGTTACTTTTCTGCCCACTTCCGGATCAGCATCACCCAGCAAGTCATCCATATCTGGACCCTTCTGTTGCTGAGAGAACCCTCGGCTCGCAGCAGAGTGGTTGGATCCACCAGTATTGGATGGCAGGATAGACTGTCCAAAGCTCGATTGCGGCACAAACGTAGGTGTTGGCCTGCTAAGGAAGCTGGGAAGTTGGTTAGGAACTGGCGAATGAGCTCCGGAAATCGGCGGTGACACGTCCTGGGCCGTGGATGCTCCCCAGGTATCATTGTCGAACGGACCGGCAGAGGGAGTGGGTCCAGGGCCGGCTTGCGACTGTGCACCGCCCGAAGTAAAGTGGTCCAATCCGAAAAGATCGTCTGCCGCCGACTTCGGTGGAGGGGGTTGCTGCGGCAGAGGCGGGTCAAAGGGGCTTGGTGGCTGCACCACGGGGCCAGCTACGAGACGCGTGTCAGCAGAGCTACGGAGCCAATGAATGGAGTATTACCTGGGCCTGTCAATTGACGCTGCTGACGCACATGGGGGGGGATCAGGTTGAGAGGCAGAGTCTCCGGGAGTGGCATTCCCGGATTACTTCGCTGCTGTACAATAAGGTACATGGCAATCGCGAACTCGTCACGGTTGAGCTGGCCCGCCTTGTGGATATCGGCCAGATCCCAAATTTGGGCGAGAACATCTTCGGGGAGGTTGGAGTTGCTGAAGAAGGGCACAGCCTCATCACCAGTGATGACTCCCCTGCCAGCCTTGTCGACAGTCAAGAACACCGCATCGAACCGTTGCTTATCTGCCGGTGTAACAGCCCAAGCCCCGCCTGCCACTCCACCTCCCGTAAGATCGCGCTGAATAGCATTTGCGTTCTGAGGAACAGGCGGCGTGAAGTTACGAGACAGAGGCGACTGTGCGCGCTGGGCCTGGGGACCACTGAACTGCTTCGGAATCGGCGGAATAGGAGGCATCGCCCGGCCGGGAGCTCTTCGATCCGGGCCGCTGCGTGTCGGAGGTCGGCCGGCGGCCGCGTCATACAGGCCCGGGGGGAGGATCTGCGGGAGAGCAGGCAGTTGGCCGCTCTTGCAACAAGTGATGAGATGCATCGCCACAACGAACTCAGCACAGCCTAGCGCTCCGCGGCCCTTCTGGTCGGCAAGGTTCCAGATCTGAATGAGTGTCGGGGTTGGCAGTCTCGAGCGCTGGAAGATGTCGCGAGCAATGTTGCCTACCAAAGATCAATACCCAAAGCACTCCATATCTGACATGACGTACGTACCCTGCAGGAGCCCATCAACCGCCCCAGACTTCTCGAACAGTATCGTAAACTTATCCACATCCTGGGGCATTAGATTCGGCACGCGAATCATGCCACCGGGTGGAGGACCAGGAGGCGGAGGCGGAATGACGGGCGCCGGAGCAGGAGGAGGAGGGGATGCGGTAGGGAGCGACGGGTAGACGACTGTGACGCCCTCGAAATGCGGTAATGGGCCAGCTACACCATAATCAATATCCCTTTATGAAGCAAGCAGAACTCTAGTGTAAATACGTTGCTGAGCCAACTCAGGCCGAGGGTGCTGTCCATTCTGGGCCTGCCCAATCAATCGCAGCGCGACGCTGAAGCCGACCTTCGTGAGCAGTCCTCGGTTCTCTGTATCCGCGATTCCCCAGATCTACACACGGAGGACGTGTCAGTCGCGACCCTCATAGCTCACGAACGCGCATCTTACCTCTCCCAGAATGCGCGGACCCAGTCCAGACTTCTCAAAGAACTTAACCGCGAGTTCTCCCGTGACGACACCGAGGTTCTCGTTATCGGCTGCTTGGAACAGTTGCCCGAAGACTTTCTTCTCGTCAGGCGTTAGGACGATGTTGTGGTGGCCTCCTAAATGACGACAGAGTTCAACACGTTAGCTTCGCGGGAGGGAGTGAAGGAGGGTCTGGATTAGTTCGTACCGGCCTCCGTTAAGGTCTCCCCTCGTGTGTCACTCATGATGGGTGGTGATAGTGGAGGTTCTGAGCGCGCCCGGTCGATCGAGGGAGGCAGTTATCGGGGGAATAGTAGGTATGGATGGAGTCCGTCCGATCCGGCGTTCAGAAGGGCTGAGGTGAGTGTCTTTGCACGCTCGTTGCCGAAACGACGGTAAACAACAATGACAGTGTGTATGGCTGGTCAAAGCTCCGTATGGTGGAGGGTTGGAGGGTTGGTGGAGTAATAGAGTGCTTTCTATGGTTGGTGCGAAGAAGGGGGGCTCCGTCGCTGTTGTGAACGATGACAGTGGTGATGATAGTTAGGGTAGTTATCCGGAGCGGTTAGTGGGCTGAATGGGATGGGGGGTGTTTGGGCAGGTTGCGATCCCGGCTGGCTGGGAACAGTTTCGTCCGTCCACGGAGTACGAGCACAGTACGGTATACCTAGTACTGACGGCCTCCACAGTTTGTGTTCCCCACATCGAAATACGAACATCCCGATCACATCCTCCACCCAGGAAAGAAGAATGATATCGATCCATCGCATCATCGCCATCGATTTGCTCTCAGAAATCCCGAAACCCCTCAGCTCAGCATTCCTTGTTTGTCCTCCTAGAAATAACCACCAAGCAGAGAGGGAAGCGGGGTTGTCGTAGTTCGACTCTAACTAGACGATGCACAAGCTGCCCCGCAGCCAATATCTGCAGACTTCTTTGGTTCAGGTGAGCATGCAGCTAAGTAGGTAGATTACACTGCGTGGATGGGAGTGGGTGCAGTGCACGGCTGGACGGGCATGCTAGGTACGTAAGTTACATGCGAAGCTCGATTCAACCTCAACTTCAACTTTCGTCACGATTCCCGAAGAGATATGGCCCATGAAGATAACCATGTGTTTAACAATAAGGATATTTAAGTAAGTAAGTAATTAACTGTAACGTACAGGCAATAACTAACCAACCCCGATGAAGTCCAGAATATCGAGGAGCCAACCAATCTCACGCCTCGGAAAGCATCCCAAGGACCGGACCTAATCGTCGAAGATATCCTTCTCCTCACCATCCTTCTCCTTATACTCATCCTAATACTCATCCTCTTCCTCTTCCTCGGGCTCTTCCTCTTCCTCTTCCTCTTCCTCTTCCTCGGGATCTTCCTCGGGCTCTTCCTCTTCCTCTTCCTCAACCGCAGTTCTACCCTTCTTCTTAATCCGCATCGCAACCTCCCCCTCATCTTCATCTTCCTCTTCCTCTTCCTCTTCCTCTTCCTCTTCCTCTTCCTCTTCCTCTTCCTCTTCCTCTTCCTCTTCCTCAACCGCAGTTCTACCCTTCTTCTTAATCCATCTCACAGCCTTCTCTCCCTCTTTCTCACTGTCCGAGTCCGAGTCCGAGCTCTCCAGAGACTGAATCTTCCTCTTCTTACTCTTTGGACCCGGCCCCTTCACCTTCGTCACCTTCTCCTTCTTCTTCGATGACAGCGTGTCGAGCTTGGCCGCTCCCTTCTTTCCCTTTTTACCCTCCTCCTTCACTAACAGCGCTCCTCTATCCAACATCCTTTTCAATCTCTTACACCTATTCACATTCGCTATTAGCATCCCCATCTACCTCATCTTCACAGGGAAACTCACGCTGCATTATTCGAACAGTGCATACCCGCAGCAATAAACCTCCAGTCCACCGTTGGCCTATCCGAGCCCACGTAGGCGAGCGCGAATTCCACGAGCGGTACCAAATCTTCGCTACCGGCAAGGGAGGTGGGGAGGGAGGAGAGGGAGAATTCAATCTGGACGAGTTATCATAGGTAGTCGATAGGAGGAGATTTGGGGGTAAGGACCTTCATGAGAGAGAAGAGGTACACAAGGAGGAATTCCGCATTCGTGTAATATCTCATGCTGGGCGATGGGAGTAGGATTGTAGGATGTGTGTTGTAGAATGTGGACTTCTGAGAGGTGTAAGGAGGAAGAGAGGGCTGTAAGGCGGGTGGGGGTGGGGTTTATATTTCCCTTCCGCTTCCCCTTGAGACTCCCTATGTGCAATAGGTAGACCGGCATGGAAAGATCTAACCTTCTCCACAAGTAAGCCTACTATCAACGGAAGGGTCGGGAATATCTGCTGATCAACCCATTCGAAGGAAGGCAGTTTGATATGGATTTATGGCCCGGAATCTCTCTCCAAGATGCCTACACTCAGAAGGAATCTTCAGGACGAGAGAGCCCAGGATCCACTTGCCGATACCACTAGACAATCTGACCGATTGTTGCAGTTTGTGCCTCGGGGTCTTTGTACATATCTCGGAAGATTCAAAGCCGTCGAGTAAAATTTGAGGTTTGACTCTGTCGATCAATCCCTCGATAGCACCTATCAAAGCAATTACCCGGAGCCTTTTGCACTCGAGCGCTCTAATAATACCCTGGGGGTTTCGGTCAGGGAGGCTTCAGGAACATCAACTCGAAGAGTTACGAACGCGTCATACCATTCATCCATAGCATATCACTCGAGTTTCTGTCAGCCCGAAAAAATAATCCGAAAGTAGCAACCGAGATCACTCCCGCTGTTCCTCCCGCTGTTCCTGCCGCTGTTCCCTCTCCACACCCTCCTTCATGGTATCTCCTGACGGAGAGGCAGGGGGTGAGGCGGAGTAGGGAGCGGAATTTACTTTTTCCTAGTGTTATTTCCTTTGTGCGCTCTAATCTACTTGTATCGCTGGAACAGGCCAGGGTGGAGGGCCGAGGAAGCCACATCGGGCTGCTTGACGAAAGTTGAGTTGAACAGTGGACAGTGGGCATGGAAACGGAGTTTGTGTATATTGCTTTGATCTAGCTGGGTCGCATGCAATCAATGATTAAGTGTCTCAGGCCGTCTACAGAATTCCAGAATTATACACGATTCGGCTTAACCTTCGAGCAGGGAGAGACGGGAACTGGCCTGAAGATTGTAGGCTGCTACATGCTGCGATTGATCATTGATGGATGACGACAGTGCAGTCGGCCTGGTTCCAACCTCCAACCTCCAAACTCAAAGTTCAAACCGCCAGATAATCAAATACCTATGAGGATAGAATCTTCTAATTTACTCTATGCTGGCTGGATGTACAACTAAGACGGACTGCTTCCATATAGGTAGTTAGTACCTACCGGCAACATGGAGTACAAAGAAGTGGAGGGATACTCCGAGTCCCACTCGCTTTACCCCTCGGTCTGTCAAATCTCACCCCAACTAAATCGTCTCAACTTCAGATGTTCCAAGTTTCATGCTCTAGGTACTTATCCCGCTTTCGTCAGAATTTACAATCCTGACCTTGGAAGCAGCATGGCCGTTAGGAGACTTCGCTCCATTACGGGGGGGGCTCATTCCGAGGGTCCGGACCATGACGAGATCGAGGAGACGGTCCTGGACGATGATACGCCGTATGAGATGCTTGTAGAGCTTGCACAACAGCAGTCTAGGGTAGGTAGGAGTCCTCTGCTTTGACAGTGAGCCGTGGTGAATAAACATTTTGATTCTGCTAGTCACGTAAGTGGAGGACCGTCATTTATTGCGACGCAAGAGCTATAATGGGCTGTGTTGGGTTGGATTTAGGTATCCGAGCTTGAGTCGCTAGTCGCCGATGCGAGTTATCAACTGTGAATATTGGTGGGCAGAGTGCTTATTTGTGTATAGTAGACCTAAGAAACACCAAAATCCTGATGTAAAGCGGCCAGAGAAGGAGGGCAATTGAAGCAGCCAATACAATTGAGGTGTGCCCAGCCAGCCAGCGCTGGACTGTAGAAAACCTCCCAACATTTGAACTTAGATGGGTATCCACCTTGCACGAATACATATGCCTTGAACCAGTCTTCTCTGCGGAGTCATTTCGCCCAAGGAATAACTAAACCGCTATGATACCACGGCATACATACAATCTGAACACTCCATTCTCTCTGCTCTATTGCTACGGTATTTGGGCGGGATACCTAGGTTACATTTCCCAGAAACCGTATCTTTGCCATCTTCAATAATTTCAGCATCATCTTGCTGGCCATCCGCTCTCCACTTTCCTCTGATCCATCGCAGGAATCAGACGAATTCTAGGTAGTTGAGAGGAAGTATCCAATGCTGCCGTATTCCCTAACGACGTCCCCAACCCGCACGGACTCGTCAGACTCTCGATCACCGGCTCTGTATCGTTCCGGCCGGAACTTGGAAACTATTTCTAGTGCGACTATCTCCTCCTCTAGCGAATAATTCCTCTCGAGCTACCTATCTGAGGCTATCGGATGCAGCTAGTCGGCCAAGACCAACACCATGAAGAAGGGTCCACCCCCAGTCCCCAGTCCCCAGTACTCCATGTACCGCTGGAACCTCCGGGAGTGATCACAGACAGCACGCCTGGGGCTGGCAGCTGGCGCAGTGCTGATCCAAGGATGCGTCGCTCGGCTCGGCTCTGTTCATCCGAGAGCGGCCGCTGAGGCGTAACCCGAGAAAGTTACTAGATCCCGCTTCCGTCTGTCGGGGGAGCGGCGCGGCGCGGTGGTGGTGTTTCATTGACGGCCCGCTTCTAGTCGGGCCCGGCCGAGGGTCCTGGAAAGATCGGAGTATGTAAGCGTTGGCGATGTTGATTGGGGAGAAGCTCCAATCCAAGTCTTCTTCGTGGGATTTTGCAATGTAACCGATAGCGGCCGGCACCTTGGAGGCGGGATATGGAAACTTTTACTTGCAGTGACACTGCAACCGTTCGCAGCCTCCGGGAGATGTATCAGCAAAACGATGTACACGCCTAATCTTGTACGTTGAGGATCCTGCCGAATTCGATTACGGAACCGCCTGCTCTCCTTTGCTCGGACGTCTACCGTCGACCCACGTCCCCCTTTGGCGGCCCCGGATCGGTGATCAGAACTATCATATCTACCACAGCGTTAGCTGTCACCATGATAATCCCAATGGTGCTTTTACAGCTGGATAGCAGCTTAACTACCGGACCAGTCTCGCTGCATACGTCGTAGAAACATGGATGTGATTGGAGGAAGGCAAGGAATCGCCAAACAGAAGGCCACTGTCCTCCTGCTCTCCGAGGTCTTTTCGGAAAGGCTACATTGCAGCTCGTAGACAATGCGATATCTCCAGCCAGACAGGGTCGTGGAGAGTGGTGGTGAAGAGGGGAGGAATTTCTTTGATGGATGAGGTGAATGACTGCGGTAGATATTCTATGGAAGGTACAGTAGACAATGTGGTGGTACTACCCTCTCTTTGCGAAAACGGTAGTGACGTGGTACTATGACACGGTCAAAGTATGTACGGTAGGTACGTGTTTTTGATGCCGATACGATACCAATATTCGTCCAGAGCAAGTTTGAGTACAAAGTCGAAAGTATGGACTCGGGCCGCATTCCCCACCAACAGACCGGCTATGTTGACAAAACTATCTCCTGGTCACCGAATCAAGTCAAGAATATTGGGGTGCACAGCAGCATATCTAACCGTTGAGCTCTGGAGGTCTCACTTGATCATGGTGTTGAACTACAAATTCTCCTCAGATGGGAGGCGGTTGAAAAAGGCGGCTTGGCAGGGACAATCAACAAGGCCGTCTTTGCTCTGCGGAACGTCCGCGCTGCGAGGGAACCTGTGTCTCTAATAGTCTATGATCTTTAAGTGGGATTTCAGACATAAGGTAAAAGGAGTGGTTATTCTATATGTGGCAGGTAGGGTTATCTATCACGATTCACCAGCGTTGTCCCGGTCTTAGGCCCAATTGCAAGCGGGACTTTGCATACAGACGAGTGCATACAAACGAGTGCGTACATAGAGCACATTAGGTACATAGCCGGCCGTGAGTGTCCGTACTTTTATGCTTTCACGAACGTCCAGTCCAAGTCCAGCCTTACCTATCCAGTCGCTACATATCTGCGGCAACACAAGTCCACTTCGAGCACATCCTACCTTATAGGCGGACGATCCCACTGTCCACGTGCATCCACGCCGGGTGAACTGTGATTTGCCGAGATTTTTCGTATCGCATCCATCCATCAAGACCGTCCCGTCCCAACCATATCGTCATCCCTCCCAGCCCAATATCTAGTTAATCCACAACACCAGCCACCCCAATACTTGCATCCACGGCCGCGAAAAAAAGAACTCCTCCACCCTCCCACCTCCCGCCTCCTCCCCAATTCCTCACGAGTTACGACCAACGAGCAGATACACACACACACAGACACACGGAGAAGACAGGAAGATAGCGACCCTCCAAAATGCGTTTCGGCAAAACCCTGCAGTCGTCCGTGTACCCGCCGTGGCGCGACCACTACATAGACTACAGCAAGCTCAAGCAGCTTTTGCGCGAAGTCTCGGACAGCGACGAGTCGGCGGGCTCCGGCGGCGTCGGGGGCGACGAGCGCGAGTGGACCGACGAGGACGAGTCGCGCTTCGTCGACGAGCTGATCAATGTGCAGCTCGAGAAGGTGCACCGGTTCCAGCGGGAAATGAATACCGCGCTTAATGAGCGCACGGCGAGGTGTGAGCAGCGCCTCGAGAAGTTCGTGGGAGGCGGCGACGGTGAGGAGAGAAGAAAGGAGGCCCTCGAGATCAGTCTTAAGGAGCTGGATGGCATCACGAAAGATATCAATGAGCTGGAGAGGTTCTCGAGAATTAATTTCACGGGGTTTTTGAAGGCCGCGAAGAAGCATGATCGGAGATCGAGAGGCGCGGGATCCGGCGCGAAAGGGAAGGGCAAGGCTGGGGATCCGAAGGTGAAGCCGTTGTTGCAGGTGCGGCTGAGCCATCTGGAATTCAATAAGGAGGATTACAGTCCCCTGCTCTACAGGTGTGTTCCGTGTGGATTGAGGGGGGTGGATTGGGATGAATTGTGGGGCTGATAAGTGAACAGGCTATCGACCATGTATGATTTCGTCCGGCGCTCGCTCAACGAGGAGCAAGTCGAGGGCTTCGAGCAGAATTCATCGCCGCATCCGGGGAATAATCCCAACAACAAGAAGTATACGTCGCTCAAATTCTGGGTGCACCCCGACAACATCATCGAAGTCAAGACCTTCATCCTGCGGCGGCTGCCAGTGCTGGTGTACAATCCGCAGCGCTCGAAGGAACTGGAAACCAATGGCAAGGACCCGACCATTACGTCGCTCTACTTCGATAATCCCAGGTTCCAGCTGTACACCGATAAGGTGTTGAAGACTAACGATGCTTCTTCGCTGCGTTTGCGGTGGTACGGACAGCTCGCCGAGGCGTCGGAGATCTTCTTGGAGCGAAAGACTATCCGCAATGGTGCCGATGACTCCGAGGGTGCCATCGAGGAGAGGATCGCGCTCAAGGAGAAGTATGTCAATGACTTCCTTAAGGGCGAATACTCGCTCGAGAAGAAGGTGCAGAAGCTCAAGGACCGAAATGCCGACGAAGAGGCAGAGAAGTACCGCAGTCTGGTCTGCAGCATCCAGAACCAGATCCAGGACTACGATCTGCAGCCCGTGCTCAGAGCATCATACACGCGCACAGCGTTTCAGATCCCCGGCGACGATCGCATCAGAGTCAGTCTTGACACGGAGCTGGCGTTGATTCGCGAGGATGCCCTGGACAGCAATCGGCCGTGCAGGGAACCGGACAACTGGCACCGTCGCGACATCGACGAGGCAAGGATGGACTACCCATTCTCGAGCCTTAGAACGGGCGAAATATCGCGATTCGGATACGCCCTGCTCGAGATCAAGCTGCGCGAGAGCGAATTGCACAAGCGCACGAACGAGTGGGTGCAGGAACTCATTTCTTCGCATCTTGTCCACGCGGCACCTAGGTTCTCGAAGTTTTTGCATGGAGTTGCTGTCCTGTTCGATGACTACGTCAACAGTTTTCCGTTCTGGCTCGGAGAGATGGAGGAGGATATCCGGAAGGACCCCCGAAAGGCCTGGGATGCCGAGCAGGAGCGCAAGAAAAAGCAGATTGAGGCCGAGACTGCCGTTGGCAGTTTCCGTACCACTGTGCGCGACTTCGGTGGCAGAGGTGCGACGCCTCCGGCTGGCGGCCACAGTTACAAAGCCACTCCGCCCCAGGCTTCGGGGACACCCGATAGATTCCCCAAGACGGCTCCTCAGGGTTCTTACGATACCAGGATGTTGCCCAGTGAGGATGTAGTCGAGGTGGCCGAAGAGGACGAAGAGGACCACGACGATAACGAGGACTCGGATGAAGAAGACGAGGAGGAAGCGCCTCGCGATTCGACCACCACGCTCGATGGCCTGCGTCAACTGTTCCCCTCGTTCTCGTCATCCCGGTACGGTCGCGCGCACTCTGGCCGCCGAGACGTGGTCCTGCCCGCTGGCGTGCACAAGCCGCAGCAATTGCTCATGTATTCCGGCGAGGTCAAGGTGGAGGCCAAGGTATGGTTGGCGAACCAACGCACGTTCATCAAGTGGATGCACATTGTTGTCCTGCTCGCGTCGCTCAGTGTTGCGCTCTCCAACGCCGCAGAAGCGGACAACACCACGGCGAAGTACATCTCCATGGCCTACACGGCCATCGCGCTCTTTGCTGGTGTGTGGGGGTGGGCCATGTACATGTGGAGGAGCACGTTGATTCGCCAACGGAGCGGGAGGGATTTCGATAGTGTTTTTGGACCCGTGGTTGTGTGCATTGCGCTTGCGGTTGCGCTGGTCGCCAATTTCGTCTTCAAGGTATGTCCATGTCTTTTCGGGGATTTTTTCCGTTCCTTTTTTTTTCTTGCATGCGGACACTCACTGACTGATGGGTAAATAGTACCAAGCGGTTGCGAGGAAATCTCGTGGCGGCGATGTTCATGGGAATGAAACGATTGGGTATGGCATGGACGATGACTTGATGATGATGATGGGACAGGAGTTGTGAAGTGTTTTTGAGGACGACGAATTAGTTTTAGCAGGTGGTGGGAATGGGGTTGGCACGACACATGGCGGACAGTGTATTGTATCCGAGGATGTGCGGTGGCATTTGAAATTGAACTGGCCCATTGTGATGGCGATGATGATCGCGATGAAGCAATTGGGCTTTGGTGATGCTTTCCGCTTGCTGCCTACGTGGAACCGGCGCATCCAGGCTGTTTGTCCAGCACACACACATGGCTGGCAGAGGACCACCAGCGGCCGGCACAGCTCGCCTTTCTCGCGTCCTATGTACCAACCATTCTTCTTCCAGCAGCACCTCCCAAGTTCCAACTCCCCTGCTAATTCTCCTTCGCAGCCAGCCCCATCGATTTTTTCCGTCTTCTTTCGGCTTACCCGATCGTTCAGGTCTGCCTTTGCCGCGGCCCTGCGAAAAGGCCTAGCATCCAGCACCCTGTCCGCCGGACGCCTCGCCAATCAGCTCGGGAGACGAGTGGCCGTGCGTTGCGCTGCGGCGCAAACTAACTAAACCTTGGCTTCCCCTCTTCTTCTCTTCTCTTCTTCTTCATCTTCTCGCCTCCCTCTTCACCTAGGGAGAATCCAGTGCAACACAACCAACCCCAGAAAAACGTGTCGACTGCAGATGATACTATGCCTACAGCGACGACGACGACTGCGACAGTGCGCCTCTGACTCCCTTTCACCCTCCGTCCCTCATATGTCTCGCGGCACTTCCCACCACTCCGCACCCCGCCGCCGACCCGCGAACGCCGCAGAACAGCTGTCTCGTCCGCCATAACATAGTCACGTCTCCCCCACACACGTCCTCTCCACCGCCACCGAACCCACGAAACCCATCGAACCCTATAAATAATGGCATCATCTTCTTCACCGCCCTCCCCCAGCGTCAGCGCAAAAAGCAGCAAAAGCAGCAATAGCACAAAAAAGCCCTCGCCCACCTCCACCTCCACCTCTACCACCGCCGTCGCCCCGCCCGCCTTTCGCACTCCCGACGAATCCCGCAAACGCGGCTCGCCATGCTGTGGTGCCAGCAGCAGCCCGACCACCGCGGTCGCAAGCACCGCCACATCCCCTCCCGGCTCGCCCCCCAAGCGCCGGCGCCGCCACCAAGACGGGAACATCAAGGTGCTCCCCAAGCTCTACCAGACCACACAGTCGGCGGACCTGGTGATTTTGATCTCGGACATGCTGCAGGAGCTGGTGGGGCTCAACGATCGGATTCCGCTCAGTGGCGCCGGGTTGACTAGGTTTCATTCGCGGTATGTTTGTTTGTCTGTGTGTGTGTGTGCGGGGCATGCTGCGGCTGGTGGCGCAAGGGTGTGTGGCTGATGTGGGTGTTGTGCGTGGGATAGCGCTCCGCCGACCATAAGCATCACGGACTACCTCCAACGCCTCTCCATTCACGCGTCCCTGCAGCAGTCCATCCTCTTGAGCATGGTTTACTACATCGACATCCTGTCCACGCACTACCCGCCTTTTGTCGTGTCCAGCCTCACCGTACATCGCTTCCTCATCACCGCGGCAACAGTCGCCAGCAAGGGCCTCTGCGACACGTTTCTCACAAACAGTTTCTACGCTAGAGTCGGAGGAATCAGTCTTGTGGAACTGAACATGTTGGAGCTCGAGTTTTTGGTAAGAGTCGGCTGGAGGATCGTGCCCAAGCCGGAAGTGCTGGAGGAATATTACAGGAGCTTGGTGATGCGCATGGGAGGGAGATATAGGGTCGAGGACGACGAAGGGGGCTAGTAAGAGAGGGAGGGGGAGGGGAGGGAGGGGAGGGGGGCACAGCGACTGTAATATAGGCAGCGCAATGCAGTAAATACTTTTGTTTGTTTATGTTATTGGAAGATGGGTAGAGTTGTTTATCCCGATGGGCGATGAGCGCGGACGGAAGATGGGTAGAGTTGTTTATCCCGATGGGCGATGAGCGCGGACGGAAGATGGTACAAGAGTCTCAATGCAATGGCCTCAAGTGTCGTTGGACAAAACTACAAAAGCTACAGCTTCGGCTCGAGATCGGGTGTTCTAGATCCCGTGTGAGTGAGTGATCAATCGGACCAAACAACCGGCCGACAGAGTTCAATCCACACTGCGCAATAGATCCCCACTGGAGTCTCTGAGGGGCAGCGGCGGGTTATGGCCACCGATAAGTTCCCACGGCACTTTGTCCCACCCCGCCCCGCCTCGCCCCGCCCCCGCCCCCACAGAGTGCATATATTGGCCCATTGCCGAGAACAGCATCGGCACGTGGGGGCCAGCAATGCCATAGGTTGTAGGATGGATATGTATGATAGGATGGATATGTGGGATGGCGATCGTTGACCTTGAACTTTGAAGCGCCATGATCTACTGCCTATCGCGAGTGTGAACGGAGGCGGCTTCCCGTCGTGGAGAGGGAGGTGGCGGTGGTGCTGCTGCTGCTGGTGTGGGGAGCGGAGTGGAGGTTTGCGAACTGGAGACCTGGAGTGCTACATACCGTAGCTACCGTACCTACTCCAGGTGCTCTGGGGTGCCTGCTTAACCTACGGTACCATCATAATTTGAAGGTCTGGGGGAAAGGCAAAAGGATGTTATTCTTAATGTAGGACCGGGAAGGACGTACCGGTAAGGATGTAGATGCCGGTACTATGGTAGGGTTTAGGTTCTTGGAGTTGGACTTGGACTTGGACTTGCGATATATCCACTGTAGATCATGGCAATACGGTACACACGGCTTCCATGCCCACTGTCCACTGTCCACTGTCCACTGTCCACTGTCCACTGCCCAACCCGACCGGGATCAAGCGGCCCGAATCGATGTGGCTTTTTCTACCCTCCACCCTCCGTCGTGGACTTTCCCGAAGAAATCTATTCCCGAAGATATGATACATGTAGAGTAGAGTAGAGGGTACCAAGGAAATAGATAAAGCTGCCTAGGAAAACGAAATAGCCTTGTCCCCAGCCTCTGGAGTCTTCACCAGAGGATTCCATGAAGGAGGAGGGTGTGCACTGTGCACTGTGGGGAGGAACAGCCGGGGTAGTTGTGTAACCCCAGCTGCTCAAAGTCAACACCCACATCAGTGGTGGCGAGAAAGTACCTAAGTACAGAATGGTCGCAGACGTCACAGTCCTTGAAGCGATCCTTGCTCTTGCCCCTCCCCTCCCCGTCTCCAGTCGCACCTCTACCCACCTCTACTCACAGGATCTGCGGCTTGCTCTTCCGCTAGCTCTTCCGTCCAGAATCTGGGGCAGCACTTGGAACCGGTCTTGGAACCGGCCTTGGAAGGGTGGTGGCGTACAGTAGCACTGTAGCGAGGTGATTATTCGTGATGCTTGGAGAAGCAGGCATGGATGGTCACTCGTATTAATGGATTGCGTCTTCGAGACAGCGACGTTTTGCCCTCAGGATAACCAAGACTACCCTGCGGGTGTTTAGGTATTCGAGGTTAGAAGTAGCATCGTCACAATATCCACTGCAACGAACCGTATGCACGTGGAGTACCGATACTAGGCGGGAGCCCGTGTACCATAGCGGAGCACCGAAGCTCGCTCGCATACATACCTAGCCAAGCGGCGAAGAGTCATCGCACCGACCCGGACCTCAGTACTCCACATTCATCGCCGTCGTGCACGTGAGTCTTGAGTCTTAGTGGCGTGACCCCCATCAACACATCACGCAACGACACGCCGGATCACTCGTTTCGACGCTTTCGACGGAAGACTCCAGAACCTGCTGGAATCGCCCGCGACCCTAAAAACACGGGTGGCGAGAATGACTCACGCGGATGGTTGGGCCAGGTCTAGAGCCCACTTAAACGTCACGAGCTGAACTGGGCTGTAACTTGTTGGGAGTGAGTGGAATGAGGGGGGGTGGATGGCTGCCGTGAAACGGTGACGGGATCGGATGTGGGATGTGGGATGCTGGAAGGTTCGGGGTTTGACCTGCGCTGGTACTTGGGTGGCGGTATATGTGTTTAGATGTCGGTAGAGCAGAACCTGGGGAGGAACGGGTTTGAAGCGGAGGCGGTGGAGACATTGAGGCTCCACCTCTGAGCGGCGTGCGCTGGTAGCTACTCGATAGGTAGAGCTTTCTGGCGGTAATTGTCTGCACTGGGTTTTCTTACACGACAGTGAAGCTATTGCTAGGTAGTTGAGTGCACCTAGTAGTGGTTTTATCAGATTCGTGTTGATGAGGAACGAGCACCGAGCAACGAGTAGTTCGATTGCCACTGGAAAACCTGGTGATGTTGGTTTTAATTACTTTGTTTGCTTCCATAGACACTTGGAACTCGGCTCCGTCATTTGGCTCTAGGCTCAACGAGCGACAGGACATATGAAGGTTTATACGATGAGTACAGACAAACTCCAGTATTCCAAGCGCGGAAGCCGACTCTAAGCGCAATAAACGCGCGATCACAGGGGCTACCCGTCCAATACCCGCGCAAAACCCGAAATAGTGGACCAAATGCACGAAGCCACTCGCCCTGCCATCCCGAAGCCGGTATCCAGCCATTGGTGATCTGGATGCATTTCGCGATTTTCCGCTCCGAGTCACGCCTCGTGGAGCGGGCACTCAGTCGGGGAGGGTCCGGGGGTTTAGTGTGGGGGAGATAGCGCGGAAGCTTACCAACAATAACGACCACACTTGCCAACTCCCCAGTAAATATCCGATCGCAATTGGCCACTGTTTTATCTGACCACTGAGCTTTACCGGACGGGGGGTTGCCTTTCAAGCTGCCGGAACCTGTGTACCGTTTCGGGTTGGGGTCGAGCCGCCAAAGCGGGTGCGTTCTCTCCGTCCGTATTCGTTGGCCTGTATTTGGTTGGAGGCCCTCGTAAAACATAAGGCGAATATATGCCCAATATCTGTGTGGCTCGTCGCAGCCAACGACCCAGCTGGCTCGTGATATCGATCGGACTCGATTCGTTCGATTCCCGCCTTTACATAGGGGATATGTGGTGCTGGTGGTGTCATGGGTTCGCTTCTTTGACCCGATGGCCTTCCTTCCATCCCTCCGCCAGAGCTGCAAAGGGGCTTCTCGATCGTGCTGGCCTGCCGCTTCTTATCGTTCCTCCCTTTCTTCGTCCCGGCAACGCTTTGGGTGATGGTCTGTGCAGATATATGCATGCCTGGTGGGCCTGGCGGGCCTGCTTGTCTGCATCAGGTGGCAGAATGCGCGCTTTGCGTTAGACGTCGACGATGGAGATGTGCTCGGATGAGATGGAGACCCTTTTCCTCGCCGCCCGCAATTCGGATATTCGAATGACAAATTCGGAGCTCCCCCCAGCACTCGCCGCCCTGCCCCCCCCGATCGGGCAATCGTCTTCCCTGGTTGGCCCGCCCTCGCTGAGTCGTCCGCCCCCGCCAAGGCTTTCCTCTTTGGCGGTGCTGCCACTCCCGGTTAGCCCCCCTCGCACGGCCCACCCCCTGCGTGCTCTGACAAAGTAAATGTCTCTGGCGTCGTCGGCACCACGCAAAAAAAAACAACACACACCTACCCTACTTCTTTAAACCAAAGCGTCCCTTCCCGTTCTTCTTCCCTCCACGCGGTGGTTGCTTCTCCCTTTCTTCTCCCTTCTCTTCCACAACAACCCCCCCAACACTTCACGACAGTCAACGAGTCCATCCTCCATCTCCACACATCTTCTTATTACCATCCAACCATCACCTTACATCTTTAATCATGAGAGAAGTCATCTCCCTTAACGGTGCGTACCCACTCCAGCAGCAGCTGTTGCGGCAAAAACAACTTACCCCGCCGTTTCAACGACACCTACCCCTTATCCCCCAACACGCGTGATCCCAACACCAATCGATGCTTCATCCCGGAAACTTGCAGAGAGCTGCCCTTGCTGACCTACGTTCGCGATAATAGTCGGTCAGGCCGGTTGCCAAATTGCCAATTCTTGCTGGGAGGTGGGTTCATCGATTCCGAGCTCTATATAGTGGAACTCAGAATATGCTGACAACGGTTCTTTCAGTTGTACTGCCTTGAGCACGGTATCCAGGTACATTCATCTCCATCCATCCTCCGGGGTCAAACCGGTTCGCCACCTATAGTTGTCGACGCGATTTGCAAGACGGCGGCGGTGGTGGGACGGTGGTGGCTGCGGATGCGGTGGCGGCCTCGACGCCACCTCGCATATGCACGTTCATCGATGAGCATCGTAGCTAACGCGTGGTCTTTGTTTGTAGCCTGATGGTTACCTCACCGAGGAGCGTCGGCAGGGTCCTCAGGACCAGGGGTTCAGCACCTTCTTCTCCGAGACAGGTACGCGAAATTCTACCATCCCCCAACCTTCTCCCGCCATCATCGGCGGCGACCTTGCCGAGAGCTTGCCCGGGTCGGATGATGGTGGGTGGATTGCGAGAGAACAAAGCTGATGGAAAAAAGGTCAGGGAAAGTACGTTCCTAGGACAATCTACGTCGACTTGGAGCCCAATGTGGTCGACGAGGTGCGGACTGGTATCTACCGAAACCTGTTCCACCCCGAGCAGATGATTACAGGAAAGGAGGATGCTTCGAACAACTACGCCCGTGGTCACTACACCGTCGGAAAGGAGTTGATTGACCAGGTTCTCGACAAGATCCGCCGTGTTGCCGGTACGTTTAGCTATATATCCTGGCCACCGATGGTCATCCAAACGCGATTGCTAACGTTCTACTCCAGATAACTGCGGTGGTCTCCAAGGTTTCTTGGTCTTCCACTCCTTCGGTGGTGGAACCGGTTCCGGATTCGGAGCTCTGTTGATGGAGCGCCTGTCCGTTGATTACGGAAAGAAGTGCAAGCTCGAGTTCTCCGTCTACCCTGCTCCCCAGGTGTCGACTGCCGTCGTTGAGCCTTACAACTCCATCCTGACCACCCACACCACCCTCGAGCACTCCGACTGTTCGTTCATGGTCGACAACGAGGCCATCTACGACATCTGCCGCAGAAACTTGGACATCGAGCGCCCCAACTACGAGAACCTTAACAGGCTCATCGCCCAGGTCGTCTCTTCCATCACCGCGTCGCTCCGTTTCGATGGTTCCCTCAACGTCGATCTCAACGAGTTCCAGACCAACCTGGTGCCCTACCCCCGTATCCACTTTCCTCTCGTGTCGTACGCCCCCGTCATCTCGGCGGCCAAGGCCTCGCACGAGGCGAACTCGGTCCAAGAGATCTCCAACTCTTGCTTCGAGCCCCACAACCAGATGGTGAAGTGCGACCCCCGTAACGGAAAATACATGGCCACCTGTCTGTTGTATCGCGGGGACGTCGTGCCCAAGGAGGTTCACGCCGCCGTTGCCAGCATCAAGACCAAGAGGACCATCCAGTTCGTCGACTGGTGCCCGACCGGATTCAAGATCGGTATCTGTTACCAGCCTCCCCAGCTCGTTCCCAACGGTGACTTGGCTAAGGTTAACCGTGCTGTGTATGTTACCCTGCATTGTCCGTCATGTGTTTCCCCTGACTAATGATCGCGTTTAGATGCATGTTGTCGAACACCACCGCTATCGCCGAGGCATGGGGTGCTCTTAGCGCGAAGTTCGACCTTATGTACAGCAAGCGTGCCTTCGTGCACTGGTACGTTGGTGAGGGTATGGAGGAGGGAGAGTTCTCCGAGGCTCGTGAGGATTTGGCTGCTCTTGGTAAGATTCCTGTTCTTCTACCGACAATGAGCGTCACTAATGCTCCAGTGCAGAGCGGGATTACGAGGAGGTTGCCACCGACTCCGTCACCGACGATGTCGAGGAGGCCGAGTACTAAACGGCGGAATCACTTAATTGGGATGGGTAGCAGTTTGGGAGGGGGACGGCGATCGAGGCAGCGAACCAGACAAAAAAAAGCAGCGGGTTCCTTGTGATCAAGTGTGTTTGTTTTATTCGCTTCTCGCGCACCACACCACCACTTACCTTTGAATCGTACTATCCATATCCTTCGTTTTCGCTTGTCTTCGTCGTACCTGTAGTTCAGCCCTTCCTTTTTGTTACCTCAAGACTTCCTTTCTCATTTCTTTTTTTGTTCTCGGGTTTCTGCGCGTCGTACTTTCTTTTTAATTCATGTTTTGATCCGTGAATACGTCAGTGGACCGTGAACGTGACGAATTTTGGCCCAGTCATGAGTGCGCGGATGTGGAATGCTGCGACCGCGTTCTAGTGTCTGGATCGTGATTTCGGGTTCTTGGGTTCCGTGACTAGGAATCAATAGAGATGGGTGAGAGTGAGAGTTTTGTGTGTGA
Organism: Tricharina praecox; assembly: GCF_024521635.1. NCBI lineage: Eukaryota > Fungi > Ascomycota > Pezizomycetes > Pezizales > Pyronemataceae > Tricharina > Tricharina praecox. Next base: position 1,045,873 of record NW_026250413.1, read on the forward strand.
CGGTCGGGATTAGTCACGGGACATGAGGTAGCACTCGGGTTTGTTCATGCGCGTAAATTCGTAATACAAGAGTCAAATGTCCATTGTCTTTACAACTACAAGTCCAGAAATACCAGTCCCGTCCATCCCATCCAATCTCATCCCATGGAATCCGAACCAAAGAAAACTAAAGTAAAAACTTCAACAGTCAAAGAACCAAAGAAAATTGATGTACCTGTTAGTTAGTTAATCCTCAGCCTCGATACACATAGTAATGAGCTCGGGCTCGGGGGTGAGCTCGATGACCATGTCCTCGGCGACGGCGTCGACGGAGTCATTGGTAATGTCCAGCTTGATGGCCGGTTCAGGCTCGATGTAGTTAAGGGAGCTGACGGCGGCGGCGGCGGCGTCGTCGGCGGGGAGGAGGTGCTGCTCGATCGTGTCTTGCTGCTCGTGTTCGATGTCTATCTGCTGCTCGATCTCGATCTCGACCTCGATCTCTGACTTGATGTTGACGGGCATGACGTCGAACTCTGGCTTGATGTTGACCTCCGCTGGCATGATGTCGAACTCTGGCTTGATGTCGACGTGCTGCTGGTGCGCGATGATCGGCGAGATGTCGGCCCCGCTATGCTGGACGGCGGGCTCGACGGCGATGGGCTCGGCGGCGATGGGCTCGTGGGCGATGGCGAAATCATTGCCCGGCTCGCAGGCGAGGTTGCCGATGGCTGCTGCCTGGCCGAGCCCAGCACCCACATGCGCCTGGAAAAACTCCTGTGCACCGCCTATCTCCTCCACGTGCGGCCCCGCCGCCGCCCCCGCTCCACCCAACACCAACCCGCCCATAACGCCCACCAAGCCCCCGCCCGTCCCAGCTCCGCCGCCCTCCCTCCCCCTCCCCCTCCACCTAATCCTCTCCAAAGCGCCCTTAATCATCGGCACCTCCTCCGCATCGACCTCCTCATCATCCTGCAGCCCCAGCCCCAGCCCCAGCTCCATCTTAACCCCGCCGTGCTCCATCTTGAACCGTGGCTCCTCGTCGTCAAAGAGCTTTGCACCCTTGCCCCCCTTTGCCACCCCACCTCCCCCGCTAGACCCAGACCAGCCCTTCTTGCGCTTTCCTCCTCCTCCAATAGGAGGCGACGCCGTCGCAATAGGCTCGTCGTCAGGGTCGAAGGCGTATGGATTATCTCGCCGGTATGCGTTCGCTTTGTCTTTGATCTTCGAGATCCGGTGTGATATCGCCTTTGGGGTTACGGCTGTGGGTGGGGTTAGCCGGGGGTCAGGGGGAGGGGGAGGGGAAGGGAAAGGAAGAGTTACTGTTGCCCATGGCCTTTGCCAGCGCGATGTAGTCCAGCTTGACGACGTGCAGCTTGAGGACGTTGGCGAAGAGCTGTTTCAGTTCACCGTTAGTCCCGTGCCCTTCGCCCGTGCGTGCAGAAAAAGGTAGGTAGGTAGGTAGCCATACCCGCGCATCGGCCTGATCATTCCACTGCATCGGCATCTTTGGCGGTCTTTTGCTGTCTCTGCTTTGCTGTCCAGTTGTCGTGTACTACGTATACACGAAAGAGAGGAATATCCGGCTTCTGCGGATAATGTGGGACGTTCGGTCTGGCGGCGAGGGAAGGGAATGGAAGGGGCGGTTTTGTGGCGGGGCCGTCCGCTGGCCGTGGAGGTGGGGCTGGGAAGGACCTGCCTGCGGGGGATTGTTTGCTTCTTTGCTCCGTTGGGCGGGCGGGCCTGCGGTGTTTGACGGGTGGCTCGCAGATGTTTGCCGGACCGCCACGCCTTTGATGATTTGATACGGTTGATTGACGGAAGCCCACGGAAAAGTGGAAAACAACAATGGATCGCGGACCGCGCTGCGGGGCCGCACCTGCCCGTATATGTGCGGGTGCGGGTGCGCCAGCGGACAAAAAAGGCCCAAATGGGCCAAATGGGTCGAGTGACAATCATTGCTCGCCTCAATGCCCGGGCGGTGGGGTTGACATCCGTGATAATGGGAAATTGCTGCGGACAGATGTGGGTAATCTGTATGTGCTGGCTGGCTGCGTGTGTGGGCGTGATGGAGGCGGGCGTGGAGGCGGGCATAGCGTTTGTGTATTTACATACGTAGAAAGCCCCCAGAAGCACGGCAAGTCATTTGGATTTTGTTCACTGGCCATCCACGACTGGTCTGGTCGGCCATAGACATGTCGCAGGATGTGTGGCGTACGCGTACAGGCGTGCTCATCACTCATAGGTGAGGATGGCCGATATATCTGTGGCGTTGCGGCGGGCTTGCACATCATATTGTGTTTGTGCTCGCAGAAAGCCACCCAATGTGGCGGTACATACACTGCGAATCATGCATTCTCATCCACGCTCGGGCATAGAGTACCTAAAGTTCATATGCATGGCCGTTTCTTCCCAGCCCACATATCCCAGCCCAATTGTCTACCAGCTCCGCCAACCCTCTGCGCCCCTTCCACGCTTCCATCAAACACCCCCATTGCGAAATGGGAACACGTGGGACGGGACGGGAGGACGGTGGGGTACCTACAGCAGAGGCCAGACTGCAGGGTATCATTGGCGGGCTTTGGCGGGAGCACCAGAGTATCACTCGGCTCGGAATTTCTAATCCCACGTAACTATGGGATATTCAGGCGATCCTACGGGGGCAGGCAGTGGAGAAGTGCACTTGTCCGTGACGAAGCATGATACCAGTGATTTTCGACGTGCAAAATATCCACGCTACGACGGGATGGTGATTCCAAAAAATGGAGCGGGAAGCCCGTTGGTGGCCAGGTTCTCGCGATACGCAGTCATCCGGAGGGGAATTGCACTTCTGAGCAAGAAAAGTGAGAAAGTGATGCATATGTTGTGGTAGTGTTTGCCTTTAGTGGACCGCGACTGACGACTAGGTAGTTGTGGCCAAAAGTTCGTCTTATGATTTATCCGATGCCGCCAGATTCCCGAATTCCGATCCACGGTGAACTTTGAAGCCCCGTGGCCGTAGCCGTGAAATCTGACTACTACTGGCACTTCCCCGAAGGTAGCGCGGCTTCGATACTCGCAAGGGCAGGATGCTAGTTTCGAGTTTCAAATGCTGAAGCTTTCGCGCATGCCATTTGTACATATTCGGGAATCGGCATCGGCGCTTCGAAACGTAAACGGTATGTAATTGTATTCGCCGTTCGGGCCACAGGGCCACAGGGCCACAATCCGGCTCGAAAAAGGTGCTGAAACGGGCTTGGTTAGAAGCTGTCGAAGTTCCAGAATATGAATTGGCCATGGCTTACCCATCCGATGTTGGAACTTGGGCTGAACAAAAACCTTAGGATCGGGAGGCAAGGAGACGGAGGTGGCTCGGTAGGCTGGACGGTGCACATCGCGTCACTCGACTTTCCATATCGACGGAAGCTGGCTTGCCTCCATGGCCCGTGAAAAGTGCAGGCTGGAGTGTGATGGCTACGGTGGCTGAAGCCGCAGGAGCCGTATCGATAGATATACCACTATGGAGGGACGATTTGATAACAGATCGTGTCTCAGCCTGTAGAAGATGCAATATCGACCGCGAGGAAGCAGCTCAGCTATGTTTCTACCCATATCGAGTCATGGACCGGTAATGCCCCCTCATACCCCGGTCCTTTTCACCGAACGTCTGAAACCGTCGGTGCCCGTTAATCCTCAGGTAGCCGGCAGAGAGGGCGGCGTTGACTCGTGGTACGACAAGGCCGGCAATTTCTCGTGCAGATGATGCCAAAGAATACACCAATATGTGACAATATAGATCTCAGGAGACGACTTCCTCTTGCACCTAGACGGAAATAATCTACCTATGCAATCACTGTCCCAAAAAAAAGCTTGCTGTTCACCGTGCGGCGGAGGCAAATCATAGATGCCGGAATCACTTCGGCCCCCCACCCGGCATGGAAGTGCAACTCCAGTCGCTTCGATGTCTCATGATACGGGCTCCTCTGGTCCAATGACAGAAGCCGAGCTCCCAATCGACAGTTTCTACCCTACATCCTACGTCCAGAAGATATTCGCCATTCTCACGGGAGGTTGCACACGGGCGAAACAGACAGACAGGACTGGTGGCCTCGCGGGCACGTGAGTATTCCTCGGGCAGTTTGCTATCTCAGGGCTGAGTGACCACATCCTGGCGGAGGGAGATGGTGTGTATGATACTATAGTACTTCCGCAGCCTTCCACAGCCCTTCGATTCTTCGAGCCATCTCCACGCATGGAAATCCACCGACCGACCTTCCTCATAAGCACCCGGGCCCCCATCCGCCCGCATCCTGTCCTGTCCGCCACCGACACCCCACGCGCAACAGGCATAGCTACAACCCGAACGATGTCCCGAAAGCAATCCCCCACATCAAGCCTCACGCCCGACGCACGGTTCATGCGTCTGTGCTGCGCCGTCCTCGAGAGCATGGTCAACACGCCCAAGGTACTTAGTTCCTTCTCCTCCATCCTCTCCACCAACCAACTAACCCTCCTCTCACACAGATCAACTACACCCTCCTCGCGCAGAAGATGGGATACGCGAACGCGCGGGTCGCACAAGACAGCTACTGCCGCTTCCGAGCTCGACTCCGCGGCGACGCGAACTACGCCAATCGTGGCGGCGGCAAGAGCAAGAGCAAGAGCAAGGAGAAGTACCTGGCGAAGGTTAGGGGGTTGGGGGATGGCGAGCCGCCGAAGCATTACGATGAGCCGGTTGACGATGATGAGGAGGAGGTGAAGGGGAAGGGGAAATGGCTGGTTGACGGGGAGGTGAAGGTGAAGGTCAAGGTGGAGAAGGAGGAGGAGGAGGAGGTGAAAGTGAAGGTGGAACAGAAGGTGGAGGTGGAAGAGAGAATGTATTGGGTGGTTAAGACGGAGCCTGATACCGAAGTGTGGGTCTGGGAGGGCGCGGATGTGAGTCATGAGCATCATGACTAGTATTATCCCTAGAGTACACGCAATGCGTCAAATACGCATTGCAGGCGAGTGATGCGTTTTGCAGTGCGTCTGCAATGCGTCTGCAATGCGTTTTGCAATGCATTTTGCGATGCGTTCTTTTAGGTAATTTGCAGTGTTATCAAATGCGTTGCATTAATCTATAGTACTAGATACATCTGTGCCTTGTCCTCCTATGCCTTCCTACAGTTGCCTCGCTGCATATCACACTCCCACCGCCGCGAATAGCAAACTCTCCCTGCCATGAATACCACACTCCATCCATCTCTGCGGATAGCACATTTCCGTCGCCGGTGCCATAGCCGTCCTCGTCGCCGTTGTTGTTGCTGTCCTGCGCTGGCTGTCAGCATTTGGTCTTCACACACTCATCCCTCCCCAGATACCACGGTTCCATCACTGTGGATGCCACACCCCACCCGCTGCCCTCGCTGTACTTGTTGTCCTTGCTGTCCTATGCCGGCTGCCAGCCAAGTTGGTCTTTCCACAGTGTCCACGCCGCGAATGGTAGCCCGCTGGCATTGTGGCGGAGTGATGGAGGAGCTGTCTGTGAGTGGAGCTATCAGCGAGAGGAAACGAATGTGGTAGTAGTGAGCATCAACTTTGGTGGGCATTGCGGGGTCGGCCGAATGAGGAGGGGGGGACTTAGGCTGGCACCCACAGGTTTTCTTCTTCTTTCTTGATCATCTATCGAATAGACGGTTAACCTCCCATCTCCGCTCTCTCCTCTGTGTGTGCTCCTATCCTCGCCATGCCGGTCGACCTGGAGAAGATTCGCAGTAAAGACAGTGTACGATGCAGAAGTAAAAGAGAGAGTGTACAAAAGGACACGTTGTGATACCGAGTTTAACTTCTTGGTGACGAGGCCACAAACCTAGGTGGCGAGGTCATAAACTTAGCCACGGTGGCCTACCGCCGCCGGTGCTTCACCAGAAGAGCTTCACAGGTGGTGGATGTGGTGATGATGATGGTGATGAGAGAGAGCGCAGAGCACGGCGGCAGTATACCTAGGCAGGAGTACTCCAACATCACATGATGCGCATCGCGAAGGCCAGCATCATCGCACTGTCGACATGAACTTCAATAGACTATCGAGGTCGGGTTTTTATTGGAGTCTCGCGGGTTTACTCAGTCATTCCTACTCGGTGACTGGAGTCATTCCTTTAACGACTAGAGTCATTCTCTAACTGTGTGGTTTGATTGAATCTTCCAAAGCTTCCCGGATGACATCTGTACGTAACAAAGACTAATACAACAACTTTCCCTCTCAAAGCTACTCCTCGTCTACCTTTAAAGTTTAGAGCATACCTCAGAGTAAAGCTTGGCAGAATTCGCGCATTTTTGGTAATAACGCAATTTTCACGGTGCGTATCTGTCACTAAAACTGTGCAACGCATTTTACGACAATTCGGGTGCAATAAACGCGTGATCAACGCATTGCCTGTACCCCAGGGATTAGGACTAGAGGATCGTAGGATCCCGGGTTTTAGTGTTTTGTAGGGACACTCAGGTGGATATGGATGGGAAGGCTTTGCGCGGTATGTGGTTGTGTACCTCGTCATAACGTTGGTCCTTCCGTTGGTCTATAATCAAGCACTTTTGTGGCCAGTGGTCGGCTTCGACACATGCTAGATCACTCGGCTTTTGGTTTGATATGAAGTCATCTAAAGTCGCTGTGTATAGTCTTTCACTCATAAGATCTATACCTCTGGTGGTAAGTAGTGAAGGCAAACAACAGCAGAATCTTGCTAGCCGGTTTGGCACAGATCACGAATCGTGGAGAGCAAGACGAGTGAGCAGTGAGATCTCAGAACATGATATGTAAATTACACCAAGTAGGTAGTGCTTACGGGCTCGGCTTGGATATCAACATGGCTACGGTCCACAGAGCCTAGGCAGAAACAACAAACGAGGTCAACAAAAGCGTGAGACCATAAGTACGGTAGCCATCTCTCGTCCGGTATCGCCAAACAGAAGAGATTCAGAAGCCGAGCGAATGGACTGAGAGAGCATCATTGCAGGATCAAACGCCTACTAATATGGCCAAACTATAAAACTACAGAAACAAATACAACCAAAGCCCTCTACACAGCCCGCCCCGCCCCGTGCCGTCCTACCGAACCCATCAAAAAGTTCCCTCAGAAAAACTCAAAGACATTCTCCGCCTTTGTATCAGGCGACAACGGACTGGGCGGTCTCTCCATCTCCCCGTAGGCCTTCTGCACCCCCCTTCTCACCTCCCCGTCATATCCGCCGCCTTCCTTTTCCCCGTCACCGCGGGGATATCATACAGCCCCTCATCGTCACTATCTAGCAAAAGCACCACGCCATTTTCATCAACATCCTCCAGCTTGATCTTCCGGCGTTCGCTGTTCCACTCAGGCTCGGGCTCGAGCTTAACCTTGACGTCCTCATCCTCATTCTCCTCGTCATCCTGCACGCCGCCCAGGGCGGGACTGAAGCCTTTCCCCTCCACCCCCTTTGGGCTCTTTACTTTGCGAGGCGTTGCGAACGGCGATGGCGATGCTGCATCGGCGCTGAGCCGCGCTTCGCGCCGGAGCTTGGTGAATTGCGCGCTGTGGGGGGCGTTAATGAGGGGTGAAACAGTGGAAGGAGGGCGGGAGGGGGAGGGGGGAGGGGGGAAGACTTGATGGCACATGCAGTGTACGCTTCTAGACGCCCGATCCGGCGGACTTTCGCCCAGGAGATGCCCTTGAAGCCGACTTCTTCGCAGATGGCGATGAGTAGGCGGAGGTTGTGCGCGTCGGTCCAGCGGTTCTTGGGCATGATTGCTGGGTGGGGCGGAAGAATATGCGGTCAGGTGCGCCGGAATAGAGGCCGAGGTGAATGTATTGAGCAGTTGGGGAAGTAGTCGTCGTAGGTCGCAGTGGAACAGGAGGGAAGAGCGGTAGTTTATGAATAAGTAGATATTCCATGCCCGCGCCGCGGACTATCCATATCTTTCCATGGATCATGGCTGAAACTCGGGGATCTATCTCCGCGGTGTCGGATGCCAGAGTGCCACACACACACCCGATGTTGCACTTGTACGTACGGGAGCACGGCGGACGACCACGCAAACACCGATTCCGGTAGAGCGGTACGGTAGCGTCCAGGGGCCTTCTAGAAGCCGTTTTGATTCTTGCTCGTTCCATCGGCAAATAGGTACCCAACAACCCAGTCTTCCGAATGTCAAAGGGCCGTGTCAGAATGGCTGTTTCTGCCAAAAGCTGTTTCTGGAGTATGTATGCGGAGGTGTTGCAATCTTGGAGTTGAAGTCACTGGGAGTGGTTTCTGGCAAGCAGTTGGGCGGACCGTGGACGGTGACAAGAGAATAGCCATACGGCCAGACGACGGTAATATCACGTTACTCGAGGTGATTGAATCTGTGGCGTAGGTGTGGTTCAATATGAGGCTGAGGAAAGCTCAAAGAGTGAAGCTTGCAATGTGGGCGGAGTGGGAAAAATAACTGTTGAGATTGTAAAAAATAGGTGTGGAGACTTCCAGTAGGAGCTGGAGCAAGTAGTCCGCCATGGCGGTGATGATAATGTGATAGCTGAAAGCCACACTTGAGCCACAGCTGTTCTTACTCCGAGTAACGTGACCTGATCTGGCCGTGTGAATAGTGGCTGTATGCCGAATGTCCCCGAATCGCCCAGCAACGACAACATGGAAAAAACAAGCATACCATTTATTACCCATAGACAAGCCAAAGCACCTGCCCCATATGACTACAAAATCAATCAAACAGACCAAAAACAAAAATACAAACAGACCTTAATCCCGATATAATGAAAGACAAACCACCGCCCGCTAAACCAAGCGTTAGGGCTTCTTCTTGACTCCCCAAAACGTATGAAGGCCTTCCTTCGGTCCACCATCCTTATCCCTCCGTGCTTCCCAGGACTTATCTCCCTTCCCATCTGCCACAGTCGCCGGATCGATCTCTGGTCTATCCTTCCTCCTCCCCGAGACGCCGGCTCGGGGAGGATCGAACTCGATCGGTTTTCTATCTGTTGGTTCTACCATTCCCACATCAGCAGTGGGCCCTATCTTACTCAAGAGCTAAAGAATATGTAAAGAAGGAGGAGGAGGAGAGGGGAAAGTACTGCGCTCTGTAGGCTGAAGCGGCGCAGCCGTAGTCATGCCGATGTCTTTGATCCCGCTAGGCTCGGCTATGAAGTGGTGGAACATTGTGGGCTGGTTTGAGCCGTTGGGGGGCACGTGTAAGTTCCGGAATACTGTGCCTGTCGGAGAGCAGGTGCTTGAGGGGGATTTGCGGTAGGAACCGCTAGAGGAGGAAGATCTTGCGGTGTCGGGAATGCTAGCGGCATAGTTGGCTGTGGGGGTAATTGCGTCAGTAATGGGGAATCCAGAAGTAGGAAGATGGGACTAACCGGGACGGGGAGGGGTGACTGGAGCTGAAGCTGAAGTAGGAGAAGAGGAAGGAGGAGGAGAAGGCGAAGGAGTGTCATGGTTTATAAGTGAACGGATATCCATTGGTGTTATGTGTGTGAGAACGAGTGCTTCGGGGTTTTCTGGTCTCTGGAAGCTTTTTGAAAACCGAAGCTCGTTAGCTGATGTGCATATCCAGGTGACAAGCAAACAAAAATGGAGTATGGATGATGGTGGGTGATACGACAGGCAGCAGTGGAACTAGCATGCGGATAATCGGATCCTTCACATACCACGCCGGCCGTGGGAGGAAGAAGCTTGGTATCATTAGGAAGGAGGAAGATGGATATGACACTTGGTACGCACCCCGATCGTCGCCTAGGTCTTTGACGTAGATGCCGTAAGTGACTTCGAAGATTAGCTCAGAGTTGCTACTTCGTCGATGGGCCGGAGCAAGCTGGAGGGACGAAAAAGGCTGGATGGTTCAAATCCTCGAATATGGGGTGATTCGGAGCATTCGAAGACGACGGACGAGGTTCCATTCTTAAACATATCCCCTCCGGCAGGATTGCTACCTCGAGGGGAGAGGTGGGCGAACTTTACCAATTGTGGCACGATAGGGCTAGTATACAAGAGTGTTCAATCGTCTATGGGCCTCTTTCACCTCACATTTTCACAATCAAACCGCGAGGAACGACAGCCCAGATCGTAAAAGGCGGTTCAGAATAGGGCTTGCTTATGGCGACTTAAAGAGCATTCTACTGCAGCCGCACATAGGTACATAGCAGAACTCTGGAAGCCGAGCTGTCGTAATTTCCTTCCGGACTGCTTCTATGCGGTCCAAATCCCGCACACCGTGCCTGTAGTGTCGAAAGTGCTTCATTACTCGTCACCAAGGTGCGCTAAACGGTAGTCTTAGAGGCTGAAATTTTGTCGACACTGCCAAATTCCCACGCAAACCAAACGCTCAAATGATAGCTTCCAGCCTCCGCGACCCTCGGCCATTTCTCCGAGCTGTCCAAAGCCTTTTCACCGCGTGCAAATCGTTATGGCTGATGTTTTCCCCTACGATCCGGGGGGTGGGGCGTTGGAAAACGGCGCCGGTGTATTGCATTGTGATGTCGATGTGGTCATCCCAGGCTCAATCTAGAATATCTCTTCTGACGCCGTCATGGTTTGTCCGGTCCAAATGGACAATATCCCGCCCATGCGTATCCAGAAGTTACCCAAATCCAGGCATTCGATTTCACCCATCCTCGTATCCATAACGGCTCGGGACAGGACAGAATCAGAGACACATACGCATCATCATCCATCCGGCACGTCAGTCCCAAGTCCCCCATATTCGACATCGCAGCACGACCGACAATAATGGGCTTAGCTCGGACGAAGATGATGAGTGCCTGCCCATAAGGCTCTGGGTGTTAAAGCCAAGGGTTCGAACCACTGGGACGGACTAATGTTGGCCCCCGAGAGTCCAGATTGTTGTTCATTTGGGGGAGGGGGGGGCAATCCAATATCGAGGCTGACAGGCAGCAAAGCTTGGGGGGGGGGGGATGTGTGGCGGGAATGTGCATGGGAGAGAACTTCCCGAGTTGCACTCGATAGAGTTCGATGAGGGGAGGGCTATATGCGATGAAAGACGTAGTCGCCCCGAGCGGGGGGCGTACGGGGCGTACGGGGGCGTACGGGCATGGCGGCGGCACGGGCAACGGCCGCAGTCGAAGCAGAAATCCCTGCCGATGCGTGGAAGCCCTCAGCATTTCTAGGAATCCAGATCGAGACGCGGAGTGTTCGGACATGATAGATGATCCGCAATCAGCCAGTGTCACGGTTGATTTATGATGGCCACGCGGGTAGCACGGTGGCTGTGGGACGAGGTCGAGAAAGTGTGAGTCGGACGCATGTGGTGGGCGGGTAGTGCTCAGCCTGATCATGTACCCGATCAACCAAAAACGATGCCGGCCATCTGCTTCGGGAACAAGGTGGTCGGGAAGGTACTCCGCCTTTTCTGCCGGTAGTCCCTAGAATCGGCAAACGGATAGTTGCTAGCGAGCCACGAAGTTGTCGGGAGATCGGGGGATTCGTGACTCGCCTTTGCCCGCAGAAGACTTGGGATGTAGAGTACATACATGGAAACATGTCCCCTGTTTCCACGTCGCCTAGAGTAGCTTTGGTTGGGCCCGCTGAGCGCTAGCATACCTATTGTGGTTGCGATGGCGCATGATACAAGCGCAAGCAACAGCGATGAGCACCGAGCAGGCGCCGCTTACCCTCGTCGAGTGCTGGCTGACTGGCTGGCTGGCATTCCAGTGAGCACGTATCTGAGAAATGAGCCATATGTATTGCCACGATTCCCGCGGAGATATGCACCGATGCTTTTTCCACCCCCTGCGGCGAGAGTGCGGCGGCCAAGGTTAGCGGCACAAATAAGCATATGAGACGCAGCTCGCAAACCACACAACTGCCCTTGGCGTGCGACGACGACGTACCTTGCCGCCACAAGCCACACACGGCCTCGTCCGTACATGACGCCTGTAGGACGGACGATGCGAGGGAGAGAGGGATGGATGTCTGCAGCCAGCAAACGGGAGTGGTTGACCGCTCTTCCCTGACGGCGAGAGGGTTTAAACCTTAGGCTGGCCGAATATCACCATATCGATCGTGTTTCGCTGGGATTGGGCAGCGGGTCGGCTAGGAACATTCGACCGGTCTTTTACTCGGAAAAAAAGTTAGGCCGGCCACCGTCCATCGGCCCACCGTCCATCGGCTTGGACTGGCCCGTGACAGCTGAAGTCTCTTTGCGTTCTGGTTATGTTTTATTGAAAGCACAATTGTCAGCTACGGTCATAGAACCATGAACACACGGCTTCCCGTCCGCTCAGCCCTAGTTAAGCATGGTATCGCCAGGTTAGTACTGCAGTGGGTGACCATGCGGGAATCCCTGGTACCGTAGTTTTTAACCTTTGTCTCTCGATGTCTGTCTGATCTTTTTGTTGTTCCCGAGCATTTTCATATTACTTGAGAGAGTACGAGGAAAAGGAGGAAAGGCGCAGGAGGCTATGTATCCAGCAGAAGACCTGCTGCTTCGAAATCACCTGCAATGACTCGCAGTGACTCTCGACTGCCAACTGTTGACTACCGACCATATATGACGCTATATTCCCTCGACCGCTGCTTATCCTTCTTTACAAAGAAAGCCTCCATCAAAGCACAAATGTATGGCCCGATGCAATTAAACCAATACGATAGAAAATAGACAAACTCAAATCACCATTCTCCGTTGGCCTGTTGAGTATACTGTATCGGCGAACAAAACACACCGAGTATCATCCGCCCAAATACGGACAAACAACTAATGAACGAAGAACTCAGGCCTTGCCAAAAAAAACCTACTCATCCCCATCCTCGGCTACCACTTCCTTCGCCTTAACCTTCTCTGCCATAAAATCCTCTCCCTCCTCCTCCCCCTCCTCCTCCTCCACCACAGGCTTCGGCTTCGGCTTTCGGACTCTCTTCTTGGACGCTGGCGTCGGCGAGACGCTACCTTCGTCGGAGCCTTTCCTCTTGACGGGCGTCTTCTTGGGCGTCTTCTTTGGCGTCGTGGCCGCCGGGGTGGTGGTGCCGGCGGGGTTCATAGCCGCCTTGTAACGCGTCCAACGCAGGCGCGCGGCGGCGGCCGTGGAAATGTTGTTCTCTGCGGCGATGAGATTCCAATCGAGCTAATAGGTATGGTGTTAGTTTGGGGGCATATATAGTATGATGGTTGATGGGTGAGCGAGCGGAGAAAAAGCGGTTGCTGCGTACTTTGGTCGTGTCCACCTGCGAGAGGATCATGTATAGGAAGCGTTCGGCTCCGGAGGCATCGCAGCGGGCTGGCATGGTTGCGTTTGGTCGATATAGGGATGCGGGGATGGGGGGATAGAAACAGGCTCGGTAGAAGTGCGGGGGCTATCTGGAGTGGGGATATTTTTTTCTTGTAGTGAGGGGTGTGTCGGGTGGAGATGAGATGGGGGAGGTGGAGCGGTGAGGTGGACTATTATATGTCCTTTATTCTCTGCACATCCCTTTTTTTGCTAAGGCGAAGTGATGTGTTACTCTGCGTAGCTTCTGGAACAAATTCATCTATTGGCATCCGGGTAGTGAGCTCCTGTGTCTTCGCTCAGCTCCAACGACTCGCCCCTAGAACGCATCCCTCGCAACACCCACTCCGCCAGATCCGCAGCACCTGGATTACCGGCAGCCACGGATGACGCAGAGATATTCAATTTTCGCCAGTTTGGAGATACTTTAGAGTAGGCAAGGAATGTTATCGAGGGGCTCACGACAATCTCCATGCACTTGCTGACATCTGTGAGGAGTATGGTGTCGGAACTACGGAGCGATGTCGAGATCAAGGGGCCGTCTGTTGACAGGACGGAAAGCAGGAATGTTACAGTTTTCTCGAGGCTGATGCAGCCCTTGGGAATGTAACTGGATCCGATCCATGTTTTGTGCCGCATAGCATCTGGCTCATTCCCTATCCGCTGGGGAGCCGGCATATTCCCAAAGAGCTCGAGGGCACCCTCGGCTGATCTGGTCGAGTATAATCTACACCTGAGGCTACGTTGGATACTAGCCCGAGTTGTAGCAAGATTGTGTTCTCTTTTCGTCCTTTCCCGTCAAACTGCCTTTCGTCATTTTTCCGAGGTGCCGGCCGCCGCACCATCTTCTCGACCGCACAAGAGCACATGCATGGTAACAAACAGCAATGAACCATTCAATATTTCCCCCTCGTACATACAGTGATGACACTGGGGATGCAATAAGATGTGGAGTCCTGGGGAAAGAACCGCCGCCGAAATGCCCTTTCCATGGCGGCACTGTCGCAAAATGTCACTCGAGTGTTTCGGCCATGGTGGGAAAACACGGGCCTTCACTGTTTTTCCTACAGTTTTGAGGCTAAAGCCTTCTTCCTCTGGACCAGACATACCTACAATACTGTGCGTTCACCGATTCCAACATCCTCTTAGTTTAGAAAGTCGAGTGACATAATATGAGGGGCTTCATCGCGTCGAGCTAGGTATATTTTCCTCGGATTGGTTAGATAACACTTAGTGCATTGGGCCGTGGATGTAATTTAAGGGAAGGGTAGGGAGGGGCGAGTAGAAGGAAAGCAAACATGCCCCAGACTCGCCATGGTTCTCGAAGTTCATGGTAGGTATCGATATAGGATATAGTCTCCCGGTAGTGCACGCTGGATCCAAGTTGCTCCAACCTGGAGGAATGCAGGTTACATAAAGCTCTGAATCCCCCAGCCCGCTTCGCACAGTACATCCCCCACCAACAGCTTCTTCTCTCTGGTGGACATTCCGGTCTCAAAATCTCCGAATCTATCCGCATCCCCGAACTCAACCCCAGACAAGTCAAGTTAAAGTAACCGCACCACCTTTCCCCCCCCCCCCCCCCCCCCTAACCTCCCTCACTAACCGCATCCTAGATTCAACAGCTCACCACGATGGTAACCTGGAACCACCAAGCCGACGCCCGCCTGTTGTGGTCGATCATCACCACCACCGGCGTGAAGCTCGACAACGCCTTGATTGCCGAAACCTTCGGCATGGGCGTCACACCGAAGGCAATCCAAAACCGGATCCACAAACTCAAGCAGATGGCCACCGTTTTGTTGACATCAGAGGCAGAGGGCGGTGAGGACGACTCGCCGCCACCAATTGTAAGGATGAAGGCACGGAAGGTTCTCAAGGGAGGGTCTAAGACGGACGGGGAAACCGGCAAGAAGGCTACCGAAGAGAGCTCGAACATTGGGACTCAGGAAGCTAGCGACGGGGAGGAATAGCGTGGAAATGGTATGGAATCTTGGAGCTTTGAATATGTGTTCATATGTGTGGGGTTTTCCGAAGAATGATATGCATATGTACGGTGGGATCGCGAAGAAAGGGTGTGGTGGGAAGAAGGATGCGAATTTGAAGACAGAGGACATGGTTTGGGTTCGGACGAGTATCCAAGTGCTTAGCCACCTCGACAGAGGCATTTTTACTGATGTTCAGTCTCAATATGGATGCATTTACATGTTTTTTGTTTTTGTGTGCAAGAATGGAAGTGCTAGTACTTTTGATCATGTACTTCTTACTTATCCACAAGCATAGTCTGGACAAACAGGTGTATTAGTCGATAGGATACATTTGTGTTTGTTAATCATTGATTGCATGCGACCTACTTAGCTAGATCCTGGAAATATACTCACATACTCCATTCCCACGCCGCTGTCCAACCCGACTTTCATCGAGCGGCCCGATGGGTTGATCGCGAGTGATATCTATGATTATGTGACGGTAAGTCTAAATGTCGTTCTGCCTGTTGCCCACGAACCTAAGGCCTTTGAATCAATACTGCTGGCCACACCCAAGGCCGCATCACATGGCTCACTACATTAGTCGTACACAGAGTGCCGTTTGCCGCCCACAAACGGGAGGTGAACTCTGTTCGGTCCAGTTTTCCGAGTTGCGCTACACATAAACCCTTGTTCCATCACGCGATAGGAGCGTCGAAGTTGGGTTTGTTCAGCAACTGGAAAAAACAGCGGGTGCAGTCCGCACATACTAGATCGATGCGTGGGTATTTGGACAGCCACCCTGTTAGTACCACTGTCTGCCAGAATACCCACGCAATCACCTAAGAAGCCAGCCTTGAGCTACATAATTTCCTTAAAGATTCGGGTATGTACAACGTGTGTCACGATGCTACAACGTGCAACAATTCAGCAAACGGCGGGTAGCACAACATGACAGCAAGCCGAGTGGCCCGAGTCATGGGAAGAAGACTCGGAATTTGGAAGCGTAAGGAGAATACCTAGGCCGGATGTGTGCCTGTGACTCTCTATGTGATGCCACGTTTTCCCAGCTTCCGAACAGTCTCGCGCCAGGAAACCACAGCTTCTCTCTCCTGCACATCTGTCACGACTCCGATTCAGTCTCCAACAGGCGGCTTGGTGAGCCCTGCGCTCTCGTGCCTAGGGGCTATTCCCGTCAGCTAGTTCTTAATAATCGCACGCGAAAGTGCAGAGGGCTATGAACATTCCAGGGGAGCTGGAGGGGTAGAGGGGCTCATGGCTTCTGGATGCTAACCGCATCATGAGGCTGACAGGAAGCATAAAGGGTACCATAGTTCGCTTTTCCCTCAAGGCTTCTAAGGGTTCTTTTGGGCACAAGACTACCGCTATCCTCAACAAACCGTATATATTCCATTACTCTGCTCCTTATTTAAGAATTCCCCAGGCTGACGATAATCTCAGGCAATCGAATCAACTACCCCCAAATTTTCAAACGCCTACCACTCACTTCTACTGCGTATGTTTCATTACTTCGCTCTACTCAGAGCTGGGCTGATAGCGCTCCCTGGATCCCCGGTACAGCCAATAGTTTTTGGTCGAGCAGTGAAACCTTCCGCTAAAGAGCTATTTCAACTGCATATTGTTCGCTCTCCATTTATCTACCCCCACTCCTTCTCACTTCTGATTAAAGATTCTGGGCTTAGTAAACTCTACCGAGATCAACATGGTTGCTCCCCCCACCTGGACGGCCGAAAGGCGTCAACGCCTTATCGCCGCCACCTTCGCCGCCCACCCCGAGTTCAAACCCGTAAATACCCTCCCCCCTTCTCGGCCCCTTACATCACTAGGTATCTACAAGCTCATCGAAATCACTCAGAACATTCCGAAGATTGCAGAGATATTTGGGGAAAACTTTACCCCAGGTTCCCTTCGACATCAGTTTTTCGCCATTAGATGTGCGGCTCGTGATCTTCTGAAGGAGGGTGAAGTCGCACCTAGCCCCCCCGAGACACCAAAGAGGAGGGGGGCGAGGAAGGCTGTGGACAGCCAGACCTCTACTCCGGTCAAGAAACGGACCGGAGTTCCCTCAACGCCTACTAGCATCGCGAAGAGGAAGAAAGTCGGCAATAAGAGGGACGTGGTTGATCAGGATGGCGAAGAGATGGAGGGTTATTGGTCGGCCAAGAGCACGCCTTCCGAGGAAGTGCTATCGAAGGTAAAGGAGGGTGCGATAGGAATTGAGAAGTTGGAGGGGAGCAAAGGGGAGTTGGAAAGAAGCGAAGGGGAGAGGGAGTTTACTGAGGATGTTGGGGAAAGTGAACGGGGAGAGTGAAGGCATATCCTGAGGAGTATCGTGAGAATATTGTAACCATGTGTGCCCACGGATTGTGCTATTAATATCATTTGTCATTGGTTCACCCGATCGTTTTCAATAGTCGACGAGCGAGCGTACGCATGTTCCGGAGTAAAGCGCATATATTCCGCGACAGTGTGCCGGACTTTAGGATTACTCCAGAAACAATGGCTGGAGTATCAATCACAGCCACGATATGGACACCTGCATGCATGTTCCCGTCCCCGCCGCAGGCCGCAATGATTGATTGTCTCCTTCCCGCCGTTTCCAAAGAACAAACAACCGCGCCGTGCCCGTTAAACATACACTTGGACCGCACCCCCAGATCTCTCCCACCAGCCCACACGCCACCATTCCCACCATCTACCTACCACCAACCT
This sequence comes from Tricharina praecox, assembly GCF_024521635.1. Classification (NCBI taxonomy): domain Eukaryota; kingdom Fungi; phylum Ascomycota; class Pezizomycetes; order Pezizales; family Pyronemataceae; genus Tricharina; species Tricharina praecox. The sequence goes on from NW_026250413.1 coordinate 1,063,760, forward strand.
ACGTTCAGAATCCGCACATATTCATCCCTCAACCTATTTCCGGACAATTCGAAACATCATCATGCCTAAAGTCGTAAGTATCTCCGACGCTCCCATGGAGGGAGGGAGGGAGGGGATGGGCGGACGAACTGGAGGGGGCTAATGGTGGACGGGGGGTGAAAGGTTTGGACTCCCGAGAACGACCGCAAACTCCTGATCCGCCTCATCGAGCGCTCAGCGAAGGCGTACGATACTGTGGAGCTGGCGAAACTGTTTGCTGGTATGGATTTGCGGGATATAAACCCGGCAAACTTGCTGACCGGGAATTCTACAGGTGCCACTCCCAAGGCTATCGAGGAACGCATCGCGAAGCTGAAGCGCGAGGCGAAGGCTGCCGATGGCGGCAGCGGCAGCGGCAATGGCGGCGGCGGCGGTGGCGGTAATGGTGTTGGTGTTGGTGGTGGTGGTGGTGGCGGCGGCGGCAACACGGGATCGGATACGGCTGCGGACTATTCCGCTTCTCCGAGTACCTTCCCCAGTGGAAGGAAGATTGCTGGGATGAAAAGGAAGCGCACGGACGGCGGAGGAAGTAGGGCAGCAAGAAAGAAGAAGGACAAGCTCATTAGCGTGGATGAGGAGGATGACGAGGAGACCAAGTGCGACATCACTTCTATGGGAATGTTGAAGATTGAAGACGGCACGTTGGGTGGCGCAAAGGGAAAGGGGGGGCTGTTGAATCAAGATATGAAGTGAAGCACCAGGGGCAGGGATGGATAGAATGGACGTTCTAGAAGAACGCCTGGAAGATTGAGGGCTATTTTTACTCTTGTTTGCTGAGTTTCATCTACCATTGGAGAGTTTGATGTGACGATTTTATTTCTCTATTCTGCACCCACTTCTTCCTTCCATAAGCCCTGCCGATTCGGAGATTGTTGCACTACATTCCTCCGTCGTATTCTTTGCATTCCACAGCCTTGCGGAATTGTCAACAATCAACCGTCCACTGAAGCTAAACCTGAACCATCCTCCATGATCGAAAGTCCGCGTCGGTTCATCCACGAAGGGAAACATTCCCGTGCACGTCCTTTCGAGTTGCCATCCGTCCACGTTCTATAAACTCTCTCCCGGCGGGTTTCCGGAGGAGGAGACCAACCATTCAGTTCACATCCCGTCGCCGCCGAGCCAGATGCAGAATCATCACCGCCGCGTAGGCCCCATATATCCCTCCTCTCCTGTCCAGTCGGCCGCTCCTCCTCTGCCCGATAAAGTCCCCCACCTCACCTACCAGGCAAGAGCATGTCCCTCCCAGAGCCCACAAAAATGAAGTGGGACGGTAACCCCCCACCCTCCACTCCTCCCTCCCCCCGTTCACGGGCATAGCTTACATCCGCCACAGCAACCGCCGACCAAAAGCTGCTTCTCGCGATCCTATCCGTGCACAAAGTGACGATCGACTACGCGTCGGTATCAGCGATCGTGGGGTGCACGCCGCGCGCGTGCGAAGAGCGCCTAAAAAAGCTCCGGAAGCTCTCCGGGACCGGGTCTCCAGCGGCAAAGAGGCAGGTGGTCGTCAAGGATGAGGAGGACCCCAGGAGGCGTGTGGCAAAGACCGAATTCTCAATGGCTCGCACCAGGGAGGGCGTCGAGATTCCGCTCGGCGTGCCGCTCGAGATCAGTCAGATGCCCGTGGTCAATGGATGGTTTGAGGAGGAGATTTTGGACCAGGAGAGATTGTGTGGGATTTGGGATGAGTGAGCGGGTTTGAAGGGGGACTATGCGTCGATTGGGTGGTGGGTTTACTCGCGGGTGGGTTGGTAATGGGGGATATGTACAAGATTTCTAGAGGCGGATTGGATTGGATTGTATTGGCTAGTATGTTCGAGTATGAATGTATGACGCTCTCGTCTCTTCACAGATCTTTACCTCTACTCGTACTAAAACATACACCGTGGGTGAATGAGAGAGGAAATATTTGCTATAAAACCACCGGAGAAATACCAAGGATACCCCCACACCGACTAAAATTGCGCCTGTAACACCTTCTTCAACGAGACCATCTGGGCCTCTGCATCCTCCACTTTCCTCTGGCTCTTGTCGATCTTGCCAACTAGCCAATCAACTCTCCGCCCACTCTTCTTCTCGCACGCAGCAAGAGCCTGAAGCTCCTCCTCACACTTTTTGATATCGACGGTCTCGGCCTTCACCACCGCCTTGAGACTGACCATATCCATTTTCGCCTTCAACACCTCATCCTTCAGCAGCCGTTCGAACGCCGCGCGGTACACCGGCTTGCCCGGCTTAATGGCGTAAGGCCGGCCGTGCTTGTTGATGATGCTGACCATTTCGGCCTGCTCGAGTGCCTGCACGGCGTCTTCTCCGCCCGAGGACTTGAAGAAGTCGTGGAGGAGGACTTCGTTGTAGCGGAGGGAGTCCTCCGAGGTGAGTCGCTTGACGAGATACCAGGCCTGCTCGGGTGTCCACTTCCGCTTCGCGACCTCGGAGCCGTCAAGGAAGTAGAGCTTCAGGATCTCGGAGGCGGAGTTGAGGATAATTTCGTGGACGGCTTGGTGCGGGGTTTCGCCGGCCTTGATCCGCCGGGAGAGGAATTCGAGGTCGGTCAGACGGCCGCCGAGCGCGACAATGCTTTCGTCAAGCTCCTTCATCAGTTTTTCATCCTTCTTTATGTGGTCACTTTGACCATCGAGGTGGTAGAGAACGTAGCGTTTCGCGCTTTCGGGTTTCGCATCGCCAAGGAAGACGGTGCGGAAGACGCGGTCGGGCAGAGATTTGGCAAGGGATTTCTGGAAGCCAATGTCGTTCGTGAGGAAGATCACATGTGCGACGTTGGAGGAGACAAGGAGTGCTGCCCAATCGGCAAGTTTGTCGTAGATCACGCTGTGGCCATCGTGATGGAGAAAGTTGTCGATTACGACGATTGGCCGGAGTTGCGGGTTTGCCGACAGATACTCGTCGTCGGACATGGCTTTGTCACGCTCGGTTTCATATTTGTGCGCCAGCGCGACGGTCTTGAGAGCTACACCTGTGTTCTGGAGGATCTTGTTGAATTGGTTCTCAAGGGTCTGGGAAAAGCCTGCGGTGGTTCCGATAGTTCCCTGGGCTGCGAGGTCTAGGAGGCTGCTGATAGTGTTGAGCCACGAGAACACCGGGCGATATCCAACCTGCAATGCTGCGGCGGCGATGGTGGCCGAGTCTCCATGTGCCTCGTTGATGGGTTCGCAGTCGATAAGCAGGACGTTCTTCCGGTCTCTCAGAATGCTGTCCATAATTAACTCGCGCTTTCCGGATCCACGAGGACCCTGAACGACGATGAAGGTCTCCTCCGACTCTTGTAGCCAGCCATTGATCCGCTCGACCGCGCCCTTCCGCTCCTCCCATAGCGCAGAGAGATCCTCCAACTCCTGTTCCCTCTTGAACACGAACCGGTCTACGGTATTCTTCTTTACCCATCCCCAGTACTCGTTCTCGGAGAAATGCAGCGAGCGAGTGATCTTCGCATGGATGAAGAACGTCCTGACCGGATCAAAAATCCAGACAGCGATGACACTGACGAGCGCCGCCAGAATCGGCAACACAATCCTAGGATGGTTCATCATCCAATCGCGGAAATAATGCGGCTTCATCCCGCGCTCATACAGGATCCTGAGCGTAACACCGCCCTCTTTCCCCGCAATCGCCGCAATCTCGGGTACCACAAACCCATGCAAACAATTCCTCGCACTGGTTGCGCCCCTCATGCGCAGGAACTGAATGATCGCAAACCTCGGTTCCTTGCCCCCGGGCGGGGTGATGGTGATGTCCGCGATCTTCCCATACCGCCGGAACAGCGCATACAGCGCTTCCTGGCTCAACTCCTTCCCCTCCACGAACTCCACTTTAAGCCGCGTGCTCGGGAAGCGATATAGATCCTCCAGCCAGGGCTTCCCGCGAACCAGGAAGGACCGCACGTTCGAAAGTGGCGCGAACCAAGGCTTCACCCGCGTCTCCTTCAAGAATGCTTGTACTACGTCTTCGATTCGCGCCGGGTCGGGCGAGATGAATTTGAGGAATGCTCCGCCGTCTTTCTTCCGCGGAATAACCCCCGTGATTTGGAAGTCTGGAGAATCCCACAGGTCCGCCGGAAGACATTGGCTCTTGATCCGCGAGTCGATTGACTTGCTGTCGTAGTGCATCGCCAGGTATCGGATATCGTAGAGCGCCGTCTTGAGTGGAAAGACATCTATGCGTGGGGAGGGCGTCGATTAGCGATGGGAAGTTCTGTTCTGGGCAGCGTGAGCTACTGACTGTCGAAATACAACAGCGATTCCTCGGGTGTTTTGTCGATGAAGCCCGTCTTGTCCGCGCCGACGGTGCTTGTGGGACGGCGGAACGGAGGTCGTGCGAACGCGAGCGGGGATGGTCGCAGAGCGTACGAGTGGAAGCGCATATGGGATGCCCCTGCGCATTGCGAGGCCTTGAGAAAACGATTCATGATGAAGATGATCTCTCCACGGAGGGAGCGGGGAAGAGATGGATTCTCTCTTTCGAAGTGTGCGTTGTTGCATCTACCTCCAGTTCTGCTTGATTGCCGCTGAAGACCCGCCAATGACGTCGGCCGCTAGCTAGCGAGCTGCCAAGAGTGTCAGGCAAGCCCCCCCATTCATCCTCGTACTCAACCGCGAGGAACATTTCTATGATCATCCCCAGTTACCTGTTCACCTTCACCGACCGTCTCACCACTCTCGAAACATCGATCGAACGAAACGAAATAACCTCCCCGCGAATTGCGCTAAAAAACGAGAATCCAGACCCTCCACACCGCACACGTACCAACCACATCACGCAACATGCCGCGCCCCAAGCGTCCCGCGCACCCGATATCCCACAGCGCCGACGCGCTGAACCGCTCTGGGGCTGGGCTCGCGCCCTCAAAGCGTCCCAAATTCGACGCGCGCAACCCCCACCTAGTAGCACCGGATGCGCCGGAGGACGAGACCGACATATTCCTCGAGGTGGACGAGGGGGCGATCGGCAAGCGGCGGGTGCACCGGAATGCAGTTGAGCTGGAGGGCTACGAGACGGATTCGTCCGAGGAGGGGTTCAATGCGACGCGGAAGGGGTGGGCGAAGGCTGAGGGGAAGAAGAAGGCCAATAAGGATGTGGATGATGAGGATGATGATATGTTTGGTGGGGATGGGGATGAGGACGAGAGCGATGAACTCGAGAAAGATGAGGACCGTGGAGGGATCGGAAAGAAGAACAAGAATGTCAAGTTTTTGGATCTGGACGATATCGAGGGACAGGAGGAGGAGGGCGTTACGGAGGCATTACCGGTGCCGCAGCGGTTTCCGGATATCTTCAAGGACGAGCGTCAGGATGAGTCCGAGTCCAGCGAGGACGAGGAGAAGCTCGCAGAGGAAGGGATAGACGAGGAGATTGGAGCCGGAGGACGAAAATCCCACGCGCCAAAGAGAGAGGCTTTCAACATGAAGAATGAAATGGAAGAGGGCCGTGTCGACACCACCGGAAATTTCATTCGCAAGGCAGCCGAGAAAGACGCGATTCACGATAGCTGGTTAGCGGGCATCAGTCGCAAGGATATGAAGAAGGCGAAAGAGGCTATGGAGAAGCGAGAAGTCGAGCGCAGGGAGCAGATGCGACGCGACGACGAGATAATGACAAGCGAGGTTCTCTCGCAACTGATCACTTACCTGGACCGCGGCGAAAGCATCCTGGAAGCACTGGCGCGACTCGGAGGAAAGAAGAAGCCCGACGCCAACAAAAACAAGAATCGGTGGCGGCAGAAGAAGAAGGAGGCAACAGCTATGGATGAGATGCAGATCGACAAGAAGAAAGGCAAAGAAGCAGAAGATCCGACGGAGGTGCGGAGGAAAGAGATGGTCGAGAAGATCACCGAGGCTGCAGATATACTTCTCACTCGCGGCCAGCCAGAAGTCTATGATGAAACAAGGGAGAGTCTCATGAGGCAGTACAAGCGGGAGACCGGGGACGACTGGGAAGACCCAAAGCCAGCGGAGGGGGAGGGTGGCGATGTGTTAGCGGATACGAGGCAGTGGGAGTACAGATGGACGGATGGAAGGGACGACGGCTCTACGTATGGACCGTACGGTAATGCGGAGATGAAGAGTTGGAACGAGCATGGCTTTTTTGGTGAAGGAGTCGAATTCAAGCTCGTGGACGGGATTGAGGGGTGGACCAGAGCGCCGGGCTTTATTTAGAGGCATTGACTACCTACACCAGTGTATCAGCTGGCGACGGTGAGAGATTTTTGTATCAATGGATGATTATTAGAGCAATGGGAAAGAGCCGTGCGGAGCCGTCCGTAATGGCACAAATTTTCTCCATATCGTACCATCATCCAACTACTCTTGAAATGAAACATACAGAAGGATACATGAGCAACGTGACCTCTACTGATTCCAGGTTCTAGGTGATCATCAACACCTCGGGGGGTACGTCTACCAATTGAATCAAGTCAATGGCTGAGCCACAGTATGAGAATTATCCAAATGTATCTTGGCGCCCATGTGCAGATCACCTGACACCAGATAGCATCAGTTTGAAGTAAACTCCCTTGTCGCGAGTCAACCGCGTCCCGAGCTTTGGTTCCTATCATACATATCACGACAATTCCACCACAATGACTACTGAATTAATTCCCATTCCCGAGAACGCTGCCTCTTGGTGCGATACTTTGTTCAATCTTTCCAAGCCCATAGTCATGACACCCGAAGAGTTTGACGTGTACTGGCCGTTGGTCAGCACTGTATACACGAAACTTGGCGGCAACCTGTCGCAACAGAACGGCGGCGTTGAAGTCCAAAAGTACGAGTGTCGATTGCGGAAGAGCAAGACGGGCAGCCGGAAATCGCCACTTAAAGACGGCGTCAAAAAACGACCAGGTACTAGAGTTCGCCCGCCGGGACTGTGTCAGGTTCGGATCAAGATTACGCGTACGGTGGTGGCACCGGTGGTTGTCACTATCGAACGGCTGGATGCAGAGGAACGTCGCCATGACTTGGCGCGGAGTAGGGAGCTTGCGCCGTCGGTCCTTGCTATTTAGCTGGCGGTAGTAGAGGCTGCGAAGGGATATACGGCTGCGCAGGTTATCGATAAGTTGAAAGGCGTCGGAACTCCCGAAGGTGCGACGCATCTGGAGATTATTGGCAGAGCTCATTTGAGACGGTAAGTTAAATTTATTGACATTGAGATTGGATGACGACTCATTGACGAATACATTATACAGAAGCCACGTCTATAATGCAACCCGAAAATTACCACGGCCCTCAACGGGAAGCTGACTTGTCATTCATTGCAGGTAAGAAAACCCCAACCTGTTGAAAAAGATACCTTAATTGAATTTAAGTGTCAAGCCACTTGAAAGATTTTTCTCGTCAATAACTTCTTCCTTGCCGTCGCAACTCCCATTTTCCATCTCGATGGAGAAACCAAAGCACTTACACCTGAACGGTAGATAGCAGATATAGGTTTCCTTGTTCGATGAATGTCGGTTTGAAGTTGATGAGAGAAAGAGAGAGCGAGGGAGGTGGATAGACAAACAGAAAGAAGAGCGATCATCGTTGCCGTCATGAGAATGTAACTTTATGGAGGCACAGGGAATACGCAGGTACGGCAAGGCTCAATTGGCCTTACCTATGGATGTTAATACACGAGTTTTCCAAGCCACAACAGAATGGTTAGTACGAGGCAGCGAGAAGGGTGTGAATGGCAGTTCGAAGGTTCATTGCATGTTGATTGGGAGACGGCCTATCTCCGACTATCCGGCTTGGAATAATGGCCTAAAAAAGATAAACGATAACGGGCTGTGCCCGACGCTTCGCACCAACGGCACACTGTCCCTTCTTTACCTCTTGAGCTCGCGCTCCCTTTAATAGAACGCCATTCTTCGTGCCGGTCGCTTGGAAATGCTAGAAAACATAGAGCTCGTATGTAGTGAACTTCTTTCTCTTCTGGAGTGGGACTTCCTCTGTGGCGGAGTGATTGAGGACCTGTGAGCGGGAGGAAACGAATGTGGTTAGTGGTGGGCATCAACGTTGGTGGGCGTGGCGGGGTCGACCACTGAATGAGGGGTGGGGAAGATTAAGCTAGAACACACGGATTTTCTTCTCCTTGGACTGCCTCTGTTCGGTTGAGGCCTCGCTAGGTGGCTTCTTCTCAATCCATTTTCCGGTTGGCCTTGGAACTAGGACCGTGAATGGGCTCGTCGAGAGTCCGATCCGCGCCCGCAATACCTACTGTATTCAGAGCATGCTTCGGTGATAACAATCACTTCTCGCTATCGCTTACGCTCGATCTCCCATGCACAGCCATTCTTGCCGTGTTCGAACATCACCAGCAAACATCCACCTCCTCGACGCTCTCTCCACACATTTCCTTCATGATCGGCGGGGTGGGGTGGTTGGTCTTGGCGACAGATTGGGTCTACCCTAGTTGGCCGGGCTCTTGGCGATCTCCCGTGCGGGTAGTTAACAATGGTAGTTATCCCAACTTTATCCCAACGTCCTGAGTCCTCCACGCGTGAACAAACCAAGCCGAACTTTACCAGAACCCATTCACGCTAGCGTTTTCCAAATCGCCGGTCCGGAAGCGAATATTGGGACTCGGGAGCTGAGTGCTGGAGGTTGATCACTGAATATCGGTAGGTAGGTCGAAGTCATCACCGAAACTCTCATAGGATGCGTACAGCGTAAAGTTCATGTACACTCGCCCAGGGGGTGGAAAGAGAGTCTCAATACTCTTGCGAAACTCTCCTCTGTACTCTACTCTAGTGTGATCGGATCGTATTACCACCGTGCCGGCCAACAAAAGGAATCAAAACAAGGCAGCAGAACAATCAAAACAAACGCATTACAACAGGGTAGCACAGGGGGTCCCAGCTGGTCCCGACATCTCGGCAGGAAGTCCGTCCAAGGTCCGCAGCCAAGAACCGAAAACTGTCGGCAAGACGTCAGTCCCAGCTGCGCCCCACAGTAGGAGAGTGATCGTGTGTGATACCTACTTCAAAGTTCACCGTCATAAAAATACACTCGCTCATAGGCAGTTTTGATCTGATCGAGCCCACCCTGGCAAGAGCGGAGAATGGTACTTATGAGTACACCATCGCAGTCGATAAGCCGATCTTGGGCATTAGGGACGGTTATCAGAAAGGACTGGGTACTTACCTGGCACACGCACCGCCGGATTGATGCTTCCATCCTTCTTCGACACTTCGAACCCCTTCCCTCACGCTCGTGGAAGCGGAGTCACACTCAAACTTCGACCATCTCCACAGTAAAAATTAGCTCTGTTGATGTCAAACGGTCGCGACCCACTGTTGGCGTCATATTCATCCTGCGTACACAAGTGGATTAGGATTAGGATCGGGGAATCAGTGGCTCGGTCGAACGTGGATGTAACTCACCTCTTTGGGCAAGGTTTTTGTTTTGGCCGACATCCCATAGAGCCCGCCCCTCCTCTCGCTTCCATTCTCCTTCACAGCTCTGCCCAACTTTGAAATCTCCTTCTACAAAACAAAAACCTCCCTCACACATCCCGCACCAAACCTCTCCACCTTACCGCTACAACCTATCGGTCCCTACCACCGCCTAAACTGACAACACCCACACAAAGGTACGCAGTGGAAACATTATCCCTCGTTCTCTTTTGCATGATGAGACTCACCATGTCCTGACAGCTGCAATTTCTCATTCCCTACCAAATCTACCCAAGTGTACGCATTCGCCTAGTGTCACCTCCTTCACTGTTGCTTTTGCTAATTCCATGGCAGTACAGATCGTCGATATGCAATACCAAGGTGAGTCGGCTGCTGCCATTCTCTGCCACTCAAATAACTTTCTACGTCAAACTTTCGCCGTTCTTGTCTCTGCTATTGCCCCCTTTGCATCAGCCTTTCCCGCGACGAACATTTCCTTGCCGCACTCGTGAGCCCTGCGAGATCTTCGCTGCTGCCCCACACTCTATTTATTGAACGTTCGATCAGTCGTCAAGAGCTTAGCACTAACTAGTATGGCCTCTAGCATCACCCGAAGTCGCCTCCCCGGGTGAGGAAAACCCTCGTTTTCGCGCCATTCGTGAAGCAATCGAGCACGCTGCAGCTGTGCAGAACACGAAGTATGAGTGTATCGACGGTTTCTCGTTAAGCTACGCAGACGATGATTCTGGTGCACGGGAAGACGTGGCTACATTCGAGCAGATGTGTCGTGAACTGGGCGCACGAATCATCAAGTCTCTCGTACTCACCGTGGGTATGACACCCTGTGCGATAGGCGTTTGGTGCGAATTGGAGATTACGAAGACGAGACCTAAGTCGAGGAACTTGGTCATTCTGCATTACGCGGGCCATGGTGAAGTCGACCCATCCAACGGCTCTCTCCGTCTATGCGCTCGTCAGGGGTCGGACCAGTCGTTTCCCTGGATGCTCTTTGTGAACCGATTCGTCGCCCCGCCCTACATTGTTCCAGACAGAATGGGCATGAAGCAAACGGATGTCCTCGTAATCCTGGACTGCTGTTATGCTGGCGCGTGCCCTCGTGGGCTCCCTGAGGCGTCGAGGACTGGGCATGTCATCGCTGCTACAGCTGAATACTCGACTACAAAGTGCAGAAACACAAACTTCAGCTTCACTCAGCAGGTTGCCGGTATGGTTCGGAGAATTGGAAGAGAGAAACTAGGTTCTCCGTTCGAGATTGGAGATGTGATGGCGCGAATAATCGGCGAAGACGTCATCTACGGTTTAAATATGCGCCCTGTACACGACGTTCTCGACGGCAGATCTCCCATTGTCCTTCATTATCCGGTATCGGACAACAGTGACACTTTCTCAGCCACCTACCAGTACGAGAACGTCCCCGCGGGACAGGTGTTAGATCTATCTCTTGCAACAACGAATGCTAGTCTGGAGGGGACGACTCCGAAGGTCGAAGTTCTGTGCGCCATCCAGTTCGACGGAGACATAACGGAAGAAAGCTTGAAGAAGTTTGCCACCTGGATCAACACGTTGGACAGCAGCTTCAATATCCAAGTGGAGTACGCGTACGCTGCTGACTCAACCTTTATGTGTGCCAGAGTTCCCGCCTCGATCTGGGCTAGGCTTGAAGGGCTCGACGGCTTCCAATTCCTTAGTTATAGCTTTGGCCCAGACCCCACTGCACTCTGTACGTGGTCCATTCTACTCCCCAAACACTGACTGACCTCCAATTAGGAGCGGTAATCATGAATAATGGACTAGAGTGCCTAGTTTTCCTTGTGTTTTGCTGTATCGCCGCCCGGATCTGGTTTTTTTGGTTTTTACTCCCAAGTGTACCATATTTGTCGTCTGTGGTTCCGAGCGGGTGCCATTTGTTCTCTCTCGTGGGTGTTGAGCTGTGGGGGCTGATCTGCGTGTCTTCCATTCCCTGTGTCTTTCTTCTATGGCTGTATTGTAATTTGTTGCTACTCGCGCGGTCGAGTTTTCATGATGAGGCATGTGATGCTTCGGCATTAGTGGCCCTCGCAGATACATTTGGTCTTTCCATTTGGTAGTAGTAATGGTGCCCCCGTATCCTCTGTTGCTGTTGTCGGGGGGAAAACGGGTCGTCGACGCTGTATAATAGTGGTAGTTGTGTCTATCTGTCTAGTAGTAGTCTACAAAGGAACAGAAACTCAGAGAGATCCACTATACAAGATGGCCAAAGCAAAGAACGAACGCCTCCGATGGCAGATGCTAGGAGTCAACCCACCGGTGGCATGCTAGGGCAACACCACCAGTACTCCGTGTCTCCAACATCCTCCTTCCTCTGTTTTTCTTTGCTGTCGATGGCGTTGTTTTCTCCCAGCTTCCGCAGGCTGTTGGGTCAGTGTTCTCTATCGTCCAATCCGTCCGTCCTGGGCCTCGGACGGCGTGTCTCCCGTCCGTCGACGGCCGTCCGCCCCAAGCCTTGATCAACAACCTGATTTCGAGCGTGTACCTTAAGTATCTAAGTCTGGATACTGTTCCTCTCATAGCAATAGCGTGCGGAAGGCTGGGTAATTTTGTGCGCTGTACTGGCCAAACGTACCTAGTTGATCACGACACATAGCATATCATCATATCTCACTCGCGTAGGTATCTGCAAACGGCTAACTAGCTAGTGTATGGCCTTATTGGGACGAGTAAGCGGAATATATCACGTGATATGGACGGTCGTCCTCTACCGTCAGGCGGGGACCGACCCGTCCGCCGTTTTGGTCGTCTGGACCGTGCGATAGGAAATACTGCTGTTGGTGGTATCATACCGACGCGATGCTGGTCGACCGTGCTCTAGTGTCTTGGTTTAGTTTGGTTACGGAAGTATGTACTCGAATTTACTCAGTTGTCCGGGACACTTTTTTTTTGTTCATTCATTGATTGCGTGTGACCTATCTAGATCATGGCAATATCTACAGTAGTAAGCAACTAGGGCTGATCGGCATGGAGGCAGTACCAGAGCCAGGCGGCAGTAGAATGATTGGAGGCAATCCAAAAACAGCGGAATCTTTACGGCTAAAAATAGTTATACTGAGAAAAGTAATGCACATTGCCACGTGGGTACCGATAGATGTGAATCATCCTGTTCTTTGATTTTGGTCGCTCTATGGCAGTATGCTGGCATTCAAATGAATGCGTCTTCGTACAAAGCTCAGAAACTTTCTAGACCGGTATGGCAGCATACCAGGATTCAAATGCCCACAACGCTCATAACCTTCCCGGATCGGTATGGCAGCATGCTGGCATTCAAATGAATGCGTCTTCGCACGACTCCCGTAACCTTACTCGACCAATACAGCATCAACTGGAATTTTTTACACGACAAAACACAGTATTACGTGCTATGCGCAGCCAGTGGATATGAGCATCATGAGCATCAGTTCAATCTCAGTATTTTATATGACTATAGTACCGGGGTGAATGCTGATTTTATATCACTACGGGCCGGTTTATATGCAGTAATCTAGTGTGTCTCGCATTGAACTTCTATCTAGTATTCTATCTACTTCCTTCACTATTTAATATCCTTTCTACTCCCGAGCTTTGGCCGCCTGTGCCACATGGATTTATTGCGCCGAGAGAAATGGAGGATAGAGTTGCTGCCAGAAAAGCTATGAGAGAGAAGCATCAGCGAGAGCAGCAGTGGTGGCGGGAGGGGGAATAGCAATTGTGGCGGGAGTGGGAATAGTAGTGGCGGCGAAGAGAGCTATAAGACGGAAGTGCTATTAGTGGCAGTAGTAGTTACGGGGGAGGGGGAGGGGGGGGGGGGAGTACCAATTGCGGCGGGAGTAGAGTGGGTCCAGCAGGACTAGAAGCACGGAAATTAGCAGGATTGGAAGCAATAGGGAGGGGAATATTCACAGCGCAGCCAGTACTGCTCCACAGCAGCGATAGGTGCATCTCCATGGTAGCAAGAGGGGCATCTCCAGGACGAATCCAGTGCTGTAACCACGGTAGCGAGAGGGCAATTCTTGCTACTTAGGCGAATACAGTGCTGCATCCGCAACGAGTATTAGCAGTAGGAAGGAGACGGTACTCACAGTGTAGCTAGCGCTCTATCCGCGGCGGGTCCAGCGGGACCTGAAGCACGGTAATTAGCAGGGCAAATAGCAACAGTAGAGAGGCACGGGGGGAAGAGGGAGGGGGTATTCACTGCCCAGTCAATGCTGCATCCGCGGCGGGTTGTGTCGGAGCTGTCAGCGAGAGGAGGAACTATCAGTGAGGAGGACTTGTCAGCGAAAGGAAGTAGAGGAGCTGTCTGTGAGGGGGGGGGGGGGGCGTGATGGAGGAGCTGTCTGTGAGATGGAGGAGTTGTCAGTGAGAGAAGGAGTTGTCAGCGAGAGAAGGAATTGTCAGCGAGAGGAGGAGTTGTCAGCGAGAGGAGGAGCTATCAGTGAGGAGGACTTGTCAGCGAAAGGAAGTAGAGGAGCTGTCTGTGAGGGGGGGCGTGATGGAGGAGCTGTCTGTGAGATGGAGGAGTTGTCAATGAGAGGAAGGTGAGGAAGGGGTGGTGTGAGAGGAGGAGTTGCCATCGTGAGGAAGTGATGGAGTAGCTGTCTGTGGCATGATCGGCGGTGACTCCTGTATGTAGCAGTAGGAGGAGATGGTATCCTAATTCTCTACAGCAGTTATCATACCCGAGCATTTGCCTTTATGTTGGTGATCGTCCAGAATGCTGCAACCATTCGTACGGTGCGGTACCTACTACGGCGGTCGAAAGTGAGCAAATGGCCACCTATTTTTTGCATTTAAAATTAATGCAACCCCCCCCCCCCCCCCCGACAAAAAAATAGAGAGCAAAAGAGAGAAAATTAAAAGACCGAAAAAGAGAGCGGCGACGAGCAAAAAATCAAGCGAAATTTGCGAGAGGATATATAGGTCAGAGCGAGGAGAGGAGTTTGGTGGGGGTGGAGATGGGTTAGGGTTGAGATGCAACAAAATCTAGGCCTCATGCGGTACAGAGGCCGATTAGGAATTCCTGGCGGAGAAGGGGTGAGTCAACAGAGCGGACGAGTTCTGGGAGCTGGCAGCGAGCCGGTGGAGCGGCCGCAACATGCCCAGTAGAATAAGCGGGCAGCGAGACGACAAGGCGGGTGTTGTCTCCTCCTAGTGATCGGGCTAGCCCTCCGAGAATCAGGCTACCGGTTGATATCATTATATATCACTCGGAATCCCGTGTATTGATACCAACTACTCCTGGGCTCCTTCCGGCTGAGATGGAGGTTAAAATTGAATGCTCAATGCAATAAACACACGAAAGCACTCGAGATCAGCATAGGTTGAAACATATCCAGAGTTTGTTGAAACCAAAATCCAATGTTCATCGGTTATTAAGATTAAGGAAACAAAGATGTTTAAACTCTTAAAGCACATATCCAACCAGACTTGCCTGCGCCAGCAGTTCTGCATATAGTTCGAACTTGGTATGCAATCACTCCCACTTTCTGTCCGCCTTCTTGCCTTGAGCTTGCTGCTCTGGAGCGGAACGTATCCAGACAAAGGGCTTCAGCGGCATAGTGGCGAAGGTAGCGGTGGAGGTAGTGGTGGTGATGGCACTGTTTTATCTACCGCATGAGGCCTAGATTTTGTTGCATCTCAACCCTAACCCATCTCCACCCCCACCAAACTCCTCTCCTCGCTCTGACCTATATCCTCTCGCAAATTTCGCTTGAGTTTTTGCTTGTCGCCGCTCTCTTTTTCGGTCTTTTAATTTTCTCTCTTTTGCTCTCTATTTTTTTGTCGGGGGGGGGGGGGGGGGGGGGGGGGGGGGTTGCATTAATTTTAAATGCAAAAAATAGGTGGCCATTTGCTCACTTTCGACCGCCGTACCTACTACCTAGACGTCGTGAAACCGGCATTCAAAAGAATGCTGCACGTAGTTTCGCTACCTAGTATTATGATAGCTATCGCACTACGGAGGATAACTGATAATTGATTACGTATTGAAGGCATCGGGAAAATTAAAAGAATGTTAAATACGATGAATGGCGGTACTGGCATCGCGCATCCGGCCTGCAAATGCAGCATTTAGATAGGCTCCCGTAGACATACGATTAAGCATTTATCACCAGCAATTCAGACAAATGTGCATTGTAAAACCGGTACAGAGTGTTACAATTACGGTAGCGCGACAGGATTTCGAGCATGACGCATTCATATGAATCTGCATTACATTGGGTACTAAATTCTATCACGGTACTGAAGCAACATGGAAATTGCACAATTGAAGTTGCACTCTGGTCCCGAACAGCCCATACTTTTTACTACTACACCCGTTAACCCCCCCGTTTCCCCGCCACTGTCCAACCCAACTTTCATCAGGCGGCCCGATGTGGTTTTCCCTGCCCCCGCCGTGGCCTGTCCCAGCGATGTATGAGCGCACTAAAGAAACGAGCAGTTGTCCGGGACTCGGGGGAATGTGGATCTCGTGAAGTTTGTTTGTTTGTTTGTTTGTTTGTTTGTCCGGGAATCAGGAGGTAGTTTTGGATGTGTCACAACCACTGGAGCAACGGTTATGTACATACTAGAATACAAAGTGTAGCTGCCCCAGTGCAGGCCCAAAGACCTAACTGACCTGACTCGGCTGACCTGACTAGCCGATGGAGATAGAAACATCGTGACATGCATGCACTGCATGCAAGCTGTCAATTCAGTATTCCTTCTCCTCTGCCTGCCCGCAATGAATTTGCATAATACCACCGGTTTAGAACTAAAACTAGAACTAGGTACACATTTGTCCGATGCCCGCCGTGTAAGTATAATGACCCCATAGCTCTCACGATGCTACTTCCCCAACCAAAGTACTTATTCTTCACTTCTCTTTTCATCTCGTCTCTTCCTAGACTAATTCTGGACCTTGGTCGACTATCAGGCACAGGAATGAGTATGTTACATGTATATAATTGGCATCCTTTGCTTAGCCAAGGACATAGCCGTAGGCTTATCGGACGAAACGGGCTTCTCAGGACCGAATGCGGCGCTGTGGGGAACGTGAGCCCTCTCGCCGGGAGCGGCTGGTTGGTCCGCCACGCTGCCTTCCAGCGGGTGGGCCTCGGCTCTCCCTTCGTCCTCGCTCGCGGGATGCTAGGCCCCTTATGCGGTAGCCTTCGGGGGAGCGCGGACGCTCAGAGGAACGCCGATGCTCCGGGGGATAGGGATACCGCGGGGGGAGAGTACGGAAGGTATAGTCGGGCGTGTAGCTGTCGGCGTGACTTCCCGCCCACTGACGGTCGTGGCCGTGGCTATCCCAGCCGAGTCCTGGTGGGGTTGGATCATGACGAAGTACCGTTCCGCCGTTGTTGCGGGTGTAGGGTGGACGCGAAGAGTCGGCTCTCGACTGCGGAACGGGGGAAGGCCGGGATTGGAGGGAGAGAGTCGTAAATGCGAGTGACGACGGGCCGGAAGATCTGCCTGGGCTGTGGCGTCTCCTGTACTGCGGATTCGCTGGTCCGCGGATAGGTGACGGGGAGCGGGAACGGTAGCGGTAGCGGTGAATGGATCTTTCTTCCGGAGAGGGAGATCTTGAGCGGCGGGGATAGGTATGTATTTGCTGCTGGCGTCCATTGCGCTGAAGATGGTTGTCGTCACGCTGAAGCCGAGTGAAGTCATGCAGCTGCGTACGAGAGTGGTTGGGGAAGTCTTCATACACTTGGGGAAGCTAGTCAGCGATTCCGAAGAGAGAGATCTTGAGCGGCGGGGCTCGGTACGTATTTGCTGCTGGCGTCCATTGCGCTGAAGATGGTTGTCGTCACGCCGAAGACGGCCGAAGTCTTCGGCGGGAGACCTGGATTGGAGGTCGCGAGTCGTAAATGCGAGTGACGACGGGCCGAACGATCTTCCTGGGCTGTGGCGTCTCCTGTACCGCGGAGACACTGGTCCGCGGATAGGTGACTGGGAGCGGGAAAGGTAGCGGTCGCGGAGAATGGATCTTGCTTCCGGAGAGGGGGATCTTGAGCGGCGGTGCTCGGTATGTATTTGCTGCCGGATTCTGTCACGCTGAAGATGACCGAAGTCTTCCAGTTGCGGACGAGCGTAGGTGACGAAGCCTTGATTCACTTAGGGAAGCTCGTTAGCGATTCCGAAGAGAGAGATCTTGAGCGGCGGGACGCGGTACGTATTTGCTGCTGGCGTCTGTCACGCTGAAGCCGGTTGTAGTCACGCCGAAAACGGCCAAAGTCTTCTAGCTGCGTATGAGCGTTATTGATGAAGTCTTGTTCCCGTTGGGGAGGTTAGCTAGTGATCTGGTGGAGCTGCGTGGGGGCATGCCGCTGCTCACGTTCGCCGCGATAGGGGCGGGGATATCTTCTGCCATTTGCCCCGTTCATTCGAGCGAAAGGAGGAGCGAAGGACGCGGAAGTGACGACGATTGGGTAGCAGCTATGAGGGAGACCCGAGACGTCAGGGAGAGACGAGGAGGCAAGAATGGGAGTGTCAAGAGGAGAACCTCTGAAGATGGTACGTAGCGGTGTTGCTACCAACTGTTAGGCACAGGAATGAAGATTAATGAGAAGGTGATGGTCTATTCTGACGTAATTCCGAAAGGAAGACGGTGAAAATGAGGGGTGATGAAGCAGTTGAGGTTGTATTCAACTTCGAAGAGCCATCTAATATGGCTCCTCCCTGCTGGCTACAACGTTGGTGCCACTCAATCCGGCTAGTCCGGCAGACACATCACTCTGATCGACCGGATCCGATAAATCTCTCCTCCTCCCCGGGTGGCGGACAACATATTCGCAGCGTCGACTCCAGGCTATAAAGTACCTGCCTGGCGCGCTTCTTGTTGAAAACATCGATGCAGAAAGTAAGAATATATTCGAACAATTATGATGTAAGAGATAGAGAGTTAGCTTGGTACGAAAAGAGAGTACTCTTATAGATGCCAAGATACATAACGCCTAGCTACAGTGTTTTTACAGTAAAACATGACAGTGAAACAAATACGGATAATCAGTGAAACGAGCGAGTGAGGAACAGTAGACAACCCACGTGATAATCACCACTTCTTATTTATTGTCACGTGTTTGTATCATTCATAGCTTCGTTTAGACGTGCGAGCCATCGAGACTCTCCGGTGGCTTCCGAACAAGCGGTATATTCTGCCTCAGTCGTACATAGTGCGATATGCTTCTGTTTCTTTGACTCCCATGAGACTAGTCCGTCCCATGCTCGGAAGGTTTTTTTGGTTTTTGTTTAATCATTGATTGCATGCGACCTATCTAGATCATGGCAATATCACCCCTTTCCCATGCTCGGAAGGCATACCGTATCTACTCGATCATTGTAACCGGCGCGCTAAGAGGTTAGAATGATCGAGTAGATACGGTATCCGCCTTGAGACTTTAGTGAAACAAACGAGTGATACCCATGAAGGATCAATGAAGTCAGAACATGAGAAATGAGCAATCCACAAGTCGGCCATGAGAAGAAACTAACAGGTGACAGACAGTGAAACAAACGTGGGACAAGGAAACCAGCAAACGAGTGATATCGGTGAAGGATGAATCAGACAAACATGAGACAATCAACACTTCTTATTTAATCTAGCCCGAGTGATCGGAATCACTCTGTGATCTTCCGGCATTGCTCCACCCTTCGCTATTGGCGTCGGGAAAGTGCACTGCACAGAGTAAATCCGTGCGGCCTTCCTGCTTGGCTAGGGTTATGGCATGTAGTCTTACAGCGACCGAAATATTTGGGATCTGTGTAAGAACTGGATGTTGCGTGCCACATAAAACCACAGCGACTATGGTGATCCTGAGTAAAACGATTACGAATATGGGGTTTGTAGTAAGCTCCGGAATTCTGTAAGCACTCTCTCCAGTGGATTCGGGTAGGGCCGTCAGGCCTCAAAATAGGGCGTCCATTTCATTGTTGGAATATTCCCCAACAAGACGGTATTGGCGGAATAGGGATAGGACGGGCAAGAGGTTTCGGGGTCTGCCGGAGTACGGCCCTGGAGTCAGATGGTTGGGAGGAATATGTACGCGTACACTCTGAGTGCGGCACCACTTTCGATATGCACCACGGGGTGATTTGAGAAAGACCGACCTCCCCTTGCTCTGCATCATGGCCGATTCGTGAGATAGATGGCTAGGTATTGCACCATTAGTCATACTCTAATGAAGATGGAAAGACCACGGGTGACCTCACCGAATCTCTATCTCTGGCGTGCCGCTAATAGCACCCTTGGTGTTTTCGATGCAGGCAGCCGTTGTCCGCTTGGTGCGGAGGATATGTCAGTGTCGCGGATGTAGGCAGCCAGGACACGAGAACAGGGAGTTGATTCGTTGAGGCTTGCGGAGAATGTAGATCTGTCGCTCCACAGGGTGCGCTGAGGGATTGGGTTCCAGCGGATTTCAGTCGACCGTTCAGTAGAAGCTCGCAAAGACTGGCTAACAGGAAATTGGAAGGTTTCAGGTTCATAGCCAGCAGCAAAGTTGAATGCTGTAGGCAGGGGTGGCTTTTATTCGACAAAGTCGAAGATGTAGAATAGTTCCAGGCGTAGGCTGAGATCGCGAAGGATGCAAATCCTTGCGAAAGAATATGCCGCCGAGGGCTGAGATGACAGGTTATTGTGGGATAGACAGAGAGAGCAATGGTTGCGTTTGTCATGTGGTCGTTGTTGGAAGGACTCGTGGAGGTGATCACTAGAGCGATTGAGATGGAGAGAAGTAAAGTGATATGTTCGTGTCTAGGAGCTATAGGTACAAGAGGGAGATTTATATATATACATATATATATATATATATAGAGAGAGAGAGAGAGAGAGAGAGAGAGAGAACAAATGTGGACCCGCTACCGCACCGAATATTCCAAGCACCGGATTGCGTTTGACGTGTGGCCGTGTGAATGGAATCATGGAACTCCATGGAATGTCGCCATACCATAGTGCACTACCTCCGATTGCTAGTAAGTACTGTATAGGAGGGGTTTGCCTGCTAATCCGCGATTGAGAGTCGCCTGCAATTCACGCTCACCGGTCTCCACCAGCGCTTACTGAAATTACACACTTGGCTTGGAACTTTCGACTTCAAGCCTTTGGAAGTTTGAAGTAACAGAGGCAACTCGCAGCAGAGTCATTCCTTCACGGACCCGTAAGCTTCAGAGTGAATGCACGGCGTAATGAGAATCAATGGGAAAGGAATAAAAGATCTTTCCTGTCTTGATTGAGGTCGTAACCGAGTGAGAGCATGAGATGTCTATGTTGAGCCTAGCTCGCACTAACCAACCACCTAGCTCATCACGGGACTCAATGGAACGCTACTATACGCGTTGTCCCGCGAACAAAATCGCGATCGTCCTCCTCTCCAGCACAAAGTCACCAAATTCTCTTCTCACCACCCGACTCCACAATCATGGCATCGCAACAATCCGAAGAAGCCAGTTCTGAGCAGTCGGTAGCTCCACCATCCATCCCCGCCTCTCTCTCCCCGTCAAAACGACACGAGGAATACCAGTACCTCGACCTGATCCGCCGGATTCTCGCCGAGGGCGAGACGCGTCCAGACCGGTATTTCCCCTCCCTAACCCGCTCTCCACTCCCACTGACCTCCGCAAGAACCGGTACAGGCACCATCGCGCTCTTCGCGCCGCCCTCCCTCCGCTTTAGCCTTGAAAACAACATCCTCCCGCTCCTAACCACGAAGCGCGTCTTCCTCCGCGCCGTTGTCGCCGAACTCCTCTGGTTCATCTCCGGCTCGACCTCCTCCATCCCGCTCTCCACCGCCGGAATCAAGATCTGGGACGGCAACGGCTCGCGGGCCAACCTCGACGCGCTCGGCTTCTCCTCGCGGGCCACGGGCGATCTCGGGCCCGTCTACGGCTTCCAATGGCGGCACTTCGGGGCCGCCTACCGCGGGTGCGACGCAGACTACACGGGGGAGGGCGTAGACCAGCTTAGCGAGGTTTTGCGGTGCCTGCAGCACGACCCGTACAACCGGCGCATCGTCCTTTCCGCCTGGAATCCCGCCGCGCTCAAGGAAATGGTCCTGCCGCCGTGCCACATGTTTGCGCAGTTCTATGTGTCGACCGATAGAAAGCTCAGCTGCTGTCTCTACCAGCGCTCGTGCGATATGGGGCTCGGCGTGCCGTTCAATATCGCGAGCTACGCGCTGCTGACACATATTCTTGCTCATGCGGCGGGGCTGAGGGCCGGCGAGTTTATCCATTGCATGGGTGATGCGCATGTCTATCGTGATCATGTCGAGGCGCTCAAGGTGCAGTTGGAGAGGGAGCCGAGGGAGTGGCCAACCGTGAGGTTTGGTACCCCCGGTGGCGGTGGGCTGAAGGAGGTCGAGGATATGAAAGTCGAGGATGTGGTTGTCGAGGGGTATAAGCCCCATGCCGGGATCAAGATGGAGATGAGCGTTTAGATATCTTGTTGGACTGCTGAATTGAACGGTTGATCATACTGTAGAACACCCAACCCTCTTCACAGCTGGGCTGCTGGGTTTTGGCTGCGGAGATGGTTGCTTGTTTTGGATGGTGGAGTGAGCAGGGAAAGTGAGGAGACCGCGACTTACACACGAACGAGCATCTCAAGATCGGCTTTCGGGAGGAGGGGAGACCATACGAATATTGACGAGACTTTCTCCCACGGAAATTAGCGCCGGAGACGAAGTCTTAAATACAGCCGTTCCATCATACATACATCCATCGTGACGTTTTAAACTTCAACCCAAATTCTACCTCTCCCAATGCAAACCCAAAATCAGATAAAAAAACCGGCGCCAGAACCCAAAAATACAAATTCCCCCAATGCAAGCCCACAGTAAAAACACCATCCCAAAAGAAACCTCCCCCCCTTTCATCTCCCTCTTCATCGCTCCTCCTTATCCCCATTCGGCTTCGCCGCGCCGACCTTCCCAATATTCCGCAGCCCAGCGATGACCGCCACCAGCGCGATCAGCGCCATACCCGTATTCAACCACTGGGCCGTCCTGAGTGCCGCAAGGATGGCCCACTTATCGTCGTGATGATCATCAAAGCGCTGCATGCCGGGGACGAGGTCTCCCAGGCGATTCCCGCCGTTCTTCTTTATGCCGACGTCGACGGCGGTAGCGAGGGCGAGACCCACCGCCCGTCCGATCTGTCCCACCGTGTTGAAGATCCCGCCCGCGAGCGCTTGGTCCTTCATCGGCATGCTGCCTGTGGTGTACAACGATAGGCATGGGTATACCGTGTCTGCGCCCACGACCGCGAGGATCATTGCTGGGAACCCCCATGCCCAGTAGGTCGTCTCGGGCGGGATCGGCGCCGCCATCAGCATGCACGATATCGCCGTGCAGATCACCCCGACGATTAGAATGTGTTGGCCCGATACCCGGCTGAGCAGGTAGCCCGACACGATGGTGATCAGGGCGCCTGCGACGCCCGTGGGCAGGAAGCGGAGCGTCGTTGCGATGGGCGAGAGGCCGAGGAAGTCTTGGTAGCTAACGGGGGGATTAGTATCCTGCTGCGGTCGTGATTTGGGGGAAGGGGGAGGGGGCTTACAAGAAGGTAGCGTAGACCATGTAGTTGTTGAAGGCCGCCCAGAAGAAGCCGGTAACCACCATGCTGACGGTGAACCCCCTGTTGCTCCAAATACTCATCCGCATCAACGGCTCGAGCTTGGTTTTGTTTTCCAGCCACCATTCCCATGCCACAAACGTCATGAACAGGATCACGAATACCAGCAGCAAGCTGGGGATGTACGGCTTGGTCCACCCGTCGTCGCCGGTGTTGCCCTGTGAGAGCGTGAAGATCAGGAGGACGAGACTGAGCGTGATCAGGAACGCGCCGAAGTAGTCGAGCATGGGTCGCTCCACCGGAGTGACCGAGTGGCTCTTCTTCGGAACCGGGATGACGAAGTAGGCGGCAGCGGTCACCACCGCGGACACGATGGCGACAAGGTAGAAGATCCATTGCCACGAGGCATACTCCGTCAATATACCACCCTTCGAGGAGTCAGTGCGGTTCGGAGACACAACGGGGGAGGAATCAGCAACGTACCACCAACGTCCCACACACAGCACCCAACGGCGCGCCGGCCGAATATATGGCGAAAGCGTAACTCTTCACCTTTCCGGGTGGAATACTAGTCCCCAGGATGCCCATGGCTGCAGGAACATTCGCCGCGGCGCCCAATCCCGACAACGCTCGCAGAATATCAAACACAATTTCCGACGGGGCGAAAGCGGTGGCCAGCGTGGTCACGGCCACCCAGACACCGCCGATAAGGAAGACCAGGCGCTTTCCGTAGATGTCTCCGATCTTCCCCCATAGCAGCAGGAAACAGCCGAAGGTCAACGCGTACGACGTGATGATCCATTGCTGCCGACTCTTGGGCATGTCGAACGCTTCTCCGATCGATGGCATCGCAATCACCATCGCTTGTACCGACAGTGTCTGTATGATGCTTAGCATTCGTCCGGCTTAACACAAGCGAGCATACACAGGGCACACATACATTCAAAAACGCCGCCGCCATGAGAGTACACGACAGCCCAGCAGCCCTGGCCATCGCCATCTCGGGGATCTGACTCATCTCCGTGGCCTGATCGTTGAGATTTGTCGTGCTCAGGTTCGATAATGGGGTATCATTGTGGCTCCTCAACTTCTCGCTGGCTCGCTCGAGGTCATCGCGGCCCAAGCCCTTGGGAGGCTTGTAGGCCCGAGGTGGAAACCGTGGTGTTGATGTTCCGCTAGTCGGACTGATCGGTGTTGTTGCACCACTGTCCGAGAAGTCCATCCATGATTCTATGCGTGGGTCCGGCATCGTGGGCTAGAGGTGTTGCGGTATCTCGACGATGGACGGAAGAGGTGGACGCAGGGAAGAAGGGGAGTATATCTAAGCCGTGTTAGTCCCGAGAAATGGCCGTCAGTGGCTGAAAACACTCACTGATGGGTAAATATGTATCTCCGCTACAAACAGAATAACCTGATGCGATGCCGAAGAAACCTGAAAAGAAAGAAAGAAGAACAATCAAGTAGAAGAAGAGACTCGACAGGAAAGAAGGCTCGGGAAATCCCAGACCCCGCCCCCGATCGAACCGGATTCATAGCTTGTATAGCCTGTTCATAGCCGAGCGTAGCCATTCCTGTATCTTAGGCGGACACCGCTCATCGAATGAAGCCAAAGTTCGGCCGAAAGATTTGGTGATAGTCGACTCACGTACACTAGTGCTAACATACTAGCGGTGGTGTTGACTGATGGTGACACACACACACACACATATAGAGTACACATGCGGACTTTGCTTTTTTCCGCTCTCGTGCGTTCCTGGATTTGTGCATGCGCACTGCTCTATTTTGAGTAGATCTCCGCGGCCCATGTCATGGTGCCACGCCTCGATCTGCGAGCGCCGTCTGCGTCATACAACGACGGAAACAGAACCTGCTCATTGCGCTCGCCGCTGCGGCCGCTGCGACCGCTGAGGAAACTGGCCGCAGGAACTTACTTTTGAATCGGCGGGGGAAAAATTTGGCCACTGTCCTAGAACCGGCTTTCCTAACCGTTTGCGAAGCAGGTCCGAGGCGGCCGCGTCTGATTGGCGCGAGTGTGCGGCTCTGAGGGCACTCCGCACGCACACTGGTCCGGCGATCGCGGTGAACATTCATCGACGGACGAATCAACCGCTCCTTATGGGTCGCCACGACTGGCTATTTGCTCGCCTGCACCCATTGCGTTCGTGCATGTGCTTACACCCGCGCCCGCGCATCCGATCTCTCGTCGTCCACCACTCGCCTGCCACTTCCCTATCAGCCCTGCATCCGTCGGGCAGTCGACCGTTCATTCCAGCAATCACCGCATGACTGCGAGGGAGAACCCCGCCTGGACCGGCCTACGAGGACCATACAACCATACAACCCATACAATGGGCACGTGGGATCGGGGCACACCAGCACCAGTGTGTGTGCTCCGCCGGACGATGGCAGACTCCTCGGACGGATAGAAACGTGGGAGTAAGCACTCTGCTGTTTTTATACCTGCGTGCTATTATTACTTCTTATTCTTCTGTTTATAACCCTGAAAATTACGAGCACGAAGTTCGGACCGCAAGGGCTTGCAACTTGGCGGGTTGAATCGAATCAGCGATGTTTAAAACGAAGCGGGCTGAGGTCGCACAAGCCTCGGTGCGCCCCCCGCGCCAGCCACACCTCTCGCGCGAGTCACCGTTCAGTATACAGCCTCCCTCCAGAAAATAACTAAACCTACCCCGCCCCTTCCAAGGAGCCTGGAAGTACCGCCCAGCCACCGGCTACGTTGCCGTGCCGAGAAATCGATATCAGGACGCGCCGTTGGCGTTGTGGGGCTTGCTCCGGTTTCTCGCCCGAGAGCGCAAGGCGACCAGTTGCCAGTGGCCACCAGACGGGCCCTCCACCGCCGTCGCCAGTCAGGTGCGTACATATATAGAAGAGATAAGACGGTGCCGTTTTTCCGCGCCGCCAGCATAGCCTGTAGTTGGAATTTGTCCCGAGCTCCGGATGAGTAGAGAAACGAGCGAGTGATAGCTCATGGGCTTGCTCAAAACTCCGCGCTCGTCCACTTGTCTGTCTGGCTGCCCTACCGCTCGGCCGTCCAATAGCCACAGACGTCGAAGGTACACCAAGCAATACAGCACGGAGTGTAGCACCGTGACACGGTCATTATAGGATCTCGGCCATACGATCCTCGCCTCATCACCACTCGCACCCAATCAATACGCCACATGGCGATATCATACACATATTCACGAAATCCAAGACATCATAACGACCAGCCATGCACGCTGCCGACTCTTCTTTTCGTCCGCCGCCGAGATGCCCGGTACCGTTCCCGACCAACGGATTTCTGCCTGCATATATATAAAAGGCCGGAGCGTAACACTACTTCCGGTGATGCGCCGAACGGGTTTTGCGATCAATACCGTGAAACCGCTGAATGTCAGCAGGATTCTAGAACGCCATCCGCACCTCAGAGATGGCAAATGAAATACTCATGTGCACAAAATCGCCAAGCCGCGTGCACTTTCAACGGGCGCGTTCTGGGCGGCGTGAAGTACGTAGAGTGCACACCGCACCAGCCGCACAAAGACCATACATGACAACCCCGCCGGCCACAATGATCCGTACTTGGATACATCACCGACGACGAGCACATCGATTTTGCTACCCCTCATCAGAGTGATGGTACACTTCGCCTCCTCCCCGAGGGAAGAAGTTTTTTTTAAAAAAAAAAATTAAAAAAAATTCAATACCTAGAACACTCTCGGCCCCGCACCAGTCTTCACTTCCCATCCACTCGTTAATTTAAGATGGGTTAGGTATGCTAGACGACGGATCCCATATATACATGTAGCGTACAGCTAGGTGCCCATATCTACTCGAACAGAAGACACACGCGCTTAGAGGTTCAAATCAACTTGGACAAGTGGCAACGAGTGGCACAAGTGTGGCGAATATTAGGTTTGTTCGGCTGTAAGTAAAAGGACTAGGTCAAAATTATCGCCAGGGGGCCGTTTTACACCAAAAATGGCCATTTTCACGCGACCAAAACCCACCCTTCGTCTGGCCGAAAAATATTGTGTCTTTCACAGACGCCGTAAAATCATAAGCCCTCTCATATATATAAAAGTCGACCGCTTTTAATCAACATTGATGGTTTTTAGTGGTGGTTTGTACATGACTTGAACAGTGATTTCGCATTTTGTATGGGGCTGCCATACAAAAAGTTGCACGACAACCAGCGAAAACCACAAACTTTTCTCCTGGGCCGCATTACTCTACCACAACTGCTTATATTTGCGAGCCAGTTTCTTATAAGATCGTCTACACTGTTAGAAAGTACCTCCAATTGTCCAATATTTTTTTAGAGTGTGTTTGAGATGCAGAATCTGTGGTTGAAAATGGATAGTCTTGAAACAATGGGACTTGGATTAGCCTCACAACTTCACATAAAATATTGATTTATTTTGGCTGGAAATTTTATCGAAGCTGGAAATGTATCTAGTCATCCTCTATACAAATTTATATTACTTTCTATTGTGTGGTTGTGGTGTTCGAGAGGTCTACATGTGTGGTGTGGTGGTCTCGTAAGGGCGAGTGGCGATAACTTTTGACCTGGTACTTTTAGGTATGGTGCTTTGTACAAACGATCATGCTCAAATGGCGACGAAAGTGGTAGCAGTTAGTTACATCCATTGTGTCTGTAATGCAGTTTCGGGCCTCGAGGAAGCAAATTGTACCCGGAAATAAGAGACATGTATAGTACAGATTCACAGGGGAGCATACGTACTTCATAGCCGGTCACTCAAGTCAAGCCCTGTGGCAAATCGCCGCCACATCTTGATTTCCCATTAGTTACACACCGGCTTTTTTTCTACAGAGGTTACAACGTTTACCATAAAACCACTGATTTTCAGTGGATTCCCATTGCTACTCGGCAAGTTCACTCGAACCTCTTAGCGCTTGTCTCTTTTGTTCGAGACTTTGAGTAGATACGAGTATATACCGTAGCTGTTCACTACATGGTTGGGATCCGTCGTCTGGATACCTAACCCAGTTTAAAGTAGGTAACGAATGGGTGGGAAGTGAAGACTGGTACAGGGCCGAGAGTGACGTATCTCCTCGTTCATAAGATACACGCGCTAGCAGGTTGGAATAAACTTGACGAGTGGTGACGAAAACCATAGCTTTGTGGCAAATATCCTCGCAACTTCAGTGGAAAAGTGGTTGTGTCATTATAAATCCAGAGATGAGTGCTGTCGCCACAGTCTTGGCAATGGTGGCAACGATTGTAAACTTGGATATATTGTGCATTCCGATCTCACAGAACACAGCAATTGTATCATATCATACTCTTGACCGAACACACGATTTCGAAGCCCCCCTCCACTCTCCAGCGACAACCTATGTGCGAGCTTTCCGCCATCCTCCAGCCACAACCCATCCTCCAGCCACAACCCACCCTCCAGCGGCAACCTCTCCGTGCTCTTTCCGCCTCACAACTCAATCCGCCCACATCCACCCCTCTCCCAATACCAGCCCATCATTCCCCACCCCCCACCGGGCCTATCCCACCCGGACCACCGCACAAAGAACCTGCGCGCACTTTAGACATCCAGCCCGCACCCAGCGTGCGCACCAGCAAGCGGCACAGCTACTCGCTACGGTACAAAGCGCGCGTGCTGGCACTCAAGGACACGCCATCGATCCGGTGCGGGCCTACGCAGTACCGATGTCCTACGTGGGAGGAGGTCAGTCGGGACACGAAGATCTCGCAGGGTACATTGAGACATTGGGGGACTGGGCAGATGCGTGATAAGATTCTTAATAATACAGCGAGGTTGAGGCGCGTGCCGGGGAAACGGAAGGAGGCAAGGGGGGGGGAGGATGCGAGGGGGGATGTGAAAGAAGAGTAGCCAGGGAACGGGGAGAAAATTTGAGCGTTGCTGGATTACGCTGGTTCAATTCGTAAACGCAGCAGCAGCTCGAAGCTCGGTTTGCGATGGTTATACCCGCTGAATCGCGATATACCTACTCAGACGAATTCTACTTTTCGGTCCCCGGCTGGTTTCTCCGATTTTTTATTCCGTATGCGTATCCTCCCCTACGGATAGAGTATTACGATCATTACTAACTTTGTCCGCCGTTTCAACCGTTGCGAATTCTACAGTCCTGATTTTCGTTCTTTCTTCCTTAATCCCACATGGGTCTCAAGACTGTTCAAACCATGTCGAAAACACGCGGGGGAATCCTCACAATTTCTCCGCCGATAGCAGGGAATCGGGGCAACCGCGGCTGGAAGTAAAGCAGTGTGCGACGTACCAGAGGTATCAGGTGATTGAAGGTAGAGGCACCTATCTACTTCACGAATTCCACCAATAGCGATACCTACCTACCTATTCCACGCAGTTTCCGATGAAAACCGTAAGAAACCGCGGAATGCCATGCGACAACGACGTTCAACGATTGTGGGATTATCAGATTACGAACGAGCGAGATAGGTACTCCAAAGAGCTGCGGGAGTCCTCGAATCTCGTGCACGATTATCGAAGCGAGTGCTACGCGGTGCGGTCCGGTGGAATTGTGGATCACGAGGTCTCACTCGCTATGGCACATGCAGCTGTGCTGGAAATTTGGAAACGGCGAAGATAATGGTGGAAGAGGCAAGGCGCGAGGCGGGGTGAAGGCGAGGGCGGTAGGGAGCGGAAGTTGTTTTCCCTTCTCTTGGTGTTTTCTCCTTGGTGCGCTCATATGTATATTGTCGGGACAGGCTGGCCGCTGGGGCGGAGGGCCTGAGTAGTAGGGGAAGCGGTATCGGGCCGCTCGATGAATCACAGGTATGTACCTTGTACATACCCAAGCCCGTGATAACTGCAGAGTACTTACCGAGTACGGTGCTGCATGGCCATAGCCTATCACTCGGGATGGCCCATCTTTTCTTTTCTTGTTTGCTTGCGTGAGCCCATTGAATCGTGCGTCTGTATTGGAGGCAGTGGGGAGGGGTCGGATTTGTAATCTGCCATGATCTACTGTGTAAGGTCCAATGCTAAAATGATTAAGCAAAGAAAAATTAGATCGTGCATTTACTATAGTGTCTACATCTATCTAAAGGCAAACTCTAAAGCTTGGGTAGGTATACGGTATCATAGCTGAAGTTCTCGCAGTCTCGGACCCACAATTTACAAATTACAAGTCCGATCTCGAGTGACCTCCGATGCGCACACGCACGGATCGACCGGGATGGTTACTACCTCACAACAGTGCGATCGGCCCGGCCCTCTACTCTAGCCCGCCGAGATCCCGCCAGGATCCATCAAGGTCCCGGCACTAGCCCGCCCCCCCCCCTGGCTCCCTGGTCGTGGCTTTCCTTCCCCACACACGCGACTCGCGAGCGCGGCGGGCCAATGGCCATGACTAAATCTGCACAGTCACCGTGCAGGACCTAGACCGGTGATGGACTTCCCCCCACGCGCGGAGCACGGAGCACGGAGCACGGAGGTGATGGGTTGGCGTAATTACTACTCTGGTAGATACTAGAGGTGTATTTAAGAATACATGTGGAATGCTCTGGGCGCATGGAGAGTGCAGTACAGTGCAGGTTGTGTAGAGTAGGTACATGGACATGTAGCATGATGCCAGTTGGCAGGTACTCTGCGTCTGGATACTTGTTGCTTACCCATAGTACCGTAGAGTACCGTAGAGTACCGTAGAGTACCGTAGAGTACCGTAGAGTGCAACGTCTTCTGCAAATTGCCAGTGTCGCAAACGGGCACCGGTCAGGTCAACACGCACCGGTCAGGCCAACACGCACCGGTCAGGCCAACACGCACCGGTCAGGTCAACACGCACCTCTCTCTCTCTCTCTTTCTCTCTCTCTCTCTCTCTCTCTCCCTCCCTCCCTCTCTCTCTCTCTCTCTCTCTCCCTCCCTCCCTCTCTCTCTCTCTCTCCCTCCCTCCCTCCCTCTCTCTCTCTCTCTCTCTCTCTCTCTCTCTCTCTCTCTTCCTCCCCCTCTCTGCCTATTGACCAGTCCGTCCCCAGCACCGCGCCGCACCGTACCGCACCCGCCCCCAAGACGCGGAGAGTGGTCCAAGTCGCTCGGAGATTCGACGACGCCGATGACGACATGGGTCGCAAGTAACCGAACGGGGAGGGACCACACACACTCGCACCACACAGGCACGCGTGGTCACTGGTCGCAAGCGGCCTGGCATGCAAATGCAGTCGGTAGTCATGTATGCATGGGGCGTATATATGTAACAGGTAGAGTACGTACGGTGTACGGTATGTGCATAGTAGTAGCTGGTAGTGCTGATGATTCGAGAACCCGGGTTTTTTTCTTGCTGGGTATCTACGGCATCCCGTTTGCAACGGCTGGGGCATTGGGCATTGGGCAAGCCAAATAGGCGGGCGGGCGACGGGGATCCGCGCGCGAGCGGGCTGGAAGGCTGGAAGGCTAGAAGGATGCCACATGGCGAGGGGGAGCGGAGATGCGGAGGACGAGTACCGTACCTGAGTGCCTACCGGTATTCGGTCGTATTGATGACGTACACGGGCACGCATGAGCACAGCTCGGCACTCGGGGGGAGGGAGGAAACGGACGGCGGACAAAGATCTGTTGCAGGCAGCCATTGTTAGCTGGCTGCCACTCTCGTCAACTCTGCTCATCCAAATTATGAAGCCTTCACGTGGGGGCTCTGGAGGGAAGCTCGGCGTGCATGCGCAGAGCTTCGTTAGTTCTGCACGGACGGCGCCTCCATCCATCTGCAACAAAAAAAAGAAAAAAAGCAAAGAAAAAAAACTCTGCGGTCAGACCGTTTCGACGTCGCACCGCATCGTCAGTTTGATTCGACGCGAGCAGATCGTGGCAGGCCGGCACTGTCCGACCGGCCGTTGACGGAGTCTTACTTATATAACGAGATCGAAGGCGACGGATGTCCCTTCCGCTTGTTCTTGTTCCTCTTGCTCGTCCTGCCTCCTGCCGAATCTTCAACTCACCGCAAGCCGCTTTCTGCCGATCGACGATTGTCCTGTCCGTGTCTCTGCTGCTCTGCTACTCTCCACAAAACGACATCTACTTGGCCACCTCTCCCCTCCGCTCGTCCCGTCGTTCAACCGCCCGCATTGTCCTCTTCTCATTCCCGTACCCTGTACCCCGTGCAATTGAAGCCGAAGCGACACATTCTGCTCGCCCGGGATACATAGACGTGCCGAAGTGAATCCCGTCCCGTGCATGTGTCTGTGTCTGTGTCTGTGTCTGTGTCTGTGGGGAAATACAAGCTTTGCCTGCAACCTTTCGTAGCCGCTAGTTACTCTAGACTTGCCGCCAGAATTCCGCGTCGTCGTCGCCCCCTCCATCCGACACGACACCTACATAGAAGCCATCCATCATCGATCCGTCACCTGCACCGAACCCACGAACCACCCACCAAACCCATCGTGGACGATCAACCGACATCGACGCCGACGGACCCCATCGCACCACCGCACTCGCAGCTCCAACTCGGCCTCGCTACTTTACTCTACTTAGTCAACGGCCGCTCACTAGCACTACCCTATTCAATAGTACTTAGTCAACGGAAGCTGTCGCGCCCATTGAAGACTGCCCCCCCAGCTCCATCGACCTCGGCCTCGACCTCGAACGACCACCACGCCCTCCCCCCTCCCTCATCCCTCCTTCTTGTCCAACATACATCTTCACATCGGTAGCTAGCACGCCGAAATATTTCTTCGACACATAGTTAATCGATCGACGATTCGAGAGCGTACGGCTGAAAAAACTCAGCTCTTATCACCAGCTCGAGCGCGTCCCTCTTCTCCAACTTCATACCTCCTCCTCCTCCAGCACCTTGCTGGTCGGTTGCATGTTGTTTGCGCCTGACCTCTACTTCGTAACATCACACCTACGGCCTCCTTAAGCCACTCTCATACGCATCACTCTCACCACCACCCCCCTCCCCCACTGCCCGCCACCACCACTACCACTACCACAGCTTCTCGCAACCTCAATCCGCACCCATGGCTTCGGATGCCATCGCGAGCACGTCGACACCCATGTCGACCACCACTACCACCACCATCCCCCGTAACCCCTCGATGGGCTCCCTCAGCTCCCTCGTCAGCTTCTCCTACCATCCGAACGGCGACAAGACGCACTCGCACTCGCTGATCACGGCCCCGTGCACCCGCTGCGGCCACGCCGAGCCCATCCGATCCCTCCTCGCGGTCGTCGAGAAGACGCTCATCCGCTGCTCGACCTGTACCACACCCGCCTCCGGCTCCATCGCGGGCGAGATCACGGCCATCCCCGCCCTCTCCACCATGTCGAGCGCATCCGAATCGCTGCAGCAAACCTTCATCGATCTACAGGCAACCCTGGCCCGCCACGGCGCCGGCCTCGAGAAGTTGGAGCTCCCGCAAGCCGCCGCGAACACCGCTGTAGGAAAGGTCCGCGAGCCCAGCAAACATCCGATCGTTCATGACCTTGAGGACCTGAGGCAGTTCACATCCGCCGTGACGAGGCTGATGCGGACACTGCACGAGAAGTCGTCGAGGCTGGATGCTGAGGAGAGGGCGTTGCGCGCTGAGAGGGAGGAGGTTGCCATTGAGCGCGCTGAGTTGGCGAGGCTCAGGGAGACCTTGGAAGACGATGTTGGTGGAGACGGGGCCGTGTCTAGGGGACGTATTTCAAAGGTAATTTCTATATATCCAAGCCACACTCGGGAAGGAAAACGAAGAGCTTGCTAACGAGATTGATGGACACAGAGCATCGACTTTTTAGACGACGTTCGAGATAAAGACGGAAAATCCATGGCCCTCTCCCGCACCATGTCCTTCGCCACGATCGATTACGACCCAGAGCTCATCTGGGACGACGAGAAGGAGCGGGAGCTTGCGGACCTGGAGCGGCGCCTCGTGCTCGCCAACCGGAACTGGAGTCCCAAGCAGGAGGACCTCCTCCCGCAGGTCGAGCAGCTGCGCGAAGAACGGCGCAAGGCGAAGAAACACGGCCGCTACCACGTCGGCGGCGCCAACGCCAACATGGAAAACTCCCCCTCGCGCACAACGTCGATCCGTACGCAGGACCGCCAGAAACGTAGTAGCTTCTCGGGCGCTTTCAGCCGCAGGATGGATGAGAAGGCGGCCGTCAAGAATCGCCGCGGCTCGGCGGGGGATGCGGCCGAGAAGGCGGGCGAGAAGGCACGCGTGGGGTCGGGCTCGGGCTCGGGCTCGGGCGCCGGGAATAGGCTTATGAGGTTCTTTTCCGGGTCTAAGAGATCGGAGTGACCGCGTGACGATGCAGATGGAGATGCGATGAGTAAAAAAAAATGCGTGCTGGGTAGAGTAGAGTTCATGGAGTGGTTATGGCATGGTTGAATGTCTCTTTTGCGTCCCTTTTACTGGCTAGGCTGCGAGTGGGCATGGGGAGACGCGGAGACGGAGAGACGGGAAATGCGGAGTTCTGCTTTTGTTTTATATCATTCAATCCAAGTTGGCATACTTACTTACACTTGATGTGCTGTGAGAGTGATGATTGCTCCTCTGGTTTTACGTGCTCGCATCCTTGTGAGGGGGGATGTGCATTGTGCATTATCAGGTAGACATTGCCTCCTATAGTACGTCATCATCACCTGCCGGCGAACATCCCATTACCGTAGATCTGAAAATCCGATGCTCGATCACATCCTTCTCGATCCCGAACCATCAAGGTGTTCTCTCGGGCCGAACGTGGAGTAACATTTTGCCTGCTGACTGCAGAACCGGAGCCGGGTCGACAGGCAGGGGGTCAACGGGCAAGGGGGCAGGGGGGCCGAGGAAATCGAGCAGCCGACTTTTCGGGCCGAGCGTCGAACTATTATGTACCAGGAACAGCCGATACGTCGTGCCTCACCGCCATTACGAATTATAAGCGCAAGATGAGGCACCACTTACCCTTAACTACACCCGAGTACTGTGGAATTCAGAGGCAAGGACGGCTTGGCGAAGCCAGAAGCCGGAGAAGGCTGCAGCTGTGGACCTGATTGCGACCTTGACTACAGGGTAATGCCAACGGGGTGATGTCAATGGGGGTTGACGGTTCGGATCGGACCTTAGCGGGCAGGGGCGGACTTTAGCGGACAGGGGCGGATGTCGGTGAGGTGATGGCGGACTTTACGGACTTTGAGGGGAGGGGTCGGACTTTGAGGGGAGGGGTCGGACTTTGAGGGGAGGGGTCGGACTTTGATGGGAGATACCGGTATCGGACTTAGATGGGAGGGGGCGGATTGTAAATTGCAATGGGAGCGAGGGATATGTACGATACTCCATTGTAGCAGGCTGCATGGTTAGACCAGGGTATATGGTGTGGGACACAGCGGAAACGGCGGGCATGGCAGATGCACGAGCGGTGAAATTTCGCCGACCTAGCTACCTAGACCAGATTCGGTGGGGTTAAACGTTCAAAGTGCTCAGGTTTATTTTGCCGGCGGGTCTATCTGTCTGTCTCATCGTCCATCATCATTGTTTTCATCATTGCTTTCATCGTCCGTTTTCTTTGCCGGTTACTCGATTTGTCTAGGGGGTTGTCTGGTCGCTTTCTACTCTAGTGTGTTCTTTGCTATCGGGCGTCTTGAACTTTACAGGAGGTCTTTCTTTATTCACGACTCATTTCTCTCTTCGTGACTTGTGCTTGACTTTCTTCACCCCCGTCACAACCTATCTCTATCAAAGTCGACTGAGTGCCCCTCCGGCTCCCAGTTCTTCAATGGCTGATCATGGCAGATTACATATCCTTTTCCACCCCCGCTATCACCGACCGCCGCTGACCGCGGGCACGATAGAGTACATACATGGTTCCCTGGGTATTGCTCTCCGCTTAATCTTCCTCGTGAGTCAACCTTCCCTGCTCCCACTCCGCTCAACTCTCTCTCCTTTCAAGTTTCAACACTGGCAAGAAAGACAGACAGACAGACGGAAAACCGTGGTCCAGCGTCTGGAGCAGTGTTCTCCATCGTCCGGTCCGCCCGTCCTGGGCCTCGGACGAGGACGGACGGCGTGCCTCCAGTCCGTCCGCGCCTAGGACGTGACGGCCAAGGTTTTTTCAGCGGACGGACGAGACAGATGGCGTAGGACAGTTGTCGATGGCCGTCCGCTAAGCCTTGGATAAAAACCTGATTTCGGGCGTCGAACTTGGGTGGCCGAGTGAGATACAGTGCTTAGAGCGCTGTGATAGGGGCCGGCATGGCGGAGTCGTCTTCGTCTTCGTCTTCTTCTCTTTCGATCATCATCTACTAAACACTTAGGTAAACGATCAACCTCCATCTCCTCTTTCTTCGGTGTGTGCTCTCCTCTCAACCTGACCCGCTGCCGGCCTGGAGGCTGGAGGGCTGTTTGCTGGAGAGGTGTTGGCAAAGGAGCCGTCTGCAACGGTGGGATCTCTTCGGGCGGTAAAGACATCCCGACATCCCGCAATCCCGACGGTTGCACGATCACGTAGCATCACGTGGCATCGCAGTTATCACTCGCAGCACCTCTTGAACAGGACGCTAGAAGAAAACATTTTTAGCATCTGCACGCAACAGACGCCTCTGGATGTACAGCTCATCATCCAACAACACTACTACTATCACCTTCGCTATCGCCAACGACACACTGCACCCCCCTCGAACCAGCATCCACCGACCCACACCCACATCCGCACATGGCCTGTGTGCGGAACTATCTGACTAGAGGTACGGATCGGAAACGCCAAAATGGAGAAGAAAACGCAGCAGCGAGAAGGACAATGGAAATACCGAATAAAAGAGTGAAAGAAAAAAAACAAAGGAAAGTATTGGACAGGACAGGAAGGGAGGAAGGGAGGAACGAGACGAGAGGAGAAGAGAAAGAGAAGCGACGAGTTGGAAGTAAGGAACGACAACAACAACAATGCGTTGCTAAAAGCAAAGGCCGGCCACCACATAAACTTGAACGAATCAACAGACACGGGGGGGGGGGGGGAATTGTATTGCATTGCATTCAGCGCGGAATTGAAGGTTGGGGGGTTTGGGGGAAAACGTCGCTCCTTGCACTCACTCACTCGCTCACTCGTTCACTCGCTCGCTCGCACATCCGTCGCCGCCGCCTAGACGCGCGCCCTAGACGCGGGCGGCGCGCTTGTTGCAGCGGTGTTGGTTGTGGCCACCACCATTGCAGTAGCCGCAGCCGCGCTGCTCGCGGTCGTTGTAGTTGTCGTTCAGGTTCAGGTTGTCGGTCTCGTTCTCCTGGATGTCGGTGAACTCTGCGTGGTCCTCGTTCATGACCTCAGCGAGGGCGGCAGACTCCTGCTCGGCCGAGTTCTCGTTGGCGTTGAAGTTGGCAACCTCCACGCCCAGCTCGTTCTTGTTCGCGTTGGCTACCTCGATGTTGTTCTCGTTGGCGAGCAGGTTGCGGTTGTCGCTCTCGATCGCGCCGAAGCCGAAGGCCTCGCCGCCCTTGGCCAGGTTCGCGTTCTCGTTCGCGTTCTCGGACTTGGCTCCAGCAAGGTTGTCGGTCGCCATGGCGTTCTCGTTCGCGTTCTGGTTGTCGGACGAGGCGTCGGTCTCCTCGTACTCGGCCGACTGGCGGTCGTAGGCGCGGTAGAAGGCGGGCTTGTTCAGGCTGGGGTGGTAGTCGTTGTACGGGTGGTAGTTGCTCGAGGGCTGGTAGCTCGGGCGGTAGTTGTTGTAGGGACGGTAGTAGTTGGTGGCCCTGTAGGGTGCGTTGTAGTTGGTCTCGTCGCAGTTCTCGACCTCCTGCTGCTCGGGGTGGAAGCGCTCGTAGCAGCCGTAGCCGGGGCCGGAAGGACTATCGGGCGGGTCAATATCGGGGCCATGTCACCGAGCAGGTGGGGGATACTCACGTGGGGGCCGCAGCCACACCGGCAACAATGGTTGCGAGGAAAAGAGCGATCTGGAAGGACTGCATGGTGACGATTTGAAGGATCGAAAAAAGAGTGAAAAGATCTGAAAGCTGAGAGAGAAGAGACTGTGATTGCTGTGCTGAGACAAGATGAGCTGATGATCGGAACCAGAGACTGCGGGATATCGACGGGTTATATAACTGCTCCCGTCGTGGAGGGAGAGCCATACTTTGGGTCCTATCTCGCTCCCACCTGCCGTAGTTGCTAGGGAGAAAGTGGGTTATGGGGGGATTCACAGCGAGCCAGAATGGATTTCGCCATGGACGACGCCAGGAGAGCCCGAAGCTGCCAGATTCTTCACGGAGTGCGTAAGATGAAAGCCAATCCGGCCAGCCGGTGGAGGTGGAGATGGAGGTTTGGGATATTCGGAGCGACGCTGAAACACTCGGAAGGAGAAAGTTCTTTGGAGAGCTATGGAAGACACGCAATCGGACTAATTCGAAATCGAGCGGTATCCTAGAGTTTATCGGGGAAACTCTGAGCCCTTCATAATGTAGCACTCGGTGCGAAAGTAATGCCCCTCAATCCTTGTTCTCGTTCAGGCAAGTATTTCGGGCATTCAGCGCGAAGAAGCAGACACTATTATTAGTAGGGGGTGCCTCGTAAGTGAGGTTCTATGTAGGTTATCCGATGGTTGAATACGAGATAATCGGAGAGCAAGGTTGCTGTGCACTGGTAGAATACAGGATGATTGGATAGCAAAGTTACTGTTCACCGATCTTGCCGTCGATACCTCTCCTCCGTCGGCGAATTCCGTCGGCTCCAAACGCAAAGCCGGGCTCCATGATTTTATATAGCAGGCTCTGGCTAACTGTAGTAGTGGCTACCCCCTTGCAGCGCTTACCACCGCGCAATCGTGAACCTACATAGCGGAAAGCTTTACCGCGGGGAGCGCTTGTATGTGGGGTAGTAGTAGCGAGATGGTTTGCCGCTACCAAACGTGGCACAAAAGTATAGCCCCTACCAAAGCCTGACTCCCGGATCGTCGCATGCGGATGACATTTTGTTCCGGTGGAACTTGCCGCATAAGATACAGACTTCACGACGTAGAATCGAGCTTCCCAGCACGGACTTCACTTTGGAGATTTGCGTGTAAAAAAATACGAAAGACTTCCATTACTATATTAGGACCAAAAACTACCTACATGAAGTATGTATCCCAGCTAATCATCGCCGAAAACGGAGAAAACATTCCCGCCGCTATTTCCCCCCTTCCTCCTGCGCCCACCAATCTTCGGCAACATCTTCTCGATAATATACTTCTGCGTCTCGGGGCTCATATCGTCTCCACTGTACTTCTTAGTGCCCTCATTAGTGAACACGTGAAAATTGCTCGGGCCGGTCTCATCGTCGGGACCCGTCTTGATGCCGCCCACATTGACCTTATACTTGAGCGGGTGCTCTGGATCCGCCGCATGCTCGACCGTGACCTCGGGCATCGCCTGCTTAACCTCCTCCTCCTCCTCCTCCTCCTCCTCCTCCTCCTTCGCTGCCTGCTTCTCCGCCGCAGTCTTCTCGCCGCCCCACCGGTTCCGGCGGTCCTCCCGCTCACTGCTGTGCTTGTACTTATGGTCGCCGCGGGCGGCATCAATCAGCGCGCCCTGTCCGGCGATTCCCCAGCGGCCGCCCATGAAATCGAACGGCCTGGGCGCCTTCTCCTTCTCCTCCTCCTTCTCCTCCCCCTTCTTCTTCTCCCCCTTCTTCTTCTCCGGCCTTCCCTCACCCTCAGCCGGCCCCTTCGCTTCGGACGCAGGCTTCTCCGAAGCTTTCGGCTTCGGCGCCGGTGGCGGCGGCAGCGCCGCCGCCAGCTCCTCCTTCGACGCGTTCATCAGGTCGATCGGCGGCGGCGGCGGCGGCGGCGGCTGCATGAAATCCCCCTGGCCGGCGGTGGGGTCGACGCCGATAACGTGGTACTTCTCGAAGGGGTCGGTGTTGGGGGCGTTGGGGAAGAGGGGAGGTGCGGGGGAGTAGTAGGCGGGCGAGGTGTAGGGATCGTAGAGGCCCGGGTAGGACTGGGGGGGCTCGTATAGATACGGCGGCACAGGTTGCGCGCCGTAGGAGTTGGGGACGCCGTAGTACGCGGGCGGGCCGTAGGGGGGCGGCGGGAGCGCGTGCGGGTTGTATGGTGCGGCGCGGGCCGGCCCGCGGGACTGCCGAGGGTCCCGCCCGAAGAACTCGCCCTCCCATGGGCCGATGCCGGCGAATTGCGGGAGGGGAGCCGGGAGCGGCGCCGCGAGGACGAGCGGGAGGATCAGTAGGAGGAGGCAGTGGGAATGCATCGCTAATGGAATAGTGACTGGGTGGGGAGGGGTGAGGGGGCGGGCGGGTGGGGGGGAAGGCGGGGTTTATATCCACCCCCCAGCAGGACGAGTGCGTGCGTGCGTGCGTGGTCTTTGCTGGAGAATGGAACGGATGGGCTGGGCGAAAAGCGTAAAAGTGTTAAAGTTGAAGACAGACTCACGGCCATTACGTTGGTGCGCACTGGTCCGCGGTGTTGATATCCACTGGTCGGTGGCTATTTCGGGTTATACTTCGGTTCCAGCTGGAGTGGCCAGCTCTGAACAGTGGATAGGTTAGGTAAGTACTTGGTGTGATCGAGTGGTGTCGACTCTTGACTACCATAGCGGAGGAGGTTTCACACGTTTGGCAGCAGAAATAACAGGCACTGATACCAAGAGCAGAAGAGCGCCCTCTACTACTAGTAGTAGACAGAGGTATCATCAGCAGCCATTCCACTATCCAGTGGTGAACATACGAGGTAGGTAGGGCGCCACCCGTCACACATTTGGTCAAACTTACATATCAAGCCCTATCTCAGCTTTTAGCTCCAGAAAGCCACCTTTCAACTTCCCGGGGCCGAACGCAAAGATAATGCAAAGATGATAATGCAATGCAATAGAAGCAGCCATGTACCTGTCCACCTTTCCATCTGCTACGGTACCTACTCAACATAGATCACACCCATAGGTAGTGGTCTACATCGTCCGGACGGGACGGACGGTTAAAACCCTGGATGGACGGTTGCAAAAGTTGTCCGTCAGATCCGAGGTGGTGCCGGACGGGTCGGTCCCCGTCCGACGGTGGACGACGGCCGTCCAAGTTACGTGAATATGATTCGGCTGATTGATCATTTCTTAGCATCGATATCGTACGCACAACCGCGTCGGTTCATTCCTCACCGCTCCACAAGTTGTGAAAAGTAGCAGTATTCTGACTCGGACGCCTAAGGTGCGGCGCCCGGCCCTTATCACAACGCTCTAGGCACTATATCTCACTCGAATACCCAAGATCCACGCCCGAAATCAGGTTTTTGTCCAAGGCTTGGCGGACGGCCGTCCGCTGAAATAACCTTGGCCGTCCGTCCTCGTCCCAGGACGGACGGACCGGAAGACGGGGGTGGGAAGTAACGGGAAGTAGGTAGGGCGGTACCCGCGAGAGAGAGGGTTTCCACTGCCGTGTGGAATGTGCCGTTACTGACATAATATATTCCCGTCGGCTTACTTGATCGTATACCTACAGCGCACGGTCGCTCAAGACCTTTTAAACACCGACTCACCGTCCCAGTCACCACCGCCTGCCACCCCAGAAATATCCCCTCTCGCTTCCCAGCTCCCAATTCCTCAAGTCCCCACAGTGCATGCATACCTACATGCATACCGCGTGCATAAAACGCCACCACTATCGGGCACCCGGCCCACCGGGCCATTTCCCCGAGTGACCTTTCATGATCCCCCATGACTCCCCATGACTCCCCATGACTCCCGGATATCCCATGCACCTCCCCCAGAGTGCTATAAAGTTATGAACAGCCGAGCCGGTCCGGGTACATTTATACCATACCACCACTACTTACCTGCCTGCCCTCCCTGCCCTGCCTGCCCTGCCTGCCCTGGCTGTCCGGCTTAATTACCCCCCATGCCAGCCAGCCCTTTCCGAGCTACCCAACCAGCGGCCCGATTATCCGACGGCCCCGATATTAATTGCGCATAACTTATGTATGTGGTATGTGCATACCGTTTTCAATATATCTGATTCCAGGGGCTGGGAGGCGGGGGGCGCTACCTACACAAGCTTTGCCACGCAGAGTAGGGGAAGTAAATGAGAGAGGGAGAGACAGCGGGAGATGGTTTGGTGTTCTGGTCCGGCGGCGGCGGCGGGATGGGATTTGAGGGACGAGGTGGACGGGGCTTCCGTCTCTCCAGAGTACCGTACCTACTCCATCTAAGCCGTCTAGAGTAGCGAAAGCGAAATACGCTACACGTGAGACGATGCGCTTCCACTGCGCGGAAAGTTTATATAAAATGCAGGCCGGCAGGAGATGGGTTTTGGCACGACTTTGCGAATTGCATGCCCCACTCACTCACTCATTTTAACACTCCTACATACGGTTTTTGTTTTTTACGATGGTCTCCTCCTCTACCGTGCTCGTCGCCCTGGCGGCAATGTT
The DNA here is from genome assembly GCF_024521635.1 of Tricharina praecox. Classification (NCBI taxonomy): domain Eukaryota; kingdom Fungi; phylum Ascomycota; class Pezizomycetes; order Pezizales; family Pyronemataceae; genus Tricharina; species Tricharina praecox. Next base: position 1,106,088 of record NW_026250413.1, read on the forward strand.
TGCGGTGGCAGTCAACGCCCAGAATGCAGCGTATCAGCAGGTTAGTAGATGGTCATGCTCCAACTTCCGTTTGATATGCCCGGGGTGCAATGGGCTAACCGCGGACTGGATCGCTGCAGTGTGGAGGTATATATTGTCGATCATGGATATATCCATCCAAAAGCAGGAATTAACATTTGCGGTAACTAGGCATGAACTGGGCTGGATCAGTCGCGTGCAGTACCGGCTATCACTGCGAGAAGCTCAACGAGTAAGTCCGTCCCTGCCCTGCCTAGCACTGCACTGCACTTTGTATCTTTCTGTTGTTGTTGCGGTTATCGTTGGGCGCAAAACACTGAATCCCCCCAGCTGGTATTCGCAATGTCTTCCGGGCGCGGGCTCCAGCACCACAGCGGCGGTGTCATCTAACACGGGCACCACCACTACCCGCAGCACGAGCAGCACCACCACCAGCACCGCCGGCGGCACGATCCCCACTGCTGGCGGCACCAGCCCCGGCTCGACGCTGCAGAAGGACTACCTCTGGATCCGGGCCGTCGCCGCGCCAAATTTCCACAAATACCTGCAGTCGCGGACAGCGCGTGAGCGCCCCCTCCCCTCCCGCTCCCCTACCGCCCGCACGCTGACCATTCCATTGCGTTCCAGGTACCGCCACGGACGCAATTATCGACTCGCCCACGACCGCGGGGCAGTTCAACGTAGTCGGCGGCCAGCTGGTGCAGCTAGTGGACACTGCGGGGACGCTGCTGTACGGGCACGTAGCTGCGCGGGTCGGGACCGAGACGCAGTTGAAGCTGACGTGGGAGGCGACGCCGGACACGTTCGGCACGTTTGCATTCCAGGGTTTGCCGCCCTCGCCCTCGCACAAAACGTGGATGTGGAAGGGAAGTGGAATTGGGAATTGATGGGCATTGGGTTAACGTATCAACCGCGTGTGTGGAGGCGATACTCTCACTTGGTCAGTGGCTAGCATCACTCGCCCGAATGTCGCCGCCTGGCTCGTCTGCGAGAATCAGACGCTGTATGTTAACCTCGGCGCGTATCTGTACCTGACGCCGGATGGGTGTGCGGACCAGACGGTGAGTGCTGGTGATGTGGTGGTGGTGACGCTGGAGAGGCGAAGCAAGGAACTGATGTATGTGGTGGGAGCAGATTCACTACTACAATGGGGCTACGGCGGATGCTTAGAGCGGTGGAGACGGGGTTACGTGGAAGACGGAAAGAAGGTGAGGGGAGGTGGGGCGTGGAAGAAGGAGGGGGAGGGAGGGGGAGGGGCAGATGGCCAGGAATCGAAATCGAGTGGTCGGAGATGTGCCGTTCCGTTGCCCGGTCCAGTATTTGGCAGATGGAGAGGAATCGAAGTCGAGTACTCGGAGATATGCCGTTTCGTCCGTGCGCCCAGCGACCACCATCTGTAGCCAGTCGTCAGGCAGGCACCTACCTACTACCTAGCTGCCCACATGAATCGTTGCCAATTCCCCGGCAGAAGTGAATCATATGTACCGTACTTTGTGGATAGTACAATGTATGTAAATACTAGGCAGTAATCCCCCCGGATCCTCAAGTACTTCCCGTCCGTTCCACCGTAGCACCCATAATCCATGGCAGCACGTTCCCCGCTTCCCCCCACCCCCCGCAATCCGGGATAACCGTCTATCAACTTAGGCAATCATTAACTAGGAAATCAGCAACTACATGGTACCTTGCATGATGCGAATCTCTTCCCCACTACGTTATAGGAACGCTTGACGGCTGAATATAAGCACTTTAAATACACGCATACATACCTCATACATACCTCATTCACACGAACACACATACAAACTTAGATACCAACCCACCGAGCTCATGCAGAATTCAGGCGGCATATCGACATGATATGTACGTAAATCGTCCGACTTTGCGGCGCGAGCACCTTACCTCAATATGGAAGAAATCAGTCTGGCGGAGGAATAGATGCTCTGCTAGGTATTGCAGCCTTCGCGGGGGACGATAATGATGATCGATTAATATCCATAGTAAGCGTGGCTGGCGGCATCCCGTACTTGCCGGCCCGCAATAACGAAACGAAACATGTGGAGTCTGCACACATGCACACATGCACATACATAATTACACGCGTACCTGCCTCTAGAGTGTCTAGTAAACAATGCAACTGGATATAATACTGTATACGGGCCTTCGTTATGCCTTATGCGTAGATCGTGCCTTATACGATCACAGCACCCGGGTATGCGACGCTTACTCACTCTCGCGGTAATTCATCCAGAAACCCCCGCGTGTTGTTTATTGCCGTCTGCAGATCGGGCAATCACCCAATCATCCAATCACTCCATCACTCAATCCGGAATGAGAAACAACAACAAGCACGAAGGCTGGGAAGCTTGGAGGCGGGGGGAGTGGGGAGATAGTGTGTGTGTGATTTGCAGGATAGGATAAACGAGGGGCAATGGGGGGTATAAACACCTCCCCACCGCCCCCTCCAAAGACCAGATTCCGCACCGACCTTCACAATGTCACTACGAACCCTCGCGCTCAGCACGCTGCTTGCCGCCACCACCACCGCGCTGGTGTCGCAGGACGGAAAAACTGGAAAGCTCCCAGCTTTGGGATTTAATTCCTGGAATGTATGTTCTCCCCTCGCCATGTAAAGGCTTGATTGTGGGGGGAGAAACGTGCTGATGATGTGCGGCGAGGGATAGGCGTTCAGATGCGATATCCACGAGAACAAGTTCCTGATCGCGGCGCAGGAAATGGTTGATCTCGGCCTGAAGGTTCTTCTTAGCTTGCCCCTCGAGGTCGAGGGGGAATGAGCGTGCTGACTCCCGCAGGACGCCGGCTACGAATACGTCAACATCGACGACTGCTGGTCGCTCAAGGAGCGCGACAACGTCACCCAGCGGATCATCCCGGACCCGGAGCGGTTTCCGGAGGGAATCGCTGGCACCGCCGAGAAGGTCCATGCCCTCGGCCTGAAGCTCGGGATCTACTCCGATGCCGGCACACTGACTTGTGCTGGCTACCCGGGCTCCCTCGGGTACGAGGCCGTTGATGCGCAGACGTGGGAGGAGTGGGGCGTTGATTATCTCAAGTACGATAATTGCAATGTTCCGGCTAACTGGACGGATGTGGTATGTTGTTGTTCCATTCGATGGATGGATGGGGGTGAGGTGGTGGGTGGCAAGAACTGATGTGGTGGGTGCGTAGTATCAATACTGGCCCGAATACTGGTACGGCACGTACGAGAACCAGACCGGCGGTACGCCCGCCCCCGCCGGCTACGACTTTAGCAAATCGCTGAGTGCCGAGCGCTACCACCGCATGCGCGATGCGCTCCGTGCCCACGAGGGTGAATCCTCGATCCTGTACTCGCTCTGCAACTGGGGCCACGCGCACGTCGAGCGCTGGGGCAATGAGACCGGGCAGAGCTGGAGGATGTGGGGCGACATCGTGCCGCAGTGGGATCAGCAACTGGATTGGTCGTGGGGATTTAGTGAGCGCTTCCTTCCTTCCTTCCTTCCTTCTTTCCGTGCAGTGAAACTGATGCGAATCGTGTAGTGCCTATTGTGAACCACGGCATCTTCTTCCTCGAGTGGAGCGGCTTCTGGGGCCACAACGACCTCGACATGCTCGAGGTCGGCAACGGCAACCTGACCGCGGAGGAGACACGCACGCACTTTGGCCTGTGGGCCGCGCTCAAGTCGCCACTGCTGATTGGCACTCCAGTACGCGCACTCCCTCCGCTCCCCCCCTTCGCGTCCGCTGCTAACAGACTCCCCACCAGCTCGACGCCATAACAGAGGCAGACCTCGCCGTGCTCAAGAACTGGGAGATCCTCGCGTTCAACCAGGACAATGCGTGGGGGGCGCCAGCGCTGCCCTACAAGTGGGGGATCAACCCGGCGTGGACGTGGAACCAGACGCACCCAGCCGAGTACTACTCCGGCGGGTCGACGCGCGGGATCCACGCGTTCATCGTGAACACGCTCGACCACACGGTTTCCAAGGCGGCGAACTTTGCCGAGATCCCCGGGCTCGACGCGAAGAAGACCTACGAGGTCAGAGATATGTGGACTCACAAGAAACTTGGGAGCTACAAGAAGAAGTTTGAGTTCAAGCTTAAGGCTCATGATACTGCCGCGCTGCTGTTCACTGAGAAGGGCGGGAAGCACCCGCATCCGGGAAATCTTCCGCTGCCGGATATTTACAAGGGGAAGCCGAAGAGGTGGGTGCAGCCCGAGTTGAAGAAATAGATGGCTGGATGATGAGAGACGAGGAAATGTGTATGTAAGTATGGTACTCTATGTAGTAATGTCAATCCAGGAACTACGAGGTCGAGGATCGATACAAACAAAATCATGACACCGTGCAGAAAGTGGCTGAACTGGGGCGGTGGGGCTGAGCCACAGGTCAGCGTAGCGTATGTAAGCCACAAGATTTTCCGCGGTGGCCGTGGCACCGTGTTCGTGCGAGCTGAACTCGAACAAGAAGGCAAGCATGAGACATCTGACGTTTTTGAAATCCGCACTCGTAAGCAGCGTCGGTTGCAGTGACTTTTCTTCTTTCTTTCCTTCCGACGCGGAAAATAACTATACATATCCGTAGAGCGGGCGGTCCGATGCGGGGGCGGGGCGGGGCCGGGGCTCGGCGGGGGTGCGCGCGCTTGAGCTTGAGCTTGCGACGATTCTTCAGTTACATAACTACGGGGAACAAGCTTTTCTGAACCTCACCACCGTGCTGCGATGATCCATTTCCTCCATCACTTAGCTTGGTACGAAGTTCCTCGATCTTCCATTTGCGAGGCTGCGTCTCACATACGCAGGACTCAGGAGGCAGGGGGATGATGGATGGATAAATGCGATGGGATGAGTACTACATATACGTACCTAGATGACAGCTGGCATCACCCATCAGGGTCGGTCGTCGAGTGGAGTATTTTGTCCATATGAGAGATTTAAAATCTTTGGTGAGGAAGAGGGCCTCGAGCCGGGTGCGGGCCCGTCCTGTTTGGCGTGCGTCCATTCACGCTCTTGCACCGCCTGAATATTTTTTCTTTTACCCGAAACTTAGTGTACGCGCAATAGGGTTCTATCTTCTGCCGCCCTTGATTTTGAATGGCGATGCTGCTGCTGCTGCTGTTGCTGCGCCCCCGGCTGCTGTGGCGCTAAGAGAATGGAAGGGAGGGGTGGGATGGATGGATCGATGGGATGGAGCTGGGTGGACCTGGATTAAAGAAAGCGCCCCTCCCTCCTCCTCCCTATTTCTTCCACACTCCTCCTCCTCCTCCTTCCCCTCCTCCTGTTCCTGTTCCTCCTCCTCCCACTCCTCACACGACTCCTCACCACCACCCCCTCGATAACCAAAACACGCTACACCACGATGTCGCACCCAACCCCACCGCAGCCTACCGGCTCCCCCAACGCCGGCGGCCCCAGCATCGCCCCACCCCCGCTTCCGACCGGCTGGTAACCCACCCCCATCCCCCACTCCCTCACCCAGCGCGCTAACACACACGCAGGATCCCGCAATGGGACCCCTCGACGCAGCGCTACTACTTCGTCCAGCCAGCGACCAACACGATCCAATGGGACGTTCCTACCGAGGGAACACCAGCGCCCGAGCACAGCCCGTACCCAGCGCCAGAGTACGGTCTCGCACAGCAGCAGCAGGGACAGCCGGGAGCGGGAGAACAGCAGACGCGCGGCGGGCTAGGCTCGATGGCGGGCGGGCTCGCGAACAGCTTCCTGGGCGGCGGAAAGAAGAACAGTCACGGCTCTAGCGGCGGCGCGGGCGGGCTGGTCGGGACGCTGGCGAGCGGCATCCTCGGCGGCGGGAAGCAGTCCTCGGGAGGTCATGGTGGTGGGCATGGTGGTAGTGGCGGGGGTGCCGGTGGCCTGGTGGGCAGTCTGGCTAGTGGGCTGTTGGGCGGCGGGAAGAACTCGGGCGGGAAGCACTCCGGCGGGCATAGCAGTGGTGGTCACGGCAGTGGTGGTCACGGCAGCGGCGGCCATGGTAGCAGCGGGCATGGTAGCAGTGGTGGCGGCGGCGGATTGCTCGGCCAGGCTTCTGGGCTGGCTTCTGGGCTGCTGGGAGGTGGTAAGAAGAGCAGTGGAGGATCGCACGGTAGCGGAGGCGGCGGCGGTCTCGGCGGTATGCTCGGCGGTGTTCTCGGCGGTGGTAGCAGCGCACAGCACGGTGGACAGCACGGTGGCTCTCACGGCGCGCAGCCGCATCAGCAGGTACGTTCCCATCCCTCCCCAGCGAATGATGCCTCCCATGACTAACGCGCAAAACAGCAGTACGGCGGATCCTCCCACGAGACTCCATCATACGGTGGTGGTGCCCACGGCGCTCACGGCTCGCCCGCTCACGGCTCCCCCTCGCACACGCCCTACCAGCAGACACCGCCCTACGGCGGGCAGGCGCAATACGGCGGCGCGCCCCCACCGCAGAACTACGGCGGCTACGGCAACGCATCGAACTACCCGCCGCAGCAGCAGCAGCAACATCAGCAGCAGCAACATCAGCAGCAGCACCAGCATCAGCAGCACCAGCAGCAGCACTTCGGCGGCGCGTCCACGCCTTCCTACGCCCCCCCTCCGAACCAGCAGCACTACGGAGGTGGCGCCCCACCAAACCAGCAGTACGGTGGCGGATACCCAGGCGGTGCGTACCAGTCCCAGCAGCCGGGCGGACAGCAGGGCGGCTACCACGGTACCCCGCCGCCGAATAGCTACCAGCCCGGTCCTGGCGGCTACGGTCCCCCGCCTGGCCAGCATTAGTCGGTTGATCGAGTGTGGTCGCGGCGTCGCTTTCTTTTGTCGGAGCAGCTGGTTAATACGGGCACGGGTACGGTAGGCGGGAAGTGGGTTTTTGTCTTTTCGCTTTTTCGCTTTTCGTTTGTCTGGGTTTCAAGTCTGTTCTGCTGTCTTTTTTGTTCGGCTGGCTGGGAGGATGGATGGGACGCGATTGGATTGGATTGAATGGGATGCGATATGATGAGAAATGATAAAATACTTGGATACCAATTTACTCTAATGATTACGCGCATTTGATGGAGTGGTGATGGTGACGAGAATGAAACTGTTGGTTGGCTCACGATGAGGTGCAAAGCGTTGAGTTCAGTTTCTCGTAGCTCTCGTTTTTTGTGGGGCGCAACAACCGACACGACAACCGAGATGCCGAGCGTCCAATAATCTTGTTTGACGACATCTCCTTTGTTTCGGTGGCAATATCATAACCAACGTTTCATCTCACATCAAACAAAAAAAAAGGTTCAGTTCAGTTGAGTTCAGTACCATCAATTCTATGTATCACATTCACATCCATGATACCACCCACCTCAACATTTTTTTACCCACCGCACGCCGCATTACCCAACCGTAGTCCGTATAGAGGATATCCCATAACGTGCCAAATAAAAAAGAAAAAAGAAAAAAGACCCCCCATTACATTTGTTTTTCTTTCTACTCGTCCTTGACACCGCCGCGTCCGCTCTTCTCGGCACTCTCGATGCGCTTCTTGTTGGGCGCCGGGGCGGCATCGCCTCCGGTCATGCCCTGCATCAGTCCGCCAGACTTCCATGGCCGCTTGAGGTCGCCGATAGCGGGCTTACCAAAGATGTAGACCTGCACCAGCTTGCTCTCGAGCGCGGACTTGACGGGGATGATGCCTGTTTTCTTTGTCAGCTCTCGCCCTCACAGTTTCATTCATTGGAAGGGGGGAGGGGTGGCGTACTCTGGATCAGCAGCGGGTTGGTGTAGTGGAAGTAGATGTGCATCACGCCCATCATGCCCACGCCCATCAGCACGCCCTTGAACGCCGCCTTGAGCTGCGAGTTGTCGTACTCGTTCACCGTCGTGGTTACGGGCTTGGCCTCCTCGCCCGACATGGGCGCCGCTGGCTCAAGGTACTTGAATGTCGTATGGTCTTTTCGCGCGTCAGCGCGCCATTCCTTCCTTCATTTCCTTTGTGCGTAAGACGGAGGGGGATAACGAACCGTTCTTCTTCTTGATCAGCGAGCCGACGTAGAGGTACAGGCCGAGGATGATGACGTTACTGAGGATGTACATTCCGCGGATGCCGTTGAGCCATGTGGGGTCTTCGAAGGGGATGCGTTTGGACACTTGCATCATCCCCAGGATGACGACGAGGTTGGTGCTGGAAGGAAGTTCATGTTAGTTTCGCGGCTGTGGGAGGGGGGGAGATGAGGTGGAGGCGAGGGAACGAACATTTGCGGGTTCATGGTGGCGATGGGGAGGGTGCGGTTGAAGGTGAAAAGACGGGGACGGCGGTGGTTGTGTGGTGCTGTGGGTGTGGGTGTGGGTGTGGGTGTTGTGCGTGAGGTGGAGCAGAAAGGAGGAGCGGAGGCTTATGAAGGAGAGTTTGATTTTGGTTGGGGCGACGGGATGTCGTAAAGGACAGGTGGTGGGTTGTGTGGCTGGGTACATAACTGTTTACTAGCTTAGCTAGTGGTGGCACGAAGTAAGTAACAAAAGGATTCTTCTGGAAGCAAAGCAAAAGAAAGTGGCTAACTAGCGGAAACGGGGAACGGTCAGATCCGACACGGAGATAGCGAGCCATCCGGAACTTGGAGCGTCTTATCGATTGATCTTCTTTGTGTGTGCGCAACTCTGTCTGTTCGCACGGACGGTGATGTGATGGTGCGGGCCAGTTGGGGGAACGTGTGGCACTGTGGCTGATGAACACTCACCGGCAAAGAAAACGAGAGATTCATCATAGACAGCTGGCATCTGCAGCTTATCCACCGACATAAGAAGGGGAGAGATTCGAGAGTTTACTCGACACCATATATTTCAATTGTCTCGGAAAGCAGATCTCGCCAGACAACATGTCCGATCCACCGCTCCTCACGCTCCCGAACGAACTCTTCCTCCACATCTTCAGCTATTTTAGCCCCGTAGACCTAGCTCCCATCTGCCTCGTGAACCGGCGACTCAACACGCTCACCACCCCGCAGCTGTACGCCTCGCACATCGCCGACCCAAACATCTTCTGCTCACTCCCGATCGCAACCAAAGTCCCGGCACGGCACACCGCACTCGTCAAGCACCTACACGTCTGGGGCCAGCACCCAACCTCCAGCACAGCGGCATTCTCGCAATGCGGGCACATCACCTCGATCCACTGGGACCTCGGGCCGGACCTGACTGACGCGCGGCACTTCAGCACCTCGCACCTGTCCTCGGCGTTCATGAGCCGGATCAGCACTTTGACCCTCGAGCTCACCACCTCCTTCCGCGGGATGATCCGGCGGACCTCGGGGGCGACCCGCACCTTCGCCTGGTTCGCGCAGTGCTTTGCGCGGTGCAGCCGGCTGCGCAAGCTAGTGCTCACGCCGACCTGGTACGAGCTGCCGCCGGTGGAGTTTATCCCGTACAGTGGGGGGCCCGTAGCGCGCGAGCAGGAGCTCATCGACGAGGTTGACGGGCTATTCGGCGCGACGCTCGAGCACCTAGTGTTCCGGTGGTGTCCGCCGCTGCGCTACGCGGCGCCGAACATGCTGCTGGACAGCCGGCTGAACGCCCCGGAGGCGGAGTCGTTCCCCGCGCTGCGCTTCCTCGAGGTCCCGTTCTCGTCCGGACTGTCCCCCGCGAGGAAACAGGATCCTGAGATCTTGCCGTCGTCGAAAATCCTCTTCCACGCGTACCAGATCTCGCTCCTCCGTCCGAACCTGAAGATCCTCTCCCACGCCACAGCACCAAACGACCAGCCAACACACTTCACCCCACCCCTCGCCGACCTCCTGCACCTCCCCGCACACGACCTCGCCGCCTACCATGCCTGGCTCCTCAGCACCTTCCCGCACTGGCGCGGCTCCTACCTCTACCCGGAATTCCACCCGGCAGCCCTCACCCCCTCCCTCTGCACCGCGCTCCAAACCCTGACCTTCTCCGGGCTCGCGCACGGACTAACGCACTACATCCCGCACCGCCTGATCGGCCCACCACACGCCCTCAGCTTCGGCGCAAGCTTTTCCGCGCTGATCACCGCGTCCGGTGCGGAACTGCGCTCGCTCACGCTCGAGACCCCGCCCGCAACCGATGGTGCTGCGCGCTGGGTGCGCGTGCACCTGCCGCTGCTGGAAGCGCTACGCGCGCTCACCGTCGTGTCGCATGGCGCGCCGGACGCGGAGACGGCGGGGATGCTGGCTGCGGTTAGGGAATTCTTGGGGCCGCTGCGGGTTAAAGAGTTGCGGCTGCATGTAAATGTTGAGGCCGAGGTGCTGGCGGAGGTACTGCGGGGTGTGCAGTTGGAGTGTTTGGAGGTTGTGGGGTTAGCGTTTAGGAATTGCGGGAGTCTATGCGGGTTTTGTGCGGTGCTGGAGGGGATGCCGGGGCTGCGGGAGGTTAGGATTGGCGGGTGGAGGGGAGGGATCAAGGGGTTGGTGGGGGAGGGGTGGGATGAGACACGGGATGTGGCGAGGAGCATGATTGGCGATGCCGTGCTGCAGGCTGTGCCGAGCGGGTGTAAAGTGTCGATTGATTTTCCAAGGCGGTATGGTGGTGGTAACTAGTGGTGGTAGTCATGGCCTCATACTCGGCAGCCAACACCATTCAGATTTCATACATTATCATCCGAAAGAAAAGGTATCTACAAAGTAAACAAGAACTCCAGCCATATAACCCACGACATCGCACATAACACATTCCACATAACGCAATCAGCTGCCATCCCACTCGACGCCGACGCCGACGGCCCACTCGCCCTCGACGCCCGCCCCCCAGTCCGCCACCTCCTCGTCCTCCAAGAACCGCAGCACCTCCTCCTCACTGACGATCCCCGCCTCGCCATCCCGCTCGAGTCTAAACACCTCACGCGCCACTCCCTTGACCTGTTCCAGCACCTCTGTCGCACCGCCCCACACACACCCCAGCGTTTTCAACGCCCCAACGCCGAGTCGTATGCGCTCCTTTGCCAGGAATCCTTCATCGCCGCTCAATAGCCAGGAGCATGCCGAGAGGTGCACGATGCAGGCAAGGGTTACGATGCAAGTCAGGAAGGGTGTGTGTTTTATTAGTGGCGTGGGAAGGGTAACCAGCTTTGCGATCGTGTTGGCGCTGGCGATGGTGCGTGCCGTGTGCAACGCCATGGGCTTGGTCGAGGGTGTCCATGAGGGCTGCGGCGTCACGCTGGTGTCGTCGGGGATCAATGGGAAGGCAAGGTGTGATTTTGGCCGGTTGAGGTAGATTATTGCGCTTGACAAGTGTCAGTGAGGAAGATGGATATGGGGTAAGCGGGACATACGCATTTATAACCATGTGCGCCTGAAACAACATCTCATCCACCCTTCTCTCACGGCCTTTGACGAGCTCTTTCTTGACCTCTGGCAGATGCAAGCCCCAATTGACCAAACTGGCATCGGCGGCATCAGCGCGCGTTTCATCCGGTGTGCCCATCATGCTAACACTCAGCACCTGTCCCAGGATCCTGACAGCCTCGACACGGTACGCAAAGCTGCTAAACACCGTATTCTCGGTAGCAAAGTATCGGTCGTCGAATTCCTGCAGCGAGTGCGGTTCCGGTATCCGTCCTGCCGCATAGTCCAGCTCTTCGCACGGGAGCGGGACAGTACACTCCACGCTCCAGAGTTTGAAGTTATCTCTCTGGTGCACACCGGCCATGAGGCCGTCGACGAAATAGAGCTCCCACCAGGTGCGCCGCCACGATTCTTCCAGCACCCGTCCCGGATCCCCACCGCCTACACCCCCGCCGGTCCCGTCGGAAAACTCCTTCTGGTTCATGCCGAGCTCGAGGGCTAGCTCGACGGCGAAATCCTTCACCTGTGCGGCACGTGCATGGTCACCTTCGCTGTGCAGGCCGATGGTGAACAGCAGTAGTGCTTGGACGGTGAAGGCGTCCTTCGCAGGAGGATGGGCGCTGCCAAACAATGCCATCTCGGCCTCGCGACAGAAATCCATCGTCGATGCGGCTTTGGCGAAGAAACTGGCAATGTACCTCATCACCGGAAGGAGGACGGTGAGCTGGTGGACGGGTGTTTTGATTAGGTATGCGGGAGGGAGACAGAATGGGTGCGAGGCGTGGAAGTAGGCGTAATATAGCTGCATCAGGTTTGCGGTTGCGGGCGGGTCATTGGGGAGCTCTTGTTGTGATGGGAAAAAGGTGGAATACTTGTGTTGGTTGCGCAGGGTCTCGAGGGGGTTCGTATGGGGACCGCCATTGACGGCCGACGGACTGAAGCCGCCCGTTGGTATCGGAGGTGGGGGCGTGTGATTCTTTTTGGGCTTCGCGGGGGATTGTGGTTGTGGTGGTTGCGATTGTGGTGGTGGTGGTGGTGGTGGTGGTGGTGGTGCTAATGGACGAGTCCACCGGTTAGTATTCGATAACGTCCATGACATTGGCGGTCTGCGCTGCTTGGATTTCAAGACGGCGGTGCGTCCGAGCTTTGCTATAGGAGCGGGCATGCATGTGGATGTGGATGAGGGCTTCTGCGGTCTGATCTCCAGAGAGGGCATGATGGCCGGCGGCGATATAAGAGACGAGACAGACGTTCGATATGCAGGGCAAGAAAAAGTAAAGCGGTTGCGGAGATGACGAGGTGAGGGAACGGTCGAGGTAGGTATATCAACAAGCACCAACTGAGGTAACGCAGACAATATACTGCATGCAATCCGGAAGTACAATGCCGTGCTCTTGCTTCTGGGTATTGGATTGCCTTGCGACATATACACATCTTATTGTGCGAGAAATATGACGTGAGGAACGCAGTTTTTATGTAACTATTTGCAGGGAGGAAGGGGGAATCCGCACTTTTACCTCCCTGGCAGCGCCGGTGGAGAAAAGGTTGCGCGCACGTGGGAGTGGGGAGAGGGAGGGAGATCGATGAAGCGAAGCGACGGGATAGGCGACAGACGAGACGCTTGGACCACGTCCACGTTGCCCAAAGATCAAAAAAGAAACATCGGTCGCCGATGAGCGAGAGGAGGCGTTACACGTCTTTTCCGCGGAGATGAGGCACCGTTGGGTAAAAGGCACCTCAACCCGTCCATTCATCCACCATCTCACTTCGACAACCCACGATCACCGTTGTCGGCGACAATGCGAGAGAGAAAGCGGAAGAGAAAGACAGGCATCCGCGAAGAATGCCCCAGAACGGCGAATGGCTCGTGGCGACAGCTTCGCTTGGATAGGCCGAAAGGAGGAGGAATAGAGGAAGAAAACGGAGGAAGGAGGGAGGGCCAGGGCATCGGCGTCTCAACGACGGCGACCGGCGCACGGCGGACGGCGGACGACGGACGGCTATGTTCTTCCGTGGAACCACGAGAAAGAGAAGGCAGACAAACACAACCAACGCAAGGCAAGGCAGGAAAGCGAGCAAAGCTCAAAGCGCAAAGCAGCACAAAAATAATAATCGGGGAGATGCGACGGAGAAAAAAAGCAGAAATAAAGTTTTCAACTTACCACTTGAGTATCCTCCATCCGGCCCTTCAGTATCGGTTCCGGACAGTAGCGTTGTTGACTGCTCCGTTGCATCACCATTTTTGATCTCATCGCCCTCCACCCCACCCCCACCGCCACCGCCACCAGCCTTCGTCGTCGCTGCCGCCTGCTGCTGAACTTTCTTCCGTCTTGTACCCTTCCACCCCCGCCGCGACTTGACGTAATTACACTCCCGCTTGTCGGCGAGGCACCGAGTGCACGCCGGCGTTCCGGCATCGCACTTGAGATGTCTTGACCGACACTCCGTGCACGCCAGTGCCACCGGCGGCGGTCCCACGAACCTCGCTATCCGCTGGTACTGCTGCTGTACCGTCGCACTGAGCCCTCCTCCGTCACCACCGCCGCTACCACCCTGTCCAGCAACGGACGACACCCCCGAGCTCCCCGGCGCTTGCTGTATCGATGTAGTATTCGCGATTCCGTTGTAGAGTTGCGCGGGCGGCGACTGCGACGAGGCATTGTATCGACGCTGGGCGTAGGCGGGTGCGCCGCCCATTCGCTGCGAGGGCCGGTAGCCGAAATCGAAGCTGTTGCTGGCCGCGCTCGAGTAGCCCGCTTCGTGGTCCGAGTAGTCCGTCAGGTTGTTGCTGGTGCCCTCGATGTCGGACGAAGACGAGTAGCCAGATAGCTGGCTGTTGGGCTGATTGTATATTCCGTAGGATGTGCCGGCATTGCCGGGCGCGGGAGGAGCGTACGACATGATTATGGCTGCGTGCCAGTTCGTGCGGCGGGGGCGTGCGAGAGAGGGTGTGGACGATGGCCGAGGAGGGAAAGAAAGAAAGAAAGAAAAAAGCGGGAGCTGAGGGGAGAGCTGTTTGTTTGTTTGTGTCCGCGGTCGTCGCCCTCGGTTCCCACAATCCCAACGATACAAGGTCGCAGATAGGATGGGTATCAGGTATGACCGATCGTCTGCAGGTGGTTCCACGCGTGGGGATGCGCTTGCAAGAACTACTTCCGGGATGCGCAGGAATAGGGTAAGTAAGTAGTTCGGTAGAGTAGGTGGAAGGGCGATGAGCTCCAGAGAAAGGGAAGGGTCCTCCAACGAAACAACCGTCGAGATATGTGGTAATGAAATGTGATTAGGGGTGTAGTAGTGGTGAAATTCTTCTTGAGCTGATCTTCGAATATCCCTTGTGAAACAGAACAGCAAAAGCAACCTTTCCACGTCCAGTGAGTCTCACTGCGACCTCTGGATCTGGGGAAGTATCGGCTTGTTTTTGTTTTTGTTTTTTTGGCTTCCGTAATCCCCTTTTTCCCCCTACTGGCCGACTGATAATCCTCCGTTGGCTAGATGGAGAGAGGGGAGAGATAGATAGTGGAAGCAGTAACTAGCAGTGGTGGTGGTAGTGTCGGTGGGCCAACAGCAATAGCAGCAGAGTGGTTAGTGGGAGGTACCTGGAGTAGGCGGCCTGGTAGCACGATGAGCACACGAGACTCGTCAACGATAAGATCGTCTCGCCTCACGGGCCCGTTCCCTCTCTCGGGATGGCGTGGGGCCTGTCCGAGTGGTGATTTTGAGGCGGGCGGCTTGAATGATTAACACGCCTCGACGAGTAACGAGTCGACGATCGATCGCGGCCGCCGTCGATATGATAGCCCGCACTCTCCCGTGCGTGCTTGCGTGGTAGCCGGCCGGGCTGGCTGTCCGGTTGATGCTGCACCACACTTGTCAATGACCATTACGAGATAAAAACCAACCGGGCCACACCACCGCGCCGCGCCGCGTCCAACGCTGCCGCCGTTCCGAGAAGCTCGGTCGTTGACAGCTGCAGGAGCGTGTCCCTGAAACCAGCCGCCCGGCGGACCTCTCGCCTGTTCAGGGACGGGGGGAGGGGCAGCGCGGCAAGCGTGTAAAGTGGTGGGGTATGTAATGCGGGCGATAGGGTGGGGAGTATGGAGTGGGTAAGAGAAAGCAGTAGTGGTAATAACAAGCAATAGCGGCAGTAGCAAAGCAGTGGTGATGAGTTACCGTAATTGGTAGTACCGGCGGGATGAAGGAGAAGATGACGATGACGATGCTGAAGGTTTAGAGTGCAATAATAACTAGTCCCCGATACCATGGGTCGGATAGGTGGATGGATGGATGGATGAATAGATGGATCGGTGATCAAAAAATTGCTACTCCTTCTTCGTCTTCTTCTTTCGCTTCTTCGGCTTCTTTCTGACTTCTTTCAGGCTTCTTCTTTTTCCTTCTTGCCCTTGTTCTTGCCTGTTGGTCTACAGTCGGCCTTAGTTACTCTCCTCTCCGCAAGCACGTGTGCGCGACGAGCGAAGCCGACCACGATAATGCTGCTGGGGCGGCGAAAGGCGTGGATGGACGGGGTGGGAACACGGCAATGGGGAGAGACTCGGAAGAACAATTCACTTCCACTGGAACTCCAGAAACAAAGTCAGCACGCCCGGATTTTCTTTCAGCTCAGCTCTGTAGATAATCTGCAGAGCTGCCTAACCTCCGACGTCAAGCAGAGCAGAGTAGAGCAGAGCAGATCGAGTCGAACCATCAGCGCCGTCATAGATTCGGAACGGACCTTTGTTTTCTACTTTTCGGGTTTCGCGGCTCGTGAAGCGAGAAGAAGGCTGGAAGCGACGCCACGAACCGGATGATCCGATTGGTATGTGGCCGGGACCTGTCTCGGGTTGCTGGGAATCTCGAGCGATGACGGCGGCTGGATGCGTAAGAAAACGTGACGAGCGTGTGTATAATGCGTGAGATGGTATGGGGGGAGGGGGGGATTGGTGGTGGTGGCGGAGAAGGAGATATGTGCTCGAGGTCGGCGTCTTTCTAGGATGCAGTTCGGCGACTAAGAGAGACAAGTGGGACGAATCCGGGGGGTAGGGACGAATGCGGGGCGGAAGGGGGGGGGATGGTACTGGTTGTGGCAGAACGGAGAGGCGGAGAGAGAGCCACACGCACACGATGGAATGGACTGTGGTGAGGAAATTCGACGAGCAGAGAGGATGGCGGGTTCGTCAGGTCGCCGAGCACACCGTTCACAGACAGGATCAGGGGTTGTCGGCGAAGAAGGGAGTTGGGGGGTGGGTGATTGTTGAATGGGGCGGTGGCAGCAGTACTATACTATAGTGCTGCTGCTGATGCTGCTGGCGGAGGTTCGGTAGAGTAGGGGATTTGGGTGGTGTAGCTGGCCAATCCGGGTGGTGGGGAAGATATGCGAAGCCTTTTCACTGAGGACCGCTTTTGATTTCTTCTTTCTGCGGATGCATTTGGCCACGGTTTGCGCGGGGGATTGATTAGGGGGGCCTTGGGGATTTCTGGGGGAGGGTGGGCGTGTCTGCCAGGCTGTCCGTCTGCGGCGGGGGTTGTGTTGTGGGAAGGCAGGTGTCAGTGAGGGGGCGGGGGGTGGAGGGGCATTGGGGCACTGGGGCAATAGGTACTCTACCGGTATCTATCTCGGCGGAGGTGGGACGACACGGTTGTTCGTCTCATGGCACTGGGCGTAGATGCTGTCTGCTGTACCCGGCTAGCGAACAGAATCAACGTTCAATGCACACCATTGCAGCACAACCTCGGTGGTGATGGTGGTGGGCGGACGGACAGACGATATCTTTGCTGCCGATTGCCTTCCCACCACCCCCCAATCAGATGCTGTCGATATCGCTGCTGCCGATTACCTCCCCCCCACCCCCAGCCAGATACCGTCGATTTCTCTGCTGGCGATTGTCTCCCCTCCCCCACCCCCACCCCCGGCCAGATGCCGTGGATATCGCCCTCCATCTGCGTGTGGGTGGTGTGCTCCGAAAACACTGGCCGGATAATTGGTATAAACTCGTGGAAATGTCCGTACGGTGCGAGAACGTTCGCGATGGCCACTTGCCCGCCGAGACCGTCCGGCGTGACTGTGGAATCGGCACAGTTTCGCATCGACGCCGGGAATGCGAAATGGATGGGAGGGGTTGAGTTGAGTTGAGTTGAGTTGAGTTGAGTTGAGTTGAGTTGAGTTGAGTTGAGTTGAGTTGAGTTGAGTTGAGTTGAGTTGAGTTGAGTTGAGTTGAGTTGAATTGAATTGACTCTTGAGGGCCAGCTAGGTCTTCTTCGAATGACGATCGGATGCGATGTGCGATAGCCACCGACCAACCGACCGACCGACCGGGACTCGAATCGAGTAGACAACTGGAAGACGCCCCCTCCAACCACACCGAGCACCGCAGCCCACCCATCCTCACCGTGGCCATGTCAGGACTCGAGACTCGAGGGTACGAAAGACACACCAGACATCGTCCCATCGCCCCAACGTCCCCGGCACGGAACTGCACCTGCGAAATTCCGACACTCGCTCAGGTACCTACATCATACCTCGTCTCGTCGGCCATTTTCCGTGCGCTGAGCGACTCGAGGCGACTGCGCATGCAGGGCTGATTTGACCCACGCGAATCACCGATATCAACCCCCCTCCACACTTCACACGACACACTGCAGTGCACACTTCACCCCCGCTCCTACTGCCGAACTGACAGACGCTCACCACCACCACCACCACCTGCCGCGACCAACGGATAAGAGCATCGTCATCCCGTCGAATTTCTTGGAGCCCCCCTCCCTTCGAATTTCCTGGAGCCCCCCTCCCTTCGAATTTCCTGGAGCCCCCCCCCCCCCCCCCCCCCCCAATTGAATTTCCTCCTCCTCCTCCTCCTCCTCCGGAACAGAACAAAGGCGCCGCTCGTCTCTAACTCTCGTCCCCCCACCACGTGATTTTCGGAAGACCAAACGAACTCAAACGGAAGTAAAGGAGTAACTCGGAAGCGAGGGCGCTTCTGCCTTCTGGGGAGGGGGGCCGGGGGTGGCTAACTACTGCACAATGGCGGGCATTTGGCCGGCTTATCGCATTCGCTATCAGTGATTCAGTGGTCGAGCGAACGCACGACGGAAAAAGAAAGAAAAAGAAAGAAAGGAAAAAAGAAAGAAAGAAAGAAAGAGAGAGAGAGAGAGAGAGAAAAAAAGAAAATACGATAATGACCCCCGCAGGGCGATATGTGGGGGGAACTGGAACTGAAACATTCGCTGCTCAGTGCTCATCCCACGTTCTGCGAGTGGCGACAACAGGAACAGTGATGAGTGGTACTTAGAGTAGCAACCCTTCCTTCCCTTCTCCCCGTCGTGGCCCGCAAACGAGACCTCGGCGCGAGTCCTGTGGAGTACCGGTAGGACAGCACCCTCCCTTCCGTCTCGTGTTCACTGGCCTTGGCAAGAACACAAATGCAGACATCGATATCAATATCAGCGGATCATCTACCGTACTATACTCTCACACGGTTGCTATCGGCATCAATCCATCGTCTACATATCATACCTACCGTATCCCCCACGGCCACCGATTTGCAATAACGATTGCGTTACCCCCATCCTGCGCACCCTAACATACTCTACCTACACCAAACCAACCAACCAACCAACCCACCCCGGCGGTGATCAGCGCGCGCCTTTGCCGGCGGCCGGCGGCCACTTTGGCCTTTGACGTTGGAATGATATTTTCCCTGGGGGTGGCCGGGCCAGCCGGCCTGCAGGCGAACCATAACCACAACCTCGAATCCACTGGTAACGACCTAGGTAGATAACTGCGTCAAAGATACACGCAGGGGGCGGACGCCGGACCTGGCAACAGATCTGCTCCCCACCAGGCATGGGTAACTCCCAATCGTGTGTAGAGTAGAATACAAAAACGTGACTTGGTGATTTCGCCACTCGCCGTGGGCTGGACGCGTCCGAGCTGGTTATCGGTCGTGGGGTTCGTGGAGCTCGCTCGGTGAACACTGAACAGTGGACACGAAGCACGTGCACAATGTCAGGTGCCAAGTGCCAAGACTGAGGCCGAAAGCGGGTGATGAGCTGTGAACTACAAAGTCGGACAGCGCCGTTGGTGAGACTGCTTCAAACTCCAAACCCCCACCGTCTTCCCCTGATGTCTTGCTATCCTCGTGCACCGAAATCCGCCTGGAGCGGTGGGATCGATGTCGAAACTGCCACGACTCGCGGGCTTCTCCGACGCACCTGGGTAGCCAAGTCATCGAATCGAGAATCGAGATCTCACCTGCCCACTCTAGTCTCCAGAGTAGACGCAGACGCAGACGCGTGAGTCCCATTCCATCCGACAGTCGACAGATCTTGCCATGCCATGGCCCATGGCTGAGTGCCAGTCAAGCAGCCGGGGCTGGGGCCGGTACCGACCGAGCGGTGCTCTGTACTTGGGTATGTGGCAGGATCGCGCGGCGGGAGATCTCCGCGCCTACTATGTAGAGTACCTAACAGTAGGGTGGCGATTCAAGCGCTCCGTGGGGGGAGTGGAGTGGGGGAGAGTGAGGAGTGGGGAGTGAGGAGTGGGGGGGGAGTGGGGTTCAACTTGCAGGTAGTACTCGCAGGTGTGTAACACTGGCAGTCCGTGTATGAAATGTCGCAACCGTTGATTCGGTTCGGTTCGGTGATCACGCCGACTACATACTGGGTTCTATCGCTGCCAACCAGAAGCGCCGACTAAAATGCAGCCGCGGTTCCCGTTCCCGTTGTTCGTTGTTCGTTGTTCGTCTGCCTACATAGCCTACCGGGATCGCCTGCGGCCTGCCTGGGTCTAGACTATGGACTACATACATGATCTTGTCAAAACATTTAACAGACCCCACCACCTGCAGGCTGCAGCGCGTCATGAGATTCCAAAGCACACCGCCAGCTGGTCCATACCTACCTGGTATTCGGTCGAGAAACGATTGTAGGTGGGTTGGTAGGTAGGTACTTGGGTAGCTTGCGGATCGGGGCTTGCTGGATCGAGGCTACCATACAGACGGTCGTCTGGGCATCATATCATGGGGTATCACTCATATCACTCGATTTCTAGTCTGCTGTAATATCGAGTAGTTCGCTCCTTAGGCGTCCGTTCCTCGGTCGTTCGTTGCGTGGTCATGACGACGGCGGGAGCACCCTCATCCTCGACCACATGAATCAACGACTCTGGTGCATCGCATCACATCACATGTTCAAGTTTCAATGGCTCTCGATCCACCTATGTCACCTACCATCGTCTCCCCCGGCCCATCCGCTCGACACCAAACCGGGTGACGAAACCTCCGTCCAAGCAACACATTCTGGAGAATTGACGGTTGAGATCCACCGTGTTGTACCCACCTTCCGATACTCCTTACTGTCTGTTGCTGAGTTCAACAATCCACACTACATAATGTCATAACCCCCTTCGGAAGCGATAAGTCGCTCATAATCGACCCGAATCGAAGATCCTTTCTAACATAGTATACCTACCTAGTCTAGTCAAGTTCAGCAGAGAGCAAAGAGCTGTACTTAGATACAACTTCCATCCTTGATACTGCCGGTATAGAATCAACACGGAGGGTTTTGGTTTTGCTACTCGCTCCAGGCGCACACGCTTGGAATAGCTTGAATGAACAAGGCAGCTTGCGGCGTGACGAGTGCGAGCCATCGTATGTACGGTTACGACTTGGAAGCACTGCAGCGTTCGCCGTTCGCGCAACGATGGATGACTGCTGCAGGTGTGTATGCACATGGTCACTCGGTGGACGAGTATTGCGCTGTGATTGGGATCTTGGTATAGATTACCTACGCTCAGCGATTGACGATTAACGATCAATAATCACTTAGGAACAAACCAAGTTGCCAAAGCAAACTAGATCTCGATGGAGGATCCAATAATGCCATAATCCCAGAATCCACTATGTAGTAGCCTCTCTGTTTAATCCTTGAGGCCGCAATCAGCTTGCAATGAACTTGCAACCGGCTTCAATTGGCTTGCAGGCGGCTCGGCTTGCAATTGGCTTGCAATCAACTCAGCTCTGGGGCAGCTTCCAGCTCAACGCCCGGTCTCCCAATTTCCCGTACTCCCGAGCCGCCGTGCTCCCATACTCCCGGTCTCCCATACTCCCGGACTCCCGTGCTGAAGAAACAAAGAAACAAAGAAGCAAAGAAACAAAGAAACAAAGAAACAAGAAATAAAGAGATAAACAATTCGAGTGATCGAGTGATCGAGTGATCTAGTGAGTGAGTGATAAGCCGTGATAAGCTTACCGCCCCGGCCCATACCGCTCCAGCGCTCCCCTCCTCTCCCCTCCGCTCCCCTCCTCTCTCTACTGTAAAGTCAACCTTTCACTCCCCACTCCAGCGACTTGCGAACCCCAAGCCCTATGGCTGCTGCAAACACCCATTCCCCCCACCATACGCACATGACCACTCCCATTGGAGAACCACCCATCACCAACCACCAACCACCATTTACCCACCACCAACCATCAACCACCATTCACCCATCACCAACCACCAACCACCATTCACCCATCACCACCCGTGACCAACCTCACCTCACCGTTGTCCTGCATGACCGTTCCCGCATGGCTGGCTAATGGCTGTCCATTGGCTGGTCAATGGATGCATTGGATGCATTGGCCCTTCATTTCATGTACTGTATAGTGAAGGGGTGGGTAAAAAAATACGCTTTTTTCCGTATCGGTACGGTCAAAAGCGTATTTTTTACCCCCCACCCCCCCCCCCCTTCACTATACAGTATGCAATCACTCGCCCAGGTCGCAACCACTCGCTTAGTCACCCATTCCAACCGCCGCGACTTACCACTCCCACCCACCGTAGCGCAGACCGTAGCACCATGCAGCCTCACGACTCACGAGATCAACCACACGAGACCGATCACACAAAGCACAAAGCACAAAGACCGAGAGAGAGAGAGAGAGAGAGAGAGAGAGAGAGAAAGAGAAAGAGAGAGAGCTCGTACGTAGAGTAGACATAAACGATATATTCCGTACACACATGAGCCACCTTTACGCTTCCCGTCCCCCTTCCCGCAATCCTCGTCCCGCCATTCCTCCTCCCCATCCCACTACCCATCCCACCAAACTTCCCATCCCATCCCACCAATCCCACCAAACCGACCAACAAACCAACAAACCAATCCTACAAGACCTCATAACCAAAACCTAGATGATAAATGACATGAATGCAAATCAACAACAAAAATCGCAATGTAAAATAAAACAACATGTAAAAAAAAAATAACAAACACCACCCACAAGCGCGCTGCCATGCTCCCCTACCTCGACGCGCACTTAACCGACGCTAGTACCGCCATCAACGACAATCTCCTGACCGTTCGTCCACTTGGCCATCTCACTAGCAAGCCAGACGGCAGGTCCGACCACGTCGCCGGGGACACCCAGACGTCCGAAGGGGTTCTTCTTCTCGAGGCGTCCGCGGACTTCCATGTCCTCGACGACCTCCTTGACCATCTTCGTCTGGACCAACCCGGGCGAGAGGGTGTTGCAGCGGACTCCGTACTTGGCGAGCCCCTGCGCGCAGTTCCGCATCAACTCGCGGATACCCGCTGCGGTGGGCGAGAAGTGGGCCTGCTTTCCGCCCGAGTCGCCGACGGACGTGGCCGAAACACAGATCACGCTGTAGTCGGGCCAGTCGGACTTGGGCGTGTCGACCGGGAGCTCGAGGAACTGGCGCTTGAACTGGCGCGCACAGGCTTGGACGAAGTAGAAGTTGCCGTTGAGGTTCACGTCGACGTGGCGGCGCAGGAGCTCAGGGGTCACATCGAGGAATTCACGGAGCCTGGTGGATCGTTAGTAAGAGTTGCCGATAAGGGGGGGTTCCATGCACGACTTACCAGCACATTCCCGCGTTACCGACAGCGATATCGAGGCGTCCATATGTCTCGACCGCGCGCCTCACAATGTTCTCACTCGTCCTGGGATCCGAGATGTCGCCAAAGACGATCGTACATCCCTGACCGAGCGAACGGATGTCGACACACAGCGAGACAATCTCCTCGTTGGCGGGATCGGACTTGGTGCCCCAGTAGTGAGCGATGATGTGCGCACCCTCCTTCGCGAAGCCCAGGGCGATGGCACGCCCGATACCCCGCGACGCACCGGTGATGGCGCAGACCTTGCCCTCGAGGAGGCGGGGCCGCAAGGGAGGCTCGCGGTTGGCGTCGGTCTCGGGTGGGGTAGGTGGTCGCACGGGTGACTCGGGTTTGTACAGGTCCATGCGATCCATCCGCTCGACGATGCCGCGGTTGTCGGGGGAGCCGTGGCGCAGCTCCAGTGCGCCGGGGGAGTTCGTGGGAGAGTTCAGTGGCGAGCCGTGGCGGTGCTCCATGTCACCCTGGCGAAGACCCTGGCCGAGACCCTGGCCAAGACCCCCGCCGAGACCCAGTCGTGGGTCGGCGTGGTCCATCCCGTGATGTCCTCCCATCCGTGAACTCCCTTCCTGGTGGTCGGGAGTGGCTTCGATGACGTGGACCGGGTGGCGCGGAGGCGCCTCGATCTGCTGCCTGTGGGGTGGCCGTGTCGGGGATGCGCTCCTGCTGTCGGGGCCGGGAGAGGACTCGTGCTGCTTGGTCTTGCGCTTCCCCCGCTGCTTGTTCTCCGAGATGGAGAGCACGATCTGACCGGTGCCGTGCTCGGCGTTGATCGAGATCTGGGTCTTTGTCTCCTGGAACTCGGAGACCGGCTCGTTCGGGGGTGTAGGTGCAGCCGGAGGAAGGTGCACTGCCGAGTGGGAGTGGGGGATCATGGCAGTGGGAGCGGTGGACTCTGTCTCGGAACCGGAATCGATGCTCTGGGGTGGCATGGAGTAGGATCGCGAGGGAGGACCGTGTCGGCGCGAGGCCCGGTCGTCGACTGCCCACCGGTCGATGAAGGCGTTCTTGAGGTGGTCGTAAGACATAGCGTCGGTTTTACCTGATGAGTTCTATTAGTGGGGGAGAACCTTTGACATGGGAGAAGCGGGGAACAAACAGTCATGGCAGTTGATATCGTCGCAGGCGGGGTTGTCTCTTATCCAGGCATCATCTACGGGATGTCAGAACATGTTGTATGCGGTGGAGCTGGAAGTACTTACTCAAATCAAGCAGCCATCGGTGAGGTGTGAACCTGTTTGGCCACGCATTGGGATCGTTGGAATCGATCGTTTTGACGAACAGCGACCTGAGAATGACTTGCGTCAGCAAGGCTGGTTGTACACATCACACATCTGCGAGGCTGCAACAAGCAGGCGGGCGGGCATGCGGGGAAAGCGGGCAGGCGGACAAGCCAGCCAACACTGGACCGTCCTCGTCACAGGTCCGACCTTGCGCAAAGCACAGCCACACACCCCGCAAGCCCGCAACCACACCCGCACAGACGCAACGCACAAGAAACTCACCATTTGCCAGCATCTGTAGCTCTCGGGTATGCGACACCGCACAGACGCTCGAATTTTCGCAGATGCTTCCAGGCATCGGACCGCGGGGTGAACTTTAAGTTCTGGAGTTCGGTAGCCGCATCCATGATGATGGCGGTGTGTGTATGTAGATGGATGGATGGAGATTGTGGTATATATATCGGTTGTGTTTGGCGGGTGATCACTCGTGCGACGTCACTTTTCTAGGGTTGGCGGGGAGGAGGAGGAGGTGGGTGTGTTTGTGTGTGTGTGTGTGTGTGTGTGTGTGTGTGTGTGTGTGTGTGTGTATGTGTATGTGTGATATACGCTCGACGATCCGGAGAACGACGTCTATAAGGGCAGCGGAGGTGAGTAAGGGAGATCTAGTTTGGCGGATGGTAATGGGAATCTATAGTGGAGAGGATGGAAGAAGGGCAGGAGGAAACAAGCCACCCGAACTTTATAGGGAGTTCGCGGTAGTGGGAGGGGGTGAGGTGAGGTTAGGAGGAGACGGAGGAGCGGGAGAGCACCGGATGAGATGAGGGAGGGGGGGGGGTGGGAGGAAATTAAATAAGAGAAGAAAAAAAACTGCACAGCGACAGCGATGCGTGGTCACTGGCTGACAGGCAGAGTCACTCACCCCGAGGGCAAACGAATGAGTGGGCCAGAAGCTCCAACGAAACGCTGGCGGAGGGCGGTGTAGCGGGTCGGCGGCGGTGGTTGACGAGGGAGAGGTGGTGGTTGGTGATGTGTTGTTGCTATGGGAGAGATTCCGAGCCTTGCGGGGTAGTAGGGAGCAGTATCCTTGCTGCGGGTCGAAACCTGTTACATGCGAAATGGGGCCCGCTCTACTCTAGTGGGACCCTTCGGCCCATGTACTGGCTGGGTGGGTGCGGACAGCGATGGCAGCGCGCACTCGGTCTGGCCTCAGGTGAGATCAGGACGAGGCGGAGAAGAATTTTAGAAACAGTGGCGAAGCAGGAGAAGGGGGCGGAGAGGATGATGGCAATGACGGAGGAGGGGGAGGGGTGAGGGGGCGAGAGGAGAGCGGGACCGCACCACGCCATTAAAAGAGGAGGGAGAGGAGAGCCACGGGCAAATCGATCAAAGCAATATCGGTCATCCGTCGACGTCAACCGGCGTGCAAAGTGAGACAGCCAGTCCCGGCAGGCAAGACCAGCCAGCCATGGCCAGCAGAGTGAGGAGATTCCGATCAGCCCCCGCAGCAAAGCAGAGCTGCTGTTGCGGCGGCAGCAGCTCCAAAGCGGTCCAGAGTGGTTAGAGTAGGTGAGTAAGTCCGGTACTTACTGCTGCGGGCGGGGGGAAAAAGCTCACGGTTTCGACATTAACAGATCGAGCAGATTTTTCGATTCGCCGCAGCCGGGCGATATTCCGCAACGGAAAAAGTTGATTTTCCAGCAGCAATTGCGAATCGAGCAGCCAGTCAAGTCGGCCAGCCAGCGAGCAGCCAAGCAAGCAAGTAGAAGCAGCAAGCAAGCAGCAAGCAAGCAGCAAGCAAGCAGCAAGCAAGCAGCAAGCAAGCAGCAGGAACGCAGCTAGCCGACTGGCGGTTAACACCTGCGACGTGTCAGTGGGGGACTAACTACGGTAGAGTGCGACCTGCATGGCCGGCGTTCCCTGTCGCGACCCACCCTCCGCCCACCCTCCGTTGGGAGTGGGCGTTGGGCTTCTCTTCCCGCCCAATTCCATCCCCAGCGGGAATCGTCTCGCCCTCGTCCATCCGCAGCGCATCGCCATCTGTTGTAAGCGGTTTCGTCCGTCCGGCGGGCGGCTTCGGCGCAGCGCGAAGCGGTCGGTCAGTGTCTGTGACGCCGTTCGCAGCCCGCAGTCCGCCGCCTCCCCAGCCACGCCGTGACGACGACGACGGACGACGGGCGTCCAACGTTGCGGAAAGGGAGAATCGTTGGGTGAGGCCTTTACTTTTTTCACTTTTGCTTTTGTTTTTGTTTTTGTGATTTCTATTTCTATTTGTGTTTTTTATTTTCTTCTTTTCCACCCACCTTCTCTTCCTTCTTCTCATCTGTGGGCGCGCGATATGTAACCCAGAGTGTCGGGGCACATCGTGCAATGACGATTGTCGTTGGAGGAGGGGGGAGCTCCGCGAAAAGCTTTGGCAGCAGCGCCGCCGCACTCGTGGCCACTGGGCATGGGCTGGTCTGAAGACTGTTGCGGCGAGCACGCTGCATATGCGGAGCACTCTAGCTACCTCTCGCTCGAGACACCTTGGAAGTGTCGTGTGTAAGTCCCCAAGCAAGAGGCATGAAGAATCTAGATACCGGACGGCATTTGAAGATCTCTGCTGCCCTGCCGCCCTGGAAATCATCACGTCCAGCGGCCAGCCAGACCTCCAGATACCAGGTAAGAAGTAGGTATCCGTCACGAAAGCCCGCTCTTCGGCAGACAGATAAAGGGCCCCCCCCTCCCTCCCTTCCTTCCTTCCCCTGTCCCTTTCCCTTTCCCGGCATCTTCCTACGGCCGCCAGCGCCGGCCCGTTCCCGATCAGGCTAGCCCCGGCAGGTTAGACCCGGCAGAGCCCCATCTCATCTCACATGCCCGACCAGGCCGACCTGCGACCACCAACCTGACCAGCCCAGCTAGTCTAGTCTGCACCCCTATCCCCGCGCCGCACCGCCGCTCATCTGACGAGCCCGCTCCACACCGCACTGCAGCGGATTACTCTCGACCGCAACCCGCCTCGTCCAGGCTGGACGGGCCAGGGCATAAATGCAAACGCCGAAGTCGCCACCTATGCAGCCGATGGTTCCCACCATGCACCTATTCTATCCCCGCTCGTGACTGAGACGGCCGGCCGTCGTGTGCTTGCGTGCGTGCGTGCGTGCGCGTGATGCGGCCTGCACCGTGCAACCGCCCGGTCGCCTCTCCCCGCCGGCGACCATCGCCCGCCCCCGCCCCCGCCACTTCACGACTTCGCGACTTCGCGACTTCTTCCCGCCTCACAATCCTATGTGTATGTACGGCTGTCAATTCCGCATCCGAATCGTGTGAGCGTGAATGTGAGTGTGGGTGTAAATGTGATTGTGGCTGTGAGTGCACGTTCGGTAAGGCAAGGTAAGATGAGGTAAGGGCTTCCGCTGTCTAAATCCGGACCGGCCGCGAGCGAAGAAGTGGCTTATATGCATCGAACGGTGCGTGGAAGCTTCCATTGCGGATGGGGCTGCCCAGAGCTCTGTTCTGCTGCATGTGTGGCGCGAGCTCGAAGATGCTTAACTATCGCCCGCGGACTACATATGGTAGACTCCCACACGACCACACGACCACCTCGTCGGAATAAGCTTCTCCGACAAGTCCAAGCGCAAGTTGACTTTGCACGCTCGGACTGGACGCAAAGCTATTGCTGAGCTTCCTCCGCCGGCTGGCCGCTTATGTACTATACATATAGTATACAGTCCGAGCTTTGGCAACGGTTTGGCAACAGTGTCTCTCCCTACTGCCCGCCTGCCTGCTACCGGTACTCTCAAGGTACTAGTAACGAGTCAATTCCACACCGTAGCTCATGGTGTTCAGATCACGGCAATCCGTATGTACGCTGTATGCCCTCTCCTCCCATGCCACCGCCTCCCTCCAATTCACGTGCACCACTCCCCCTCCCCCACCGCCGCGTCCCCCATCAAGATCCTCTCAAACACCTCCACCCCCTCCCTCCCCAGCGCCGTCGCCACTCCCACCGCGCCCGCGCCCACCGTCAGCATCCTAACCATCCCGTCCCTATCCCCCACGCCTCCCACACCTATCACCACCACGCCCCCCAACCCCCTCTCATCCAGGCCCCTCCTAAGACTGTCCACATTCCCAACAGCAAGCCAATGAATCGCCTCCCCGGCCAGCCCTCCCACTCCGGTCCCGGCGGGTGACGACAGCGTGGGCTGCCAGATCCTTTTCCCGCCATCGACGCTGAGCGACGGCGGCGCGGACAGGTGCAGCGCGCCGCCGAGCGAGTTCGTGGCGGTAATGAACGACAGCGCCGCCGGGTACCGCGCCACTACGTCGAGTACCGCGTCGAACTGCGCGGGGTATGTGAACGGCGGGAGCTTGATGCCCACTGGAACTCCCATCTGCTCCGGTAGTAGCTGCAGATACGACCCCAGCCCCTCGGCTGAGTACGCGGGCGGCGGGGCGCCCGGGATGTTAGGGCAGGAGAGGTTTATCTCCGCGAACAAGCGCAGGTTGTGGGTAGCGGCGAACGTGGCGATCTCGTGGACGCCGGCCGCTACCGCGTCTGCGCCGCCGGTGATAGAGACGATAAACGGCTTCGTCTGCGGTGCGCCAGTGCCGCGCACTATCTCGCGGATCCACGAGAGGTACGAGGTCAGTGGAGAGGGCGAGTAGCCGTATGTGTTCACGCTGCTGGTGGAGAAGAGGTGGTGCTGGTGGATTCGTGGGTCGTGCGGGAATGGTGTGGGGAGGAGGGAGGTGCGTGTTGTTACGCCGCCGGTGAAGGGCGAGAGGTAGAGGGAGAGAAGGTCCGCGGATGTGCTCGCCCAGGGGCTGGCGCTGTTTAGGAGGGCGGGCTGGAGGGTTATGCGCGGTGAGCGCGGCGGCGGTGAAGGCATGGGGGCTGCGTTTTCGTCGAGGTAGTGGGGATGTTTGCACGTGAAATCGTGAGGTCTAAGGTCGTGAGCTCCCTCGTTGTAAAATCAAAAACAGTGCGGGATACACGCCGGTTATAAACGATCTCGGATCAATCCAGCACAGCCCAAAACGTTGCATCGAGCGGAGCGGAGCTTCACCCGGAGACGAGATCGCATCTCGACTGCATCTCGACTGCCTATCCCATCCCAGGCCAGGCCAGCTAGACATCTCATGATCATAAGGTGAGCGCGCCCAGCGTTGTAGGTATCTTGGACCTTGGATCTTGTATCCTGGAAACGAGAAGGAGAACGAGAAGGAGAAGGAGGAGGAGAAGGTGAGCGATCGCGATAACGTTTGGTCTTGGTCATTGCTATCTAGAGTAGTATCTACCGATAAACCGATAAGGCCTACACCGCCTCCACGCCGCCTCATGTTTCATGACGTTGGCATTGGCATTCCACTGCCTGCGAAAAAAGCAAAGGATGTCTCACCGTGGATGATGATGATGACTGCCGGGAGGACGGTATGTACCAGGGCAAAACTTGGATTGATGGGGGCGAAGTGTATGCGGGATGCCGATGTCGCACGGACGGGAGTTGTCGTCTGCCACCAGAGATGAGCACATGACACATGTGGGATAGATGGAGGATCAGATAAGATATGCTGGAGGAGGAGGGGCTATCCGGACTAGCCAGATTGAGTGACACCTCACGTTGCACGTTGGCAGCGGAGGAGAGTCATACCGTACTCAATGGCTCTCGGAAGTTGAATACAACCTCACCTTCTCCCTCATCCCTCATTCGCCGCTCCCTCCAAGGCTACATACGCCACCATTGTCCAGCCACCAACGATGGGATAGTCAGGTACAGTCTTACAGGATTGCGTGCTCTGTCGTCTGGGTGGCCCCATCCCACCACTACCTAACAATTGTCGAACTGGGCGCTCGTTCGAGTCATACTGCCCGCGCTATCCCGGGACCGACCCTTACTCTATCTACATATAACCTCTCGGGCAGCGGCCGCCCACCTCCCTTATACTCAATCATGTCTTCCCCGCCCCCCACCCCTCCCGCGCCTCCCCCACAGCACGCGGCCTTCACAACCTGGGCCCGTACCGCCGGCGTAACGACTCACTCCATCGTCCCGACCCTCATCCCTGGCGCCGGCCTGGGCATCACCTCCACCACCCCAATCCCGTCGGGCACGGTGATCGCATTCTGCCCGCGCTCCCTCCTGCTAAACATCTCGACCGTCCCCCTCTTCTCGCCCACGCTCCCTCCCTTCCCGCCAGGCACACGTACACACGCGATCCTTGCGGCCGCCATCGCGCTTAGCCACGCCGATCCCAAGAACCCGTGGGCCGCGTGGATCCCCACGTTCCCGAGTCGGGAGGATCTGCGCGGCCTGCCGTTGTTCTGGGACAAGGCGAGGCGGGCGAGGCTGCCGGCTTCGGCGAGACGGTTGCTCAGCGCGATGGAGAAGAGGATGGAGGCGGATGAGGCCGCGGTGAGAGCAGTGTGCGGGGTGGGGGTGGGAAGGGAGGTGTATCAGTGGGCGTGGGCCGTGGTTAATACGCGCACGCTGTTTTATCCTGGCGCTGGGGGAAAGCGCGAGGATAAGCTCACGCTGTGTCCGTTCGTTGACTACTTCAACCACACGTCGCGGGCGGGCGCGTGTAGTGCGGTGTATGGGCCGCGGGGGTACACCGTTACCACCACGCGGGATGTGGCGGCGGGAGAGGAGCTGTGTGTTACCTACGGCCCGCACTCGGGGGATTTCCTGCTGGTCGAGTATGGTTTCGTCCCCGAGGAGAATGAGGCCGATGCGCTGCTGCTGGATCCGTGGTTGGAGCGCCTGCAGGGGGTAAACGAGGTTAGGGAGCGCTTGGAACTGGAGGGCTACTGGGGGAATTGGGTGCTTGATGGGAGGGGGTGGTGTTATCGCACTGAGGTGGCCATAAGGCTGGTCGTGGGCGATGAGGGGAGGTGGTATGCGTTTCTTGGGGGGGATGAGGGAGGCGCGGTCGAGGCGGCGAGGGTTAAGGGCGTGTTGAGGGGGGTGCTGAAGGGCGTGCTGGAGGAGGCGGATGAAGTCGAGGCGATGGGGGCGGAGGAGGAGGATGTGGATGCGGAGATCGAGGAGACTATCAGGAGGAGGTGGCGGCAGATACGAAGGATTGTAGGCGAGGTGCTGGAGAAGACATAGACATATCGAAAGCCAGTGTCATCGTGAGCAAGCATTCAACTTCAACATCGACGTGATGTATCGACACATTATATACTAGTAGTATAGTAGACTACATCCAACTGCAGAACTTTCTCTCTTCGCCCCATTCACCCCCATTCCCCTTTCCCCTCCCCGTTCACCTGCATCTCCCCTTCTCGCTCCTCCTTAGATCCATTGTGTACCTCCCTCGACCCCAAAAGCAACACGACCAGTCCAGTCCAAATCCCGCAAATGCGCCAAACTCCTACATACAAGAATACGTACATGAACAAACAACCCATCAATACAAGGAATGGATTAATCAAACGGAATAGGAAGAGGAAGAGAGCTAGAGCTAGATACAAATTTACGGGTATGCTCGGGGGGTTGTGGGAGAGGGGCGTAGCAGTCGTCGGACCGGGAAAACGGGGGCTGGCCATGTCGGGCCCTGGGCAGGGGGGGGGGGGGGGGGGGCAGCTCGACTAGCGAGGAGGGTGCAGCAAGAGCGGAACAATTGCGCCAGCTACTGTCGGTGGTGGTTCAAAAGAACATATCCTGATAGCCCGGAGGATCGAGATAGAGGCTATGATGGTGATGATTCTGCTGCTGCTCCGGGGAGGGGTGTCTCCTGTCCCTCTGTTGCTGTCCATGCTGCTGTCTTGGTTGCTGCTGCAGCTGGTTTTGCAGCTGGTTGCCGACGCAATTCTTCCTGTGATGCCTAGCGGAATGTTCCGTAGCGAAGAATCTCGGACAAGTCCTGCACGCATGTCCCTGTCCATGATGATCGGCCAGGTGGCGATCGAGCTTTGTCACGGCGCAGTCGCAGAAGTTGCAGTGCTCGCCGACGCCGTGCTCCTTGGCCATGTGCTTGCTTAGCGCGGTGAGCGTGCCGAAGGTGGTCGGGCAGTGGCCGCAGTGCCGGCCCACGCCGTGCTTGGATGCCTTGTGCCGCTGAAGGCTGTATTGGTTCGACAGGCACGCGCTGCACTCGTCGCACTTGATGCCGCCGGCGTGGTGCGCTTGGATGTGCGCTCTTGCAGCGGAGGGGTTAGTGGGGGATTTCTTGCTTGCAGACCACGACGACGGAGGGACTCACTTGAGGTCGCGCGGAAAGGGGAAGTGCCGGCTGCAGCTGTCGCAGGTTCGATCCTGCCCAGCCTGCGAGGAGGTCTCCGTTTCGTTGCCGTGCTCGGACGGTCCGGGTGCCCTGCTGCACGCATCACATCAGCTCGGTGTGGACCCGCTCCGGCACGGGGACGAAACGAACCTTGGCCCGCGGTTGCGGTCACCCCCGGCCTGCGACGACGTCTCCGTCTCGTTGATGGGCTCGGACGCGACCGTTTTCGTCCGCTTGCACTGTCTGTACCCGGGAGACTGCTGCGACAGCGACAGCGACGTGAACGACGACGGCGGGCCCATGTTCTTGCTGGTTGACGGCTCGATGGAGCGTGCATCCCCGGGTATGTATGGGTCGAAGTGTGTGCGGCTGGTGAGCTGCAGTTGCGGGTCAAGATTCGACTCGCTATTGGAGTAGTCGGCAGCGCTGTCCAGGTCCTCGCCGGGATCCCTGAGCCTTCTCGTTCCCCGCCGGAACGACTGTCGCTCGCCCAGCGTGAGGTCGTTCCCCTGCCCGCTGCCCGCCGGCCGACTAGCTCCGTCGATCGTGCCGACAATGTCCGCCAGGTGGCGCTCCAGCAGCGCCGGGTGCGACCGCTCGTACGCCACTAGCGGCCGCGCATACCCCGACTGTCCGCCCGAGTACTGCGACACGTCGACGGTGCCGTCGAACGTGTTCCCCGTCAAGGCCATCTGTATGATCTCGACCTGCTCCCGCTGCAGTATGTGCGGGTTGATCGTGCCTGGATAGCACTCCCCATCCACGCCCATCGCCGTCGTCGTGGTCGCCGTGTGCTGCCTAGCAACCGACTGTGCCAGCTGCGACTGCATGGCGGCCGGTCGCGCCAGCAGCTGCTCGTGGTACAGCTCGTCGGCCATGGCCTTCATGAGCTTGTACACCTCGCTCTTATCGGCGCCGGTGATGTGCGCCACGCGGTTGCCGACGTTGACCAGGAGCCGGCGCAGGAGGGACTCGGGGCCTTGTGATTCCGAATGCTGGCGGTCATTGAAGCCCGAGTCACCGACGCTCCAGCTGGTGGACGGGAGTAGCGACGCCATCGAGGCCATAACTATTCACGCGGCAGGCACGATCAGCAGGAACTGGCTATGGCTGGCTCCCGGAGTGGGTGCGGAGCGATCCGAGCTGGGGCTTTTCGGGGGCGCGGCGCGCGCGGATCACATACGAGGCTAGCCCCACGGGTAGTGGGGGAGGGTACTCAGTTACGTCGCCTCGGGCCGGGGGGAGTTACAGCGAGGAGCTAGGTGAAGCCAAAGAGCACGAACGGGCGGGGTGAGGAATGGTATTGCGGAGCTATATGCGTCGGGAGGGGGAGGGGGAGAGGTGATATATGACAGGAGATGCGTTGGGGGGAGGTGGGGGGTGAGAATGGCAGCCGGTAGTTACAGTTTAAGGTGTAAGCGATGAATTGAGGCTCGACGGAATGTCCACTTAGCAACCCTCGATGTGCGCACTCCCATCCAGAGACCGAGTAATTGTGCTCACTCATCGCTTGCAGAGCACATACGTGGCAGACAGCAGAGGAAGTGAGGGAGCGAGAGAAAGCGAGAGAGAAAGCGAGAGAGAGGGGCAATTGGGCATGCGATCCTCGTCCTCCTCCTTCATCCCCGATCGCGACGAAGGATTGGCCCCAGAAACCGTCACAAACGGAACGCGCTCCTCCTCATCCCCACCCTCCTCGTTGTTGGAGAGGTTTCGTCTCGCTTATCGCACAGCGCACGGCTCGGAATACCGGTGGGTAGGGTGGAGTGGCAGCCTGGTTATCGCTGGCCGGAAGGATTCCGCAGTGTTCTTCGTATTCCACAAGACTCGCAAGACGCGACTCGCAAGTCGCGGCTCGCATGTCGCGCGTGTCGACAGAGTACAATCGGGTGTTTCGCTGCGGAGTGGAGGAATGCTTGTCACGGGCTGTCCGCGTCGTGCTGCCCGGTTCGGACGCGCTGAGAGGGAAAGAGAGTGACTGCGGGGTAACTGGGCTAACTGGAAGCTAGAACCACGATGACGATGATGCAGGGTGACGAACATGGTCAGGGTGGCCATTCTACGTGACATCTACTCACCATACATAGCTCTGCGGTGGCAGAAGAAGTTTGATCTCGCTGGGGGTGGTATACCAGCACCCAACGATCTCTCTATGAGGAAGGTGGAGCCGTTCGCGATGTCTAGGTAACGCAGGAACATTCTCCAGCAGAGACAGATGCCACATACGCTTCGAATGCAGATGGCCCACGAGCCCGGTGACGCTCACGGAGTCGAAACCCCCGGTCGAACCATATGCGATATGCGATAACCAGAGGCCATTTGCGAGACTGCGACGGCGACGGCATTGGCTGGCCGATGTGGATATTGGTTACAGCGAAGTCGACTGCCATGTGGGAGTCCAATCACCAAACAAAGTTCTCGACGCACTCAGGTCGCATTCCGTCATCCGTTGACGAACTACCGCTTCGCTCGTGTTCGCAGTCCGCGCATAGCGCCTCCATCCCCTCATCCCTCCCCCGAATCATCGGCCGTTCGCTCGCTTCTTTGGAGACCCCCCACATCCGCCAAGCTCCGTCCATCGGCACCACCACCGGCCAGTAACATACCATGCGAGAATTAAACCGATTCATGCTACATGCGATGCCCTACATACGACGACCGAAACGAAACGAACGACCGAAACACCGCCCAATATACTAGCATGTATCATGCCAGTACTTCCGACCAAACCGTCTCGAACATACACCCCCCCCCCCTCCCCACCCCCCACATACACCCCCCATATACACCCCCCCTCCAACCCCCAGCCCTCCCCGCGCGCTCCTAGTACTGCGGGTAGTATCCGCCCCTCGCTGCGCCCCGCATCCTCGCAAACGCCTGGAACATCCGAGTTACTTGGCCGGGCGTGAATTCGTTCATGCATATATCGTCCGTCTTTGGGGATCATTAGCAACGCCGACTGATCGCTGTTCAGGAGGGTGGGCCTACATAGTCCATGAAATTATGAATCGGATCAACGCCGGGGAACCTCGCGCCGGTGCAGGTGTCTGGATTAGTCTTTGGGCAGCCATACGTGGGTCCGCGCTCCGCCGGCGTGTCCTCGACGCGATCGTTCGTCGCCGTGCACCCGCCCTGGAACGTGTGGTACAGCGAGTGCCAGTGGCCCAGCTCGTGCGTCAGCGTCCGCCCCAGGTTGTATGGCTTTATTCCGCCCGGCAGCGATTGCGATGCTACGACGCAGCCGTCGCGCGTGCGCATGTGCGCTGTCGGGTTCACTTCTGGGCTGGTGGGGGGTCAGTGGCGCTGCCTCGGAGGAGAGGGGGGAGAGGGGGAGGGGACGGACAATGTACACCAGCCCAGCACGCCACCCGATAGTCGCGCAAAATACACATTGATGTCCCGGTATGTGCCCCGTCGCAGCGACTTCTTCATGGCCATCTCCGCCGCGGACCCCATGGTCACCCCGTACCAAGCCGCGTTCACGGTCCGCGTGACGTTGCGAAGCGTGTACTTTATGCCCGCCGGGGCGTAGTCTTTGTTGATGACATTCAGCTGTTCCACCACCACGACCACCGGTGTGAATCCTCCGATCACAAAGGAAGGGGCGGAGAAGAGGGGGCGGCAGCAGTGCAAACCAACCTGATTCATGAGTGTACCGTTCCCGAGATTCCCCTCCGCCACCGACGGCCCCGTGCTGATGACGTGGAAGTATATGTCCAGCTCGAGCGTCGCGTTGCTGGCGTTGACGCGGACCATGGGGTGCAGTCGGGCGTCCTCCGCCATGCGCTCCATCTCGGCGATGTTGGACTCCGAGGGGTCGTCCTGTGCGCAGCGGCCGCGGCGCGGGGACGTTACATGGCCCAGCGCGGTGGTGGCGAGGGCCAGAAGGAGCGTGCGTGTGCTGAATAACATGTTTCAGCTACAGTGGGAGGTGGAGAGGGATAAAAAGGGAGGGAGGGAGGGAGAGGGAGGGAAAGAGGGACTGTGGGTCAATGAATGAATGAATGAATGAATGAAAGAAGGTGGTGATGAGCGCCGTCAACGAACGCGGCGAGGAATGTTGTGGCTGCACTGGCTTATATACATACGGAAATACATGCCACACTCCCTTCATCCCTTTATCCCTCCCTCGCCTGCTCCATTCCCTTCTGCTCTCTTTCACCACCACCTCATTCCGTCCCTCGGCCATGGGCGCTGGGGTGGGCTGCTCGGGTTACAGGTACATATCATATGTCCCAGATGTACCAGATGTACCAGCTGTCCACCCACCTGCGCCTATCCGGAACCTGCTGTACAGTACAGTACATTTTGCGTCGTTAGGGGGGTAAAAAGAATCCAGTAGATAGCTGAATGAATTCCCGCGCTGCCCTTTGCCTACTTACATACTTTTTCCAAGTACCTATCCATAGTGCCAGTGAATGACTGACTGAATGACTGAATGAATGAATGAGTGAATGCCAAGGCCCCCTTGATAGCTCCCGAGCTCGCCTTGCTTAACGAGTTACGAGAAACGTGATTGGATGCTGCAAAAAGTAGAATGATCGGAGACTATATGCTACAAGATTCTCCGCACGATAGGAATGTAGGATAGTTAGTTGGGTAGGTGCTCTATTTAAGGCTTCAAGTCAGCAGTAGGTACCGCAGTTTGTCCCGAGGCATGGTTCGGAGTCTGGCCTGGTTCGGAGTTTGGGGTTCTGAACGCTTGCACCTTGAAGGGTAGGGTAGAGTGGTATGGTGCTCGTGAATCCTCGCGGACTGTATGTGGTACATACGCACCCTGGAATTCTGGATTCTGGATTCTGGACTCTGGATTCCAACCTGCTTCCGAGCGGTCGCCGTTGGGTGCTGGATGTTTAGGATGCTTGGGATGGGATGCTTGGGACGCTCTGGATAGAGACGGAGGAGTCCGGGAGTCGTGAGTCGGCCATGACTCCGTGCTGACGATTCGGAGGGATGTCCAACGGCGCCAGTAGGTAGTAGTTAGGTGGGTAGGTAGGTTCGTTTCGAAAATCCCGTGCGATCCCTCCCGCTGTTATGCGTTCATTCCCACCCCGTCCTCTCCGGATCTTCAGTGCATAGCCCGCGGGCTATCCAGTACTTGATTGATTGATTGACTGATTGATGATTGATTGACCGATTGACCGATTGATTGATTCGGGATCTGTATAGCTATGATATAGCTATCATTACGATATAGCTATCATTACGATATAGTAGAGAGGGCCCAGCTTTCATTCACCTCCCAACAAGGTCCCTGGATGTATGATATCACTCGCGTGGCGTCTCCAACAAAACTTCCTTAATCGGTCGTACCCTGAGTGGCTGCTATGTAGATAGATATGATGATATTGTGATATGATCTGGGGATAGATACAGGTAGGCAGGTAGTTGGTATCTCTGCGATGGAAGTTGACATCCATCCATCCATCCATCCATCCCTCTATTATCTATCCACCATATCCATAATTGCCTCTTATGTGCCTATTTGCCATCCAGTTAGTTACCTACATAGTACTCTGCATACAAACATAGACTCTTCCCTACCGTCGGTCATTTTAGTTTCAGATAAACATCTGCAGGGGGGGAAGTGGTATACTTAGGGCTTGACACGAGACTTGGTGCGTTTCGACGGGTCAGGGCCCAGGGTGGGGAGACTCTGAAGACTGGAGATCGGGTACCTAGTAGAGACGCTGGCCGCTGGGATCTCTCTCTCTCCGGCAGTCGTTTTGGTTTGTCTGAGGTACCACTGGTCCTGAGTCTACAACGACCAAGGCAATTCCGGACCTAGGTATGAAAGTATGAGGTATGTTCATCGTTACCAAGCCCTACAGCCGAGACCACGAGACCACGAGATGAAGCCTTCCGCTATATGTACGCAAGTAAGAAGTACTTGGAAGTACTTCGTTATTCCGGAGTACCTACCCAGTTGCCGCGCCAACCCCCAATCAGCGCGCGGGATTCCAATTGAATTCAATGGCAGTTATAACTTGTGCTGCGTGTGCGCGTAGCCGAGTGGCAGCCGCACTCTTCGTCTTCGCGGACACTTTCTTTTCTTTTTTCTTTTTTCTTTTTTCTATCGATTTTTCGTCACTTAAATCGCCGAGCTCACCGCTCAAAATACCAGGGGACGCCAGAGATCGCCGGGATTGCCACACGGGTGACGGTGACGGTTGTACCTTGTGCCTGACAGGATTCAGGATTTAGGATTCAAGATACGGTATTCTGTGATACCTACTGTGATACTAGGTGCTTATGGCGCATTGCACAATGATAACGGGCGGGTTGTTTCGTGCTACATACCGTACACACATACATAGGTACATCTTATATACACACATATCATACATACCGGTAGAGCACGTAGAGCACATAGAGGTGCTTGGGGAACTTACTACCTACCGGCTCTGGGAGTCTGCGCATGCAGTTAGGCGCCGCGATATGTCATCTGCTCTCTGGTTTCTGGTTTCTGCTCTTTACGATGGCCAGGAACACGGAAGATAGACGCATGGAAGATGGAAGGAGGAGGATAGATGCATGCATGCTTGCAGCACCACAGATAGTGGACAGACGTTGTTGTCTCAAATCTTATGTTGTGGGCATGAATACGGGAAAGAGGGGGGGGGGGGGGGGGGGGCTTCCAGCTTTGTGTGGGTTGCGATGAGGTACCCGGGGATTTACACTTTCATTTTCACTTGTGGAGGAATGCGTTTTTTTCTGGTCAGTGTTCTATATTTGAGCGTCTAGTATGTACATAATATGTACTATGTACTGATAACTACCGACACGATCCTGTCATTGCGACATTGCGACATAGGTACGGGATATCCATGACACTGTACACATGTCCCGTACGGCGTAGGTAGGTGGTGTGTAGTACTCGACAGCTCCACCGAACGGCTAACGGTACCTAGCCGGCTCGCGAGGGCGGTCTCACTGTGCACTCTTCATCTCAATCTCCGCAAGAGTAGTTGTGGCAGGGGAATAATAAGGGAAATCCACATTCGAGTCACTTCCTCCTGGTCCAACATACCGGGCTCGTTCGTCTTTTCCTCTTGTTTCTCTTTTTCCTCAGCAATTCTTCAGCTTCCTCTCGTACCTCTTCGGCGTCTTCTAAGACTGGGCTAAACTTTCATCCACAAACGACTCAGATATCTAAACCCAAACATATAGTTTCTTCGTCCACTCCCAACCTCTGCCTACAATCGTCTCTGCTGCGGCCAAAACACCCTGCAGTCCTCGGAGAGTCATTCACGAGCTTGTTTGGCGTCTCCTCGCTCGCACCACTATCATACCGAGGAAAATGACCAGTAACCACACCTGAGACCGTTTTGGCGAGTGATATTACATGATTGGAAGATGCTCCATAACGCTGCTCAAGAAGCCGACAGCACTGTCTCTACGCCTTCCGACTGTCCCCTCACGCAGTTGGCGGAGTAGATCATTGCGCCGGAGCAAAAGACCGGGGGCTTGATCGGTGCGAAATACCATTTGACGGTCCCAGCTGGCCTGGACGGTGGAGGTGGGAATAGAGTTAGAGTTAGACTTCACCGGATCCCCCTGATCGGTGTGCGTCGTCACTGACATGGACATCTGGCTAGACCCCAACTGGATGGATCCATCTTGCCATATAACTGTCTTTCGCCCTCGATGGCGCAACGCAACCACGAATCCATCCCCCGGGATGGATGGTAACTCTCCTTCGCTCTTAATCCGACTAGGAGGCAGTGATGATTGCGCGTCCCAGGCCACAAAGCAAATGCAAAAGCAAACCTTGAGCTACCTGCACATCCGCCCAGTCCAGCCTGGGTCTATATAAACCCAGATCACCGTCTAAACGCACCGCTCTCCATCTGTATCCAACCCCCTAACCAGTCACAAAGATGCACATCAACATATGCCAGCTCCTGGGGCTCGTCCTCGTATTTCTCAATCTGGTCCTCGCGCGGCCCATCCCCAGCCCGATCCCGGCCAGGAGCATCCACGACATCGACGCGGTGCTCGATCCGCGGCCTAGCAACGCATACGAGAGCAAAGTCAACAACAATCCCGGCAACATTGACCCAGCGCAGCGCGCGCGCGAGGAATTCCGCGAGCAGCATGCGCTCGAGCACGGCGTGAAGCCGAAGGCCCAGGCGAAGGGCCGCCGCCCGCTCAGGGATATCACCAAGAAGCGCGTGCTCGAGGATAATAATAGGGCGAGGCATAAGCAGAACGATCGGTTGGCTACTATTGTCGAGGACGTTGAGGGCGAGAAAAAGGAGGAGGAGGAGGAGGAGGAGGACCTGTATCGGTGGGGGAGGCCGACGGTTGAGTTGGGGTTCGGTATGCTTTCCTTCTAACACCCCGAGAGGATACCGTGTGCGTGCGCGGCTGCTGATGGGTGTGCGGCTGTAGGGTATAACAAGGGCTCGAAGTATGACAATCGCTATGGACATCTGAGGGCTTACGATCGAACCATCGATATCGAAAAATTGGAGGAGTTTGCTGCCGGGTTGGCAGAAGATAGCGTGTTGCCGGAGAACTGATGTATGTGCTTGTAACGGAGGACATCTGGGTAGGCATCGGATGGGCGGATAAGGGATAATAGTGACTACTATACATGGACTATCACTCACTGGCATGGACTCACAGGAAACATTCCGAACTCGAAAGCAATTGCTAGGCGGTTTTTCAAGTGAAAGACTGTTCGATTACTATGGTTTTTTTCTGCTGTGGTGAAGGTTCATGAGAGCCGACAATGCAATCAAGTCTCCAGCCCACTACTCCACAGGCAGACGAAACCCAAAACCTACGCCTCCACTAAGTACAGTAGTTGGCAGGGCAATGATCAATGATACAATGTAGCACCGCTCCCATCCATCCCTTTCACCTAAACCATATTTAAGCCATCCAGGACCGCACGAACCATCTGCATCTCGCTCTCAACCACTCCCTTCTCAAGCCACCTTCCCTTGTTTCCCAACCACTCCACGGCATCTTCACTCACCCTAATCGCCTCCTCGAGCGCCAGGACCAGAATCGGCGTGCTCTCGCCGTCGTGGCCGAGAGCAAAGTATGCATCGACACTCTTCCGGACGACCTCGTACTCGTCGCGGATAGCGGATGGCAGCACGGCCGGGAGCGAACTGAGCGAGATGTTGACATTGGGCGGAGGCGGCGGCGGAGGCGGCGGATCAGCGGCGCTAGCGCGAGGATTGCGCTTGCGCACCGGCTTGGGAGGCGCCGTTTCCGCGGTGTCCGTGGTGCTAGTGGTGGCGGCGGACTGTCGACTGGCGCGGAGATTGCGCAGGGATCTGCGGTGTAGCGTCGAGCTGGCTGGTTCCGAGGGGCGCGGGGGTGAGGGTACGGGTGTGGGTGCGCATGGGGGTGGGAGTGGAGGTGGGGGGGTCAGTGCCCGGGTGCTGGGTGGTACTTGAGCTTGCTCTTGCCATTGCTCGCCGTAGTCGACACCTGGGACGGCGGGAAATGTGGGATCGTAACTAGCGGTTAAATACCAAGGGGCTGCGGTGGTTGCAGCCCAGTCTTGAACACCAGCACCAGCGACGGGGGCGGTGGCTGCAGCGTGCTCTTGGTTTCCACCAGCGGCGGGAAAGGCCAAGGCTTCTGTTGGAGCGGTCACAAGATTAGTTCCGCAGCGAGGAGGCAAACACTTTCCACTATCCGGGGAATATTTACCTGAAGCTCCCCAAGCATGCTCATCCATGAGCGGATCCACCGTCGCAGCGGCAAGCGACATGTCGTCGACTGGTGTCGCATTTTGGAGGGCCTGCGCTAGCCAGTTATCGTCGGGATTATTGAACGTCGGGAAAGAGTCCATGATGGTTAGTGCTGTGGTAGAGGGATGTAGGAGAAGGAAGCGGTGAAAGGAGGGATGACGAACGAGTGACCATGCGTGGATGCGTGTGGAAGTTGACAATTTTAAGGGTGAACACCGCCTACCATTCGTCTCGGCATTTTACTAGCCGATTGTATCCTACGGCGCATGAGTAGGAGATATCAAACCATTACAGGTGCATAGCGGCGCGGAGCCTGTTTGCTCGATCGAGCCACGGCGGGGGAGGCACGCACAAGTGCAATTCGATTGATGCCCCCTTCCACCCAATAGCGAGATCGGACGTTCGTGATCGCGCTTATTCGCCCGTCTTTCGCCGTCATGCCCGTCAGTAGAAATGGTGCTCCATGCTCATATTCCTTGGGTTCATCCCATCTTTTTCTGCCATCGGATAGCCGCCACTTACAAGCTTAGCTTCAGGATTTGGCCATGCACAACGGCTGTCAAATATTCCGTGCAAGAACCTGGTTGTGGACCCCTTACAGTAAATCTACGATACTGGGTGAAGCCAGAAAACGTGTGCGAACACTCGCTGGACTTTTACGAACGCAGTACCTTTAAATGTCACGAGTGATCGATCAAGATCCGTAGCTGGGTGAGCCTGATGAGACCACACACGAGCTGTTCTATCCAAGAACTCGCCAAAAGTCATTGACAGCAAAATTATCCCATGTGTTTCACTTGTGGGCCTTGTCGACTGGGAGGCGGGCGCTAGAATACTTAGTGGGTCGTGGTGAGCCAATGACAACGGTGCACAGATAATAAGAATAACCTGAACGACTAACTAACTTCTAGCCTTAATAATAACAACCAATCTGGAACCAAAAACAAACAAATAGTAAAAGATGCCGTCCGACTACACAATTCCAAGTATCCATTCAAAAGTCTTCAAACTTCACCTCGAACCGTCCTTTCCCACCTATCCACCCGCCCCACCCACCGTCCTGTCCCCTCTTGTTCGCACCCGTCCCAATAACGGACTCGGCCTCCCCAATCTTCTCGATCTCCCACGCCTTCAAGTGCCAAAACTTCTCTGTGCCCTGGACCCACCGGCTCGTGGCAGCTTTCACCTCCTCAAGCTCTATCGCCGCAAAGCAGAAGCGAAAGTAATCGTCCGCCTTATCGCGGCACTTCTCGCCGCCGGTAAACATTCCTCCCGGACAGGGAAGCGCCAACTGTGTCACGGCATTCCACTCCCACAATTTGGTGAGCATGTCCGCCTTGCTGTTCCCCCGGGAAATGAATGCTTTGTATGCGGGGTGCGATGACACGTCCATTCTGATCCATACGAACATGCCACCTTCGGGCTTGTTGAAGGAGTAGAGTTGTGTTCTCTCCACCACCTCAAGGTCGTCACGTGACGTGACGGTGATGATCTCCTTGCCCTCCTCCAGAATGGCGGTCATGGAGACCATACGCTCCTCGTAAACGTCGCGAAGCGACTCGAGCCACGCCACCCAGCCGTCCATCCCCCAAGCACGACACAGC
Organism: Tricharina praecox; assembly: GCF_024521635.1. Taxonomy (NCBI): domain Eukaryota; kingdom Fungi; phylum Ascomycota; class Pezizomycetes; order Pezizales; family Pyronemataceae; genus Tricharina; species Tricharina praecox. The sequence continues at coordinate 1,150,012 of NW_026250413.1, forward strand.
AGCTCGGCAACCATACCCTGTACGAATCCAGACGGCTGTTGGGTGCTCGACTCCGTCGCCGCCACGATCGCAGCAATGATCGGCTTCTGTGCCGTGATCCATCCCATCCTGCAGCCTGGCGCGATGGTCTTCGAGAAGGTGTCCAGTCGGATCACGCGCCCGGACGTGTCGATGCTGAGGAAGCTGAGTTCCAGCGCGGCCAAGAATGGGTATTTCGTCTCCGTATCGCTGGGGAGATTGTGAGATTCCGGCGTGAACTGTAGATGCCAATACGGGTCGTCCTCGAGGATGAGCACATCGAACCTATCGCACAGCTCATAGATCTCCTTCCGTCGCTGGCGCTTCAGCGTGATGCCGGTTGGGTTCTGTCCGATGGTGACCGTGTACATCAAGTGTGGACGCCGCCCACTCTTCTCGACATTCCAGTTCTCGAGGACGTCCCTTAGTCCACCCGGGCCATCGACCATCATCCCGCCCTCGTCCATCCTGACCGGCGCGGTACTGATTCCGAACGGCGCAGCGGTCTGCAGCGCATTAGGATACGTAAACTCCTCGACGAGCATGGAGTCGCCCGCGGTGCCGAAGCATTGCACAATCTTCGAGAACCCATCGGTCGAACCACACGTGAGCACGATATCCGCTTGGTCCTCGGCATACGCGAGTTGCCCCTGCATCATGTGGGCGAACGTGAACTCGCGCACAAAGTCCGCGAGCGCGGGCAGGCCCGTGGCGCGCCCGTACTGCAGCGTCGTGGCGACGTCGATGCGCTTCTCGGCAGGCTGCGACGGCTCGAATTTCGGGATCGAAATGTGAGACGTCTTTGGGTCCTTTTCGCGTCGGCGGCGCGAGAAGAAGCTGGAGCTCGCCTTAGCGGGCGTGAGCCCGTGGAAGGCGATGTCGAGGAGACGCTCGGGTGACGCGACATCGGCACGCAGGGTGTCGTAGGGGAAGAAGCCGGGGTACGGAAGACCTGAGACACGATCGGATCAGTATCCCTTTCAGATTCGGCGGCGCGGCGGGCAATGGGATTGGATTGGATGGACAAACCGCCGGCGATGTTGGACATTCCCGGCACCATAAAGTACTTGTAGAGGCCCTTCATGACGCTGGGCTTCCGCGCGCGTGTGCTGGCGTTGAAGTGATGGGTGAGGTCCGCAGGCTTTCGCCCGGAATCGGCGCTTGAGCCGGTGGCATGGCCGGTATTGCAGGTAATTCGTGGGTGCTGCGGCATCGTGATGGAATCGTGTGAACGCAAAAGGGCTGGTATTCGCAGGCGACCTTGTGGTATTTGACTGCTGGAGATAAGAGAGCTAGGTACCTATCGCGGAGTTCAACTGTCCACGGCCGGCCTCGGCGCCGCCCGTGCCCTTTAGAGCCGGATGACAAATTCATGGTCAACGCCTGCAGACTCCAGAGGTCAGATCAAGCCACCCGCTAACTTTCGATAAGCCAAACTAAAGAAAGGGGTGAATCACAGTCGCTCACCCAAGGCGTCGTCGTCGTGAGTCTTGAAGTCCAACTCGTTACTGTTTTCGGACGAAACTGATGTTTCATTCGGTGTTCGCGTGGTACTACACATATGGAAAGGCGCCTGCAGAGGTGGCGAACGAGATCGCGACGATTGCGGAATTAATTAGGCCGCGTTATTGAGGTATCCCGGCAAAGGAAACGGCGAAAATGAAGAATGATGGAGAAGTTGAGGTTCTATGCAACTTCGAAGAGTCATCTTATGGCTCTCCTCTGCTGCTACAGACATGTACATACCTTTCGCCGCTCGGGGCCACCCGATCAGGCTAGTCCGGCTATCACCACCATTCGGATCCACTCGATCCGACTGGCCACTTCTCCTATCTTATCTCGCCCATCGCTCATGCTCTCAACCCCAATTTGTTCTAGGTATATGAAAATGGCCCTGCAGAAAGTCCAATTATTCGGTTTCAACATGATTTTATATGGGATGCTTTTATTGTACAACACCTGATATCGCATCCACGCGCATTCATTCAGTAGCATTACATCATCTGTTGTACACACATCTCATCACTGGCACCGGACACCCGTGATCTGTTGATATTGTACGTCTTATTGCCTGTTCCGGTGTCACTGCTATTTCTCTCTATACTCTGTCCCTTTGAATCATCGCATACGGCCTTGATAGCCTTCGTGGCTCCTTAGCATTGTCACTGGCTTTTCACCAGAATTTGCCTCTTTAGCTAAGCCTTCAAGCCCCCAGCCCGAGTCCGGCGACGGCTATCCTCGCATGCTCTGCTGAGGCCCGGCTTCGCCCAGTTGTTTTTACGAGCTCCGCTCCCTTTATAAGCAGTCTGCTTTCTCATCTTTCTCATCCTTTTCGTATCATTACATCAATCAAGTCAAGTTCTTCTCTCAGTTTCAACCTGATGTTTGAAATTGTGACTGGACAATGAAGTGTATGATTAAACGGGTAAAACAAAAAAAGGACAGTGAAGTGGAAACGTTTTGCATTGGCTAAAGGGGGAAGGCTGTAGCTTGGAGGGTGAACGAAAGGGATGAATATTCGTGCCTTCCACTCGAACAAGCAAGCGAGTTAGGTATTACAACAGACCCGTCATCCTGGTGGAGTACAGAGATTGATGATGCTGTTGCGTAACCAGATACGATAAGATCTCTGATTGGGGACGATTTGACTGACGGAGAAAATTTAACGGTGAGGACTGTGATGGATGTAGAGTGGGAGAGCATGTCGATTGAAGCTGTAAATAATAGGTAGGCGTGCAACCTTCAAACAAAAGCTGAAGCGTGTAGGCTGTAGCTACTGTATAATCAAAAGGGCAGGATTTACGCTATCGATATAATATTAGAAACGGTCGCATACTTCTTGGAGGAATACTTGACACTAGATACTTCGGTGACGCCCTCACCATTGCGACAAAAACGCGTATCCACCACGTAACAACAATCCATCACGCATGGATACTATATCAATGGCCTAAATTCTACCCCCTTGCTATCTAAAGTACTTGGTTGCATAAATAAAGTACGGCTGATAGCCCCTGATCACAGCTTTTACCACCTCGAGTAACGTGACGGCGTCATCTGTTGGCCGACTGTGTAGACAAAAGCCGCAAAACCTTGAGATGGTCTGTATGTCGCGATATTCATGTCGTAGTCCAAACATCAACTGCTAGGGTCCTGAGGCTTGAATTCTATTGCCACCAATACAGGACTAGCTGGACCGTGACAGGTGAATTTTGGGTGTAGAAAATCTTTTTCCCCGCATGGATTATCACTTGCGCTTGCCGCTCTCCGGCCGGTCCATTTTTTTTATTTAAAAAAAGACCCACGACCAGCTTGCACATTATGAAGTCGAGTCAAAGCTCAGTTAAATAACGACCAGCTTGAAGAATCCAAATGAAACCAACAGAAATGTGATGAAGCTTGTTGATCGGTTGAATACCGTCTGCGATTTAATTAAGCTCGGTCGTGGAAGAAAAGAGAAGCGCAAAAACCAATCCATCCTCTCGTGCCGAAACTGCCTATACCAATATTATACCAATGTAACCTACATAGCTTGCACACATCATCTAGCCCTGCGTCGCCGGATTCGATTGCTGTCGACCATCCCAACCATACCGGCTGTACTCCCTCGTCAATTCAGCGAAACTCCACGGTCACCTGTCTCCTCTGCCCCGCCCTTCTCCACTTTTCCCTCGTTCTAGATCTCCAATGGAAGCCTGAGTTTGTCGCCTGTAAGCCATTCGTCGTTCCGCCAGCCCGCACAGGACCGGGAATAATCACATGATCCAAAAGAACCTTTCGCAAGCGCAAAATTACATATGTGTGAATTTCGCCCAAGAACTCCTCGCCGTGCTGTAGATTTTGAATCACAGGTTGGGTCTTCCTTCCGCGCCGTGCACAAATCTCTCGTGGTTCTTTTCGGTGGTGCCGCAGTAAATCGGCAAATCGACGTCGAGGCTGCGCGCAGATAGAAGCCCCGTGTAACACAATGGGTGTTCCACCTATACCGTGTATCGACTCCATTGGGGAGTCGTGTAGTCGTATTCAGCCCCGAGAATCATCTTTGTGACTGTTGCGCTAAGCGTAACTGCGGCCTACAGAGGAGTTCCCGGAGGCAAATTTGGTTGGTAGGTGATCATTAAGGCTGTTAAGGGTGGCTATTTCATTCAGTAGGAGTCGGCGGAGAGCCACAGAAATCTGGGTCGCGGATTCCGATGGTAATTTCCTAGCTATTTCCTAGCAATTTCTCAACTAGCCCGACGCAGCTCTCCGATTCGGCCGAAGTTGTCAATTGAATCCCATCAATACTATCCGTCAAGAATGCGATAAAGCATGTCTTGCGCAAAACCCTCGGTCAAGCAACGTCTTCAACATCAGTAGTTGATCTTTGATCTAGTGGTTTAGGCCATGCAATCGGCGGGGGGAGTGAAGGGAAAGTTGCGGGTTCAACCCGGATAAAAGACGTTTGCACTCGGCTCTTGGGGGCTTCCAAGCCAACCAACGGGGGCAGTGACGTTTTTTGGTTTTGGTTTTGGCATGACGGAGGGAGCACTGGTTAGTTAAATATCACTCGGTTTTATCACGTGACACGCCTTTCGCTGCCGGCCGGAGGCGAGAGTCTAATTCCTATCAAACGCCCGCCGAACCGGCTTCGCCCATATGAAAATTGCAGCCTGTGCGCTACGCAGATTTACAAGCAGCCTGTAGAAGCCTGAATTACTACTGCAAATGCGTTGCACTTTTTGCTAATAGCCAGTTTAAATGCAGACTGGCATTACTTGAACGCGGCTTGCCGTATTCTTTGTAACCTATCGCCTATGTACTCATCTGGTGGTCGGTATTACCACCCGTTCTAAGCCCCTCCTGTTGATGTTTGCGCCCCGTGAAAGCGATAGGCGGATGACATCCTCACGAGTCACGACCGGCGGCAGCAGCGGCGTAATTAAGCGACCATTGTATTCACCAGCGAGTCCACTACCATGGCCTTGATACCAGGTCTTCCGGGCAATCATCAATCGGCATACCGGTAATCAGGTACATCCGAGATATTGAGCTCTGTGACCGCGCTCAGGCTTTCCCGGTGCAGTAGTTGTGCGGCGTATTCAAGGGGGGTGGGGGGTGAAGCCGGAACATCGGCTTCCCCCCTCGTGACCTAAGATCAATCGATTTTTTATCATCGCGCACACACCCGCGGTCTTTCGGGCGGTCTTCCGTGTCACCGCAGTAGCCTGCGCACGAATTAACGAGAAGCGAACGCCCCCACGCTTGCTAAGTGCTACTATAGAAAGCCGCGTTGATCCGTTTAATTGGCGCCGCACCACCAACGACCGCGCACAACACAAGTAAGCCTGGCCTTCTGCAGATTTCGGGAGAAGGACTCATTCTAACTATTGCTACCTTCCAGATATCAAGCTTCCACTCTTTGTCCACGCCATATCGGGTTCGTAAGGTTTCGAGGTTTTTGGGGAATCTGAGGCTGCGTCTGGATAAGGCTAGCCCCGTTCTGTTCCGCTTTCACCTCTCGCCGATTGTTGCTCTGTTGGAAACTGCACGGCGTACGTTCCAGAGTGACTCTACAAGTAGGTACAGAAGCGCTATAGCTTTAGCGTGTGAAGGAGGTAGGTAGGTATATATGTAGCCAAAGCACGCCCACACCGCTCAAATTACCTCTGGCTATCTAGAAACCACGCTATGTATCCCCAGAACTAATTACCAATCGAGAGGAGTGGGGGTAGCGGCTGCCGGCCGCTGGAATATAGTTGAGGGCCGTGCAAGGGCGAAGGGCAGGGAATATGGAAAGTGCATAGGTAAGTAAGTACTCTAAGTACTTCCTATGTGGAATCGCTGGAACCGAGTCATGACGTTACATAGCATCAATCACGCTATTATCTGGATCGGCAAGTGGGAGCTATGCATTCAGCGGGAAGTTATGTCTTTTCTTCACTGCAGGATGCTTTGGATTGACCAGTGAAGTGTACATAAAACCAAAAAATAAAACAAAATAAATAAATAAAGAAACTTGTATGGGGTTTAAGTGAATTAAATCCAAGCTCAGAAAAAGTCCTCATCGCCATCATCATCAACAGCACAATCCTCCTCCGTCTCCAAGCTCAGAAAAAGTCCTCATCGCCATCATCATCAACAGCACAATCCTCCTCCGTCTCCAAGCTCGTATCCCGTCCATTGAGTACTTCGTTTGATTCCGACTCGCTCTCGAATGCGATAGGAGTGTGTTCGTCCCACTATTTTGTCATTAGCCGTAAGTTCACGTTCGTCGGAATTCCTGCAGCAGATTGAGAGTACTAACGATGTCTAAGAGTGCGCCAAGGAAAAGTTTCGGAAGCTAGACGATGTCAGTGCCAACTGTATGGAATCTTAAATCAATCACATTGAGGGCGGACGGTGGTTCTTTACCTCACGATATTCCATTTATCGGCTGGCTCTTGCATCTTGTCGAGGCTTCCGCTGGCTGATGAAAGCTGGCGTTAACGATTGATAGCCGAAACGATGCCGTTCTAATCATATGGAAACGGGAGGGAACGTACGCATGCAATCGATATATTCGCCCAGTTCCTTATCGTCGTCGAGATTTTTGAGGAGCTCTATTGCTTTCGTATCTGTCCCGATCATAGCGAATTGGTACGCCACAGCTATACTCATCGACGACAGTGGTCAGTCAGCACGTCAGGGTGATCGAGGACGAAGCTTGCGGCTAACCTTGCGGTCCTTTGGGGCCATATTTTCCCCGTAGCTCCAGCGCCTTTTCCTTCATGACTTTGCGCAGAAGCCACTGTGGTTCGCCTTCGATCTGTAAGACCGTGCGCGACGGCATCAGCAGAGCCGTACCGACCACAGAGTTGTTAAGGAGAGGGTTAGTCTACCTCGCCGTCTGTCAGGATGATCACTAGCAGCAGCCTCTTCATTTCGCCCACGACGGCGTGGTTTCTCAGAACCTTGTCGCGTAATTCCGTTCCGATTTTCGTCAAACCTCGGAACTCGTTTTGGCGACGATTTCATCGACCTTTGTCGGTCCGACCTCTCTGAACGACAAGTTGGAGTTCAAAAACTTGACGGGGACTATCCTGCCGATCTGAGCGACCAGTCTGTACACCGAAGCGATGGACTTGAGAGTTTTCTTGAGCGTCTCAATCTGCTCGCCGTTGTCTTCAATCCGCATGCTGATAATATTGTCTGCAAAGCATCAGATAGATCCTGGAAAAAAACGGCATTTCCGCTGCGGCCAAGGGAAAGGCAAACGTACCGACCAACAGGACGACGTCGTACAGGGCCAGCAGCGACAACTGAATCGCAGTTTCCTTCATGCAACCATGTTGCATTATTTTCCCCACCATCTCAGCCGCTTTCACGGACGCCTCGGCGATTTTGGGATCTCCTTCGAGTTTGTCGGGGAAGAAGCGTGCGATTCCACTCTTTTCACCTTTCAAAAGGTCATCCCAACACTGTATGAGCATACCAGGTGTCAGAGGTTTCTGTCCCCCATCGGGCTTTTGCGAAGGCTTCACCGTCCCCGTCGCCGTTGCCGTTGTCTCTCACATCACCTTCGTGATTATTTCCTCCGGTGTGGGCAAAGAGAGAGGCATTTCGAGGCTGTTCGCGTCAAGCGGGAGATGTCGGGGCACTGAATCGTCGGAAACACTCGTTTTTCTAGGGAATGATTGAGAGCAGCTCAGTTATAACAAGAGACGGTCCACCGACCGCGCGGAGTTCCTCCTCCGGAAAATGAAGTGTTGTCGACTTGTAGTTTGAATCCGCGGCCTTCCGTTGGTGAAGTGATTGAATTCGAGGTGCAAGGAGGGAGAAGGAATCCGTCGCCTTGAAACACTTGTCTGTTGTTCTTTGGGTGGGAACTCTGTTGACCCCGCACCAGCTCTGTGAAAAGAGGGGGTCTGGTGCTGCACATGCTCGGTGACGAACCAAAGGGTGCTCTCGATCCAATACGCCGGTCGTGGGCACTGCCTTGAATGGAGGTTCTCAATTGAAGTTCGACTAAAAGGGGAAACCTGATTGAGATGCGTAGGCTCAGCAGGCGCAGAGATAATCCACCTCGTATGCATACCGCGCACACCAACCCGAAGGAGGCCCTTGTGCTTCTGGAAGCACAATGCAAGCTAGTAGATTCATCACAGAACTACAGTGTGCCAGTTATATACGTATGTGGTGGATACAGAGGTTCATAGGCAAATTCCTACCTGCTCCCTGTTGACACTCAGTGGCTGACCTTTCACACAGAACAAAACCGAAGAGCTTTCCCAAGCGGTCGAAGACCTAATTTTGGCCCAAAAGAAGCAGATGGGGGAGCTCAACGCGGAGTTGGCATCCCAGGGCAAGATGATGTCAATTTTCACCTACGTCACTTTGCTTTTCCTTCCACTTTCATTTATGGCCGAGGTTTGTAGGCAGAACCTTTCCATTGGTTCATAGTAGTATCCACGCCACTGACCTCGGCACCTATTATTTTGCTTTACCATTTGCGCAACTGAAGGATATGGACGTGAAGATATTCTGGCTCATCACCGGCATTGTCACGGTCCTAATTGGATTCGTGGCTGGATACAGCGTCTTGTTGAGCCGATACTAGTTCCGCGAGCTGGTGCGGGCTATTGAAGATATGCGTCGGCCGATGACCAGGCAAGATACGATTGCACTGCACCTCTATTCCAAGGGGCTTCCGAGGTACACGATCAGGGCGGTCGGCCGGGACGGCCAGGTTACTCCCTCCGCCTGCAACTATCTCAAGTGACCGGCCCTTGCGAAAGGAGTCCCAACAGAGTGGCACGTCGGCATCGAAAGCAACGCGCATCCCAAAAGTGCCGGTATATTTCGCTACGACCATGCTAGGGGCGTCCTTCTCCTCGATTACATCGACCCGTACGGATACATGTACTACGCCCATGTCGAGTGGGATTACCCCGAGGATGCGAATCGACTCGTGTGGAAGAAAACGCGGCTCCCGGCGGAAAAGGCCAGATACCGATACCAGACCCGCTTCGAAGTTACGAGTACGGACGAAAAAACGGAAAATCCACGCCTGCCGAAAAGGAAAAGGGAGTTTCTGGTCTGGAGGACGGCTTTAGCCCACAAGACGTGGCAAAGTCAACCACGGTGGGATATAGACCACGACAATACGGGAACCATGGAGACTTTCGAAATCTATGCCGGGGTCATGTCGATAGAAGACAGATCGAAAAGCCCGGCGGCACTCATTGCGGTGACCACATCATTACAACCGCGGTTATCCACGAATGTGCTGGGAGAAGACGAGCCGAAAAGCCCAGTGGCTCAGCCACCACCAAGTGCAGCGATGACAAAGATAGCAGCACGGCTATCCGGGATGGTTGAAGGCATCCAATGGAGGCGACGAATGCACGAACTGAAATTTCCGATAACACATGATCCAGCGAGTGCTGACGCACGAGAATACTTCAAATTGGAGTTACTGTCGGTGCGTGGGGGTTAAGGCAGCAAGTACATAACTATCTACCTAGTAGGGCTCAGGCAAGATCCTATTTCGTGTCGGAAAGGGTGCATCATTCGGCGATGGATGGCACCAAGAACCAACATAGGAAGGATGGCAGAGGTGAACCGTCAGGGATAACGCGTAACTAATGATATGCCATCAGCCTGGAGGGTGTTTGGAGGCGATATGGAAGGGGAATGTGTATCTGACTCAGACTGAGGGGGGGGAAATTGTTGGAACGTTTCCTTGACCAATGGGTTTTTTTCCTGAGTAATCAATGACGTTGTCTTGTTGATTCTTTACTTGTGCTTTGTCTTTTCGAACGTTCGTGTTTCATTCATTCCATCATACCTCTCCCGCTCTAGTTGTTTCTCCTTCCTGCTACGGCTTGGCTAACACTACGTGTGGGTCGGGCTTTTTCCTGCGCAATATTTTCCTTCAGTTTCATATGCTTTTCATAGCGATGGTGGAGGTTGAGCGACGTTATTTCGGGAGGGACGAGTTGTAAAAGGAGGGGGTTCGGAGGGGCACCGGACACGCTTCCTGTGTCGCTTTCTGGCGCATTGGTTTGGCACGTCTTGTCTATTTTCTTTTGCATCATACACCGATCGCGTGCGACCCATCCAGATCATGGCAGTACAGCCGCGGGGGCAGACGAGTGAGAAACGACCGCAGTACAGTGAGGGGTGGTGAGGTGTGCTGACTCTGCGGTAACCCGACGACGTGACTTCTTCCCCCCGACATGATTCCGCGGAGACCACCCGAATGGTTCGCTAGCCTGATCCTGCGGCCGGAAAGTTCTGGAAACTTTCACATGTCTGAGTTTGGGTGCACCGCAGTTTTTGTCAACGTCTTGGCACCAGCCATGCAGGTGTCGCTCAGAGTGTTATGGTCTGGTCGATCACAGATGACCGCATGTGAGCGCTGCGGTTGGTGTCACCGGCTCACGTGGGTACTGACCGCCGGCGGTGGCAGTCACTTGTTTCACTCGTCTGGAATGCCAAAGAACACTTGCTAGTTGTTTCCAGCTTCTCTCGAGTCTCGGCCATGACAAATTATTTTGGTACAGTGAGCGGTACATACCGGCATGTACCTACCATAATTGAGGCTCAGAGGAGCGCCCGGTTGAGCCTCGAAGATCGTGTACCTTGTATGGACGTGTTCCCCACAAGCGGAAATCGAAACTGTAGGCAACGATGTGTGCCGATTACGTTTTATTCGAAGTCTATGTAATTGTATGCAACAAGCTCGAGGACTAAAACCTTCGGCTCCTGCCGCTAAGTTAAAAAGGCTCACGTGCTAAAGTAGTTAAACCTCAACCTTATCCCAGCCGTAGCTTCGCCACAATATCTCCTGCGTGGCTTGGGGCGCCGTGGCTGTGCGGCCCGGCGGCTAGCGCACTGCCCTGGAGTAGGCATATGCATGCTAGTCCGGCGATGGCCGGGCCCAGACGCGCCAATAAATGCAGACTTCATACTCTACATGCATAAGTTGTTCGACAGCTGAATGCAGGACGGCTCATTGCCATCACGCCAGGTGTGATGGCGGTTCTGTATCTCCACGGGGACGCGTTCCAATTGACGAGGAGAATGGAAATCCGTGAGCGATGTGTGTGATGGCGAACAGGGAATATGGCTGGGACGGGGAGCGGAAACCTGGGCGTCGAGATATTGCCTACGGTACCGGTATGTACTTACCTAGGTCCACTACGTTGGGAATAAAGTGCTTATCTAGTATTTACCTACATATTTAAGAAAGAGATTATTGCCGCGCAGACTTCCAGAGTATCTTCGTAGACTACCGTATGAGGAGGAATCATATCGGAACACAATCTACAGTCAATCACACGCGTGTTGGCAATGACCACAACGCTTGTGGCTGCAGATCGAGCGTGGTCAGCCCAGATCTGATGGATCGCTAACGCAATGGCTTCGGTCCGTAGCGCCACGGAGGTCAGTGGACAATCAGTCGAAACTGACGACGATGACGAAGAGCCACCGGGCCACCCATGTTGAAGTTCAATTGTGATTGACCTGATCCGTCATTGGTCAATGAAGTTATTTCACTGAGGAAGCAGAAGAAGGAAGGAAGGCTTCATCGGACGCCCCTTCGAATCACACCTTCACCCGACAACGTTCATCTGATATTTAGCCGGGGAGAATCGTGCCGTTGCAATCGGCAAGGGCGGCTGACGGCCAGCTTATACTATTAAGCTTGAGGGAACTGGATAAAAGCGTGCCAGGACGACAGGCCGCGAGTTCAGATGCCGGCGATGAATAGCGACTCCAAGTGATGGATAGAGACAAGTAGACACCTGTGCGAGACAAGCTTTTAGCTCATGATTTGTTTTGACGCTGCGTCACTGAAGATACATATCGTGCCGATTCGGTGTGCGAACCCGAAACAATCCATGATTTGCCACTTTGCGGCTGTGATGCGATGCGGGCACTGGGAGTCTGGGAGTAACGTCGCTTAGTACGCACGGTCTGGGTGTTGCTGTGGGGTAGATAAGTGGTTAGCGTTCGTTTCCCTGTTGGTGCCGACACCCTACACCGCCCGTGCGTAGACCATGTCCCTGCCCGTGCGTTCGCTAAGCCACTGCCCATGCGGCCCATCCAGTCAGGGAACCATCGCGAGCGACCAGCCCCGCTTCACCATCCACACTCCACGCTTCCACCTCAATGGAAACGATACTGGTATTGTCCCTTCCGCTTTCGCTCTGTGTTTTCGAGCTCACCGTCTTCAGCTCGGAACACACCACTCAATTCGCTCGCTGCGCCCGCCGCGGGCTCTGAATATTCTTTGACGCCGTAAGCCACACCCCCCCTAATCGTCTCCGCGGGCAACCCGTTCCTCGCATACGTACTTACTTGCCCGAATTACCTATGCACTTCCGCGGCACACTTACCTCTCTCGGCGTCAGATTACATCCGTCTCTGCGTGCAATTGCCACTCACTGTTTCGGGGATGCCGTTGCCGGAGCCGTTTCGGGAAACGCTACTTGACGAATACCTTCCCACGGAGGCGACGACTCCCACTGCTTGGTCGCACGCGGTACACACGCACTTGGCATGGGTGGCCGAGGGCAGGGAATCTTCTGCATCGCTGGGCCTCGATTCATCGAACGTCACGATGTATACAAATAGTATCCCCAGTTATAGGGGAGCGAACAACAGAGCTTCCACGTGCTATGCAGCCAGGAGACACCCATCTTGGGCGAGCACCCATTCTCCCACTGCACGATGAAGTAGTGCACAGCGATGCTGCTGCAGAGGAAACTGCTGTATGCCCCTGCCTCCAGAGTATTCACCCCCCTGGGGGGCAGAGGAAGGGATGATGTGAGCTCATGAATGCACGGCCTGGCTCGTCCGGTGGTGGTGGTGGTAGTTATTATGTGGACAAGCAGAGGATCTAAGAAGCATGTACAATCCACAGCAAACCGCAGTCGGTCCCAAGGGGGACCTCCGTAAGGCCGAGGCTCCCACAACGAGTTCCCGAGCTGCTTTACGTTGAAATGATCTTCAATATGCTGACGTGTGTTCATTTCAGCTACAGAAGACGTTCGCCCTTGATACGCTGTTTGCTTAGCTCCACTCATGGCTCAGCCTGACACTCCGTGCAACTCGGTTTGCTTCGAACATCTGCGCAATCTGTCATACCGACGCTTCGCCCAGGACAACGCACCTGTCGGTGTGCAAGTGACGAACAGGAGGGCGTTGCCTTCCTGCCGTGAAGGATACGTGTTAAGAAGCATTGGAGAAGAAGAAGCAATGACTGCTGGCAATACGTACTGCATACCTCCGGCGCCGTTTGCAAGCTCGGCAGGAGGATGATATTGTCACCGCAGTATAGGTTCCGGGAGTCTTTCACGCACTCTAAGCTCGGATGGGGCTGTCGATCGGTGGGCTCTCCCGTGAGGCTTACTTCAGAGGTTGATATTCTTTCTCCAACGATTGGTGGCCGGTATTTACGTACGTCTACGTTTTAAGATACACCACACTCTTCCCAACACCCTTGGATGCGCTGCGACGACTGGGGGAGTATTATGACGGGGGTCCTCTTTGTGAAAGATGAGGAGGAGGACGAGGGGGCGGTAGAGGCGCCGAGAGGATAGATGAACCGGAGAGGTTGGACTTTTGACGTGCCTAACGGTCCACTTCCCTTCTACGTGGTATTCCGACTATGTATCTCGGCTGGGAGACGTTCTTTTAGGACATCGCAAACACCCAACGCAACGTATATCTCTAATTTCGATATCACCTATAACACAGACAACTGATCGCGCAGCTTCGTTTCTTGGTGTGGTCGCTTTGTAGCCGGTGGTGAAGTTCGGACGAAGAAGGCAGTTTGATGGGCCACGTTGGTGGTAGAGGCCGAGTGGGAGAAGATGTCAGTTGAGTCTAGTAGAACAATGGGTGTGAAAATTTGAAGCACAAGCTGGGTGATTTTGGTTCGCCATTGCCGTAACAATGAATTCTATTTCCAAGAGCCACACACTGGCATCGATCCTATCACATCGCGTAATGTGAGGGCGCGAACATTTGGCCAACTCAGTAGTTCCAGGCCTTGTTCCGAAGAGCCTGAGGTGTGGATGACCGTAGTACATACCGACTGAACCCGGCTGTGAGCCTCGACCACAAAATGAATCCATGGGCGCACATCTACCTGCGTCTACCAATGCGTTTTTAGTCTGTTTGCAGGAAAAAACTCAGGCGCATATCTACGAGGCTGGAGATCCTCTCCTGTTGTCCTCGCCCTTACCGCCCTGCCCCGCTAACACGTAGTTCGCATGGTCTGCGGTTGCCGTGTGGGTGGGTTGGCCAGGTTGGCCAGGTTCATCTGAGGTCTCGCCTTCAGACTCACGGCGAGGCTGCATCGAAACCCCGCGGAGACAGGACAAAGGAGGTATAGTCTTGCGTTGGAGGTTGGGCGGCGAGGCTAATTCATTGAGTGACAACACGCAGCAGCAGAGCTTTGACAGCCTCCAATACAGCTCGATGAGTGTTTAAAAAGGAACGCGGCTGGAAAATTCGCAAGTATTCACAATCAATCTAACACGCAACGATGTCGGCCCATTCATCAATCGTCTCTTACTTTGAGCAAAACGTTGAGTTCACCTACGCGGCGAGGCCGCGTGCGAACGGCACGGATGCGGATCCAGACACAACCATCCTCTTTCCGAAGGACACGCTCGAATGTTCCATCTCCAAAGATTCCTACCGTGGTTCTACATACGTGGAGGATAGAGAGAGATCTTCAATTTATTCCGCATGCAGCTTATCTAAACACGTGGATGAGGTATGTAGCAAGGAACTCCTACCATCGGCACAAGAGCGAGCTTCGGCAGCTGACCTCCCATGCAGAAAAAAACAGCCGAGCAGCATACCGTCGCGGCCGGGGCTGGGGCCGTCGGGCTAAATTTCGCGCGCGAGCTGATCCGCGCTATGCGCCGACCAATGACCGGACCGGACACTACCACGCAGCGCCTGTATCTCGGCAGCCTCCGGCAGTGCCGGATCCAGGCGATCCAGACGACACCCGATCCGGCAGGCTCGATCCCCGACCCGCGAGAAGTATTTCTCGCGGGGCCGTCCGAGTTCGTCAGCGGAGTCCCCACCGATGACCGGCCCTTCTTCGAGCGACTTCGGAATCCCGAAAATGGCAGTATATTCCGCTACGACGACGCCCGCGGCCTGCTACTCCTCGACCACATTGACCCCTGCGGGTACTTGTACTACGCGTGCATCCCGCACGGCCATCGCACGCACACGGACCGGCTGCAGTGGAAGCACACACGGCTGCCGACCGAGACGACCAAGCGCCACCAGGCCCGCTTCGACGTCGCGAGGATCGATGAAATCCCCCCCGGTCCGCACTCGGCGCGGGTGAATCGCGAGTACCTAGTGTGCAGGACCGCCTCGGAGCGGAAGGAATCGCGAACACTGCCCCGCTGGATTGTAGATCGAGAGGATACCGGTA
Source organism: Tricharina praecox (assembly GCF_024521635.1). Classification (NCBI taxonomy): domain Eukaryota; kingdom Fungi; phylum Ascomycota; class Pezizomycetes; order Pezizales; family Pyronemataceae; genus Tricharina; species Tricharina praecox. The sequence continues at coordinate 1,165,466 of NW_026250413.1, forward strand.
CTGGACTCGTTCGGGCATACTTCGTCATTCACGCGGTGGATGGACATGTCTCGGTAGAAAGAATCCCGGCAGCCACGGATGCGACGGCGCTGCCGGGTGTACCGCCGGAGACACCAGTTGGCTCGGCATTATTCAGATTGCAGCTGCTTGCGGTATGTTGAGCTGAGGAAGGGGACGGGGACTTTTGGCCGTCAGGGATATGTGATTCACGTGGGAGGGATGAGGGACTGTGGGATTTGGCTGTTGGTGATGGGTGGATGGAATGGGCTGGCACCAGGAGGAGGAGGAGGAAGTGCGGTGGAGCGGGGAACTTTGAAGCAAGTGGATTTGGCGCATGGAAGCGCATCTGGGGGAATATGGGATCGGTGACGGAAGGTTGGGCTGCGATGGGTGGTCTTGACGAAAATCCGCGTGGCTCGAACAGCGAAGGCGAAAGGTGAGAGGCGAAATGTCGGTAGGGAGAGGTAGCATATGCCTCCGCCCAGTGGGGACTTTTTTTTTGCTAGAGGCGTTCGTCTCGATGCCCCGATTGGTTTTGTCTTTCCTTCCCTTTGTCTAGGCTAGGGTGTGTTCGTTTGTTTGAATTTACTGTCTGTATACCTTACTGCGCGGTTTTCCTGATTGTTTTCTTGGAGTTTATATACTGTTTGACGGAAATCTTGGAGGTTCGGCGACACCACACAGGGCGGGGCAGGGGGGCGGGGGATGCTAATTTTATTTTCTCTGTTCCGATTCCATCAAGGAAGCTGTATTGACCAGCGCCCTTGAGCATTATTATTTCTTTTTTCTTGTCTTATATACCTCTTTTCTTGGCCGGTTGTGCTTAGGAGATGCATTGGGTTATGGGAATGTGTTTGTTGGAGTATAGGAATGATTCACTGCGCTTATCAGAGTATTTTTATGGAAAGAAACTATCAATCTATTTCAATTCCCACAAGATGAATAATACGCAGAAATGTCATAATCTCACGAACTTCCGCGTACCGCGTCACTTCCGCGGACTGAACTATGAACGATCACTCGCTATGTCGAGAAACTTGCGTTATCCGTTCTCACGGAGGTGGCGAGCGGGGCCTCTATCCGAGGCTCCCCCGAGCCTTCCTGTATATATGCCTTTCCTTCCGTCGTGTCTGATATACTGTACACTATCTCGCGATACCACTTTTCTTGACAAGAAAGCTGTTCACATCTGCGAGTGAGATATCATGCAACGCTGGTTAGTGGTGGCACATATCGATCACACGGTCCCTGTCCTACACCCACAAGGATCTGCAATTTTCGGGAGTCGAATGGCTGGTGGGAGGAAGCAGGAGGTAAGGAAAGAATGGGCGGTGATATTTTCTTGGTGCGATTTGATTTGTTGTTTGCTGGCAGCGGCGCCACATCGTGCTAGATGGTAACGGGGTCCTAACCCCCGGCCGGCCAGAGTGGGCAGGAAAGGAATGTGACGGTTCGCCATAGTCAAGATAGGCTGCATACGAAATAAAACAGAAAGATCTCTCTCACTCTCTCGGGAGTCGAATAGTTTCTAGGAACGACGGATGGGGGGAAGAAGGCTCCGCTAGACCTGGAGGAGGAGGATAAGGAGGAGGCAATCATCGCATCTGGGGCAGAGCAAGAGTGCCTAGCAGGGTACTGGGTCTGCGGACGATCGAGGAAGTCGGAGAGGAGGATATGCAGTGATAGGTTGTGGAGCGGAAGCGGAAGACGGTGGAGAGGGGCGAGGGGGCAGTAGGAAACGGAGTTCGTGAGTTCGCCATAGTCTAGATAGGCTGCATGCGAAATAAAACATGAGATCTCTCTCTCTATAACAACCAGCAGTTCTAACCTACGACAAACACGCGCCGAATGGTCCGAGGCGGATGGACAGGGGAAGTGAGGCGCCGCATCGGACTGGTCGGCACCGGGGCTTTCACCTTGACTGGCCAGGGCGTGCAGGAGACGGAGGTCGTGGGTTCGCCATATTCTAGGTAGGCTGCATGCGAAATAAAACAGGAAGATCTCTCTCTTCGGGAGTCGAAGAGCTTTCTCTCTACCTGGCGTAAACGACAGGAGAACAATCACGAAGGACGGCACGGTTTTTTACTTTTAAATGTTTTTTCTGGATTTCTATTAAAAAAAAAAAAGATGACAGATATTACACCCTTCCATAGTCTCCTCGTCCCACCATTAAAAACCTGGATCCGCCGGTTACCAGGAAAAGGTATGGACTCGACCGCAACTACACTCGAGTCTAGAAAGTACTCGAGGCAGAGGGGAAGGGGGGGAAAGGAATTATCGAGGAAGCAAGCAGAAAGCAACGCAGAAAGCAACGCAGAAAGCAACGCAGAAAGCAACGCAGAAAGCAACGCAGAAAGCAACGCAGAAACACAGGAAATCGAGAACCTACCTTACAAGGAGGCCATATAGACCTCCTCCAGCCGCTGCCTGACCTCTTGCAGCCACACACGCCCCTCTTCCAGCGTTGCCAGCATGTACACCTCCGCCTGGTGTCGCAGTTTCTCCAGCTGCTGCCATCGCTGCTCGCAGAGCCGGATGAAATTCACCCCGCCCAAACGAAGCAACTCAGGCTGCTGCTGAGCCTGCCAGACCAGCCTCTGGTACGTCTCCAGCAGGCTGGCCTCACTCTGTGTGCTGGCCACAGCTAGTACCTCTGACAGGTAGTCGTATTGAAAAGAGACAATACGCTCGTACTCACGCTCATGGAGCTGGTACTCCTGCAGAAGTTGCTGCCGCAGCGTCATTAGAGGGGCGCTGCTGGCTTCCGGCTGCTGCTGCGACTGCCGCTGCAGTTCTTCGTACCGTCGCAGCGCTTGGACCTGCCGCTCCTCGTAGATCCTCAGACCCGTCGCGAACTGCTGCTGCTGCTCGAACTGCTGCTGCTGCTCGCACTGCTGCTGCTGCTCGGTCTGGGCAACGATCGTCGGAGGCGCGGACAAGATCACTAGCCCCGGTACCGGCGACTGTTCCCTCTGAGATTCAGCCTTCGGCGGCTGTGGCTGGACGGGGGCAGAGGCTGGCCCGGAAGCAGAAGTAATCGGCGCAAATTGCACCGGAGTCTCAGCTTGGGCTTGCACCAAAGCCGAGACCTGGGCTGGAGCCTGGGCTTGGGCTTGCGCCTGAGCCTGGGCCAGAGCTTCGGCCTTCGCTTGCGCGATAGCCTCAGCTTTTGCCCGCTTCTTTGCTAGAAGCCGGGCCTTCTTCTGCTCCGCCTGGGCTCTGGCTTGCGCCTGAGCCAGAACGTCGGCATTTGCTTTCGCAATTGCCTCAGTTGTGGCGTTTGCCAGCCTCTGCTCGTTCGCATCACGGGCAGGTTCCCGTGCTTTGGCATCCGCTTCCGCTTGTGCTTGGGCCGAAGCCCTCACCTTCGCATCCGCTTCCGCCTGGGCTCGATCACGAGCCTCAGCTTCCGCCTGCGCCTGCTTCTGACGGGCCACCTCCTCAGCCTGTGCGCGAGCACGAGCCTCAGTGGCCGCCTGAGCCTTGGCTGCCGCCTCTTTCTGGAAGTCCATTTCACGGGCCCATGCCCGAGCCTTGGCCTCTGCTTTTGCTTGGGTTTGGGCCACAGCCCTCGCCCGCGCTTCCGCTTCACGGGCCCGCGCCAGAGCCTGCGCTTCCGCTTCGGCTTGGGCCTGAGCAAAAGCCCGAGCCCGCGCCTCCGCTTCCGCCTGTGCCCTAGCACGATTGGCCTCAATTTCCGCCATTGCCTGACGCTGGAGCTCAGCATCACGGGCCCGCGCCTGAGCCTGGGCCTCCGTTTCCACCAGGACTTGGCCAAAAGGCCCCGCCCTCGCATCCGCTTCCGCCTGCTGACTAGCACGAGCCTCAGCATCCGCCCTGCCCATGATCTCCGCTTCCGCGAAGTTTCTTGGCCTGGGCCTTGGATTGATCTCCCAAGTCAGAATCTGCCGGAAGGCTCCGAGGACTTTCGTCTTCGTCGGCTTTGATAGATCCGTCCGCGTATCGGCCATCTTCTTCATCTGCCGAATCTCATCTGCTAGCCGTGCAACAGCCACAGTGTTCCCCTTCTTCCAGCAATCTTGGGCGGCCACCACGAGCTCTTCAGCCCGCTTGACCAGGCCCCTGTCGCGTAACTCGGTCAAGGCCGCGGGATATGGGGCAGGGGCAGGGGCAGGGGCAGGGGGAGGGGGAGGGGGAGGGGGAGGTGGGGCAAACCCAGAGACCGGCCGACGCGAACTATCAGCGTGCGGCAACTTAGCACCGTCTGGATCCTCGGTCGCCCGTCTCTTCGACCCGGTGCTAGCACCAGGGTGGACGGCGTGACCGGGTCCAGGAACGGACGCAGGTGCTGCTGGGGGGGCAGGAGGGGGAGGGGGAGGGGGAGGGGGTTGACTCCCCGTCCGGGACGTCCACTTTGCGGGTGGAGCCCCTTCAGGTTCGTCGATCGCAGTTCTTTTGACCATGGTGGGGATGGGGAAAATGTAGGTGTGGAAAAGTGAAGATTGTAGATGGTGGTTATGGGGGGAAAGTGGTCAAAAGGGTGTGCGATGTAGAAAAAAAGAAGAAGAGAGGAGGGGTGGGGATGGGTTCTTTTATACTTGGATGCGCTATCGGCAAAAACCTGTTTTCGACCTCAACAGTCAACTAGCCGTTGCAGCCCTTCATGTTCTGTCACTCGCCCTCGAAAAAAAATATTTCGCCGACAGTCAGATGACTGAGGCCGCGTCGGGCAAGATCTCCATACCCTAGACAGGCAGTAAACAATACACCAATCTTCACTCTGATGGCAGCAATATTCTCCTGCTATTTGCGGACAGTATCATGATCTTTTTTAGCTTTTTTAAATTATGAATTCTTTATAACTCATATTGATCATGGCAGTATACACGCACCGTTGGTGTTTTGTCTCTGCTATCAAAATCGACCCCGCTTAGTTCGCAGCAGCTCTCTGCACGCATCCTTCACCCCCTCTCTCTGTATCCCGCGCTTGCCCTGGCCTTTACTGAAACTCTGGAGACCATACCAAGCAAAGAATGCAAGTAAAAAACCCCACGTATCATGATTACCAGAAGCTGAAAATCCGATAATCCTGTCATAATCTCACGAACTTCCGTGTACCGCGTCACTTCCGCGGACTGGGCCATGAACGATCACTCGCCATGTCGAGATACTTGCGTTATCCGTTCTCACGGAGGTGGCGAGAGGACCTCTATCCGAGGCACCCCCGAGCCTTTCTGTACATATGCCTTTCGCTCTGTCGTGTATGATACACTGTACACTATCTCACGATACCACTTTTCTTGACAAATCCGAGAAGTATTTGCACGAGTGATTGGCCATGACACGCATCACTTTAAAGTTTCACCGAAAACGCCGCAAAGCACACATCGTCTCGCTCAAAGCAGGCGCCAGCGGCCGGCCCGGATTGAGCCGCTCCAAAGTGTTCGTGACTTTGCTGACAAGCAGCGGCATCTCATGCGGCGGTTTTAGAACGGAACGGAAGTTGGAACTGCTATTGGCGGATCGAACGGTCCGTCGTGGAGGTTACGAACTTACAAGTTACGAGCATTGGGATGATCAGGAGAACAAAAAGACGTCCGGGAGAAGGATGCGTTCTTCGGAACGGAGTCCGGCCGGCTATGCCAACGCGCGGTGGGATAGGCTGGTAATGCGTGACCAGGGAATATTACAGTAGCACTACCTATATCGTTCGCGAGCTGATCTTCTGGTGCAGTTCCCAATCGATCTTACTATTACTACTACATACAAGGTTCCTAGGCGTAGATGCCGCCGCGACAGCTGGGCGTATGTACGAGCGTGACGGAACGACGTGTGGTTATCGATCTTGCCTCGTTCTTCGGAGCGGGGTCGAGCAGCCGTGCCTCGTGCCACGGCGAAACCAGAATTCCTGGTAAGGTTGGACCATGTGGTGCAGTCCTACTTCTCTACATGTCACTTGCAAGATGCATCCAGCGCCCCAGTCCGTACCAGAAAACAAACAATGATTCTTTTGCAGAAAACGCCATATTAATGAGACTATGAACATCTGCACACTCGATTGCTTCCTTCCTTCCCATCCGTTTACGTCGCCACCGGCCAGCCAGTGCTCCAGCTGAGCACATTCCAGCCGAAAGTCTTCTGGCCATCTGCGTATCCAACGTTCGTATTGACTGTAGTATCACACATATCAGCAACCGCCTACTTTCGCTATGGTGGGGGAGGGGGGTGGAGGGTGGGGGGGGGACGAACCGTAGTGGTAGTAGAGAACAGCGCCGAGCTTGGGATCAGCGTAAACACCCTGTCCGCCGGGCCCGTAGACGTTTCCACTCGAAGCGAGAACGGTGGTTCCTCCAGTGGTCTTGCACGAGCGGCCGGAGGCGTCAACGTACGGGCCGCCGACAGCAGTGGAGCGGCAGACGTTGATGCGGTACTCCTCGCCCTGGGCGGGGCGGGACGAGTCGAAGCCGCAGCAGACGCCGGAGCTGAAGAAGAGGTAGTAGTAGCTGCCGCGGGCGTAGACGAAGCCACCCTCGACGGCGTGGCCGCCGGTGCTGTTGTATGCGACCTGGTAAGAGGTGGAGCCGGAACGGACTTTGGTCGGCGGGTCGGCCATCGCTACTTGGTACAGATCGTTCCACCAGCTGCCGAATGTCATGTAGTATCCGTCGGAAGTGCTCACGAGGTTGCCGTCGATGGCGTTGTAGGCACTGCCGGCCTTGGAGGAAATACCAGTGGCGCCGAGATCCTCCCAGGTGCCGACGTCCATGGTGGTTGAGCGGGCAACACCGATGGCGGAGACTTGGCTGCCGAACTGTGGAGGGAGTGTGAGTGGTGACCGATGATACGGGGAGTAGAGCTACATACGGTGCTGACGGAGTAGTATAGGTAGTAGTAGCCGCTGATGGGGCCGTAAATATCGGGAGCCCAGAGGTCTGTAGTCCTTAGTAACGGTTTTTCGATCGATATCTAGAGGATCAGGACTGGAAAAACATACCATCCGAACCGGCGATGCCGATCTTGGAACCGGCCGTGATGGCAGCACCCTTCAAAGTCCAAGGTCCCTGAAGGGAGGACGAGGTGGCAATGTTGATCTTGCCGGCGGTGCTGAAGCGGAAGTAGGTGCCGTCGCTGACACGGCGCATGATTGCAGGGTCATGGGAGTATCCCTGGCAAGTACCAGTGCAGGTACCAGGACTCACGGCGGCGACGAGGCCAGTGATGGAAAGGAGTGTCGTGACGACGAAAGAGAGTAACTTCATCTTGGCGATTACTGGGTGGTACTGGTGTGTACTAGTGGTGGTGGTGATGGCGGAGTAGGTAGTGGCGGAAAGAAGCAGTCATCGGTGAGGACATGGAGACAGTCTTATATACGGAGGCAATATAACAGTGGCAAAGCAGCGGACATCGGGGTTTGTCCGAGTCAGTGTAAGGCTGTTTCACCCACAGACTCGGTGGCGTGCCCCCAGAAACGCGTTCCTGGAATCTACATAGCATCGAGGCCGGCCATTCTGTAACCTCCGGGTCAGTAACATGCATTAGGTGCATGGCGGTGTCATATGGGGGACGGGGGAGGGGGGCTAGAAGCTACAATCATCCGGCCTACATAGCCTACGATTAGCCAGCGTGCAGGAGGAAAAGCAACCTCGGAATGAGATCGCGCGCGGGGTGCAGATGCGCATATGCACCCCAGACATAACTAGAGAAGAGTGGAGTTTGACGTAGCCCGAGCAAAGCGCCAATGTTGGCATTTAGCCGCGTAGATTGGGATCTGGACTGTGTGACCGAAGGCCGTGCAGTGGGTACCAGTAGCGAAGATACATATGCTCCTGCGTACAGTTGGCAGCTTGGATATCGTCAATTCTGGGGCTTGAGCAAAGTACACATGTGCATGATGCAACATATGGATCAAAGAAGACAGTGGCTGCTCAAATGTTTGCTGCCACTGCATGTCCGATAGGTGTCTGCAGTACAGTAGGCGTTTCTCTCTTACTCTTCTCCGATCCGTGCGGTGTGGTGAAGGAAGAAAGTTTACATATCCAGGTAGGAGGTATGTATCCCCGATCTCTGCATACGGCCCCACGGTCATCCGTCTGTCATTCGCAGGGGCGGATATGGAGAGGGTGTTTATCCCAGACCGCGCGCCCGCCTAGCAGTAACCATACAAAACATGACCCCTGCCACGCAGGTACACACTCTATACTACAGACCCCTACTGCAACGGTACTGCCAACCTGATAACCTGACAACCTGTCGGCTACATGGACAACCCCGCTTCCCGGTCATCCCGAAAACCCTTTTATTTCCCCCCCGTACGTCTGATCGTACCAGCCTGACATCGGCACCATTCCCACCGAGATGGGTCAATGCGGCGGATGCGCGGAAACTTTTTCCTCGTCGCCGAGTCCGGCAGCCCTAGACGACGACGACTTGTGGGTGGCTTATTGTACTCTACTGTACGCATATAGTACATACTGGTAGGTATGCCGGCTCATTTTTGGAGGCTCGGAAGAATGGCGCGCGAGCTGCAAAATGTCGTCGCGGATGTACTCCGGAGGCAAGGTTATCGATCACGGGGGCGCGGGATTGGGGGTACGGTAAACGAGCCTGGCTTGGAAGTTATGTAAGTCCATTATGGATCCGAATGTGCTGCGGAACGAGCTCGACAGTCGGGTAATGAGTGCACGCCATCAGGCTATGGCTGCGGTGATGGCATGTAACACGTACATAAATACGCCTCTCCGTCTCCAGAAGGCTTTCTTTTCGTGGTCACTTCTAGCGCGACCGGACACGATCGCATGCGGAAGCCGGTTGCTATTTACACGGACAATTCTTTTCGTTAATCACAACACCACGCGGGGGTCTGACGAGAATTACTCCACTCATGTAGGTACCAGTGTGAAAGCGCTTACTTCCTTATTATCCAGTGGTGGTCAGAGCTGGGGTAAATTCCTAGGGCCGACCCAAACCTACGGTGAATTGCAGCTAGACACCTGACCCAACGAAACGAAATCTGGCAGGGCCAGGAGGATCCACTGGATCGTTCCGAGTCCAAGATCCGGCGCCGATATAGAGTGGAGTGGATTGTGTTATGGAAGCATCTGTTCAGTCTACATATGACTAGTCGGCATACCGAGTGAGATCAGATAAGATTCTGTCAAGTTTCATTGCCACCACATCGGATAGTATTGGGATCGGATCCGATTGCACAGGATTCAAATAAGAAGCTAATCCACTTTGATTGGATCAGATACACTGTGGCTGGATCAGGTGGTTCGGAATGCAACAAGAGTAGTTGGCACGGACTGGCAATTCAGGCACGCCAATTCCTTTCCGATTAGAGCAACAATCCGCACAAGCGCGAATGGCGGCAACATACTGACTCTCCCTAGTCCTGTCTGCAGTCCCGATAACGGCTCCGACGCAGCAACTCCGCCTTTCCCGATCTTCCGCCTAATTACGCAATACCTATGGTGTGTTTTTATCTTATTTTATGGAAGCAGTATTTGAAGATGGGCCGACAATGACAGGATTTTTATTGCAAGAGTGGTCTGTGCCTCATTCCATCGCCTCTTCCCAGCCGGTCCGGGAATTCGCCGACATCCCGGACCCGGTGCGTGCGTAGTTATCCGGATCCATGTCCTCGCTCGGGTTGGCCCAGCCATCCGCGATCCTGTTCCCGAGGGGAGGCCTCAGTCCACCGGCTGATTCCAGCTTTCGCAACCTCTCTATATCTCCCCACCCAGTCAGTATTGCGTATGTACGTCTGCAGTAGCTAGGACCGGGTTCATCGTGCCCTCCCCGTTCGGTGGATCGCTACCCGCATGACGACAACGGTGATGACGCCCGCCAAACTCTCGTCAACGGCTTTCCCGGTCTCTTGAAGGTGCGCACAATGCCGGATGTGCGGCCATATGCAGTGGCCCACTTCCAGGCGGATGCAGTACACTCATATGACATTCCTTTCCGGCACAGGATTTCCCGCACTTCTATCCACGGAGTATGCGATATCTTCAACCTCAGCTCGGGAACTATCGGTCCACTGACTACCTGTCGGCGACGAGAGGGAGAGACTGACGTCTAAAATTTTCTCTCTTGGAGTGCACGCCGACGTTTATTCCACTCTACCCTCTCGCATTAAACAACCCGATAGGCAGTCACGGTTTATCACTCTGCTTGGTATTTTTACTATCGGTGGAGTTCGACATCCTACGTATTCTTCGCACTCGGTGCCGGACGGACATCTTCACCTCTTTGACGTCAAACACGTCCCAACGCCGTTCAGGACAATGCGTTTACAGGCTGGGAAGCGCATCTCAACCGTCCGAGATGGCCTGAAATCAGTAGTTACCCCTATTACCGCAATCGAACCGTCGGGACAAATCTGCTCACAACCGGTAGAGCCGTCCGACTGCATTCTTCACGTGACCTGCCATACCTCCAGGTCGTAATCCCTCGACGGAAACGAGCCGCGCAATTCTACGCGCACGTGAGGTGACCTAGGTAGGAACCACAGCAGTCAATGACGTTGTTGGAAGTAGAATTGTAGCGCCGGCACGATCCTGTAGCTCTTTTAAAGGCATGTGAGTGTTTCAAGGGGAAAAAGGGCTCCCGAGTTGTCGCCCGGCCTGGGTGGAGCGGGCTGGAATCGTGCGCATTACGTTCGATGTCATTGTGATTGCGGCCGCTGTTGTCTCGCACCAGGCTTATTCCTGTCGTAAATTACTAGCACCGAGGGACGAGGTGCCAGTAACAACTTCAGTCATAAGTCTGGATTAAGTCCTTGCCCCAAAAAACTTTTTTTCGCGACACATCAAAAATGTTTTTCATGACAACCAAAAACAAAAATAACATCCGTCACGTGACCGCCCATCATCGACCCCATAATAGCGAATTCAGCAAAGATGCCTTGGAGCGAATCCAGTACAGAGCCCTGGGAGCGAATGTAGTGGAGAGGCCATGGCAGGGAAAGCAGTAGGGGCCCTGGGAGCGAATGAAGTAGAGAGGCTATGGCAACGAATCCAGTACCGAGCCATGGCAGCGAGTCCGGTCAAGCGCTCTGGGAATGAATCCAGTAGAAAGATCTGGCAGCGAATCCAGCAGAGAGGCCTTGGGAGCGAATCCAGTACAGAACCCTTGCAGCGAATCCAGCAGAGATGCCTTGCAGTGAATCCAGTACAGAGGCAGAGAGGCCTTGGAGCGAATACAGTACAGCGCCATGGGGGCGAATGCAGTAGACAGGCCATGGCAGCGAATCCAGTACAGAGCCATGGCAGCGAATCCAGTACAGAGCTATGAGAGCGAATGCTGTAGAGCAGCTGGGAGCAAACTCAGCAGAGAGGCCATGGCAGCGAATCCAGCAGAGAGGCCATGGCCAGGAATGCAGTACAGAGCCCCGGGAGCGAATGCCATGGTGAGCTCTGGGAGCGAGTGCAGTGATGCAGCCCTGGGAGCTAATGCAGTGGTAAGGCCCTAGGAGCGACTCCAGGACTGAGCCGGGGGAGAGAAACCAGTACAGAGTAATGGTAGCGAATCCACCTGAGAGGACTGGGGATTCTTGGCAAGCATCTGTAGGTGATTACAACGCCTGCCGACTATTGCCTGTTTCGCCGCGGAAAGTATGATAAATGTTTGGTAGCGTGGCCCATGAGTGTATACAGTCCACAGCCTGCCGGCGATCACAGTTTTGCCACGCCAAATGACAACCGCGTTGTTGCGGAAGGAACGTCAGTGGCACAAGTTTCTTTGGTACCCAAATATCATTGCCAGCGACTCCATGTGTCTTAATCCATCATGGCTAGCGAACGGCGAAGGTTCGTTGTTACCTGGGCCTCACGACGGCATCCGCCCCCAAGGCGTCAGTAGTGGATTCACCGCTAGGACTCTCTAATGGATGCGCTTTAACGCCTCTCTGCTGGATTCGCTCCCGGCTGCCACCCTATTTTGTTAATGTGAGATGTGAAAATATTGATAGTATGGAAATGACAGTGTGTTATATGGACAGTGAAAACTTGGGTGCTGATGAAACTCGGCTCTTGTTGCGGAATGCACATCTTGGTTCTGCAATCGTCCCTCACTCACAGCGCTCCACTGCCTATCACTCGGCCACCTGCGACGCCTCAAAGTTTTGATGTGGTGACATGTCACACCCCCATGGACTCTCCTGTAGTCACAGCCACAGGAGTTCGTTCAGAAGGGATCGGAAAACGTCATTAAATAGTCATAGCAGAGAGACAAGTTACGCAGAAGTGAGCAAACGTAATCCAGAGTCTAGATGTAACTGTCACGGCTCGCGACGGCACGTTCCAAGAAGAGTCGGAACAGGGATCGGAAGGCAGCGCCGGGACAGTGCAAGGGGCTGCGCGGGCGGCAATGCAAGAATGAGCCGGAGGGATTGGGGCTGTGTGTTGGTAGCAGGGGTAGCGCGGCAGTGCAGGCTGTGACTCACTGGAGCGGGGTATCGGCGAGGAGAATTTCTCAGGGTCTAACACATGCCCACGGTCATAGTCAGGTTGCGGGAAGAAGTGGAGGATTTCCTATATAAACGGGCCGGCGCCCCTCTGTAATTAGTTCTTCACGCAACAACTTGTTAATTCAATCACTGTTACCTCTGTCCTTGCCTCGGCTGCCGTCTGCGCCGTAGTCCTTGTCCCTGTCTCTGTTCTCAGTTGCCGTCCGCACTGAGCCCTGCCTCACCTTGTCCTCTGAACCTGTCTTGTCTCTGCCGAACCTAGAACCCGATTCCGAGCCCGACTTCGCTACCTGGAGCCTTGCCCGACCATGCCGTTACACTTTGTTGCGCCGCCCATCTCTCCACCTAGCGAAGAACCATGGCCACCAACACCCCAGCACCAGACCCTCCCCAGCAGGAGGAAGTACCGGTGGCACCCCCCTACTATCGAGAAATTCCCGCCACCGTCTACGAGCAACTCGAGATCATCGTCAACCACGACTCACCCGCCGACAATGCGACACTGTTGGGGTTATATAACCAGTTCCAAATCATAGCCCGCGCAATCACCCAGTCCCCCACAGCAGCACCCACCTGGCGAGTAGACGACCTCGAAGAACAACTTGCCAACTCCCGTCGTATCGCCAACCTTCTCGCCACACTAGAAACCCAACCCCAGGGCCGCGCCGAGCGCGTCCCGGAGCCAGCCATGTTTGATGGCACTCGAGAGAAGCTTGAAGGGTTTGTTGCCCAGCTTCAACTCAAACTGTACAGCGACCCTACCCGTTTCCCGTCCCCAGCACTCACAATGGCCTACACCTTCAACCGTCTCGAAGGCCGTGCCCAGGCCCAGATACTGCCGTACATCCAGAACAACGTGATCAGCTTGACCGGTGCCGATGCCATGGTCACCATCCTCGAAAAGGCCTTCGGCGATCCCGACCCAGCGGCCACCGCACGCGCCGAACTCCACCGTCTCAAGCAAGGGAACAAGGACTTTACGTCTTACTTTGCGGAGTTTCAAAGGCTTGTGTCCAAGCTGAACTGGGACGAGCATGCCAAACTCGATGCACTACGCGAAGGAGTCTCCATTTAGCTCCACCGACAACTGGTGGGCCGCACTCAGGGACTCACCTACAACCAGTTCGTGGCTCTCTGCCAGAGCCTCGACTCCGAGCTACGGGCCCTCCAACTCCGTGAAGGCCGCCGCAACCCCCCGCGACGAAACAACAGCCCGCAACTCCCAGCTCCGCCCAGGAATCCGGCCCATAACAGTACACCACCAACAACCACTGCAACCGGAACAGCCCCAGGGGCTATGGACCTCAGCGCGAACAGTCGCAAGATCTCTGACCAAGAGCGAGCTGCACGTCTCCGCGAGGGACGTTGCCTGTACTGTGGAGGCAGTGGCCACATGGCCCGACACTGCCCCAACAAGAATCGGAACCCTTTCCGTGCCGCAGCTGCACAGCTGACGTTTGAGCAACCCGGAACCCCGACCCCAGACCACCCGTACTACAATTGCAACCAGAATTGTGGCGACAACCAACCGCAGTCGGGAAAAGCCTAGACCAACAACCGCTTGATGGCACTGTTGTTGGTCGTACCCAGGATAAGTCTGTTTCTCCGTTTTCTACTCATTTTCGTTTGTCCAATTTGTCAGTGTCTGGGATGGTAGTGGAGGAATCATCAATGGAAGGGAAACATCTTGTTGTGCTATGTAACCTTTCGTTTGGTGACAAAACCATTGCCACACATACGCTGATCGATTGTGGAGCAACCGGAATCGCCTTTGTAGACAAAGACTTCACCCGCCATCACAACCTACCCCTCGTACCCCTAGAATCCCCGCGCGCCCTTGAGGTCATCGACGGCCGCCCCATCGAGTCCGGCGACATCACACACGTTGCCACCACCACCCTGTCAATCCAAGAGCACCAAGAAGAACTCCCCATGTTCGTCACCAAACTGGGGCACAACCCAATCGTACTCGGAATTCCCTGGATGGACCTACACGACGTGGCCATCCGATTCAGCTCCCGCACCCTCACTTTTGGTTCCCAATATTGCACTGCAAACTGCAATACGGTACCTACAGTAGCTCACTGTATCACCACGAACCCACCAGAACTACCCTACGCTCTCGCACCAAACGTAGCTCTGGAAGAGCCAGCGGTAAGCGCGGGGGCCGGCGACATCATGGCCCGGTGCATTACGTCTCCCCAGATCAAAGAACACCAGCAGGGTGCTAACCGGAGGGAACCCACGGTCATAATCTCAGCCCTCTGAATGAAGCCTTTCCAGCAGATGACAGAAAAGGAGAACCTCACCATCTTCGCCACGACCCTAACGGAGATCAATGAAGCTCTATCTGAAGAAAAACAGAGCCCAACCGCCCACATTCCCCCCGAATACCACGAATTTCTCCACCTCTTCTCTGAAAGGTTGGCGCAGAACCTACCACCCCATCGGCAATACGACCACAAGATCCCACTAAAGGAAGGATTTGTGCCCCCTTACGGACCCCTCGATTCCCTCTCGAAAATCGAGCTGGTCGCACTCAAGGAATGGCTTGACGACAATCTGAGCAAGGGATTCATCCGTGCGTCCTCATCACCAGCGGCATCACCGATCCTGTTTGTCAAAAAATCAGACGGCTCCTTGCGACTGTGTGTGGACTATCGAGGCCTGAACGAAGGAATCATCAAGAACCGCTACCCACTTCCCCTGCTCCAGGAAACTGTAACGGCACGGACGGGCAAGGCTCCAGGTAGCGAAGTCGGGCTGGGGATCGGGTTCTGGGTTCGGTAGAGGCAAGACGGGTTCAGGGGACAAGGTGAGGCAGGACTCAGTGCAGACGGCAACTGAGAACAGAGGCAGGGACAATGTGAGACTGGGACGGGTTTGTGTCGTCGGAGTCTATAGTAAAATCGAGGATAGAATAAAAGTCAGGGATTTCGATAATTCACAACGGAATAATCTTAAGGGTGTTTCTTCGATGGTTTGTTCGGTGCGATGATTGTGTTTTGTTCGGTTGCCCGCTCGGTTCGACTTATAGTCGTCCCGATCCTCAGCACGTGATTCCTCTAGAGTGCGGCCTAACGTAGCTCCGTTGCTTCCTTTGCATCGGAGTTCCGCGGCCTAGCCTTGAGTCGTCGTCAGCTCTCTTCGGATAGTCTTCTCGACTAGGCAGGTGGTAAACACCACGCGCCCAAGATAGATCGGGGTTTCCGAGCAATTATCTCCCTCATGCGCCGGCAGAGTTCTTCGCTCGAAGTTGTCTGCCCCCATCGGTCGATGTTCGATTCTCTCGTCATAACAGTTTTTTCCTGGATCGGAGTTCCTACTGCGGGGCCCTATGATCGGAGATCTCAAAGTCCTCTGGACTGTTATCCCGATCTCCCGCATCTCCGATCACTGTCTAGACTCTGGAATCCGTTTGCTCCCTCCTTCCTATCTTGTCTTTGATCGCTTCTAACTATCCTTTCGGCTCGCAACTCTATTCTAATCACCCGAACTATCTAATCACATCTCTTGCGACCGTCGTGTCCTCCGATACCTATCGGGGTGTCACACCATCTCCCCTTCCACGAGGCTTCGGCCCGAAGCACCCAAGTCCTCGCCTTTATCCTAACTTGATAACTGTGGATGAAGTCCTCCAACCCCTTCATCCTACTACCTGCCCGAGTTCGAGAAAAACCACATGGGAAAAAACTCTTACTCATCTGTGAGCCGGTAGTCCCTCGGCGCATCGGGATTTTTGCGATGAAACTCGCGTAGCTTTTCCCGACCGCCTACTGAGAAGTTGTCGAATGGCTCGTTCGTCCAGTCCCGTCGTTCGGGGTAGTTGAGCCATTTGACGAGGTAGAGCACTCGTCGACCTTTCTTCGAGCTGCCCATAACCTCATCGACGTCGTATTCTTCGTTGCCTTCCACATCATCGGCCTCTCGTAAGATTTGAGAGGGATCCGGTGGTGCTCGGGTGCCGGCTCGGAACGGTTCAACGAGCGAGACGTGAAAGACATTATGAATCTTCCACTTCCTTGGCAGAGTGAGCTTGACAGCGAGCGGCGATACGATCTTCTCGATTTGGAAGGGACCATGGTTCTTGTGGTCCAACTTCCGCGAGGGTCGGCGGGTTTGAATGTTCCGCCCATTGAGCATTACCAAGTCTCCTACTTGATAAGCCGGTGCCTCCTGACGATGTTGATCTGCATACTTGCGCATTCGTTCGCGCGTTCGTTCGAGGGTCTTGATGTTTTCCTCGTGGACTGTATGCATCCAGTGAGCGTAGACCTTGCTGGCGGGGTTGAGAGAATTTGCCGCAGCAGGGTTTGTCGCCGACGGGTGGTATCCGAAATTCGCATAGAAGGGCGACATTCCGGTTGCCGATGTAACCGAGTTGTTGTAGGCAAACTCAGCCATCGGTAGGAGATTCACCCAATCGTTCTGTTCGTAGTTGACGAAGGAGCGGAGGTATGCTTCGATCGTCTGGTTGAGGCGTTTGGTTTGTCCATCCGTCTGTGGGTGGAACGCTGTTGACATCCGGGGCTTAATGCCTAGCAGCCGGATGAATTCTTTCCATGTACCCGAGGTAAACCGTGAGTCTCGGTCCGACACTATGTCTGCTGGTAATCCGTGAAAGCGCCATATCTCGCGGGCAAAAATCTTCGCGAGATCCTCGGCTATCTTTCCATCCTTAGGTAGGGGGATGAAATGCGCCATCTTGGTGAAGCGGTCGACGACCACCCATAGCTGGTCGCATCCGTTGGATTCCGGTAGGTCGGTAATGAAGTCCATGGCTATTGATTGCCATGGGGTGTATGGTAACTCGAGGGGATTGAGTAGTCCATACGGCTGGTGCCTTGTTGCTTTGTCCTTCTGACACTGCGCGCAACTCCGGACGAAGTCTATAATCTGCTCGTCCATCTTTGGCCACCAGAAATTGCGTCGGATAAGTTCGATAGTCTTGTCCTGGCCCATATGCCCCGCGACTTTCGTATCGTGTTCCGACTCGAGGATGTGTCTGACGAGTTCCTTATCGTCTGGTACCCATAGCCTTTCTTTCCTATACAGGCACCCCTCTTCCATCCTCAAAATCCTGGCCTTTCGGCCCATCCTGCCGGAGTCCCTACTCTCGGCGGCCAGTTCCCAGGCCTTTCGGCCCTCCGACTCAGTGTCCTTCTGAGCCGCGTCCTCGTTCGTGTCCTTGATGCTGCTCAGAGCCTCCTGATACCCAGCATCTTCCTTTCCTGCCTTCCTGACCCAACCCAGAAATTCTTCATTCCACTTTGGCACGGGGATTGAATGTAGCCGAGTTGACGAAACCAGAAACACGGTGCTCTCGCCTCCGGTGCTGATTGATGAAACTCTCGAATCGTCGCCTGCAAAGTGTGATTTATGCAGGACCGTCGTAATCGGCTGATCTTCACCCCCCCCTTTTTCAGGGCGGTACTCCGGGCGCCTGGATAATGCGTCAGGCTTGCCGTTCTGGCTGCCGGGCCGGTAGTAGATTTTGAAGTCGATGCCAGCGAGTTCTTGTGCCCATCTCGCCTGCCGTCGATTGAGTACTTTCGTGGTTGTGAAGTACTCAAGGTTCTGGTGGTCGCTGTACACCTGGATCTGGTGTTTTGCTCCCTCAAGGTATTGCCGCCAGCGTTTGAAAGAGTCTACTATCGCGAGTAGTTCCTTATCGTGAATCTCAAAGTTGATTTCGGCTGGGGTAAACTTTCTTGAGTGGAACGCAACTGGGCGTAACTTCCCATCCTCTGTCCTTTGAGACAGGACCGCGCCCAACGCGAAGTCCGAAGCGTCGGATTCCACCACGACAGGTAATTCTGGGTTGAAGTGCCCGAGAATCGGTGCCGTGGTGAACCTAGACTTCAGCTCCTCGAAGGCCAGTTCCATCTCCGCTGTCCATCTCCAATCCTTCCCTTTTTCTTTTGTGCTCTCGGTCAAGGGTCTCGTGATTTTTGAGAAATCCTTGATGAAGCGCCTGTAAAAATTGGCGAACCCAAGAAAGGCTTGTACTTCCTTCAGGGACCGCGGCGCCTCCCACGAGAGCACAGATTCCACCTTGTCCTTAGCCATCTCAATTCCATCTTGGGATATCACGTATCCTAGGAACTCGACTCTCCCTGTCGACCAGACACACTTCTCTGGTGAGATTGCCAACTTATTTTCTTCCAACCTCTTTAGTACCTCGATGACTATCTTGTCATGCTCCTCGTGCGTCTTCGCATAGATGAGGAGGTCATCGATGTACGCGACCAGTCCCAGGTCCAACATATCCCGGAATATGTGGTTAATCATGTCCTGAAACGTCGCTGGAGCGTTGGTCAGCCCAAACGGCATGACCAAAAACTCAAACAGTCCGTATCGACAGCGGAAAGCCGTCTTCCACTCGTCACCTTCTTTTATGCGGATAAGGTGATAGCCATTCTTCAGATCAATCTTGGTGAAGACTTTCGCACCCCTGACTCGGTCTTGCAACTCTGCCATGATCGGGAGTGGGTAGCGATTGGCTACGGTAATCTTGTTGATACCGCGATAGTCGACACACAATCGGAGACCCCTGCCGTGCGCCTTTGGTACAAATAATATCGGCGCCCCGGCTGGTGATTTGGATCTTCGAATCTTGCCTGTCTGGAGCATCTCCTTGAGCCACTCCCTGAGGGCCTCAAGTTCTTTCTCTGACAGGGCATAGATAGGACCCCATGGAGGAGTCTCTCCTTCCTTGAGATCGATTGCGTGGTCGTAGGACTTGTGGTCGGGAAGCTTATCGGCTGCTTCCTTGCTCATGATGTTGGCATATCGTCTGAATTTCTCCGGAAGCAGATTCATGGGTGGATCTGATTCCGGCCCAGCTGAGACGTATCCAATAATGCGAGCCTCCGAATTGTGAATGACAGACGTGTCAAGTTCCATCGGAAAGCTGGTTGCTTGTTGCAAGGTGCATTGTTCCTTGCATCGGGTGCTGGTGAAGCGAATTTTCTGTGCTTCATTCTTCCACAACCCTGTCGGTTCATGCTTAGCCATCCACCAATACGGGAGGTAGGCATCGCAGTCGTCCAAGGGAGCCACTTCGAAGGTTTCGTTGGTGTAGTGCCTCCGGTGTTGAAGGAGCATCGGCATTGTATAATATTCCCCGGCTCCTTCCACTATGGTTCCGTGGAAGTCCTTGATTTCCACCGGCTTAGGTCGTTGAATGAGAGGCAACCCAAGTTCTCGTGCAAGGCTTCGTTTGATGATCGGAATGGCACATCCTGTGTCAAGGAGTACTCGGATCCGTCGTCGCTTGTGCTCAGACCAGAGGAGCATCATTTCTATGATTGGTCGTGGTCCGCTGACAGGTTTTGGGGGCTCACACCCTGAGGCGCTCGGCGCGGTTGGACTCGTAGAAATAGGTTGGTCCGTTCGTCTTCGCTTATCTCTGGATTCGCTGTCGATATCCTGAGGCCGTGGTCTCTTCGTTCCGCAAACATATACACTTGGCCGTCCAGTCTGCGGAGTGCTGGGGCCGCTCAAAAATCCTCCGGCTCACTCTCATTCCTTTCCCAGAATGGAGGGGCCTCCGTCATTGCTTCATCCTCCACCACAACCGCCGCAGCCTTGTGTTGCTTGGACCTCGGTCGAGTGGGTTCGGCATCCTGGGTGTCCCGCTTTCTCTTTGTCACGGATGACACCTTTGGACTTTCGGGGAGTTCGGTACCCGCGACTGTTTTTCTGGCGTAGCATTGGAAGGTTCGGTGGCCGTCTCGTCCGCAACGCCAACAGTCGCACTTGGATGCTTTGTGGGCATCGATCTCCTTCTGGGGAACCCCTACCAGAGCCTCCTTTGCTCCTGCGTAGATGTCCCCTTCCCTTGTCCTTCCCTTCCTGACTCCTGTTGCTTCCTTGGCCTTTCGGCCCTCCGGGGACTCCCCGCTTTCCTTGCGGCCCCCGGGGTCTCTGCCCTTTCCTTGGCCCTGCCGGCCGTTGCCAGGTCCCTTCCGGTCGCCGCCGGAACCCTGGCTACCCGATCCCCCTTTCCTCATTGCCCTTGCCTTTTTCAGCGCGTCCCGTCGTTCCACATGGTTACCAGCCCTGAGCACCGTTTCCAGGAAGTCTTCATCGTCTTCGTAGGGTTCGGTGTGCTGGTTGAAGCACATATCGACGATGTCGGTAGTCATGGCCTGGTTGACTATGTCTTGTAGCGGTTCGCCGGTGGCGCGAGCGATCATGTTGAGCGATCGGAAGGAGGTCATGTAAGCCTGAATGTCTCCTTTGTATTCGAGGGCCCACATCCTTCTTAATGCGTTCGCTCCTTCCTGCGTGTCGCGGTACGCCTCCTTGAGTGCCTCTTGATACGCCTGCCAGGTATCTTCCAAGTGTAGCTGTCTCAGGCTTTTTCGACGGGCCTGATGCCATTCTGCCGCTGTCCCTTCCAGTCGGGATCCCACCCACGCTATCTTCTGCTGCTCGTTTGTCTCTGGGTGGAACTCAAGATATTCTTCAACTGAGTCCCACCATGGACGGAAGGCTGTTCTTTGCTTGCCATCGAACGGCTTGGGCTCTTTCATTTTAAGCTTGATGGCCCTCGGGTTCGATGCGGAGACGGCAGCAGCGATGATCCGAGCGAAGCGACTCTCTTGATCTTCGTCGTTTTCTCTTGGTAGCGGGGCGTTTCGGTGACGGGGCGGCGAACGACGCGGCAAGGGGATGGAACCGTCATCATCCGATGGTTCCTCATCCGAGGGATCACCTCCAAGGTTAGTCACCGGACGTCTTGGGGGTGGAGGAGGAGGGGACATTCCTGCACCTGCCGGAGTTTCCCTTGTTGCTGACCTTTCTGCCCGCGATCCTCCTCTTGGGGTGGTGTTTACCCACTCTGGGGCCTTTTCCTTCGCCTTCCCTGTCCTTACCTCTACAGCCTTCAATTTGTTCTCTGCTCGAGCGATTTTTTCCTTGATTCGCTGTTGCTCCTTGTAGAGGTATTCTGCCTTCTCTTCCTGTTTCCCTGCCCAAATTTCCACGTTGCGGTTGTACACCGCTTGCTCCCTGCGTTGTTCGACTTGCGCCGTTTCGAGGAACACAATGGCGTCTTGTAGCCGAGCGTTTGCGACGCTTTGCAACTCGCGGTTGTCTTCGTCTTTCTGGTTACGTTCTCGAATGACTGCCCATACGTCGCTGCTCAGGGCGTGCGTCGCGTTCGCTACCGTTGACAGCTCGGTTCGAAGCCATTCTGTATTCATTTCGGCATTGTGAGCGTAGAGGTTGTACACATACTTGACCCCATCGCAGAGTTGTTCGTAGTTCCTTCTGATTTCCTGCATTCGGGAGTCCTCTTCGTTGAACTTCTGATCGCATGCTTGGTAAAGCTGGCGCAGGTCTCTTTGTGCCGTTTGGTATTGGTGGTTCATCAGCCTGAGCCAGGCTGCCGGGTTTCGTACTTCGATGGTTTCGGATGCTTGCGGGATGCTAACGAGCGCATTGCTCAGGGTCTGAGGAAGTTCGAGGCGGAGCATGTCGAGGTTTGAGGAGGACATTTTCGATAGAAATCGGTGACTGTAACCTTAAGATTATAGTGTGAGACTGGGACGGGTTTGTGTCGTCGGAGTCTATAGTAAAATCGAGGATAGAATAAAAGTCAGGGATTTCGATAATTCACAACGGAATAATCTTAAGGGTGTTTCTTCGATGGTTTGTTCGGTGCGATGATTGTGTTTTGTTCGGTTGCCCGCTCGGTTCGACTTATAGTCGTCCCGATCCTCAGCACGTGATTCCTCTAGAGTGCGGCCTAACGTAGCTCCGTTGCTTCCTTTGCATCGGAGTTCCGCGGCCTAGCCTTGAGTCGTCGTCAGCTCTCTTCGGATAGTCTTCTCGACTAGGCAGGTGGTAAACACCACGCGCCCAAGATAGATCGGGGTTTCCGAGCAATTATCTCCCTCATGCGCCGGCAGAGTTCTTCGCTCGAAGTTGTCTGCCCCCATCGGTCGATGTTCGATTCTCTCGTCATAACAGTTTTTTCCTGGATCGGAGTTCCTACTGCGGAGCCCTATGATCGGAGATCTCAAAGTCCTCTGGACTGTTATCCCGATCTCCCGCATCTCCGATCACTGTCTAGACTCTGGAATCCGTTTGCTCCCTCCTTCCTATCTTGTCTTTGATCGCTTCTAACTATCCTTTCGGCTCGCAACTCTATTCTAATCACCCGAACTATCTAATCACATCTCTTGCGACCGTCGTGTCCTCCGATACCTATCGGGGTGTCACAGACAAGGACTACGGCGCAGACGGCAGCCGAGGCAAGGACAGAGGTAACAGTGATTGAATTAACAAGTTGATGCGTGAAGAACTAAATACAGAGGGGCAACGGCCCGTTTATATAGAAAATCCTCCACTTCTTCCCGCAACCTGACAATGACCGTGGGCGTGTGCCAGACCCTGAGAAATCCACCTTGCCAGTACCCCACTTCCGTGACTCATACCCTGCGCAGCCGCACTACCCCTGCTTCCTGCACACAGCCCCAATCTCCTGCGGCTCATTGCTGCGCTATCCCTGCTCCCTGCACACAGCCTCAAATCCTCTGCGACTCATCCTTGCACTGCCGGTGCACTGCCTCTGCACTGCCCCCCAACTCTCCCGGTCCTTGTGCCGACCCTCCCTTCGTCATTCCATCGCGAGCCGTGACAGAAACCTTGATGCGACTGTCCGGTGCAAAGTATTTTACAACACTGGATATCCGCGGTGCTTACAACCTGGTACAAATGGCAGAAGGGGAGGAATGGAAAACGGCTTTCCGGACCCGCTACGGACTTTTCGAATCATTGGTAATGCCTTTCGGGCTAACCAACGCGCCAGCCGACTTCCAAGCCCTGATCAACGACATTTTACGACCGTTCCTGGACGGCTTCTGTACCGCCTTCCTAGATGACGTCTTTATCTACAGCGAGTCACTGGAAGAACACCGAAAACAGGTCACCAAGGTGCTACGCGCCCTTTCATCGGCCGGACTGCACTTGAAACCGGAGAAATGCCACTTCCACCAGACGGAGGTCAAATACCTGGGCCTGATCATAACCACTGAGGGTATTGAGATGGATCCTGCCAAAGTCTCTTGCGTACTCGAATGGGAAAAACCGACGACGGTCACGGATGTGCAGTGTTTTTTGGGCTTCGCGTACTTCTACCGACGCTTTATCCAGGACTACTCCAAGGTGGTATCTCCCCTGACGGCAATGACAAAAAAGGAAAATGGGAAGTACGTCCCCTTCGAATGGGGTATTGACCAACAGCAAGCCTTCGACACTCTCAAGACTGCCTTCACTACCGCCCCGATACTCCGACATTTCGACTACGACCGAGAAATAGTGGTGGAAACTGATGCCTCGGATTACGTATCGGCCGGTATTCTCTCCCAGTACGACGACGATGGAATCTTGCACCCGGTTGCCTTCTATTCAAAGAAACACTCCCCGGCGGAATGCAATTACGAAATTTACGACAGAGAATTGTTGGCAATCATTCGGGCCTTTGAGGAATGTAGACCACACCTTGAAGGAGCCGCGCACCCGATCCAAGTCCTGAGCGGCCACAAGAACTTGGAATACTTCATGTCAACCAAGTTGCTCAACCGCCGGCAAGCACGATGGTCGGAATTCCTGTCCCGTTTCGACTTCAAAATCGTCTATTGACCTGGTAAAGCAGGAGGGAAACCGGATGCATTGACAAGGAGGTCAGGAGACCTCCCTAAGGAGGGGGATGAAAGACTGTTGGCAAACCAACAAGCAGTCCTCAAGCCCCAAAACCTGCCGGAAGAATTGAGATTGTCAGCAACCAACCCGTTGGAAGTACCCCGTCCCGCACTCTCTACCCTGATAACCGAAGCATATCAGGCAGATCCAGCACCGAACAAGATCCTCCAACTGCTCAGAAACGGAACACGCCACTCGAAGGACATCTCGCTCGCCGACTGCAGCGAAGTCAACGGACAATTACATTACCGCGATTGCCTCTACGTTCCTGAACACGACCCACTCAGACTTCGCCTGATCCAGGACCACCACGACCCGCCGGCTATGGGCCATCCCGGAAGAGCAAAAACCTTGGAACTCCTGGCCCCGAACTACTACTGGCCCCAGATGCGGAAGGACGTTGACTGATTCGTGAGGAACTGCCACACTTGCAGACGAACCAAAGCAACAAGACACGCCCCCTACGGTGTGCTCCGCCCACTCCCAGTACCCGAGAAACACTGGCAACATATATCCGTCGACTTCGTAACCGGACTCCCTCCCTCAAAAGGATTCGATGCCATTTGCTTATTTGTGGACCGCCTCACCAAGCAACGACACCTGCTCCCCTGCAACACGACCATCACCTCCGAGGGACTCGCCGAACTGTTCTGCGATCGGATCTTCAGATACCACGGACTACCTGACACCATCGTATCGGACCGGGGCCCCCAGTTTGCCTCACGATTTTGGAAACATCTGTGCTCTTGCCTCAAGAACGACGCACGGCTCGCCACGGCGTTCCACCCGCAGACAGATGGTCAAACAGAGAGGATGAATGCGGTAATGGAACAACACCTCCGGGCATACGTGAGCTACCTGCAGGACGACTGGGTCGGCTACCTGTTCTTAGCAGAGTTCGCTGGCAACAACCAAGCATCCGACACCACTACCCTGTCCCCGTTTTTTTCTAACCTAGGCTACCACCTCCGTTGCGACTTCGAGCTTGACATCCGAACCGACACGAACGAAGAGCGACAGGCGCAGACAGCGGCAGAGCGACTCCAGCAGATCCACGACGTTGCCCGAAGTGAGATGCGCTACGCCCAAGCACGGCAGCAGGACAACATGGACCAGCACCGAACCCCCGCACCGGCCTTCCAGCCTGGACATATGGTATGGGTGGACGGCCGAAACTGGCGGACGGAGCGACTGTGAGACTGGAACGATTTCGGTCGTCGGAGTCGATTGATAGAATGGGGTTTAGAATGAAAATAGATAGTATTCTTTTCACAAGCGGAATAATCTTAAGGGGTAGTGTCGATGGTTTTCTGGTTGCTGATTCTGATGATGAATCTTTCGCCGTGTTGTCGGAAGTCTATATAGTTGGGTGATTTGGTCGGGTCACGTGCCAGCCGTTGCCGTAGCTTGTTGCCGGATGGAACCCTGGCGTGAAATCTCTGCACCTGGTGCGGAGACTTTCTCCACCATGTCATCAGAGTCGTCGTTAGCCTTCAGGAGAGTTTATACAAACTAGGCAGGTATGGCGCACCAATCCTTACCCGAGCATAGTCCGGTTTCAGCTATCTTTTCGCTGGGCAACGGCTGCGCCTTTCGGCACGGCTCTTATTTGCTTAAGACGCGAGAAGAGGCGCAACACTCGCCATAGTGGTTTTTCTCCGATCAGAGTTTTTCTCTGCGCTTGTTCGCGATTCGCCTGCCTCAAGTCGAGCATGACTGTATCGGACTTTTCGTGCGTATCGCTGCGCCTCTGATCCCACCTAGACTCTGGTTCCATTTGCTTCCTTCCTTCCTATCTCGTCTCCGACTAGCTACGACTAATCTAAAGGTTTTCCTCCTGCTCCCCGATCTATCTAACTATTTTTCCCGAACTTCCGTTGGTAAGAAGCCGAACCCTGAAGCCGGGCCGACTGCGACCAGGGTGTCACACCATCTCCCCTCTCCGACGCTTTCGTCCCGAAGCGTGCTGAGTTCTATCTAGTCTATATACGGTGAATGCAGTCCTCCAACCCCTGCATCCTACTATCGCTCGGCTCAAGAGAAAAACCCAGTGGGAAAAAACTCTCAGTCTTCTGTGAGCCGATAGTCCCTCGGTGCGTCCGGATTCTTGCGGTGGAATTCCCGCAGTTTCTCCCGGCCACCTACTGAAAAGTTGTCGAAAGGCTCATGAGTCCAATCCCGTTTACTGGGATAGTTGAGCCATTTCACGAGGTAGAGTACGCGCCGTCCTTTCTTGGTGCTACCCATAACTTCCTCGACATCGTATTCCTCGTTGCTCTCGACGTCATCCGCTTCACGGAGTATTTTCGACGGGCCGGGGGGATCTCGGTTGCCTGGTCGGTAGGGTTCGACAAGCGAGACATGGAAGACATTGTGTATCTTCCATTTCCGCGGTAGCGTGAGCTTGACGGCGAGGGGGGAAACGATCTTCTCGATTTGGAACGGACCATGATTTTTGTGGTCCAGTTTCCTCGAGGGGCGGCGGGTTTGTATATTCCGTCCGCTGAGCATTACCAGGTCTCCTACCTGATAAGCGGGGGCCTCTTGGCGACGTTGGTCGGCGTAGCGGCGCATGCGTTCCTGTGCTTGCTCAAGCGCCTTGATGGTCTCCTCGTGCACAATCTGCATCCAGTGCGCATAGACCGTGCTGTCGGGGTTGAGGGGGTTCGTCGCAGCAGGTCCGCTAGCTGTTGGGTGAAATCCGTATTTCGCGTAGAACGGCGAGAATCCAGTAGCCGTGGTGACCGAGTTGTTGTAGGCAAACTCAGCCATGGGAAGGAGGCTAACCCAGTCGTCTTGGTCTTTGTTGACGAAGGAGCGGAGGTATGCTTCGATCGTCTGGTTGAGGCGTTCTGTTTGCCCGTCTGTTTGGGGGTGAAACGCCGTAGACATCCTTGCCTTGATGCCTAAAAGCTTCATAAATTCCTTCCATGTATCCGACGTGAAGCGGGAATCTCTGTCCGATACAATATCCGTGGGTAGGCCGTGGAAGCGCCAGATTTCGCGGGCAAAGATTTTCGCGAGGTCGCTGGCTGTCTTGCCGTCCTTTCGTAGGGGAATGAAATGCGCCATCTTGGTGAATCGGTCGATGACTACCCAGAGTTGGTCGCATTCCTCGGACTCGGGTAGATCAGTTATGAAGTCCATAGCGATGGATTGCCATGGAGCGTACGGCAGTTCGAGGGGGTTTAGGAGTCCATAGGGTTGGTGTCGCGCTGTCTTGTTTTTTTGACATTCAGGACAGCCACGCACGAAGTCGATGATGGCTTCGTCCATTTTTGGCCACCAAAAGTTGCGTCGAATCAACTCAATCGTCTTGTCCTGGCCCATATGGCCGGCAACTTTGGTATCGTGCTCTGACTCCAGGATCTGCTGGATCAGGCTTTGGTTGTTCGGTATCCACAACTTCTCCTTCCGGTACACACATCCATCTTCCACCCTCAGTATCCCGGCCTTTCGGCTCATCCGTTCAGAGTCTCTGCTCCGAACGGCATCCTCCTTGACCTTGCGGTCATTCGGCACGGAATTCCCACGTGCCGCTACCTCCTTACCCTTTCCGGTATTCGGCTCCAGTTCCTCAGAAGCCGCTTCACCAACGGTTTTGAGAGCTTTCTCCCACTCAGCGTCAGATCCTCCCTTCTGGCGCACCAATTCCAAAAACTCCAAAGACCATTTCCGTGTTGGGGTAGAGGTTAGCCGTACCGACGAGATCAGAAACGAGATACCGTGTCCAGCTGTGCTGATCGAAGAGACATTGTTCTTTCCTGCAAAGTGTTTTCCGTGCAGGATTGTCTTGATTGGTTGATCCTCACCCCCCCCTTTTTCAGGGCGGTATTCCGGGCGCCGGGAAAGAGCATCAGGTTTTCCATTCTGGTTTCCGGGTCGGTAGTAGATCTTGAAATTGATGCCGGCGAGCTCCTGTGCCCATCGTGCCTGGCGTCGATTGAGTACTTTTGTGGTTGTGAAGTACTCGAGGTTCTGGTGATCGCTAAAGACTTGCACCTGATGCTGTGCGCCTTCGAGGTATGGTCTCCAGTGCTTGAAAGCGTCGACAATGGCGAGTAGCTCTTTGTCGTGGATTTCGTAGTTGATTTCCGCGGGAGACAATTTCCTCGAATGGTAGGTGACAGGGTGCAGTTGTGACACCACGATAGGTATCGGAGGTCTCGACGGTTGTAAGAGATGTGATTAGATAGTTCGTGTGATTAGAATAGACTTGCGAGCCGAAAGGATAGTTAGAAGCGATCAAGGACAAGATAGGAAGGAGGGAGCAAACGGATTCCAGAGTCTAGACAGTGATCGGAGATGCGGGAGATCGGGATAACAGTCCAGAGCACTTTGAGATCTCCGTTCATAGGGCCCCGCAGTAGGAACTCCGATCCAGGGAAAAACTGTTATGACGAGAGAATCGAACATTGACCGATGGGGGCAGAGAACTTGGAGCGGAGAACTCTGCCGGCGCATGAGGGACATATTTGCTCGGAAACTCCGATCTATCTTGGGCGCGTGGTGCTTACCACCTGCCTAGTCGAGAAGACTATCTGAAGAGAGCTGACGACGGCTCAAGGCTAGGCCGCGCAACTCCGATGCAAAGGAAGCAACGGAGCTACGTTAGGCCGCACTCTAGAGAAATCACGTGCTGAGGATCGGAACGACTATAAGTCGAACAGAGCGGGCAACCAAACCAAAAACTACAGTCATCGCACCGAACACACTATCGAAGAAACACCCTTAAGATTATTGCGCTGTGAATTATCGAAATCCCTGACTTTTATTCTACACTCGGTATCACCATAGACTCCGACGACACAAACTCGTTCCAGTCTCACAGCAGTCTTCCTTCTTCATCCTTCTGGGATAGGACGGCACCGAGGGCAAAATCCGATGCGTCTGTTTCAACGATAACTGGTTCATTGGGTTGGAAGTGGGCCAGTATCGGAGCGGTAGTGAAGCGTTTCTTCAGATCGTCAAAGGATTTTTGCATCTCGGGCGTCCATTGCCAATCCTTCTTATCGCCTTTCGTAGACTCCGTCAACGGGCGTGCGACCCTTGAGCAGTCCTTGATAAGGCGGCGATAGAAGTTAGCGAAGCCCAGAAAGGATTGAACGTCTCGCAGGGACCGGGGTACTTCCCACTCGAGCACACTTCCCACTTTGTCTCCTGCCATCTTGATTCCTTCTCGGCCCACTATGTAGCCGAGAAATTCGACCTTATGCTTCCTCCACTCGCATTTTTCCGCTGATACGGCCAGTTTGTTCGCCGTCAGACATGGCAGGACCTCTTTGACTATTTCATCATGCTCCGCCCTGGTAGAGGCGTAGATGAGAAGGTCGTCAATATAGGCAACGAGGCCGAGATCAATCATATCCCGGAAGATATGATGAATCATGTCCTGTAAGGTAGCAGGTGCGTTGGACAGTCCGAACGGCATAAGTAGAAATTCGTAGAGGCCATAACGTGTTCGGAATACTGTCTTCCACTCGTCCCCTTCCGTAATGCGTACCAGGTGATACCCATTCTTCAGGTCAATCTTGGTGAAGAACTGTGCTCCACGGATCCTGTTTTGTAGTTCAGACATGAGTGGGAGTGGGTATCGATTGGCGACAGTGACGCGGGTTAGGGTTAGGGTTAGGGTTAGGGTTAGGGTTAGGGTTAGGGTTAGGGTTAGGGTTAGGGTTAGGGTTAGGGTTAGGGTTAGGGTTAGGGTTAGGGTTAGGGTTAGGGTTAGGGTTAGGGTTAGGGTTAGGGTTAGGGTTAGGGTTAG